>NW_027556180.1:60922682-61593529 GCF_003287225.1 Phascolarctos cinereus
ATTCTTGAGAATCATATAAAATTGAAGCTCAGTCTGCAATAGTACAAACCCTGGGATTCTGGGGCATGGATTATATCATAAATGGTTGTTCAGTGCTAAATTGGCGAAAAGTGATTTATTCGGCTGACAAGAGGATGCAAGAGTAAGCAAAATTAACGATGCTTAAAGTCTATAGTTAAACTAATTTTTTTCTGAAGGCAGAAGCCTAAATGACTTGATCTGCTTAAAGGCGACAAATCCAAACCCATTAAGTCGTCGTGCTGTTGTGAAATTGATGCCTCCATAGTCCTTTCCTTAATTTTTCAAAGCCATATGTTAGTAAATATATGACAATAATACATATGCAAATCACTGTTGAAAGCTAAGGAACTCAAGAACTTTGACACACCAGTCATCAAAACCGAGATATTGAAAAGACCTCAGAAGATCATCAGATTCAACTTTCTGCCTCAAACAGACAAATGCTTAAATGATCAAATCAAGACGGTTGTCAAGTCAAGTCAGTAAGTACTTACCAAATCTTCACTTTGTCAGGCACTATGCTAAGCATTGGCTCTTGACCATGTTGGTAAATACCTCCACGCATTAGAGCCAATCACTAAATCAAGCCTCCAACTAAAATCTAGAACTCTACAAATTGACTGAGTCACAAATATAATATATGTATATATACATATATACACACGTTTAGATGTATACATACACACATATGTATATGTGTATGGATAGCTTACTAAGCCACGACCCAAACTAGAGTTGTTCCCCCAACACCCCAGTGAACCAATTTGAAATAGAGCTAAACTTGTGTATTTTTAAAACCTATATACGGCACAAAACTGAGACAGCAAAATATTATCCAAATTGGACCCAAACCAAACCCAAATGGAAGCATTTCATGTCATTTGAATCCCTGTCAAGAGATAGAGACCTAAGCCCATTTCCTGTTACTGTGGTAATCACTCTGACAGTCAAAAAGGACTTATGCTGCTTAAATCTATTTCCCCCTGTTTGATTTCGTTCAGTTGTTTGTGAATTAAGACGAAAGCCATAGTCTACAGCAGTGGAAGTAGAGTAGGGGGCAGGAGAAGGAGCATGGGAACCATGTTTTAGGCCCTCCCAGGCTAGCCAAAATGTATATAACAGTATGCAAATGATTAAATAGAAATTCAACCAGGACTTCCTCCCCCTAGCCTAACAGTTCCATCACTGGCATTATATATGCTGAGAGCAGGGAAAGGAGGCCTAAAAAGTTAATCCTGGTCCAATGAATCGGGACCCAAGCCATCCTGCAGGATGACTAAAAGAGAAGGCTCCTTAGTTCTCTCTCCTGTTGGCAGAGCACCTTCCATTTATTTAAAAATATTTCCAAGGAAACACACTTTTCATTCCTCCCACTTTCCAAAGACATCCCAACTGTATAGGAAAGAACAGTCTTTGTTCTAATACAATAGCACTTGTCAGAGTAGTCCAGCCTAAACTGCCTGGAGTGCAAAGTCCCTAAGAGACTAAAAGGCAACAAAAACATCCATTCTCTTTCGGGACACAATGCCATTTTCCACAAGAAGTTCACCAACATATTTCACTTAACTACTTCATCAACTGAAAAAAAAAGAAAAGAAATAGTCATTGTTGTCTAAGCTCATCAAAAACAGTGAATAATAAAACTACTTGATTCAGAAAGTCATTCCATCTATCCAGGGCAATGCAGGCAGTTAGGAGGTGGAAATACCAATTAAAAGAACACAGCAACTCATCTTTATCAGGCTTAGAATAGAATATGCCAGCAGAAGTGGAAAGATCATAGGTAAAAAAATTTCCAAGTAAAATTGAATGCCAAAATGCTACATTCAGTGATGTAAAGTATGCACCATGGAGTGCATTATTAGACTCTGATTAGTGCAGAATGAAACTTTGATCCAGAAGACCTGAGTCTGGAGTACTGACTCAATTTCATGTAATTTTCTTAATCTCTCTGATCTTCAATTTCCTTATCTAAAATGAAGATAATGATACTTGCATCACCAACTTTACAGGATTGCTCTGAAGATCAAATAAGCAATACATGAAATAAGAGGTCATAAAATGCAATATGGACATTTTTTATGTAATATTTTGCTATGTTGATTAGCTTTGAACTAACATCTTAGAAATACATTTTGCCATTATGCTGGTTGGAGAAACTCTCCTGGCAGCTGTATGAAGTAATTAAACATGACTAACAAATCTAATCCTAAACTGAGGAGGAGTTTTATGTCTTCAACAGAACTTATGTTTTTTAGTTTATCTGGTAAAAGAAACATCAGTGGGGGCTCACAAGCTAGAGTTTTGAATAGAGCTTCTTCCCTCAATGTAACTTGAACGTGTTGGGGGAGGGGAAAGGGAGATGGCATGTGTGAAGGGGTCCAAGATAGATATATAAAACACTTTATAACTAAAGAATTATAAATATGAGGGGAAGCTAGGTGGTGCAGTGGATAGAGCATTCGGCCCTGGAGTCAGGAGGACCTGAGTTCAAAACCAGCCTCAGACACATGACACTCACTAGCTGTGTGACTCTGGGCAAGTCACTTAACCCCGATTGACTCACAAAAATATATAGATAAGACATGGAATCATGTATATACCACATATAGTAATCAAAGCTAGGATTTGAAGTTGGATGGGAACTTGAAGATCCGTCAGCTTACTCCCTCATTTTATAGTAGTCAGAGCCCAGAGGAAAATGACTTGCTCAAACTCATGTGGCATAGAAGAAAGACATTGGCCTTAACTACTTCCACCCTTAGGGATGCTTAGGGTAGAAAAGACAGCTAGGTCTTTCTGCTCCTCAGTCCTTTTGTCTGGCAAAAGAATTTTGAATTTGTGATGGCCCAAAGACTACGCCTGGTTCACATTTTTCAGGTTATATAACAATAAAGGCAGCCAAGTGGCTCAGTGGATACAGTGCTGGGCCTGGAATCAGGAAGACCTGAGTTCAGATTCAGCTTCAAACACTTCCTTGCTGTGTGACCCTGGAAAGCTCATTTAACTTGCCTCAATTTTTTTTTTTTGCTTTTCTTAGGCAATTGGGGTTAAGTGACTTGCCCAGGGTCACACAGCTAGTAAGTGTCAAGTGTTTGGTCTGAGGCCGGATTTGAACTCAGGTCCTCCTGACCTCAGGGCGGGTGCTCTATCCACTGCACCACCTGGCTGCCCCAAATTGCCTCAATTTTTGTTATTTGCAAAATGAAGATAATAACAGCACCTACCTGTCAGGGTTGTTGTGAGAATCAGATGAGACAATAATTGTAAAGTGCTTAGCACAGTGCCTAGCAAATAGTAAGTGCTATATAAATGTCAGCTATAATTATGATTAAATATTTAAACATGCATTTTAACTGCTATTTTATAATTCATTTATATTATGATAATATTTAATATTAAAATGATAAACCTTATATTTATATAGTGCTTTGACATGTTTCAAACTGCTTTCTCTGATGTCATTGGATTCGATACTCACAATAATACTTTGAGGCACAGGACAGAAGCATGGTGTAGCCTTTGTACCCCACAGCATCAGAAACCCTCAGCTTCTGATTGCTGAATGTTGACAGACTCAGATCCACCCCAATTGTTCATGTTCATGCCATGTCACTGCATGAATACCCTACCCTACTTTCTACCTCCAGCAGATTAGGGAACTATAACCAAATTAATCCTCCATGATTGGAAATGATTTGTCAATCAATTGTTCTGTAGTTCCACTCATCATCCCTATGAGTTCCCTGATCATAACACTGATCCCTTGATCCCCAGAACATATTAGAATATATTTTACTTGAGGACTGAGATGGTTTTGCTTTATGTATTTGTATCCCCAACACTTACCACAGGGCTTGGTACATTCTTACTGTTTACTAAATGTTTCTTCATTCATTCATCTGGTGCAGCGTCCTGCATCTAGTAGATGCTTAATAGATGCTTGCTGGATCGAATCCTATTTTCATTAAAGGCAACAAAGTATGATCACTGAAAGGAAGTATTCTTTCTGTCATATCAGTCTCATGCTAGAATTTAGTTCTGAATTCAAAATGAAAAGCATTTGAGCCATTCTCATGAGTTAATGTAGCTGTGAGGCCAGGGATTCCATTGGCATGGTAACCAAATTAATTTCACAATCCCCAAAGTGGTCCCTCCTGACCAAATCTAAGGCCCAGAGTGATTTGAGGAAATTCCCATTGTGTCAACCTTTGGTGCCTTTATCATGTGCATTTGGGAGTTCTAAAAGGGTATATAAGCCTTTCATAGGCACAAGACCCCTTTATCAGTATCATTTCTTTTAAATACTAAATTTCTATTTTTTTAATTTAAGATTTATTGGTGCCTTTTGTTTTTACACCATAATCATTTCCCATTATATACCTCACCATCACTGAAGTATCTGTTCCTTGCTAACAAAGAAAAACAGTTAAGCAAAACCAATTGACCCAACAACCACATGCAATATTCCACAACCATCCTGCCCCACCCCTTAAAGAGGAAGCAATATATTTCATCAATTGCTCTCCTGGGGCCATTGCAGTTCCTCAGAGTTCAGCTGAATTTCTCCATTGTTTTTGTTTAAATTGTTGTAGCCAATAAAAATTTTATTCTTACAGTCTTCCTTATTTTACTCTTTATCACTTTATCCAAGTCTTCCTAGATTCTCTGAAATTCCTCATAGTCTATATATCTTGTGGTTCAATGGGAAACCATTGCATGCAGCCATTTTCCAATGAATGGGCACCTACTTTAATGCCAGTTTTGTTGTGGTTGATACCATAAATTTTGCAACAGATATTTTTGATGTATGAGACTTTCTTTTCTGAATTTACCTGCTCTAATGGGATTATTGAATCAAAGGATATAAGTAGGTTAGTGACTTTCCTCACCCATGGTAATATATAAATAACATGTTGCCATATTTTCATGGCCTCAAAAAACAATTTACCAGACCACACCAGACCACAGTGGCAGTTCAAGGGATGACCACAGTAAGTGACCCAGTACAATTGTATCTTTGCCCCTCAATTTCTCACCAGAATACTTCATGGGTATTTTCACAATTGATTTTTCAAACTAGAAGCCTTTCAAGATGCTTAGCTTAGGAAAATTCTAGAAGCTCCCTTTTTAAGGTCTAAAGTATATCTGATAGCCCACAAAATATAGTACCATATCTATTGCAATTTTATTATTAAAATATTTCAGTAATTCAAAACCAGCTTAAAGAATATTTTTCTCTAAGAAAATTCATGTTTAATCATTTGGAATTAGATGAAGGAAAAAAGTATCTAAATTGACCCAGTTTGATCTTACTGTAGAGCATATACTCCGGGGAGGTCAAAGTCAGGCTCTTTGTACCAAAATATTCATAGCAACACTCTTGCAAACGCTTCTCTTCATAAAAATTTTAAAAAATTTAAAAGTCAATGAAATGAACAGTTAAGAGAATTAACTATCCTTGCAAAATTGCAAAACATTTTGGGAATGCACAACTCCACTTCAGGCTGTTGGCTGGAGGAATTAATTGGCACAGGATAAAGAGAACATGCTGGTAGGAACAGGTCTGTGTGGTTCCAGCTCTGACCTGAAAAAATAACCAGTCCAGAAGTTAGGAGAAATCAGCAGTTTAGAACAGTGGGACAATCAGGAAAACACCATGGAGGGAGGAAAAAGCAGGGGGTAATGGTGACTGGCAGCTTGCTTCACACAGTCTCTGCCCAAGCCAATGGCCTTTTAGGGGAGAGGAATGTTGTATCCGTGCTCCCTCCTTGAGTAGATGCACCCTGGCAGCTGTGAGCCTGAACAATCCTACATTCCACATACCCCCTCTCTCCTCCCCCTCCCCATTCCATCAGGGACAAAGAGAGAGAGAGAGAAAGGGAGACAGAGAGAGAGAGAGAGAGAGAGAGAGAGAGAGAGAGAGAGAGAGAGAGAGAGAGAGAGAGAGAGAGAGAGAGAGAGAGAGAGAGAGCGCATTGATGGCTTACCAATAGTCCTATCTCCAAAGTGTCAATACTTACAACATTTCTCATTCCCATTCCGCACTGGCCTCCTTAGCCACTATAGGCAGCCCATTGACATTATCATAGCAGTTTCTAAGTGTTCTCTTATTTAATCCCATGAGGTTCTTGATATAAGTTTTATCCACATTTTACAGATGAGGAAACTGAGGCTCAGAGATACAGCTAGTAAGTGATAGACTTGGAATTCAAACCCGTGTTCTTGCTCTGAATCAAGTGATCTTTCATAACATAGACCCCAAAATATTTCTGCCTTCATAAATGACCTTAGAGTTCTTGAAAATCTTTCACATGGCTTTGATGTATATCTTATATATGTATGTATATAAATGTATGCACATGCATGTATGTATGTGCACATACATATATACACATACATACATGTCCATATGCACATATACATGCATGCATCTATGTTGTGGGGAGGTATTGTGTTGTACACATGTGAGTATCTTTCTTTTTCCCCCAAAGGTATTCTCTAGAAGTCTTTGTGCTGCCTTCCTGTCCAGCCAGACACACCTGATCTCACTGCTGGGCCTGCTACAGTAAGCAGATGTCAGTACTTAAGAATCATCCAATCATTGCTTCAGTAGATCATATGACATTCCAAACGTCTCAAGAGTGGAGCTCCTATGACAGCTTCAGCAGATTTTTCAAGCTTCTGGGCATCACATTGGGAGGTATCGCAAATAGAATAACCTCGTATTTTTTTCATTTCTATGGCCCTACCCTTCTGTTTTCAATAGCTAATTCTCTAGATCTTTGTTCAACCTATTAGTAAGCAAGAAGCATAACCGAAATGGAATGGTGGGGGAACAATAAAGACAGAACCAGAGTCCCTATCTCTCATTACAGACAGTGCTTACAAACAAAAGGATAGCAGGGCCCAGTAAGTGGGCTCCCTCCAGGGACTGCTAACAGACATACTTGGCTGAACAAACAATGCTTTCCTTAGTATTTCTAATAAAAGGCGTAAGTCCTGGAGGAAAACATCTCTGTCATGTTATGCAAAACAGCCGAATGTGGCCCTCTTGGGGGAAGAATAAACCTGGCTGAAAAAGTAAGGATGCCCAGACACAGACAATATAGTCTGTGCATCAATATGAGACTTAATGAAACAAAATTAAAGTCCTCAATGAGAAATCTTAGGAGTAGGAGCATTTTATTTTCAATGAGTTAGAACAGGGGTGGCCTTGAGGCCACGCGTCCCCCACTCCTGAGTTAGAATATATATAATGACAAAAAAAAAAGAATATATACTATGAGTTAGAATATATTGCGAATAGGAAGTAGCTTGTAGAATTCAGACCCTTCCAGGAACACAGCTCTTTTGCTGCTATAAAATTGGTCTGGACCAATTACCACGTTTTACATAATTATAACTTCTAACAATGAGAATTCAAATACATGCGACCACTTCAGGGGATTCATTATTCACATTAATGGGGACCTAGCTATTTTATCTGTCATAACACAGACAGGTATGAGGGACCCTATAAGCCCCTTTAAGTATCAGCTAGGGAACAATCGGGTCTTTTTAAAATGTGACATTGGTGGTGATGGTGCCATCCATCTCAGTCAATTTTTTAAAAGTATTTATTAAGCACCTACTATGTGACAAGTACCAGGGTACAGAGAAAAAAAATGAAAATAGCCCTGCTCTAAGAGGGTTGGTATTCTGTCAAATGCCTCCCACATCTTAGATCAGGGATTCTTAATCTTTTCTCTATCACAGACCCTTTTGGCAATAAGGAAAAACCTGTGGACTCCTGTTCAGAATGTTTTCAAATGCAAAAGTAATATACATAAGATTTCAAAGGAAACCAAACAATAAAAAATAAAAGTATATTTTTCTTAAGTTCACAGACCCCTTGAATTTTATGGGGGGTCTGCAGACCCAAGGTTAAGAAATCCTGCCCTTGACCCTTTATCCCAGGCTGTATCTGGGCCATCTGCAGTCATCCTGATTTCTATCTGGCCACTGGATCCAGACAGCTCCAGAGGAGAAAGCGAGGCTGATGACTTTGCACAGCCCTGCCTCACTTCAGTCCAATTCACTTGCAAGTCATGGCATCATCTTCCTGATGTCATGGTCCTCTTAGAGAACAAAAGACAGGCAAAAGCAACCTGACTGTATCGTCTTCAGTTCTGACCTACTAACCTATAGTACCAGCCCTGACCTGTTTCCCCACTGTTTAAGTCCCATTTTAGTCACTTATCACCTGGGTGACTTTGGACAAGTAATTTAATTTCTCTGGGCCTTGGTGGACAGCAGAAGCCAGAGCCTGGGTAGAACAAATCTGTTATTTGGATAAGTCACCTAACTTCTCTGGGCTTCTGTTTCCTCCACTAAAAATATGTGACCTCAGTGACCTCTAATACACCTTCCAGCTTCAAAACTATTATCCTTCTTTATATGTAATTGGAAAAAATAAAATACTATTTGAAATAAAAACAAAAATAAAACTATTATCCTGTAATCTTAAATCCTAAAATACAACCATATGGCTTATGACTGATACATTTAACAAAAGTTATGGGCCATGAGAGTATAGTAAATATTGGCCCAATCATATACTGTGTGGTCAGAAGGTCTGCCTAGCTCATATGCAGAAGGATAAGTACCAGATGTTGAATTTTCCTTAGCATCACAGTTCAATGGAGATGGTTTACTAAGGTTTGCAATCTATGTCCATGGAGGCAATCATCACACACCAAGGAAATCATAGATGCTTGAAGTATTGAAAGAAGCAGTAAATAGGCAAATTTGTATTAACCACTTCCTCAAAAATAACACATAATGTTCCTACTCACCCAATAGATGTTAAAGGCTATTATAATTGTGGCCTATAAACACTTACAATGAAATAAGTATACCTGGGAAGTGTAGTTTACATTTTGACCACAATTAAGTTTTCTTTGTTATAGTTTGTTTTAGAGGCAGCTAGGTGGTATAGTGGACAGAATTTGGAATCAAGAAGAACTAAATTCTAATCTTGCCATGGATGCATATCAGCTAAGTGACGTAGGACAAATATTTAGCTTCTTTCTATCTCAGTTTTCTCATCTGTAATGTAGGGATTATAAGAGCCCCTACCTTACTAAGTTGTTGTAAGCATCTGATAAGCTATTATCTGTAAAATGCTCTGTTAACTATTAAAGCATGTTGTAAAAAGCAGCTATTATTAGTATGAAATGATGAAATGGAAAAATAAGATAACTTTATATTTGTTTACTTTCTTACCTTAACAACAGATGGTATTAACAATCTTTCCTCCACTCCTCTGTAGCGGCCCACCCTCTCCCTTCCTCCGGGGGAGGATATGGGAAAAAGACAAAAGTGCGGCAACAGTCAGGAAGAATCTCATAGTCCTGATGCCAGGCAAAATAATGTGAAAGTTCACCTATCAGAGCCTGGGGCTCCGTCTGGGGCAGAGTCCAAGGTATGCATGAGGTATGAGGGGTAGAAGAGAGAAATGTGAATGATGGCAAGAATACAGGAAGCATGATGTGGAGATGGCTAGAAAGGGGCCTGGTCCACAGAAACAAGGTGGTATAGAGGGCTAAGGTGCTGCTGCTTTCTCAGATGGTTCAATAATACAGAAAAAAATAGGCACTGCCTCTATACGCTTTAGGCGATTGTAGGGAAGGGGCCTCCAAATCACCCTCCCCCAATCTATGAAAGAGGCTCTGCCTACCCCAGCAATGGCAAGAGGTAAAATAGATAGGGGCCTCAGTGTTGCCTAGGCTCTTGGTGATGAAGAGGAATGTGATGGTATTTAACGAGATAGTAAATGCATGCAGTACTCAGTGACCCAATACTGAGCACATTGAGTACATTCTGCATCCAGAAAGGTCAATGAGGGGAAGAGGCCTCCAAACACAAGATAAACTGCTGTGACCTTGCAGAATAATGGCTTCATTGTCCAATGCTTAGATATGTGCTAGCCCTTAAGACCTGTGGAAGTTTGTAGAACTAGAAGAGTCTCTCCAGGGATGGCAGCACAACACAAGGGACACAAAAACAGTCAGCAAAAGTCACCTAGGCCACCAGATCCCAGCTGCACTGTTCTGTCACCAACGGGCTTGGGCACCTTACTCTCTGTTTCTCCCTGCTATCAGCAGAGGCAGCTCTGCAGCACACAACCCACTTGAGTACAGCGGTCTAGAAAAGGGGGCAAGCTCTGCTTTTATCAACTGACTAATGAGGCCACCTCAGAGTTGGAAAAGGATTATGCCTCCTCAGGGTTATTGGCAGCAGCTGCTAAGATCAACTCCTTGCCTTCCTGACTGAGACAATATTGTGATCTTTTTTGAGCAGGAGTTCTTAACTTGGGACTCATGGACCTCTCAAAGGACTCATGTATAGATTTCAGGGAGTTCATGAATTTGAATTGAAAAATATATATGTGTGTGTGTATGTGTGTGTGTGTGTGTGTGTGGTGTGTGTATTGTGTGTGTATATATATATGTATATATTGACTTCTAACTAAAATTTACCATTTCCTTCTATCTTAACTGACTTCTAAATGTAATTTAACATGTATGTGTGTGTGTGTGTGTGTGTGTGTGTGTGTATACTGACTTCTAAGTGAAATCTACCATTTCCCTCAATTATGGACATAGGCAATATGCTTGATTCCCAGAAGGGGGTCTGTGGAGTTCACCAGATGGCCAAAGGGTTCCATAATACAAGAAAGGTAGACTCCCTGTTTTAATCAGTCCCTATTTTGTTTGTATTGTTACACATCTTATTTTACATAATGTTAAACTAGGTAAGCTGCCTTAAATTCCTTTGTAAGGAGTATGCCTCCAAATAAATAGTACACCTCAACGAAAATACTAAAGGAAAAATGGAGTCATAATCCCCAAGGATGCTCAAGGTGTTACTTCAGGAAACAATTCTGCATCTTTCAATTAACTTTTTTTTTGCAAATATTCAGAATTAAGCAGCTTCATAGAAACCACAAAAGCTCCCAGTGAAGATACTATATTTATGTGATTTGGATTAGCAGAAAGGAGAAAAGCCCTCCATGCAGGCAGGCAGGAATGGGACCTGGAATGTTTATTACTACGGTACCTCAAAAAACATCTGGTGCACATGGTTTACTTTCCTCCAACAATGCTGACACCTAAGTCAGGGAGTGACTGGGACGCCTTCCTCCTAAATATCGAGTTTCCCTCTCCCAGACAGCCCTCAGACCAGATAAATCTTGTCATCAGAATGCTAGGGTACGTTCAGATCAGTGTCCCATCTTGTGTCATTCCCTGCTCCACCCCAACTCCATCACAGACTACACATGATTGTTAAAATACAGGCAAAAAGCCCCCAGACAAAAAAAAAAAAGCCAGACAAAAATCCAGGCCCGGGAACATAACCTAATGCCAAAGATATTTTCAAAAGTAAGAATCATAAAATAGAGTACTCCACGAGCAAGCAAAACTAAATAGTCCCATTCTTTTGTAATGAATCTGCTTCCTCATAGTTTTATTTTGTAAATATAAATGTAAATTATTCAATTGTTTATATTAACTTCAACTCTCCTAGTCTCTTCCTAGGTTATTAAATGATGTATACATTTCAAAAAATTCAGTCTCAGCATTGTGTTGGGGAAATGCAACAAGGGAATAAAAAAAAAACAACACAAAAAACTACCCCATCAAGAATTAGAAAATATTTTATGAATTCCTCAGGGAACTTGCTGAGAACACACAAACAAAATCCTGGCCCAATGAATCCTCACGATGGACAATGAAAAGAACATTGAACTAGGAGTCAGGAAATCTCCTGGCTTTGCATCACTTTGCTCTGTGCTCTCTTGAAGCCTCAGTTTCGTAATTTACAAAATAAGGGAGTGAGACTAGATGACCTCTAAAATTCATTCCAGCTCTAAAATCTTATGGTATCTATGACACAGAGCTATTTAAGAATACCTAGGTGGCACAGTGAGTAGAGCACAGGCCCTTGATTCAGGAGGACCTGAGTTCAAATCTGGCCTCAGATACATACCACTTACTTAGCAGTGAGACCCCAGGCAAGTCACTTAACCCCCATTGCCCAACCAAAAAAACAAAAACAAAAAAGAATGCCTAATGGAGTTTCTAGTATATTCGAGAGAGGTCCACAAAAAGGATCCAGAGGCACCAGGATCTTCCCCAAAAATCCACTGAAGTATCTTTCAAAACTTTTTAGGGTTGTACAAGACCTTGAACTTAAAGTACAAGAGTTTGAAGAGTACTCTTCATTTTATTTTTTAAAAAAAGACCATTGTGAGCCAAAGAGTCTTCATAACTTGTCCAAAGTCATTAGTGGAAAGCAGCATGAGCTGAGAATGCACTGAAGACAAAAAGTCATTAGTGGCCTGGGGGGAGCCAAGATGGTGGAGGAAAGGCAAAGCCATAGCTGGGATCAGAAACTGGGTAGCTGATTCCTTCTTCATATGTTCAAATGAATACGTGAAGGATCCAACTCTGGGATTTAGACCTCACTGATTCGGTAGCACTAGGTCTTGCTTGGAAGGAGTATCCAGCAGGCATTGCTCTTTGATCGCAGGTTTTTCATTTTTTATTATATTCTGAAACTTCGTCAATCTCTATGCAAGGCATCAAATCTTCTGACCTTCTTCATTCTTTAGCTTGCTTGGATCCCTGGGTTCAGAAATGGTACTTTGGAGGTTGATACATTAAATAACTAACTAAAGTCTAAGAGAACATAATTAACTCTTGATAAGCGCCATTCCCCTGACTTAGGTGAATTATATTCTTGGGTAATGAAGGAACTGGCTGATGTGATCTCTGAGGGACTGCCAGTGATCTTTGTGTAATCCATGAGAATAGGAGAGATACTACAGGAAAAGAGAGAAAGGCAAATGTTGTCCTAGTTTTTCAAGAAAGGAAGAGAATGGAGCTTGAAGACTATAGATTAGTAAACTTCACTTCAATTCTTAGAAAAATTCTAGAGCATATAATAAAAATAGCTAGCATTCATGTGGGGCTTTAAGATTTGTAAAGTGCTTTACAATTCCCATTTGACCTTCATAACAACCATATAAGTGCTATTATTATCCCCATTTTACAGATGAGGAAACTGAGGCAGAGAGCAGTTAAGTGATTTGCTGAGGGTCATACAGCTAGTAAGTGTCTGAGGCCAGGTCTGAACTCTTTCTGATGCCAGGCCCAGTGTTCTATCCACTTTACCATATAGCTACCTCCAGAAGAGAAGGGGGATTCTCCTCCCAGAGCTACACATTGGGGACTGGGTTATCTGGCCTTTCTAGACCAGGGTCATTCACCCAATCTGTAATTTCTGGCTCACTTTCAGCTAATCAGCTTTTGCTGCTTCAGCCACGGAATGATGGAATCCCTTAGCTGGTTAGCTATCTCTATCTCCTCTACCCAAAGTGGGGGGGGGCTATTCCAGCTTCCCTATCACCTCAAAAATAGATAAAGATGAGCCCATCTGTTTTAATTGAATCCAATCCAATAATCATTTATTAAGCCCTAGAGCTGAAACAGTGATTGAAGAGCCAGACCAAACTAACAATTGAGGGGCTGAGAGGAGCCTCACCTCAGGCATTGATCCCCTTGTGTCTGGCCTGGTAAGCAGCAGTGCCTCAGGGCAAGCCTTGGGCTGGTGAAGAAGACCCCATTGCCTTTGCACCAGATCTCAGTTATGAGGCTATACATTAGCTCAAGCGTGAGAACAGCACCCTCAAGAGAGCCCATGGGAAGGTGATGCTGGTAGCTTCACATCCTCTGCACGTAGCCAAGCTGGTGCTCCTGGGGCAGGAGGCCCCAGACAGTGGACTTGTACCTAGAGCCTTGACCTGGAAAACTAGCCCCAGCTATTGACACGCTTCAGCAGCTCAGCACATACTCACATGTGATACCTACCACAAGTTTTAACCCAAGGGTGGGGGACCTGTGGCCTCGAGTCTGTAGCTGTGGAAGCTGGGTTAAGTCACCTCCGAGCAAATGCTACACATGGGGCTTTAGCTGAGATAAATATTGGCTCCCTTATATTTGCAGGGACCTTGAGTCCTTGGGTGCATCCTTTTGACCGAGTCCAAGTCTTAGAGAACAAATCCTTTTATTAAGGGGATTTGTTCTGTGAAGTTTGGATTCGTTCAAAGTGCTGCACTTGAGGACTTAGAGGGCCATGTGGCCTCAAGGCCCCAAGTTCCCCACCCCTGGTCTAACCCAGCTGCAAAGAGGGAAGGAGGTGGGGACCCCAGCTTCTGGACCTGTTTGCCCAGCTCCAACCCTGAGGGACATCATTGACAAACTGGGATGAAATGAGGAAGGAGATGTTTTCTCAGCACTCAGGAGCTACTTTCTCCACTGACTTTGGCACTTTACACCATCAGCCTTCCTTAAGGTTAAGGAATAGAAACACATGACATTGTATGAATGGGAAAGGGGACCCTCCCTGCACAGCTGGCCTTGGGCAGCATCACTACCTTCTGCAGCGTTGGAGAAGGATTAGCACCTCTAGTGTGAGGACTTGCCGAGTCTTTTTCAGGGCTGCTTATCTACCTTGAGTGTCCACCTGGCACCCAGCTCTCACCTGTGGCTCAAGAAGCTGTAGCATGTGCAGCAGCCATGCCCTGGTAAACCATCTCAGCAGACTGGCTAAACCAGGTGGAGGGTAATCGACAGGCCCAACATCTGTTGGTGAGTTAGGGGGATGTCTACCCTAAGCATGTGCATTCCTGGCAGCATGGGCAGATGAGAACAATGTGTTCCAGTGGCCATGAAGGTGGCCGAAGCAAGCGCTATGGAGCGCTGAGAGCTTGGTCGGATGTTGGAGATGCCAAGGTCATCCACTGCATCCCAGGCCACCGCCAATCACCTTGACTTTAGTCTTGACATTGGACTTCAGAGGCTGGAAGAGCGAGGGAGGCTGATACAACTCTGGCACGCTTAAATCCAGTTCAGGCTCCAGTCAAGATATCACCATGTGATGCTATTGGTCCGCTTTGAAAACAAAGGACAAACAACAACCTGGTGGTGGCCCATCACAGCCAAAATCTTCAATATCCTTATTACCTAGCTCCTTCTTCCTCCCTCTGCTCACTTTCATGTTTCCCTGCCACCTGAAGGCTCTAACTGCTGCTGCCTCATCCTACCCACCCAGATCCCATTCCCAGATAGAAATCTTATTGCTTGTATAAAACAATAAAACTCACCCTCTCCTATCTCCCACTTCTGGATCCTCCAGCCCCTGGCCTCAACTGCTCCCTCCTAGGAGGGGAAGGAGGGTGGGATCAGAGCCCTAGGGTGGCATGTCCTCCCCTCCATAAAGCATATTCTATTTGGCATTCAGAGCCCTTTGCGAGCTGGCTCCCTCACACCATTATGAATGGCCAAAAGAAAAATGATACAAAGTTCCAGCACTTTTATGGTAGCCTCATACAAAAGTCAACCCCCACACACACTTCTCCTGCTCCTATATCACTTGGCAAAGAATACATACAGCCTAATCTGGAAAACAAGCATAAATAAAAATTCCCTTGAAAATTTGCCTGAACGAGGATACAAAAAGAAAAAAAAAGACCAAGTCTTTACCAAGGTCCTTCCAAGAACACCATTCAAGAGGTTGCTCAATCATTTCCTTTCACTCATAGACTTGTGAGCTTAGATAACAGTGAATGGATTTTCTAAGCAACATGTAAGAGCAAAGGGAGGAGATGATTTGAAAAGGACTAAGAGACAGACATATAGAGTACATGCTACAAGTTAGTCTTGTAAAATCAGAGACAGGAAGAATTCTGCCTCTAGCCCTGTGTGAGTTTCTTAGTGAATTTATGAAACTGGGGATAAAGTCTGATTTCTCATCCTCTGCATTGCAAATCATAGGTTTCATTGCCTTTTGTTACATCCTGGCATATCTGTTTCTGTGCAGAGAGCTTTTAACTTGCATTCTGGGTCTTAATTATGACATTCTTTTTGATCTTTGTGGAGGTTTCTTTCAAGATAACTGACAGGTTTTTTTTTTTGTCAAAGAGAACCTGTCAATGATATGGTGACAAAAACAGAGCTCAGAAAAAAAATAAATGACAACCTGGGGAGTATTCTCATGCCTGATCTTGTTTAAAAGCCAGGCTCCATTCAGAAGGAAAAAAAGAGAAGCAAGGACTCCTGGAATGAAGGCTCTACCTCTTTGGCCATCCCAGGAGCAAACACGTAACAAGGAGAACAATCAGGAAAGTTAAGATAGAGCCAAATCAGAGTCTCGTGGCCAACTTGCATTTGGAAAAACCCCTCTTTGGCCACTGCAGTTCTACATGCCAAGACTAAAGATGCCTACAGGTAAAATTTGAAAATGCTCACTAGCTCGATATTCTGCAGCTATTCATTATTGCTTTACAACTGTAGCTTAAACAAAGAGAGAACAAACTACTCATGTTTCTCTAGAGTATCCTAAAACTAGGGACCCCAGTAAAAGAATTTCATGTTGATAATTTCTCTGGTGGGTCCCTGCAACTATAAGGGATCCATTACTTATCTCAGCTAAAGCCCCATGTGTAGCATTTGCCCTGAGGTGACTTAACCTAACTCCCACACACTGATAAGTTGGGTCCCCAGGGTGGGGCTCTTCAGGGATATATGGATAGACCAGGGGGTGAGTGTGGCTTTTAAAACAAGATCAGCATGAGAACACTCCTTCTCATGATCTCCTACTACAGATCATGAGCCCCCACTAGTGTGCTTCTTCCCTCTGATTATCAGCAGATGTCAATTCATCAGCCAGACTTCACGTCTAGACAGGGATATTTCCTAAAGTAGTAGAGTAAGAATAGTTAGTACAAGTCTACAGTGCCCTCTCCCATAAATGTATAAAAGGTCTAAGGGGAAGTGGGTTCAAGTTTAGAACTCATATGGCAAAGAGAGTAACTCACAGCTCTTGGAAGTCTTTTTGTTGGAGTCCTCAAGCTGTTTCTTTTAGGTGTAGTTGAGCATTTGTGTCAGGCTCTTTGAAAAACCTTCAATCTTTTTTCCTTATCTCATCTAGTCTATCCTTGGCTTGAGATGCAGACATTGCCATCAACTGTTCTGGCAATTCTCCTAGGAGAACTGATGGGAAGGTAGAAAGTACACAATCTTCTAGTCCTGGAGAGTTCTCAAGGTTCTTATCTGGCCAAGGGGATAGAGGGAGGAGACTGAGACTGAGGCTGAGGCCAGGGCTCTTCTCCTCACTCCCCTGCCCAAGTTGATTCCTTATCAGAGATTCAAATGGACTGTTCTCTTCACTGTCAGACACTCAAAACTGTCTGACTTGAACTGTCTAGACTTTTTATAGATGACCCACAGGACATGATCAGGTTTCCTTTGTTTTATTAACAAATATCAAATAAATATTTCTATCTTATATAACAGAACAGAAAAAAAAGATTGTATATGAAACGAAGATCTCTATACATCTTGCTTTCTTGTTAAATATATACTAATTTCAACTTCTGTCTCATAAAGCTGTCATTCTTATCTGTACTACCTTTGGCCTTTCTTCTGTTAGCTTTTCTGCATTTTTTAAAAGGGATGGCTTTCTTTTATTTTTCTTTTCTTTTAATTTACTTTTTTTTTTTGCTACCCTAACCCTTTCACTACCACCACCACCACCCCCATTGGAAAGAAAAAGAGAACCCTTGTAACAAACATGAATAGCATGACCAAGTATCCTCAGTCAAACCAAACACGCTTCTGAAGCAACATTACTCTAGCTGATAAAGGACTGTTTTAGCATTTACGTTTCAGCTATTAAGTTTGCAAAGTTCTTTACAAATATTATCTCATTTTATCCCCCTAGCAACTGTGGGAGTTAGTGCTATTATTAGCCCCATTTTACAAATGAGGAAGCTGAGGCAGAGGTTAATTGACTTGCCCAAGGTCATACAGCTAGAAACTGTCAGAGATGAGCTTTGAACTCAAGTCTTCCTGACTCTGGGTCTAGGATATCTACTACATCCATCCAGCTGCTATTTTGCACTTAATCTAATACCTGTGGTTGATTGAATTAATAGAGAAAATGTCTTCACTTGGTTAAACTATCAAGGTTTATCACCTTGAAACTCACTTGAAATGGGGTGAGGTGATTTGGTTGATTTGCCTTTACAAGGGAACAATATTGACTCGCCTGTACAAGGAGGACAAGAGCACAGAACTAGATTCAGGCAAATAAATTGCTCAAGATTACAGAGCAGGAGTTTTAATCCAAGTCCCCTTGAATCCCCAGCTGACTACAGGAATGTGTGTACTATTTCCATCCCCTCCTCCTCAACATTCAGTGGCACATAGATCTGAGGGCCTCCCTGTCTGTGCTGTGTTGATCTAGGAAAAGAGTAAGTTTGGATATAATTGTTAAAAGAAAACTCTCCACCTCTACCCCAGCTGCCTTCTCACACTGGAAAGGGAGACACTTCCACTCCCAAGGCTTTCTCCTCTGATTAATGAATTACTTCCCAGAAGTAACTCTATTTGAGGATGTCTCCCTGCCAGCCATGCTCATCTATAACCTAGTAGTTAATAGTAATAATATTACTAATATTAATATTATTACTAATATTAACAATATTACTAATAGTAATAATAGTAATAAATAGTAATAGATACATGCTTTTTTTAATCTAATAGATATTCCTATATCTTGATTTACCAAAAATTTTTTCTCACAACCAAATAAACTGGGTGGTACTCTAATTCAGGGGCAGAGAGGTAGTGCAGGGGATAGAGTGTCAGGCCTGGAGTCAGGAAGACTCATCTTCCTGAGATCAAATCTGGCCTCAGACACTCACTAGCTATGTGACCCTGGGCAAGTCACTTAATCCTGTTTGCCTCAGTTTCCTCATCTGTAAAATGAGCTGAGACCACTCCAGTGTCTCTACCAAAAACCAGTGGAGTCACAGAGAGTCAGACATAACTGAATTGTGAACAGCAAGCTCTAATCCATCTTCTTACATGCTCTAGGGAATTCTGACCACAGGTGATGGAAGCCCTCAGCTATCTTAAGTGATGCTCCCTTCTGCCGACAAAGCATGCTAGTCCCCTAACTATGTCTGGGGCTTTTTGCTTCCTCCAGGATCACCTCTTCCTCCCAAACTCCAAAGGATCTCAGCCTCTCATGGATGCAGCTGTCTGCCAAGAACTTCCCATTTCCTGCCTCCTCTTTGTGTTCCTTCTCTTCCCCTCCCTGATGTGCTAGGGTCAAACCAGCAGATCAACAGAAAACTTGTAATTTGAAAGGCTGCCCTCGCCGCCCCAGACGCCTCCAGTCACTGGGAAATTGCTCTGATAATGGAGTTACCAAGTAGAGGGTCATGAAGGATTTTCAAAGAAAGTGATAAAAGTTGGATTTCTCAGCAGCTACATAAATAACTAATGGTGGGTCACTGTCTGCTTGAAAGTAAGATATAAATACAGAGGATATTGACATCTTTTTAATTAAACCTCCCAGGGCTAAAGCAACCAGAAGGAAGTGTGTTATAACGTACAATCCTATTGAAATTGCTAGGTTCTGACCCTGCTGCTAATTCACTGATGGCTCCAAAAGATGAAGAGACAACACTAACAACAACAATTATTACAATTATTACTGTTGATAGGAATAGTTCACATTTTCATATTGCCTTAACACTCAACCCTGTGAATTAAGTACTGCTAGTGTTATATTCCCATTTTATAGATGAGAAAACCGAGGTTCAAAATTAAGGGACCTGTCCAAGGTCATACAACTAGTAAGTCTCCCCACTGGTCTTCAAACCCAAGTTTCCTGACTCAAAATCCAGTGGTCTTCTCATTACATCACACTGCAACTTCCTAAAAAGATAGGTCAATTAGTCAACCAAAAAGAACTGATTAGAGGTCTACGAAGGATACAACACTGGCGATACAAAGCCAAAGTGGAATAATCCCAGCCCACAAATAGTCCTGAAGAGGCGGAGAGAGGGAGGGGAGAAGTAGGGATGAGAAAACATGTAGAAATTTATTTTAAATATACACAAAAAGCTAGTTGGGGGGAAGGGCATTTACAACTTGGGGAAATCAGGAAATGCTTCATATGAAAGGTAGCACTAGAACTAAGCCTTGTAGGAAACTACTGATTCTAAGGGATAGAGGTAAAAAGGGAGTGGGATGCTAGTACAAAGACCAGAGGGAGGATTTGGAATGTCCTGTGTAAAGAACAATAGAAAGGACAATTTGACTGGACTGTCATGTGGGTGAAGGGCAGGTAGTGTTTGTTCAGCCTGGAGAAGATTCAAGATGAGGCATGTGACAGTCATCACCAAGTTCCCCAAAGTCTGTCTGGTGGAGAAGGAATTAAGCTGCTTCTTTTTAGTCCAAGAAATCAGACCCAGAAGACCCAGGAGAATGTTTCGAAGAGGCAAATTTTATGTCATGGAAAATTGCCTAACAATTAAAGCTCTCCCAAAGTGGGAATGGGGCTGCCAGGAATGAGAGGTAGTGGGCTCCCCATCCTTGGAGATCTTCAAGCAGAGTTTGGAATATGACTTGTTGAGTATAAAGGATGTAATAGCTTACGCCTGCACTAAGACTTTTGGGACACCCTGAGTTATAGGAGGGATTCCATAGGGGTTGGAAGAGGTAGCCATTGTGGTTCCTGCTCTTAAAGGCCAGGTAGGCCTAGAGTCAGAAAGAACTGAGTTCAAATCCAGCCTCAAACACTTGCTAGTTGTGTGATCCCAGAGCAAGTCACAAGCTCAGAGTGTCTCAGTTTCCTCAACTGTAAAATGGGGATTAATAATAGCATCTACTTCCTAGGATGGTTGTAAAGATCAAATGAAATAACAGATTTAAAGCACTTTGTACGTGCTTTAAATAAGTAAATAAGCTTTAATGTAAATAAAATAATAAGCCCTTGGATATAAGCGCTAGGAATTACCATTTTGCATGTTTCTTGTAGACACCTACAAAGGTACTTGTTGTCTCTCCCATTAAAATGTGAGTTCCCTGAGGGCAGGTTTGGATTTTTTGTTTGTTTTCACTTTTTCTTTGTACCCCTAGCCTTTAGGTTAGTTCTTGGCCTACAGGAAATTCTCAATAAATGCTTGATGACTGATTGAATGTAGTACAGCTAAATAACCAGTGTAGATCTTGACCTCCTTCCACCTCCTTTCAGCTCTTCTTTCCACCCTTTTGGCCATATCTCACCTCCTCCAACTAAGCTTTCTCGAGACTTTGCCCTGGCTGTCCAGAACTCCCACTTCGAAGGCCCAGTCAGTCTTTCCATCAAGAGCTGAGGACCACTAGGGTCAAGGGGAATAAAGAAAAGCAGCTATGAGCACCCCACAGGCTACAGGGATTGTAGAAACCAAAGCAGTTTCTATAGACCAATCTGAAAGTGGGAAAACACACCCCGAAGAAGAATAGCTTGACCTACCTCCAGCAGTGAAAGAGGAACTTAGAAAGAGAAATAGTTTGTGGTAAGAGGTCATTGTGAGTTATGAGAGAGAGAGAGAGAGAGAGAGAGAGAGAGAGAGAGAGAGAAAGAAAGATAGTGAGATTAGGGAATGAAAGTATACCAGGAGAGTAAAAGAGCTAGTGACTGGGGATAAGTGATGGCAAACCCAAAGCTAGGAGTTTCAGCTGCACATTGGGTGATTATTATCTGTTGTTCTTTGTTCTTCAGTCATTTCAAGCGTGTCTAATTCTTCGAGTTTTCTTGGTGAATGGGATGTCCCATTGAAGACTCCTCAGTGTAATTAAGGTTTGGGATAAGGCTGAGTGGGATGAGGGGTCCCGTGAAAACTACCCTTAGAAGAATAAATAGAAATTGTATGAGACTCAAGGCAGGCACAGCAGCCTGACAGGCCTAAGTTTCGATTTACTAGAAATCACTTGATTTACGGGAATTCAACCCCAAGTACCCCCCCATACTGTTGTTAAATAGTTAAAGTTTGCCAAGCCTGAAACTCCTGAGAAGTCCCCCCTGTATTTTGTTGATGCACCTGTTGCTATATTTTGGTCATGGTGACCTGGCTATACAGTACAGTGTCTAGCTTGACTGCACATCTTTAATTGCTTCTTTGGTATTACTTCAGCAAACTAAGAAATATAGATATGTATATTGTGTTCATTGTTTTGTTTTCAGTTTCTATGGACATTGAGAATGTGAGCCAAATATTGGCCAGTTGGCGGGAGGGGGGAATTTGCCCATTAGGGTATTTAATCAGGTCCTTTGTTTCTGTCTGTGTCTCCTTTCATCAGAGTATTCTGGTAAAGGGACACCCAAATCTCGAGGTTTGAAATAATTATAATAATAAATTAACTTTCTGTTTCTCCTTGGATACCTCTGTGTGTGTGTGTGTGTGTGTGTTTTAATTTGAGCGCCATCCCACACAGTTTGGTGCATTGGCCGGGAAATAAGCCTCTTAGGAGGCTGAGAGCAGGCGCCCACCAGCCATTTCTCTTGGTGGCTCTTGGACTTGGGGATTGGTCTCCCTCCTCCTGAGTGGCAGAAGTCCTGAGGAGAGGAATTCCAAGTAACAGAAACTTAAAGTAAAAGAAAATAAAGAAAGAGCTCTGATAGTGGTAGTGTGACGCAAGTGTAAAACTCCGGCCGGTGGAGAAAGCAGTCACGTAAGTTATATGCATATAACCCGAGGTCTTGCAGAACTTGTCTGTGGAATAGATCCCTGGAGAGATCCCTGGAGAGAAGCCGACAAGTGAATGCTCAGGTGACTGAGGGAACCTGAGGACGTGCCAGAACTTGTGGGTCTTTGGGATAGGACGGATTATCCCTGGAGAGACTCCGACAGGTGAGTGCTCAGGTGACTGAGGGATGGGGGCGACCCCTCTGAGAGGGCCTAGGGTGAGGTCTTGAAAAATTCGTAGGTCCCTGACCTGGGAGAGTCTGGCGACAGACTTTCAGATAAATTTTAACCCAACACCACGGAGCAGAAAGATGGTATACCAAGAAAATAGTCCTTTAGGGAATAAGCTTTAGAATTGGAATGAACCTCCGAAATATAACGGGAAAGATAAAAGAAAATGGTTAAATATGATTTAATGATTTGAGAATATAACAGCAATTATATGTCCAATTTCTGTGTTTGTGTCTCTGTGTGTGTGGTATGATTGATTGTTCGTATGTGTACTCTGATCCTTTGCAGTCAGGCAGCCTCTTTGTTTCTCCTTCCCCTTCATAACAGCAGCCTTAGAGGGGTGGATGAGAAAAAGAGAGAAAATACTTTATAGTGTGAATAGAGGTTTTGAAAGTAAAAAGGTTTGGAACTCTTGAAGAGTTGTTGGAAAATATTTTCTTCCTCTCTCTTGCATTCCAAGTTTGGCTAAATTTTTGAATGGAGAGAGAAAGAGAGAAGGAGAAAAAAAAATCAGATCAAAGGGAGGCAGGCTAAATAAGTTTTTAACCATTTCCTGCCTTACCTAAAAGAGAAAAAGTTTTTGTGTACCAGAGCACAAACAAAAGGTAATTTATGGGCAGCTGGGAGCTGTGTCGTTGGATTCGGTAGCTGCCAAGGAAATGAAATGTAATGTTTAGAATTTATTACACTGTAAATTGGGAAAATGTAAGGATCTGTAAATTGGTAAACTTTTGTGTTGTTATGTCAAGTGGCTTTTCATAATTTGAATGTTATTAAAGTAAACTGAAACTAAAAGAAAATAGTGGGAAAATAGTGGGGGAAAAAAGTGAATTGTTGGGGAGGGAGAGCCCTATTCAATAATCTCCCTTCAGAAATGTAAAAAGAAAGATTAAGCTCCAGAGGTGTCTACCTAGAGGGAAAGCAAAAAGAAGTAGTTAGAATACAGGCCCAGTACATTTTAAACTGACTTGGTTACAATAGGTGATTCCAAACTGTTTGTAAAACTTTTTAGAAAATGTGGATATGAACGGAACTGAAATATTGAAGAAATACATGAATTTGTGGATGATATCTCTTTATAAAGGGCCAAGAGTATAGAGCACATATTGTTATCTGGCATTAAGAACTATGTGGCCCCAAGAAAGTTCTATGTATTTTAGTTTACTGTTTAGTGAGGGGATGGTGGCAGCCCAGAGATATTATTAATTGGTTTTGGTTCTAAAGTATGGTACTGTTGTATTCCTTTATTGTATAATTTTGTAGGCAACTGTATCATCTGTGTTGTCAGAAAAGCAATTTTTTTTATATAAGCTAAATGTTGTTAGGTTTTCTTAAGGCTAACAATCGGGTTTGTTGGGGGATGGGTAGTATGAGTCAGGCTCTTAAGGCATGGACTAGTGGTCGTGGGGAAGTCTAGGCTTTGAAGTACCCTGATTGGGAATGGCACTGAGGTCTAATCGGGAATTTGGATGTAGTCTGGGGCTATCAGACCAGTAAAAGACAATGATGGGTGAGCATAGAAAAAAAAAAAAGAAGCCAGTCTGTAGGGGTGGGAGTGGCCCCAGGAGACGGCTGGACCTGGTGAAGGGGTCTAGAAAGAAAGAAAGATTTTTTGGGGTCAATTGTATGAGTTACGTTGCTGGAAGGGCAATTTCTTTTATAATCTGGAATGTTAAATTAAATTGTAAAATTAGAGAAAAGAGAAAAAGGAATGAATTTGGCTGTTGGGGCATTTTGAATTTTTAGTTGAAATTGTTTTGTTATCATTTATGAAATTTGCGAGATTGTTAACTAAGGTATTTGGGGTTATTGTTTTAATGCTAAAACCTAAGATGGTTAATTAATTATTGTATGTGGAAAAGAAAGGGATTGTGGCACCAATATCAGCCCACTCTGGGGTACATGGCAATTCCCCCTTATTTTGTAAACTTGCCAAGATCCCTGGGGCAAGGTCATCAAGGACAATAGGTAGAAATGATTTCTAATGATTGGCTTTTGTACAGGACAAGTTTAAATTTGAGAAGAAAAGATGTAAAGTGAGATTTCTTATGTATATGGGTCCTGGTAAATTTTTATTGCTTATCGCAATACTATGAGAGCAAAATCAGCTGCATCTGGCTTTAAGCTGTGATTGGTGAGACTTGCTGTTTGAGGTAAAAGGCTCTTGGGACTATAACTAGTTTTGAGTTTGAATTTGGATATAGTTGTCTGCATTAAAATCAGTATCTGAGAGAAATGCCAGTGAATGTGATTCTGTACTGGTAACAGGTGGAGGTAAATGTGGCTTATTTGGGAAAAGGCTGAGGGGACAATCTTAGTCTCAATCTAGGATAGGATCCTCCTGGCTCAGTTTCCCCATTGTGTTCCTTTGGAAAGGAATGTTTCCCACCTGACTATTCCTGAGTCTGGCTATGAGGAAAAACATACACTGCATGATTGGAGAAGCGTGACTCTCTCTGAATCTAAACAAAGCTAAGGTGTTTTATCCTGTCATATTTGATATGTCACCTGTCCCTGTTCTTTCTCCTTCTATGTTAAGTTTCTATGATCAGAGCAAGTAGTCAGTATAAGATATGAGGTTTTTTTGTGTTTTTATCTAGAACTAGAACATGTGCAGAAATTTATGCAACTGCTTAAGACTCACCTTGAGATGTTCCCTTTATTTAAAAGGATTCTGAGAGCAGTAGTTTGTTTTTTTTTTGTAGTCAGTCTTTTACAGTTACCAGTGTGAGACTTTATTACAACACCTTTTTGACCAAGGAATTTTGTGATATTTAGGGATTCTGTGATAACTAGGAATTCAGTTTCTTGATAATACCTTGGAATTTGTGTTACTCAAGGACTTTTGCATCAACTTAGTAAGCTTTTATGAACAAGAGTGGAAATGCATGCAAGCTATGGAGATCATTTTAGAGATGTTCCTTAGGCAATGTGAGATTATAGTCATATTTTAAACTGATTGTTGGAACTTGCTATTCAAAGACTTAATGGGACTAATGATTGACTGTTTCTGAGTCTAACTCCAGGTATAAATATCAAGGAAGGCTGTCTGAGCAACTGATTCTGGAGTTAGTTTTTATAATTAGAAGGTTTTGTAAGTACAGTAACAAATTTATTAAAATAATTGATAATGGAACATCTTGGGTTACTATAGAACTGGGACTAGTGTTCCAACGTGTGTGTTCCTTTTTGAGTTAGGGTCCTTTAATTCTTGATAATGGTATGGAGATAATTAGGGGCTTGTGAGAATGTTATTTTTGTTATTTGGATAATATCACATTGGTCTAAAGTTTTGTTACAATTAATAATGTTAAAAGAAGAATGGCTTGTGGTTTATTTTTTAAATGCCGTCAAAAATTTATAGGTACTGTGTTAAACATTGATATGTGTGTATTGGAGCCTGTTATTAATTCCTTAGTGAAATCTCATCCCCCTGGTAAGGAAATTAATAATGGACTAATGTAAAGTATAAGATACTGGGTTCTGATGTGAATTTCTTAAATATGACAATTGGCCATGATTTCAATTTTGAGTTTGTAAAAATGATCAGGGTTATAAGGATTAGAAATGGTCATTTAAAATTGTGCTAAGATCACTTTTGTAGGAGAATGGACAGAAAGCTGGTTCCTACAAGAAGACAAGAAGGAGATGCTGAGAAGCTGTGCTGGAGATGGCTGGAACAAATATCAAGGACCAGAGAACTTCACTGATGATGTTCCCTGCCAGACAGCTGTATAAGAAAAGACTTTTTTTTTAATCTTAAAGGGACTTTTCATTATTGTTTTCTTTTGGGTTTCTGTATCTGTATCTATAAAGGGACTGCCCCTCTGATTTGTCAGTGCTTAGATCAATTGTTCCTACATTTACTTAAAGGGGTAATGGTTAAAGAGAGAAGAAAAAGAGCTGAGAAGAATTTGAATTCAGATTTAACAAGAGCCTAAGGCTAGGTGTTTGATAATAAGGAAATGTAAATTGACATTATCTGAAGTTTATTGTTTGTATTACAAAAGTTAAATTGTATTGTGTTTCTAAAATTTTTAGATTGTAAAATTTGAGGGGAATTATTGTCTTACTCTTGGTGTGTCTCCCCTGTATGCAAGACTCCTTGTCCACTTTGGTTAAGATGGAAGGGAAAGGAGAAATCAAGCTGATGGTTCTGAAGGCTCAGGGTTGGGTGCTAGTTTGAGACCACCCTGATGGTTATTAAGATTTAATGGTTAGCTGTGAGGAGTCTTCAGAAAGTATGAGAGAAGAGGAGGGATTGAATGGGATGTCCCAGTGAAGACTCCTCAGTGTAATTAAGGTTTGGGATAAGGCTGAGTGGGATGAGGGTCCTGTGAAAACTTCTTAGAAGAATAAATAGAAATTGTATTAGACTCAAGGCAGGCATAGCAGCCTGACAGGCCTAAGTTTCAATTTACTAGAAATCACCTGATTTACAGGAATTCAACCCCAAGTACCACCCCCCCATGCCACTGTTAAGTAGTTAAAGTTTGCCAAGCCTGAAACTCCTGAAGAAGCCCCCCCTGTATTTTGTTGATGCACCTGTTGCTATATTTCGGTCATGGTGACCTGGCTATACAGTACAGTGTCTAGCTTGACTGCACATCTTTAATTGCTTCTTTGGTATTACTTCAGCAAACTAAGAAATATAGAAATGTATATTGTGTTCATTGTTTTGTTTTCAGTTTCTATGGACATTGAGAATGTGAGCCAAATGTTGGCCAGTTGGCAGGAGGGGGGAATTTGCCCATTAAGGTATTTAATCAGATCCTTTGTTTCTGTCTGTGTCTCCTTTCATCAGAGTATTCTGGTAGAGGGACACCCAAATCTCGAAGTTTGAAATAATTATAACAATAAATTAACTTTCTGTTTCTCCTTGGATACCTCTGTGTGTTTTTTTAATTTGAGTGGCATCCCACACATTGGCAATGATACTAAAGTGGTTTGCCATTTCCTTCTCCAGCTTATTTTACAGATGGCAAAACTGAGGTAAATAGGGGTAAGTGACTTGCCCAAGGACACACAGCTTGTGCCTGTCTGAGGCTGGATTTGAACTTAGGAAGACTCATCATCGTGATTCCAAGCCCAGTGCTCTATCCACTGCACCACTTACCTGCCCCTATTATTATTACTATAAACAACAACAATAATCATAACTGGCATTCATGTAGCACCTTGATGTTTGAAAAAAACTTTATTGATATTATCTCATTTTACCCTCACAATAACTGCAGGAGGAAAGTGATATTATTATCTCCATTTTACAGATGAGAAAAATGAGACAGACATTTTCTGAATAGTTGCTGATCTAAAGAAAGATTGCAGAAGGGAAGAGCATAGGTCCTAGTACTCCTAGAACTGTGGTCACCTATCCACTGAGAGAGCCATGATGAAAAGTTATAAGAGCAAATTCTGTCTTGTGTTGTGGATCTGAAGCCAACCCCTACCTGAAACATGAATTTCCTCTGTGACGGCTTGCCAAGTAGCAAAAACCAGCCCTATCAACTGCTCTCTTCGATATTGCAAGTATTGATCTGGTAAATTAATTCCATGATCAGATGAAAAATGCTGGGCATATACTAAGCAGCTAATAAATTTACTGGGTCATTAATGAAACAAAGGCGCTAATGAATGATGATTTAAAATATTTTATATTACAATAAATCTGGACTACACTCTTCATTCCACTCCTATCTCCATGCATTTGTTCCCACCATCCCTATTTTCTATCTAGTGCTCTATTACCTTTTAAGAGGCAATTCAAATATCACCTCCCTCATGAAATCTTCTTTGACCACTATTGCCACTTACAGGGTGAAGTGGCTTTCTCCTCAAATTTCTCACAGCATTTCACCTCGAGCTTACCTAGCTGTTTTATTTGGGGACGCTTACCATTCCCCTCATTCTCTTGTAAATTCCTTGAAAGAACAGCCTTGATCAAATGTCGCTCTGAATTCTTAGCTCCTATTACTGCAGCTTTCACATGCATTAATACCTCAACAGCCCATACAATATCATAAGTATGTCTACCGCTTTCAACAACATAGAGCAAAAGACGTCTAGACCTTGTTGTTAATTGCTATGGTCAATATTAATCTCCATATAACCAACCTACTAATGAGCCCCTCTCAGTTTACCTAGGCTAGTCCTTGGACAATAGATACACATGTACAATATGAGAGAATTCCTCAGTCTGGGTGCGTAGAGAATCCAAGAAGATTCTTACCCATCGGTAGATCTCCAATGTTGGAGAAATAATAGTAATGATGATGATAATGATAAATAGCAGATAGGAGTTATATTGTGCCTTAAGGTTTACAGATCTCTTCACAAATATCATCTCACCTGATCCTCATAACAACCCTGAAAGGTACATGCTATTATTATTCCCATTTTACAGTTGAAGAAACTGAGGTACAGGGTAAGTGACTTGCTCAAGGTCACATAGCTAGTAAGTGTCTGAGGCTAAATTTTAATTCAGTCTGCCTGACTCCAAGTCCAGTGATCTATCCACTACATCACCTGGCTACCACAAAAATATTAAATAAATAAATAAAGTAAGTAAACAGTCAAATTGAAAGGAAAAGAAATTTATTAGGGTGCTAAAGGAAGACTGTTTGCTGATAGCAGCTCTCTTTCTAGGGGTACAGATTTGATTTATATAGGTTTTCAAGCTTGTTAGAGCATACAACCAATTAGAAGCATCTCATGGTGGGTAAAGAGGCAGCTAGGTGGTGCAGTGCATAGAGAGCCTGACCTGGAATCAGGAAGACATATCTTCCTGA
This sequence comes from Phascolarctos cinereus, assembly GCF_003287225.1. NCBI lineage: Eukaryota > Metazoa > Chordata > Mammalia > Diprotodontia > Phascolarctidae > Phascolarctos > Phascolarctos cinereus. The sequence goes on from NW_027556180.1 coordinate 60,952,353, forward strand.
GTTCAAATCTGGCCTCAGACACTTACTAGCTGTGTGACCCTGGCAAGTCACTTAACCTTGTTTGCCTCAGTTTCCTCATCTGTAAAATTAGTTGGAGAAGGAAATGGCAAAACACTCCAGTATCTTTGCCAAGAAAACCCTAAATAGGGTCACAAAGAGTTGGACACAACGAAACAATTACTGAAATGAATGGCAGGTAAGTGAAGTTTAATTAACTCATGAGGTATTAGGTTCCCATACTGGAAAAGTCCTTACTGGAGCCTGCAGCACCATGAGATTTGGTGGTCACAAATACACTGCATCACAATGGAAGGTTGCGTAAACATGTTCATTTCAGCTGGGGGAAGAGTATTCAAGTATTTCAAGGTGAAAGTGAAGGCGCTTGGTCACTGTGACTCCAAGAAGCTGTAGCATGCACAGTGGCCCCACCCCAGTAAAACCATCTAGGCAGACTGGGCTAAACAAGGTCGAGGGTGGCCCTCAGACCTGTTGGTGAGGATGTCTACTCAAGCATGTGAAGACTTTCCCCTGGGCAATGGGTGGCTGAAAACAGTTTGTTCCAGCGGCCACAAAGGCAGCTGAAGCAGACACTGTGGAGCACTTAGAACTTGGTCAGGCATCTAAGAAGCCAAGGTCATCCTCTGCATCCTGGGCCATCTCCAATCATCTTGACTTTCGTGCAGTGACTAGACTTCGATGACTCAGAAAGAGAGAGTGAGGCTGACCACTTTGCACAATTATGCAATCCAATTCACAGGCAAGTCAAGACATCACCCTGGTCCTTTTTGAGAAAGAAGGACAGACACATAAAACTTTTCAAGATGGTGATGTTCTCATTGAACAATAATCACTGGCCAAGCTTTTAGTGGAAACCTTTCCAGCTAGGTATGATCTGCCACAGGCTGTAGTCTGCTGGCATATCCTTAAAAGACAGAGCATCATTTCCATGCCATGATAAGGAATCAACATAGTACTTTAGTAGATCTAATAGACATTTAATAAATGTTTAATTTGTGAATAGGTGATTAAATTGATGAATGAACAAGCTAACCCTCCTATAAGATATTTGCATTTTAAACTAGAAGAAACTCTCAAAAAAGAAATAATTTAACTCCAAAGAATAAATCTCGAAGGACAGAATTTCAGGCATTGGGGCAGCCCTGTGAGTGAGATATTTGGAGAGGGTTGCATGGAAGGTTCTGAACCCTTCAAATCACACCATGTCAAGTTGTTGTAGGCTAAGCCTAAATCTGGCATAGTCTAAAAGGTTCAAGGTTTTCCTTGTTGAAAATGCAATAGGCACTCAGAAACCATAAAAATCTAATATTTAAAGTTCAAAAACACTTAACAATAAAATAAAAGGATAATAAAATGTAATTACTTTTTGGAATTGAAGGAAGACTCCCGTAGACAGTCCTATTTCCTTGAAACATGTCTGACTCTCTTCCTGCTCCCAGACCAATCTTGTTAAAGCCAAGGGCACCCCACCACCACATTCTCCTTTTGCCTTGCTACAGATTCAGTAGTCTCAGGAGCCAACCCAAACTTCCACAGTCCAGGTATCTGAATGAAGTATGAGTGAGATGCAAGATTTCAAAATGGTGTACTAGGAAGTACGCCAGAGTCAGCTAAGAGAAAATAAATCAAGGCAGTTTTATTGAGGGGAAATCTAATAAGAGGAGGCAGTTGGGAACAATGGAACCTGTTTCCTATGGAGATTTGGGGTGAAATTCCATTGAGTTTTGATAAGGTTATCTGGTTCTAGAAGGACCAGGCACTGGGGGGGAGGGGGAGGAAAAAGAAGCCTCGACCAAGGAACTGGCACTGATTCATGCCGGAGGAGAGGGATAGAAGGAGGTGAGAAGGAAGAGAGGGAGGGAACACTGGAGAATTGAAACCTACTTGATAGTCAACTCCCCACCTTCAGGAAAAGAGAATTTCATCAGTTACTGCAGGCCTTACTTTAACAAGGTGACTCAAGATTTGAGCCTCTTCTGGGGCTTTATCTTTTGGCAGGGTGAGAGGCTATGAGACCCTTTGCTCTTGTTCAGCTGTTGCTGAGTCTTCGTGACCACATTTGGAGTTTTCTCGGCAATGACACTAGAGTGGTTTGCCATTTCCTTCTGCAGCTCATTTGACAGATGAGGAAACTGAGGCTAACAGGGTTAAGTGACTTGTCCAAGGTCACACAGCTAGTAAGTGTCTGAGGCCAGATTTGAACTCAGGAAGATGCCTTCTTGACTACAAGTCAGGCACTCTATTCACTGCGCCACCTAGCTGCCATTGAGACCCTTACATAGGTTCTAATAAACCAAATATGTTAGAAGCCAAGACTTCTGGACTTGACACAGAATATCAGCCAAGCTGAACCTCACAAAATAAATATTCAATTTTGCTCCAGAAAGAGGGAGTAGCGTGAAGCACATGGGTTATCAGAATTCCAAAATCAACAACAATCACTCAGATCTAATATAATACGAACTACCAAGCACACAGACTATTATGATTATTAACTCAGAAACAAATGTACAAGTCCGTTTAAAATGACTTCTATGTAATGAAAATAGAATCCTTAACTATCATCCCAAAATATATTGTACCCTGATATTCTTACAAAAGGATTCCAACGCCTGCCTGAACACAAGGTCACATTGACTTTCCAATGTTTAGCAAAGAAAGAAAAAACAGAAAGAAGAGACAGAAAAGTCACTTTCTCAGTTCGGTTCGAAGTCAGAGCAGATCCAGGATAATGAGTCCAACTAGAGCTCTACCACTCCCTTATAGCAATTCCAGAGGGAAAAGTAAGAAAGGAAGGAAACAGGCATTTATTAAGTGCCTACAGTATACCAGGCACTCTACTAAGCACTTTACAAATAACGTTTCATTTGATTCTCACAACTACCGTGGATCTTTGTTTTACAAATTAAGTGACTTGCCCATAGTCACACACTTATTAAGTGCTATTATTGTTCATTCGTTTCAGCCATGTCCCACTCGTTGTGACCCCTTTTGGCATTTTCTTGGCAAAGTGGCTTGCTACTTTCTTCTCTAGCTCATTTTACAGATGAGGAAACTGAAGCAAACAGGGTTAAGTGACTTGTCCAGGCTTACACAGCTAGTACATATCTGAAGCCACATTTGAACTCTATCCACTGCACCACCTAGTAAGTGTCTGAGGTTGGATTTGAACTCAGGTCTTCCTGACTCCAGGCCCAGCGCTCTGTGCACCACGGCACCACCTAGTTACCTCTAAGCTAAAGCTATCTCTATCCTGAAACTGGCCTTCTATGTTTAAGTATTCATGGAGTTTCCAAAAACATGCTGTTCTTGAAAATGGTACTCATTTAAGATTCTTGCTTTTCATTTGCAACAAAGAAACCTTTTCAGGAAACAAGTAATGAAGGCTGCTCTTCAGATCACATTTCCTTTCTCATGCAAGATTAATGTCTGATTCGTCTCCCCTTACAGTCTCAGAACACACTCTTTGCACTGCAGGCAAACTCTCTACAGAGGAACAGCAGAGAGGACAGAGAGAGAGCACAGATGCCGAAGAGTGACATCTTGTTGTACCTGGGCCCTCTTCATAACCAATGTGGCCGTCATTGTCATCACCACATTTAATCATCCTCATGTACTTTTTGTGCCTGTGTTCTTAAAGATGCCATAATTCCTTAACGCCCAAAGCCAAAATTAATAATTCAGCACATGGGGATAAAACCATGAAACATTTTAATGAGAATAGTCTTTCTTCACTCATGTCTCTTTCAACATGCTTTGTAATCATGTGAAGCATTTCGCCATGGAGGTGTCATTTGAAAATGGCCTCTGGTAGATAAGTCTAGGCGGGGGAGAGGAACTCATAAATGGGTCTGGAGGTAAATTAAAGACAGACTAAGATATTTTGTAGAACAGGGATGCTTAACATGTTTTGTGTCATGGATCTCATTGGCAGGCAGTCTGGTGAAGCCTATGGTCCCCTTCTCAGAATAATAATTTTAAAATAATTGAAGGAAATGCTAAATTTCAGTTAGGGACTAGTGAAAATAAAGATGTCTTTTTTTTCCATCCAAGTGCACAGACCTCCTGAAATCTATCTACAGACCCCTTAGTGCTCAGACCCCAGGTTAACCCCCCCCCCATTTTAGATAGATTAATAGAGAGAGTAAAAAGTTAACAATTCAGGGAGGGTTGGATGGTTTTTTCTCCTTTAGCTGTAGGGCAATAACCCTGAGTCCATGAATCTATGTGAAAGGAAATAATCAGAAGAAAAGCTCTATCCTGAAATTGAAACCCTAAATGAATAAATCATGGGGGACCCTCAGAGTACCTTGATAATTGAATCCTAGTTCCCCCCAAGTGCTGAAAGATGGCATTGACCTGGATGCAGGAAGGGAAGATATCTATTGTTCAGGAGAGTTTAAGGACGAAAGCAGGTGGGCACCCCAGAGAGTGGCTTATCTCAGGCAGGAGCAGGGGCAGGGGCAGGAGCAGCAGATGACCTGACTATCCCCAAAGCACTAGCAGTGGACAGCTGGCAAAAGGCGATGGAAGGAAACACCCAGCTCATGAGGGTCATCCAGGAAATGCGTTCTGAGATCAACAAGCTAGAAAAGGAGAATAAGGCCCTCCGAGTAGAGCTGGACTTCACTAGCCAGAGGGTCTCTGCTTGGGAAAATAAACTGAAAGGAACTGGAGAAGAGGGAGCCAGAAAACCCAACACTCTAGGAGAAGAGCCAGTCACTGCACCCATAGCCATTCACAGGACGGGCTCAGCGGATTCTGCATTGGCCCTGAAGGAGCCCAAAGGTATCATGCATCTCATGCTGTTTCTCACTTGTGTCCACATTAGCCAGAGAAAGCCCTCTGTTTCTCAAATAGGAGACTGTATTTGCCTTGTATTTTACGTAACAGCCGCTGCTAGGTTTTTAGGTGCAGAGTAGCTAATCAAAGATATCTTGGAGGAGTTTATTTCAGGGCAAAGATATCCCCAAGTAGGCCTGGGGAGAGAAAAAGTGACGACCTCTTTCTAGTCACATGAAAAACGGAATTTCTTTTTAAACCATCTGATTTCAAATGTGCTATTAAAATGTAGTGTGTGAGATGCAAAATTTAAGAGCACAGGCTCTACAGTTAGGAGACCTAGATTCAAATTCTACCTTGACTACAGTGTGCCTGGGCAATCTGCTAAATGTCCCTGGGACTCAGTTTCCCCATCTATAAAATAAGGGTGTTGGACTGAGGTCCCTTTTAGCTTTAGCTCCACAATTCTGTGAACTGGGGCTTGTTCAAGGTCTCACAAAAGCTCTGCAAAGAATCTTACCCATCTTCATGAATACCTTCCTGATGACAATACAGCCTGGTATCTCACTTCTAAGTGAGTGACTTGGTTAATGTGAATACTCAGATACCAAGTGTAGAGTCAGGAGACCTAGGTACCAGTCTTAACTCTACCACTTCACACAGACAGATTATTTAGCCTCTAAGAACATGTTTGCTTGTCCGTAAAATGGGGATAATCATACTCATCATACAAAAGCCTTTTAAAGTGATTTGGGAAGCAGCAGAGAGCAGAAATAGCACTGCATTGGGAGAAAAATTACTCTGTTTTTTTTAATCCTGGCTCTGCTGTGAGACCTTGGGCAAGTCACCACTAGCCTCTCTGGACTTTACTGTCCCCATCTTGGCTAATTGATCTTTAAGGTTCTTTCCAGCTCTTACCTAGCACCAGATGAGATGTGTAGGTAAAATACTCTTCAAAACTGAAAGTTGTATGTCAATATCAGCTATTCATATTACAATCCTGGAATATGTAAATGGGAATTGCTATATACAAATGTGTCTGAGGATGGATCTTGTTTATCTGGGCAGCATAAAGAAATGGATTATATTTATTTCCAGGCATCATGGTATCCTGGAATAAGTATTAGATTTGGCATCAACAGAGTATTTGTTGCTGTTTAGTCATTTTTCAGTCATATCCAACTTTTCATGACCCTTTGGGGTTCTCTTGGCAAAGATACTGGAGTGGTTTGCCATTTCCTTCTCCAGCTTATTTTACAGATGACGAAACTGAGGCAAACAGGGGTAAGTGACTTGCCCACGGTGCCAGCTAGTGAGTTTCTGAGGCTGGATTTTAATTCAAGAAGAGGAGTCTTCCTGATTCCAGCCCAGCACATGATCCACTATCCCACCTATGTGGGTTCAAATCCTTCATCTGACACTTGAGAGCTATGTGATTATGGGTAAGCCCCTTAATCTCTCTGGGACTTTTCAGTAAATCTTAAAATGGAAACAATAATATCTATGGCAACTAACCCACAGGGATCTTGTGAACAGTAAATATGTATACATACACATATATATATTTATAAAATATATCATTTATCTATGTGGGTATGGAGAGAGTGCTTCACAAATTTTAACCTATCACATACACGCCAGTCTTAATACTAAAAATCATCATCATCATCATCATCATCATCAAAGTCAACCATCCACTAAAGTTTTTAATAAAACTCTCTTGGTTACAGGGATAACAAACCCCATCTGTTACAAATAAGGAACAAGTTGCTGACTATAGGGATTATATGAATAAAAGATATAAAGAGATAGAATAATAATAACTAGCATTTATGTAGCATTTTAAGGTTTGCAAAGCATTTTACAAATACCTCATTTGATCCTCACAATAACCCTGGGAGGTAGGTGTTATTATTATCCCCATTTACAGATGAGGAAACTGAGACAAACAGAAGTAGGAATAATGATAATAGCTAACATTTATATCACACTTAATATGTGCCAGATCACTGTGCTGAGCTCTTTCTAAATATTAGCTCATTTGAGCCTCACAACAACCCTGAGAGGTGTTATTATTATCCCCATTTTACAGATGAGGAAACTGAGACAAACAGAAATTAAGTGACTGTCCGGGGTCACACAGTTAGGAAGTATCTGAGGCTGGTGTTGAACTCTGGTCTTCCTGACCCCAGGCCCAGTTCTCCATCTACCATACCACCAAGTTGCCTCTAGCTAGCCTTTTTCTCTAGTAGCAGATACAAAATCCATTGCTTTTCCCAGGATTGTATAGCAAACTAGGGCTAGAAAACAGATTAGAACCCAAGTTACCAGATAAATAGTCTGGAGTGGTCCCACCAGACCAGGCCACTCCCTTCATGTCAGAATGAAATATTCCCTTTAATCAGTAATGTTGGACTTCTGACAAAGTCCAAACCAGAAATTTAATACATTATTTGTGGACTTAATTAAATGGGTGGATTTTATTTTTGTGAATGTCTGCTACACAGGTAATATCATGACCGTTAGACGCTATACCATTTCTTCATCTGTTCATTCTTTTGTGGCCCACGAGCATTGTAAATCGGGAAAAAGACATCTGAGCAGTGGAATTCTAGAAGCCCAGGGAATAATGAAATCACCAGCCTACTCTCCAGTTACAAAGCTAGCCAATGAAGATGGAAAGGGGTTTGCAGCTGATCGTTTTACCAGCAACACCTCTAATAAAAGGATTTTTCAAGACCATGTTTTTAAATTCAGGTAATATATTAAATTGTACATATATGTAGATATACACACTCAACACACGTATATCTATATATATATGCAAACACACTCACAGACACACATCAACATAAACACATACACATACATATGTGCATATTCACATACAAACACATATACATATACATACTAGCAATGTATGGGAGCGCGTAAACCAGTCAACGAGCATTTATTAAGCAATGTGCTAGGCAGCATAATGAATAGAGCGCTGGGCCTGGAGACAGATGACCTGAGTTCAAATCTGTTCATACATTTACTAGCTGAGTGACCTTGGACAAATCATCTAACCTCTGTCTGCCTTGGTTTCCTCAACTGTAAAAAAAAAAAAATGGGGATAATAATAACATCTACTTCCCAGGGTTGTTGTGAGGGACAAATGAGATAATATTTGTAAAGTGCTTAGCAAAGTTCTTGGCATGTAGTAGGTGCTTAATAAATGCTTGTTTCCTTCCTTTCTTCTAAGTACTGGTGATACAAAGAAAGGTAAAAACATGGCTCCTGCCTTCAAGGAGCTCATATTAATGAAATACCACACTATTATAGATACCTCTAAAAGTTGGACCCACCCAACAGAGAATTGAAAATGGTCCTACAGGGACCTTGAGGATAACCACTATGACTAATTCCAACCCAGAAGTCAACTGTGGGGAGTTTTCTGCTTTGACAGAAGTGAAGAAAGGTGATGAACAAACTTCATTTTTCAGTATGACAAGAAACCAGCATTTTAAGAGGATTTTCTGAATCATAGAGTTGTAAGGAACTTGAGGGGTCATATAGTCCAACCCTGCCATTTCACAGATGGGGAAAATGAGGCCCATCAAGGTCAAAATAGGTCATGGAGCTTGGATCTGAACTCAAGTTCTCCCACTCCAAATTCAGAAAACCTGGATTTGGGCTGGCAACTTTCCCTTAAACATTACAGAAAACACCCGTTTGAAAAAAAATGGTGAAGTAGGAAGTTCTATCTTGGCTGTTAAGAAACAATAACACACTGAAATTTCTGCTAATTTGTTACTTCCCAAAGCTTTTGCTGGCTGTTATACAGATGCAAGGTTAGTAAAATGCAGGATACTGTCTGAAGAGTCTGCCTTTAATTAGAGATTATAAGTGTAATATCAGAAGGCTAAGCTAATGTTTGTAGAAATTGATTTTAAAATTCATTTTTATATTGGTTACCTAAAGGGTCAGTTCTCTTTTGCTGAAGAGAGAATTTTTGGAAGATTGGGCTCAATTTTACAGAAAGTCACTATACTGTTTTCAGATTTTATAATTCAATTACTGCTCATAACTAGGAGCTATTTTTTATTCATCTTATGAGAAACTGTTGTTATTGCATTGTGTGTATTGGTTTGGAAAAGAAATACATGGATTGCTCAAACTGTGAACATTCCTTAATTTGAATGACAGGCTTATGCCATGGGTTTTGGGGGTGGGCACAAGTTCTCACGAGACCTCAAGAGAAAGCAAGAAGTCTTCACCAAACTCTTGTTCTTGGCTTCCATTCTAGCAGCATGCTAGACATCCAGAAGAGAAAGAGCTGGCAGAAGGAAATCTCCCCAGGGCCTTCTCATTAAACTATAGACCAGCTTTGTATGATTAGTTCAGACCTTAGTAAATTAGAGGTTAGGTAGGCTTTCGTGCAAAGCCCAGGGATCACAACCACCGTTCATAATCTTGTTTCTTCCAAGTTCCAAAGTATCTCTTTATAAGTAAAATTTTGGAACTCAGACCATTTTAAGTTGGATATTGGCAGTAATTGAAAGGACAAACGAAGTGGTATTCGCATTAAAAATGATTGCCATCTGGGGTTAATATTAATCAGTTAATATATTGTCTGACCACTTTATGTATAAGAGTTAAATGTGACATCTGAGCATTTAAAAGCACAAGTGTAAGTATTATTTTATTAAGCTATGCAAGTCATTTGCTAAGTTGTAGTCATTTCTATTTTTCCAATTGCTTTCCTGGAGGTTAGATGGCCCAAATAATTTAAATCAGATCTTTATCCATCCTACTGATTGGTAGAGCCATTTATCGTAATAATAGTCTTTGAGAGGAATTATGGAGAAATATTGGGAGTCAGTTTACTTGGGTTGATTTTTTCAATCACATGAAGAATCGGACAGTTTTCATCATGAGCTTGTCCTTTTCTTTCTTTGTTTCTCTTCCTCTTCCTTTCCTTTCCTTCCCCTCTCTTCCCTTTTCTTTCCTTCCCTACATTTTTCTTTTTTCTTTTCTCTCCTTCCTTTCTTTCTTTTTTGCCTTTCTTCCTTTCTTCTTTTCCATCCCCTCCCTCCCTTCCTTGAATAATATTCCAATTTGTTCTACTTCAAAGGAAGAAAAGTAAGCTCTATTGTTGAAAAAGTGGAGCAAAACTTTTGGCATATACATAGACAATTTAGTACTTGTGAGCTCTGCTTATTCCTTTTCCTTCTAGAAGGCTTATTAAATGCATTCAAATAAACTTCTTTCTCCTTTTGTCCATTACAAAACCCATTATCTGAAACCTACTGAGCCTCCTTTTATGTAAGCAGTAACCAAATACTGTTTTGACAAGAATAAATCTTCACTTGGGGAAAAACATAAGCCCAGAAATGGAGCCAGCTCCTCTTAGAGTGCCATTCTTCCCAGGAATCCCTCTACCACCCCATCTCCCAGGATTTTTAATTGCCTCAAAGCTCTGCCCTCCCAATTGCTTCAATTTTCCTGCAGAACAGAGTATGCGGACACTTGATTCTCCTGCAGCTCAGAACTCCCAAGCTCAAGTGATCCCCCAGTTTCAGCCTTCTGAGTAGCAGGAATTTATTTCCAGACAGGTCGTGGTACTAAAAGGTCAATCCCCTTGACCCCCAGAGGAAAGTCAAGTTTCAACAACCTGGTTGAAACTCTAGCCCAGGAGAATTGGCACCTACTCCTACACTGATCTCTCTTTCCTCATCCGTAAAATGAAGGGTTCGGATGAACTGAACTCAAGGTCTTCTCTAACTTTAACATTCTGTAAGTCTATGAGAGTGGGTCTCCATTTCCCTCTACCTCCTCTTCATCTCAGTTTCTGTAAGAGTTGAATGAGCCTTACTCAGTGACCTTGGGCTAGTTGCTTAATCTTTAGGAGGTAGTCTCTTTTGTAAAATCAAGGATTTGGACTAGATAACCTCGAGTTTATTCCAACTCTGATGTGATATTTCATGTGTGTAGAGGAGGGGGAGAGCTTGAAATCCTTTTTAAATTCCATCCCTCAAAATATTGCACAGGTTCATAATAGTCTGTGTGCTGTGTACCCTTTAGTGAAGCCTATGGACTCCTCAGAATAATGTTTTTAAATACATAAAACAAAATACATAGAATTACAAAGGAAACCAATCATATTGAAATATAATTATCAAAATAGTTTTTCTTAAAAAAACAACTTCTTAGGACCCAAAGTTGTTTCTTGAACTCCACCCCCATTCTAGTTCCTGGATCCAACTCTGGGGGAGAGAGAGTGAGGCTGACAAGTTTGTGAAGCTCTGCCTCACTTAAATCCAACTCACCCACAAATCAAGACCTCACCTCGTGATGTCATTGGTCCTCTTCAAGAACAGAGGACCAATAACAACAACAGAGGACCAATAACAACAACAGCTTTGTCAGGTCATTGACTGACCGCGAGCTAGGTGACATGTGGAGGAATTCTCAGAGGCCAAAGTGAGACATAATGATCTTCTTTAGCTAGTGAGTTAACCAAGAGTTTTTTATTCTATAACCAATCCTCACTCCCATTCATCACAAAAAAGCAGGCTTCATGAATGCCAAGTGTGAAATTATTCTGGATAACTTAGGGATAAGAGAAGAAGTAGTGGTATCAAATTCAAATAGCAATGGTTCCCTGAGAGCTGCATTTTATTTATTTAATTAAACATTTCCCAGTTACATCGTCATCTGCTCCACCTTTGTCCCATCACCACTACCTATCTCCCCTTTCTTCCCCCACCCCTCTGGCCTTCCCTTGGTAATAGAGAGAACTGTCCTGGATCAGGAATCTGGATGAGGAAGACCTGAATCTCATTCTTGTATTTTATATTCTGGCTGTGTGACCCTGGACAAATCAACATTGGTAGAAAGAATTTCCTCTCTGGGAGTTCCCTACTTGAATGAAGTTTAAAATTCAGTGAAAAAGAAAAACCCGAGTGCTTAGGTTAATGTAAATAGAAAGCTATCAATCGGCCCTCTTCTTGTGGGATGGGATGAGGAGGGTGAGGTGGGTAGCCTCCCTCAAAGTATAGTGACCTGGGTTCCCTGGATCTCTCCCAGGGAAACGATGTCCATCCCCTCCAAAACGAGGGTGCCACGTGCCTTAAGTATGGTTTCTGGTGTTTATCCAAAGTGCAAAAATTCCTAATTATGGCCCTAAGAGGTAGGGAGGTTCTAGTCCATACAGGTGTGAAGAATTAGCAATAACTTTGAATTGAGCCCTTTCCAAGCATACTCTCAGAAGAAGGTTGGTTTGATTTTGTACCAAAATCTATATACTACCATAGTAAGTAAAATAAGAAATGGGCAGAATAATCATCTAAATAATTCTCATCCAAGTCTAATAAATGGACCTATAATTACTTAAGTAGGATGGACATTTCAGTAATTAGCAATTTTTTTTTAAGTATGTTAAGTTCCATGAGGACAAAAAATGAAGAATCTCAGGCTTAGAAGAGATCTCAGAGGCATCTAGCTTAACCCATACATGGATATGCATCCTCCCTACAACATCCAGCCTTTTCCTAAAAACTTCTCTAATAGGAAAAACACTATTCTCCCCCACCCCATACTCCCTCCCCCACTCTTGTTCCATTTTGCTTTTGGAAAGCCCTAATTATTAGAAGGTTTTTCCTAGTCTCAAGCTTCCAACTTCTATCCTTAGCTACTGGTTCTTTCTAGAACCAAGCAGTATAAATCTAGAGTCTAGACCTTCTAGACATAGCCCTTCAAATGCTTATAAAAAAGATTGTGTCCTTCCCTACACACACCCTAAGTCTTCTCTTCTCCAGATTAGACACCCCTATTTTCTTCAATTGATCCTCATTTGGGATAATCTCATGGTTCGTCACCATTCTGGTTACCCTCATAGGATCACAAGCTTGAAGGTTCTCATAGGCTGTTGGAAGGGATGTTAGAGACCATCGAAATATAGTAGAATAGAATTTAGAAATGGAAGGAATCTCAGAATGATCTGGTCTAATCCCCCCATTCTGCACAAACACCCAATAAAGTAAAATGACTTGTCCAAGATCATACATTAAGGTGTGAACTTGAACATGGTTCTCTTTTACATATGAGTCATCATTGCCATTTTCCTGTTTTATTACTGAATGAGTAATCAAAAGTAACTTAGGAGAAGGTGATTTCCCTACTCACGGCCTCAGTTTTGACATCTTTGAGATGAGGAGGTTGGATTCTATCTCTAAATTCATATGATCATAGATTGAGAGCTGAAAGGCCATCTTGTCCAACACCTTCAATTTTCAAATAAGGAAACTGAGGCTCTAAGAGAAAGGCAGTGACTTGCCCAAGGTCAAACAGATGTCAGATTTGAACTAATATCTTCTGACTCCAAAGCTAGTATTCTTTTCACTGTCCCACTCTTCTGTCATTCTATATTTAATAATCCTTTTTTAAAAAGAAAAAATGTAACTACTAATCATTTATTATATTGGATTTGACAAAATGCTATTTTATAATCAAATCAGGCCTGCCTGAGCACTCAGACAAAATCCAAACTTTTCTCTTCTTTCATTCTGCTTTCTTAGGGGCAAGATAAAGGCAGTCAGTTTCCTGTTACCCATGGAGATGTCATCATATTCCAAAGACCCAGATTCATTGGAAAGCACACAAAATCAGAATCCGAAGCAGCTGAGCACCATTATGGAAAAAGACATGTGAGACCAGTGAATTTTTCAAGACCAATTGATTCTGAAGTTGAGAGCCCTAAACTGATTACTTTGTGTGTGTGTGTGTGTGTGTGTGTGTCAGGTTTCTTCTGCAAAGTGCTTTTGGCAAGACACCCCCCAGGAGTCACAAAAGACTTTGTGTCGGATCACTGGCCTCTTGTTTGGCAAGGAGTCCCTGAATCTGTTGAGAACGATGGGTAATGAGATCTGCATAGATCTCATTCTTGTACCCAGAGGCCTGATTTGTGTACTGCTGGCTGCTGCAGCAGGCCTCTTGCTCATAAAATGAGCCGCTTCATGGCATAACGACATGCTCCAAGCTCAGACTGTACTGTCCTTATCTTCCCAGGAGAGGCTATGGATCCCCTTAGACTTGTTCTACCTCTGAAACGATCATGCTTCCCCTACCAAGTTCCATTTTTTGTATTAAAAATATAAAAATAATCATCTCTGTCAGCCATCCCTCTTTCATTCTTCATCAGGTTGTAACCCCAGGGGCAAAGACGTAACTTGAACAACTCATGATGTGGGCCTTGTTACTCTTCAATAAAATGGGAATTAAAACAGCACCTACCTCCCAGAGGTGCTGTGAGGATCAAGAAATAATTGCAAAGTACTTTATATAATGCCTGAAACATAATAGGCAAAATAGATATACATATATAGATATACATACACACACATGTATATGTACACACACATATATGTTATTATTAATATTATCATTATTAATATTACTCAGTGTGTGGGTCCTCTCAGGGAATGAATCCTTTCATGCCAACCTTGTTGAGTCTTTCTAGGAATCACTCCCAAATACACACAGGTGACCCTTAGTTTTTCCTCTGCCCATAACTCCCTGCCCCCCATGCCAATATATGTATTCTTCTCTTTGTGAGTGAGGAATTGACAGTTAACACGTACACCTGCCTTTGACGATGGAAATCCTCCCTTTTGAGAGGTCTAAGGATTCCTTCCCGATATCTATCTTTCTACATTCTCTATTTGCATAGTCACTTCATCTTCTCATTCCCTTTGTTGTTCATCAAATCAGACTCAGTTCCCTGTAATGGACCTCCAAATCCAACTTTTTTCTATTCCAACTCTATTTCAAGCTAATCAGCAAGTACAAGCTTGTTGAGAGTAATAGGGTACAACGGTAAAGGTGGAAGAGTTAGAGCCAGATCCAACTGTCTTCCAGCAGTCTATGAGAACCTTCAGGCTTAAGATCCTATGAGGATAACCAGGACAGCAAAGAACAATGAATGAGATCATCTCATGTGAGGATGAGTTGAAGGAATTGGGGGTGTCTGACATAGAGAAGAAAAGACCGTAGCTCAAATCCAGGTGCTGCCACTAGAGCTGCCTATGTGACCTTTGCAAGTCAGCTAGCCTCTCTGGGCCTCAGTTTCCTCATCTGTAAAATAAGAGAGTTGGACTTGATGGCCTTGAAGGTTCACTCCAGCTCTAAATGTATGATCTCATGATCTATTAGTATCTTTATTGTCTATATTATCCTTAATATGAAGCTTTCATGAAGAGAGGTAGTCCTTAGTCAGGCTTGTGATCCTACTTCTCCTAAAACTTACCTGTGACAAACAGATTCTCTTCACAATCCTAACTGTATTGACTGTAACTCAATAGCAGGTTTATTTTTAGAAAGCTCTAATTATTAGGAGGTTTTTCCTCATATCAAGCCTCCAACTTCTGGCCTTAGCTGCTAGTTCTTCCCCAGTTCTGAAGCCAAACAGTAAAAATCTAGAATCTAGACCCTCTACAACATAGCCATCCAAACGTTTAAAAAGAGATGGCAGGTCTCCCTACACATGCCCCAAGTCTTCTCTTCTCCAGGTTAGATGCCCCCAGTTCCTCCAATTGATTCTCATATGGGATAGTCTCATGGTTCTTCATTATGCTGACATTTGCTCACTCACTTTCCTAATAGCCTTGTACAGCAAGAAAATGTGGCCATATTATTATTATTATTATTATTATTATCATTTTTATTCTTCTTTTAAAGAGAGCAGAGATAATGACCCAAGTTATTTGTTTAGGTCTGAATGTGTGATTGCATCAATGTAGGGAAAACCCCACGTGGGGACTCTCCATGGAGGCAGATCAGCATGTAATTTGTTATCGTACAGAATTGCCTGGAGTACTGAGACAAATGATGTGCTGACAGTCATGCAGCTAGTATGTGCCAGGAACAAGACATGAACCCAGGGCTTTGGGAAGCAATGCTACTTCTCTAGAGTACCAGAATAATTGTGTAACTTATTCAACTAACAGTAATTCAAGAGCAGCAAGGATAAAATTAGAACCCATCTCTCTAGCACTGCATTTCTATTCTTTTCTCACTAAGCATTATTGCTTCCAGTGGACTCAACAGAACCACCAGCTATGTATTCATACACACACATACACACACACACACGCACACACACACACACACACACAAAGTGTGTATGGAAGTTTATGGGAAATGGGGAGAGGGATGGTTGTCACAAAAAGATACGTGATGCCAAGAAAACTGACTGATCTCAGTGTCTCAGTTTGTGGTCCTGAGGCCAGCTCCTTATTCTACCTCGTTCCCCCACGTGTTCCTGTACTATACCCTTTCTAGCACAAAGAGCCATAGCTCATACCATTCAAACCTCACCCAGATCCAGGTGAACCAAAGGGAGAGAGAAATAAGCAGGGCCTGAGACCAATCAATGAATCAGAGAAAGTGCCTTCTCCCAAGACTGACTCAAAAATAAGAATTAAACAAATTCATGCTTAAACTTCAGTTGTAGACACACATCACACATCATGGGTTGTAAGCAAGCTTGGTTGCTTCCATTTATATGTTTATTCACTTAAAATCAACCACACACTCTGCTCTTACTGGACCACATCTGGTTATTGTGCTCAATTCTTGGCATCACAAGGTGGGGCAGTAGATAAGAGTGTCAGCCTTGGAGTCAGAAAGACTCATCTTTCTCAGTTCAAATCTAGCCTCAGACATTTACTAGCTATGTGAACCTGGGCAAGTCACTTAACATTCCTTGCTTCCATTTCCTCATCTGTAAAATGAGCTAGAGAAGAAAACAGCAAACCCCTTTAATATCTTTGCCAAGAAAACCCCAAATGGGGTCATGACTGAAAAATAATTGAACAATAACAACAAAGTGATAAATTGGAGTGGGTTCAAAGGAGAGAAACCAAGACAGTGATAATTTTTGAAGTCATATCAGATAAGTATGGCTTGAAAACACTGGGGATAATCAGCCTTTTGGAGAGGACTTGGAATAGGGAAGAAGAGTCAAATCATAATCGATTTCAAGTATTTCTGAAGAACTTTCCCATGGAATAAAAACTAGATTTGCCCTGGTCCCAGAGGCAGAACTAGGGTTAATGGATAGAAGGTAAAATTTTTAAAAAGACAAATTTAGACTTGATTTGAGGAAAAACTCACTTAACAATTAGAGCCATTCAGAAGTGGACTACCCTGGTTCAAGGCAATCTCAGGGAAGGTCAGATGACCACCAATATCAGGTAGGTATAGCAGACAATGGATAGTCAACAACAGATATGGTTTGGACTAGATGGCCTCTTCAGTCCCTTCCAAATCTGAGCTCCCGTGACCCAGCAATTAACTGGAGAAGAACAAAAAAGCTCACAGCTCCAGGGGACTACTAAAAATTAGAAGGAGGAAACTACTTGGTACTAAGGACAAAGAAATGCTCCCTGAGGATCTACCAGCAGTTTAATCTCACAAGCTATGAGGTTTCTACCTGTCTTGTGTATAATGCACCCTGTTCATAGCAAGGCAGCCCAGGGAACATCATTTTCATATTAACCAAGTAGAAATAGCTGCCGCTTGTCTGAGCTACGTTGTCACCATTAACACCGAACCCTCAAGAATAAATATTTAGATGAGTCTTTTTGTTTTGCTATTCAGCTGTTTTCAGTCATGTCAGACTCTCCATGACCCCATTTAGGTTTTTCTTGGCCAAGATACTAGAGTGGTTTGCCATTTCTTTCTCCAACTCATTTGACAGATGAGGAAACTGAGGCAAACAGGGTTAAGTGACTTGCACAGGATCACATAGCTAGTAAGTTATCAGAGGACACATTTGAACTCAGGTCTTTCTGACTCCAGGGCTGGCACTCTATCCATTTCGCCACCTAGCTGCCCTAGCAATTAGCAAAAAGTCTGTGCCTTCAATTGGTAAGACTTTCCAAAATCACTTATCCTTGTCATTAAAAAGACAAGTGTCCATGTTCTGTTTCCAGATTGTTCCGTAGCTTGCGCATTTTTTGTTTTTGTTTTTTTTTATTCTAGATGGCAGCTCTATTCTGCTAGCTTGGGCCCCATAGATACTCATTAGCTTAATAATTTGCAACAAACAATCCCATTCAGTTAATTGAACTTCAAACTACCCCAAGCACTGCAAGGAAATCTCAAAAAAGGACTCAAGAAAATTTCCCGAGACCAATCACATGTATGTGGCTCATTTCAAGTCAAGAAAGTAAAGCAAACTAAATTAAGTATTTAATTCATCTATTTCTGGTTGGCATTTCTTCAGTTACTGGTTTGGTTTTCCCTTGGGTAAGCTGATAAAAATCAATGGCTGGTCTCCATACAGACTTTCCCATCTCTCAGGGACATATAACTTGCCTGTCAAAGAAAAACAGACTTCCTATAAATTCTAAATAGCCATGATTATGGCAAGGTTTCAGCTGTGAACACGATATCATAACGTGTAAGATCAAGGGTCCAACAGGAGGTGGTTAGACAGATGACTGGAAAAACACAAAGTGACCAGCACAACCTAAAAAGAGAGCATTAGCCATACCAGCACATTTATACCAGCAAGATACATTAGTATATCTCTCATTCCCCAAATACTCATTTCACAGATGGAAATACTGAGACCAGGGAAGACAAAAGTGACTTAGATGCCCCAAAATAGACTTTCTAGCACCAAATAGTCCGGAACTTCTTGGCTCTAGAATTGGGGACCAGGATGCTATTTGAAGCATTTGAGATCTGCCTCATCCCAAGAATCCTCAGTTCATTCCATGGACTAAGATCTCAACTGGGATTACAGTTGCCTAGAAGGAAACTCTGGTACTTTTCTATTATACTAATTAGTCTCTTTAACTAGGTGCTAACTCAGTTTTTTTATATCAAACAGCTGAAATTTAGGCAGCTATTTGTAGGCAGCTAAGCGACACAATGGCTTTAGAATATTAGTCTTAGAATCAGGAAGATTTGAGTTCAAATCCAGATGCAAGTCATTTAAACTCTATCAACCTCATCATCTGTAAAATGGGGATGATAATAATAGCACTTGCCTCCCAAGGTTGCTGTGAGGATTAAATGAGGCAATATATGGAAAGAGCTATGTAGCTGCTAGTTATTATTATTCCTAATCCTAAAGGATTTTTAACTAGAACGGAGTTTATAGATTATCTAGTTCATAGGATTATGAATTTAAAGCTGGAAGGGGACTTAGAGGTCATCAAATACAATCTCTATATTTTACAGATGAGGAAACTGAGGCCCAGAGAAAATAAATTACTTACTGAGGTCATAAAGATAATTAGTGTTTGAGGCAGGATTCAAACCCAGATCTCATTGATGCCAAGTGGTATGTCCCTTACCCTACCCTTGCCCTCACCCACAATCATAACTAGAGTGAAGTGACCAGGGCTTTGACCTAGGCATAGACATTTGGAAAGTGTTCATAGCACTCAAACCTACTCAACAACACAGAAAAAAAAGAGTTAGCACCTAATAAAGGAGATTAATTAGGTATGATAGAAAGCTAGTAGGGTCCCTTGGGCAGCTGAAAATTTAATTGAGATCCTCACTTCGAACCCCCTCCTCCTACCTCATACAGCAGCTTCCTTAGTAGTAACCTTATGGTGTCCCTGAGTCTGCCCATAGGAGGCAATTTCCCAGAGTCTCTCTCACCATCCAACTTCAAGCAAATTTCTTTTAAAAAGTTGAATTAAGGGACTGTTTCATGCTGTATAACCTGGGCACATTTTGTGAAGCTTGTCACAGGTACTAAAATAACTAATTACAGACCACAAGGTAATAGATTTAGATCTGGAAAAGGCCTTGAAAATAGTCTAATTCAACCCCTTCACTTTATAGAGGAAGATACTGAAGTCAATAGATGTTAAGTGATGTTCAGTACGATAAATGCTAGCTGAAAAATAGACTGAGTGAAAGCTTAACATCACATAGATAATAACTAGGAGAGCCAAACTTTGAACCCAGATGTTTTGACTCTCCACAAAACCTGCCAGATAACATAGGCACAAAATTAAACTAAATTGTTAGAATTGTTCCACAATGTGCCTGCTAGCTTTGTTACACTCATAAAATTCATCTATGGCCTAGAAAGAATGATAACAAGCCATCAAAAAAAAAAAAAAAGAAAATAGGAGGAAAAATGTGACTGGCTAAATCCACACTGCTGACTAGATGCTTCTTTTTCTTACGGTATTTAACTTGTTAATGTCAGTCTTGGGGAAATTGTAACCCAAAATACACAAGAGAATTCCAGAACATTCCTATGTTTGAAAAAACTTAAGCCTAGGAAATTCACCATAAACTTTTTTCATTTATAAATAATATGCTAACATTTGTTAAATTCTCTGTTCTTTGATTTCTGCCTTTATTTCCCATGAAGGATGCCACAGGCTAGTAGTGTACTAGTCGTAGGTCAGAAGACCTGAGTTCAAGTACCAGCAGGTTGTGTGAACTCTGACAAATAACTTAACCTTTCTGCATCTCAACTCCCTGAAGACAATAATACTTGAACTATTTACTCTACAGGATTGTTATGAAGTGTCAAATGGACCCTAAATTTATGAATGTGGCTGTTAATCCAAAGAACAAAGTATGTCCTTGATGCAACTGAATAAGAGTCTACTTATGCTGGATCTCCTGATTTCTTTGTTTATTTAGAAGAAATAAGGAATGCTGATTTCACTTGCAAGTTTAAAATACATATTTGCATATTTAAGGAAATGGGGTTGACTTAATAGTATCTAGCTTTCAAAAGTGAATCTGGTGTAGTATTCACTCCACATTTAGCAAGATCGGGAGTCCAGACCTTGACCAGAGTCCAGTTTCCTGGCTGGGTTTACTTATTTATTTATTATTTTTTTCAATTTACATGTATTTTTTGCCCCTCCCACCTCTCTCCCCACTTCTCCACTACTGACCCTGGCTGACTTTACCAGATTTTTGTCCACTGTGGAGAGTAAGTTTCTAATTTGCAAATACATGTTAATTTTCTCTTTGCCTTTACCTTCAATTTTTCCTCTTCCAGTCCACTCAAAATTCTCATTATTCAAACATCTAAATCAAAGCATATATTGAAAGAGGTTTTCTCATAAAAGAAGAAAATCCATTCTAAATTCTATTCAGCATCAACAGGGAAAGATTATTTATTGATTTCCATAAGATAATTGCAAAAAAACCTCATCTTAAAATAAACTGCACCCCTTTCTAGCATAAAACAAAATCATCTGTCATGTTATGATTCATTCCTGAGATGATCCTCAGATTTAATTCCCAGCTCTAGCCCCTTACCTCCTTCCTTTTCTACCACAACTGCATGAATCTTTATTTCGCACACAACTCTTTTGGGACAGAAAGAAGATTACTACAGGAATAAATGAATATTTTAACAAAGATAATAAAAAAATGGAAATAGTAATTGTTGGGGGCAGGGGTTGAACTAAGAAGATATGCATACTATTAGTGGAACTGTAAAACAGCCCGGCAGTTCTAGAAAACATGCAAGTAAAGCTAATACACCATCCATATTCATTGATCCAGAAATTCAGTTACTGTGCATATGCCCTAAAGACATCAGCTACAGAAAGAAAAATCCCATGAGTAACAAAATATTCATAGCATCACTATTTTGTAGTAGCAAAAAGCTAGAAGAGAATTGGATGCTCATTGATTGGGTAATGGTTGAAGAAATTGTGTCTATGGATATAATGCAATAAATACATTATTGCACTGTAATAAATGTTGAATATGAGGAATTCAGAGAAACATGGGTTGAAATGGTATGAACTGGTACACAGTGAAGTAAAAAGAAACAAGACAACAACATACACAATGACTACAATAATGGAAATGAAAACAATGCTAAAGGTGCGGTGGATAGGGCTGGGTCTAGAGTCAAAAAGACTGATCTTCCTGAGTTTAAATTCAGCCTCAGACACTTACTAACTGGGTGACCCTGGGCAAATCACTAAACCATGTTTCCCTCAGTTTCCTCATCTGTAAAATGAGCTGGAGAGGGAAATGGCAAACCACTCCAGTATCTCTGCCAAGAAAATCCCAAATAGGGTCACAAAGAGTTAGACAAGACTGAAAATAACTTAATTTACAATGACCAGAATCACAGAATTTCAGAATTGGAAGGGGCCTCGGTGGCCTACTCTAACACATACCTGAAAAAAAGTATCTTTTCTACAAGAAACCCAGCAAGTGGTCATTCAGTCTTTTCTTAAATATCTCCAATATGGAAGAATACAAATTTCAAGATATCCCATTTCTTCTTGGGGTAGCTCTAATTGTCACAAAGTTTCTCCCTAAATAAAAACTAAATGTCCTTTTTTTCCAACTTCCATCCATTCCTCCTGGTTCTAATCTCTTGGGCTAAATAGAACACATCTAATCTCTTTTCTAATTCATAACCTTTCAGGTATTTGAGATGGCTATCATGTCTCCTCTGAGTCTTTCATGCATATGGTTAAACATAACCAGTTCTTTCAATCACTCAACATATGGCATAGATGGACTTTCTCCATCCTTCAGGTCTTTCTCCACCTTTTGGATGGCTTCCAATTTATCAATCCTGGTACATGAACTAGTATACCATACAGCCTGTGGCATCTTTCATGGGAAATGAGCAGATGATGAAATGAATTTTCTTCTTCTAGATAGAATGGTAGGGAGTATGGAATGAAAATGGTGTATATACTGTCAGGCATGATTGTTTGGCCATTTACCTTTGCTTAACTGTTTTTCCTCATTATGAGGAGGGTTAAATGGGTAGGAAAATGGTTTTTACATTAAAAAAGACATCAGCAGTTCTTAAAGGAATAGATGGAATGTCAGGTTTTCAAAGCAGAAAAGTATTTTACTCTCTAAGACATCAAATGAGGGGAAAGCAGATCAATTTTTGAAATGCCATTATGCACAACCACTGTCAGACCAATTTATTTACTATAAAACAGGCCCAAGCCCACTGAATGGAAAGAAGGAAGTGAATGGATCACTTGGAAGCAAATTAACTCTTCAGAGCAATTGGGATCCCATTGAGTGCACCAGAGAAAAAATTTCCTAGATAGTTCATGGTTTCATGAAACAGTTAAAAATGCCTCCAAGAATTGAGCCAATTACTTCTGTCTTTACCATCTCATCATATCCATTATGTGTAGATAATGATTTTAAATTGCCCACTAGGGTTGGTGCCTTTTTCCTCCCTGCTAATGCATTCATATTGACTTTGATTACAGTACTCTCTGTCTTTATATGTCGAAACTTGTCAATACATATCATCATAAACAGAGTTTTCCTTCTTCTGTTAAAACAGGAAATCTTTTAGGCATTAAATCTGTCAAAATAATAGTTTTAGGGCACTCTGGTGCCATGGGAGTTACCAGTGATTCCAAAATCAAGCACTGAGATGACAAATTTTTACACCACAAGCCCACCCCAAACTAAATCATTCAATTTTTCCTACCAATCACCTCTTTTCTTCTCCACTACAGTTTCCCCCTTCCCATTTTCAAGGCTGAATTATAGTCTAGCTGCATTCCCTAGAATTTAAATCTTAAAAGGTCAGTCTAAGCAACCGCATCAACCTACAAATAACAAGGAATCATGGCATCTATATATTAGGAAAGCCATCCAATTTTCTCTACCAGTCCCTAATAGACCACCTTTTCTTTTGAAATGGGGACTAATTCTATCCCATGAATTGCAATTCAGAGCACTGAACTTAGAGTAAAAATAAAACTGGGTTTTCTACCTAATCACCACTACTGAGCTATGGGACCTTAAATAAATCAAACAACCTCCTTGGGCCCTAGCTTCCTTTTTGAAGTCCCTTTGAGTTCTAAAACTCTATGAATCTATGATTGTAGACCCCTATCCACCTACCTATTTTTAGTCATCCTTAGTGATTACACAAATATTTATTTAAATAATTTACCTATAGTAAATTTGAGGTTGATTGCTGACTTCTCTAAATTATGTCACATTTAGCAGAGAATTCATCTGTATGTTTTTAGTCTAGTCCAGGTGCTCTTCCCATTTTTGTTTTCTACATCCTGAGATACATCAGCGACTGTAATGTTAGAATACAAATGTGATGAGTCTGCTGTCATTTTATGCAGAAAATAGTTTGTTGTAAATATTTTGACATGTTTTTTCCAATGTTTAGCTATTTGTTGTCCTACTTTCAATTTCATCCTTAAATGCTCTCAGGATAATCTGTCTGAATTGGGATTCTTGACAATCTGTAAACTCACTTTTTCCTCTGTTTATCAAAGCAATGCTCCTCTTCATCTTTCACCATCATCCTCTATAACTAAATCATTGGATTTTATTTTGAATTGGTCTTGTCCTTGAAGTTAAATTTGCCCAACTCCTTCAACCAATCACCACACAATATAGATTCAAGATCCTTCACCATCCCAGTAGCCTTCCTCCAAATAAACTTTACAAATATTTGGTATTTGCCTAACATCTTCATTCAGGGGAGGGGGAGGAGGGAGAGGGGAACTACCTACATCATTGAGTAGAATAACAGATTTCTAAAAAAAAAAGAGGTTAAGATCATAAAAAGTGACTAACAAAGCTAAAAATAGAATTCATGGTAATTTCACATAGAGATTTTTCAGTCTCTAGAGTGCACTCAGAACTTGTTGAATGTGATGATTTATTGATTGACTTGTTTTCATTTTAAAACATTCCTAATGCTCAACTTAAAACATTTTAATATAAATCTGTACTATACATCTTTTGCTCCAGTTTTTTTTTTCTAGAATAATGTATATTGTGCCCCAAAGGTATTTTATACTCCAGTGAGCTTCAAAATGAAAAAAGGTCAGGGCAGATTGTACCTATTGACCAAGCATCTCATGCATAGATTGTTTCAGCCCTGTATGCGACTTCAAGAAAGAGCAAAGTAGGATGTGGGCTGGAGGTGGGGGGAGAGGAGGGGAGAAAGGAGATGAAAAATATCACACCGTTTAGACACAGACTTAAAAAGGTGAGCACTTAGTACAACTCAGCAATAAAACTTCAATGTAATACAGTAGATTGAAGGAATTTGAGTGTCTACCAAGTTCTAGCAAGGTAATTACAGCATTCACAAGACAGAATCAGGCTTCATATTCATTATCAAATTAGGTTTATTTATACACCTAGGTATCACACACATTCAATTTAACAGAGCTTTATCAAGTACCTATACAATGCAATACACCATTTTGGGAACTAGAGCTATTAAATATGGAACTGGAATATTACAATTACAACTTTAATATCTGATAATATTTGAATGATAACATTTGAGAAGCAATTTGCTATGACAAGAGAGTAAAGCTTCCATGAGAGAGCAAGGGAGTTAGGACAAGACCAGTATATAAACCAACTCGATTTTTTCCCCCAAAATCAAGAAAGACAATGGAGATTTCTCAATATGTTGTCTATTCATTCATCATAATCAATTTATCTATAATCTTACCAGTGCTAAACACATCCTACTTTAGGTGCTCAGCTTTAAACATTAATTTAAAAAGAGGAGGAAGCCTAGGCCAAATGGAATTTTGCTCCTATACCATTCGGCTAAGGCTAATTCTCATGATTCAGCCCTGTTATCACTCTTGAGGGGATCCACAGAAATAACCTATAAAATAAGACTAAACATAGCAGTAAGGCATCAATACTTAGAAAATGTTATGTTCCTCACATACTTTGGGAAGAAGACTTACAAATGTTCTGTTTTGGTTTATAAGTTGAAACAAACTCAAATGAATTCTTTTAATGTAGATCTACTTTTTATCAGGAGAATTTAAATAACAAAGGACACCTCCATTGTCCAGGGTTGGTGAAGGTAATGAAGTCACCTATATGTAGTTAAAGATTATAAACCCAGGAGTAGCTAGGTGGTACAGTGGACAGAGCCCCAGCCTTGGAGTCAGGAGGACCTGAATTTAAATCTGGCCTCAGACATTTGATACTTAGTAGCTGTGTGACCCTGGGCAAGTCACTTAACCCCAATTGCCTAGCCAAAAAAAAAAAAAATTGTCAACCCAGTTTCTAAATGAGTTCCCTTTTCCAATGAACCAATGACCATGCTGCTCAGCAGGATTTCAAAACAAAATATCACATAATTGCTTAAGCAGGCTAATAAACTGAGTATGTCAATGAAATTCATTCCATTTACTAGTCTAGATAATTTTGAGAAAGCATTTGTTAGAATCAAATATGCATTGGCCATTTTTAGAAGAAAATGCTACATTTTGTACTTCAAAAGCTATTGATTTGATTTGATTTAAAACATTTTCCCTTGGGTGCATTCAGTTGTCTATAGCTAATCATGTCATAAGCACATAAACTAAAGCAAATCTTGCTCAGAATCCTATGACTCAAGATGAGGCTATGTTTGTTTTATCTCCAAATTAGCAGTAGGAGACATCTTTTCCTTAACCACAACAGCTAGCACAGGACTCCAAACTTTACAAAAAAGAAAAAGCAAAATCTAGGGTCCAAAGGTTGCCCGCTTATTTAAAAGCACCCTTTTAAAGCAATACATTTGTTTCTTCATTAGTCACAATCAATTCATCCACAATTAGATGTCATACTTCAAAGTTCTCAAAGAAAGAGATGGAGCAAATGAGCAAGCAATAAGCACTTTAGTACTTACTATGCTAATCGCTATGCTAAATTTGAAGGATACAAATATAAGCAAAAAGACAGTTCCTGCCCTCAAGAAACTTACATTCTAATGGAGGAAGACAACACTGAAAAGCGGTAGAGAGGAAAGGTGCCCAGAACAGGGAAACTAAAGATGGTGACAAAGTCCCAAGGGCCAGAAGCAGAGACAAGTGGGGAATGAAAGATGGCTGGCCTGGGCCCCTCCCCAAAATGGAGGCCCTGAGAAGAACTCACCCAGGGAGAAGGAGGCTAGTGAGGAAAGAGATATTCTGAAGCAAGTAAGAAGACCCCAGGCCCAAGGGAAGTTCCAAAATAAGAAGGATGTGAAGGTAGTGAAGCCAGGAACTATACTGGAAAAGAACACTGGACTTGTTGTCAGAAGACCGAATTCAACTTCTTATTATTAGTGGGATTCTAGGCAAATCTTCCTATCTCCAGAGATAGATTAATAGATGATAGAGGAAGCTCTCCCACAAACCCCTCCAAATACCTATAAAAATGGCTCTAAACAAATTCTAAGGCAGCAGAACCCACAAAAAGACAGAGGGAAACAAATTTCCAGCCTAAGACAGCTTGGATGGTTGATTGGAAAGGTATATCGCGCCAAGCAGGTATAGAGGAGCGCAGTTCGGCATGGGCACGCAGGAAAGGCAGGCCTCAGCAAACCTGGAGCAGGCCTCAGAGGCAGCTGTGGTGGTTTCCAGACTTCTCAACCCACAAATGCCAAAGACAACTTAGAAGGTCAGTGGGAAAAGTCTGGGTCTGCGGTGGGAGAGAAGCACATTGTCTGAGCCCCAGTCTCCAAGCTCAGCCCAGGGAGGCAGCTGGTTCCAGAGCTTCCAGCCCACAGACTAAGGGGGAATTGAATGGCTTATCAGAGGGGAATTACAGGCATCTCTCTGCTGGTGCAGGATTCTCCTGCTTTGCCTGTGCTTAGGTCTGGGTCACAGTTCTGGGTGGCAATCCTGGGGCAAGGAGGACGACTGGCGTAGTGGAGCTTGTAGTGGCAGTGAAGGGAAAATCCTCCTCACAGTTCCAAGACAGAAAAGAGCACTTATGGTCACTCATAGACTAGACGACAGGCCAGGAAAGGAGTAACACCTTGCCCTTGATCATAGCATCTGGGAAGAACTAGAAATTTACAGGTCCCTAGATGTATCTCTGAAAACAGCTGTAAAAAACCCCCAAAGCTTGAGACAGTACATTATTCCCTACCTTAACAGAGAGTTTATAATTCAAGTAATTGGCTGGGATCATGAGCAAATCTCGCAAAAAGAGTCAGACTACATTATCTTACTTTGGTGACAAAGAAGATCAAAACATACAACCAGAAGAAGACAACAAAGTCAAAGCTCCTACATCCAAAGCCTCCAAGAAAAATAGGAATTGGTCCCAGGCCATGGAAGAGCTCAAAAAGGATTTTGAGAGGCAAGCAAGAGAAGTAGAGGAAAAACTGAGAGTGATGCAAGAAAATCATGAAAAACAAGTCAACAGCTTGCTAAAGGAGACCCAAAAAAATAGTGAAGAAAATAACACCTTAAAAAATAGCCCAACCCAAATGGCAAAAGAGGTCCAAAAAGCCAATGAGGAGAAGAATGCTCTAAAAAGCAAAATTGGCCAAATGGAAAAGGAAGTCCAAAAGCTCTGAAAAAAATACTTCCTTAAAAATTAGAATGAGCAATTGGAAGCTAGTGAATTTATGAGAAATCAAGACACTGTAAAACAAATTCAAAAGAATGAAAAAATAGAAAACAATGTGAAATATCTCATTGGAAAAACAGCTGATCCGGAAAATAGATCCAGGAGAGAGAATTTAAAAATTATTGGACTATATGAAAGCCATGATCAAAAAAAGAGCCTAGACATCATCTTTCAAGAAATTATCAAGGAAAACTGCCCTGATATTTTAGAACCAGAGGGCAAAATAGAAATTGAAAGAATCCACCAATCTCCTCTTGAAAGAGATCCTCAAAGGAAAACTCCTAGGAATATTTTAGCCAAATTCCAGAGTTCCCACACTAAGTAGAAAATATTGCAAGCAGCCAGAAAGAAACAATTCAAATATTGTGTAAACACAATCAGGATAACACAAGATTTAGCAGCTTCTACATTAAGAGACCAGAGGGCATGGAATATAATATTCCAGAGGGTAAAGGAGATAGGATTACAACAAAGAATCACCTACTTAGCAAAATTGAGTATAATCCTTCTGGGGAAAAAAATGATTATTCAGTGAAATAGAGGACTTTCAAGCATTCTTGACGAAAAGACCAGAGTTGAATAGAAAATTTGACCTTCAAATACAAGACTCAAGTGAAACATAAAGAAGTAAACAGGAAAGAGAAATCATAAGAGACTTATTAAGGTTAAACTGTTTACATTTCCACATGGAAAGATGATATTTGTAACTCATGAGATCTTTGTCAGTATTAGGGTAGGTGGAGGGTAAAAATTATATGTATGTAGATAGATAGATAGATAGATATAGATAGATAGATAGATAGAGAGATAGATGGCACAGGGTGAGTTGAAGACGAAGGGGTGATATCTGGAGAATAAAATTAAGGGGTGAGAGAGGATTATACTGGGAGAAGGAGAAAGGGAGAGGTAAAATGGGGTAAATTATCTCATATAAAACAGACAAGAAAAGGCTTTTACTAAAAACCTGGGAGGGAATGAGCAAATCTTATTCTCATCGGATTTGACTTAAGGAGGAAATAACATACCCACTCAATTGGGTATGGAAATCTATCTTATCCTACAGGAAAATAGGGGGGAAGAGGACAAGAGAGCAGGGGGATGATAGAGGGGAGGGCGACTTGGGGGAGGGGGTAATCAGAAGCAAACACTTCTGAGGCGGGATAGAGTCAAAAAAGAGAATAGAATAAATGGAGGGTGGGATAGGATGAAGGGAAATATACTTAGTTTTTCACAACATGACTACTATGGAAGTGTTTTACATGACTACACATGTGTAACCTATATCAAGTTGCTTGCTTTTTCAATGACGGTGGGTGGGGAGGAAGGAAGGGAGAAAATTTGGAACCCAAAGTTTTAAAAACACATGTTAAAAAAATTATTTTCACATGCAACTGGGAAATAAGAAATACAGGAAATGGGGTATAGAAATGTATCCTGCCCTACAGGAAAATAGAAGGGTAAGGGGATAAGAGAAGGGGAGGTGAGATAGAAGGGAGAGCAGATTAGGGGAAGAGGTACACAGAATGCATGCCATCTTGGCTTGCTTTATGGGCTCAAGAGCAGAAGAGGAACAGTTTTTTCCCAGCAGGAATGGAAGGAACCAGAAAGGTAGCAGCTAGAAGAAAAGTGACTTGTACTTAAAAAACAGCCCTTCCAGCTTTCAGATCCATCTGAAAGGCCACTTGTTTTCTTTTTTAAAAATAGATTTTTATTGATAACTTTTATCTGTATATTATCACTATTTCCCTCCCCAATTTGTAGGTGAGGGTAGTACAAAGTTGAACTTGTTAACCATAAAGTCAAGATTTCAAAGGGAAGAAACTGAGACTACAACAGAAGCAACAGATTGAGAAAATATGGAACAGTGAAGGGACTGAATGTTGTGTTGAGAACAAAGAATAGATTTAAGACGGGTGAGACTCAGAGAGAGATAGAAGGATAAGAAGTCGTGGTCAGGTAGAGGTCTACATGGTGGGAGTGGAACAACTGTGGGTTGTGAGATCAAGGAAGGGTTTGACAATCCCTACGTGAAACTCAGGTAGAGAAAAGGTATAGGTTCATAAGGGGGTAGGGATGGAAATAAGCATTTATTTGAAGCCTACTATATGCCAAACACTATCCTAAGCCCTTTTAACAGATATCTCATCTGACCTCCAAAATACCTGAGGAGACTAATGAACTGGGAAGCCAGAGTTTCAAGAGGGAATTAGCATATATTAAATCTCCAGGTATGAGGGCAAAGGTTGAGGCAATGAGGAAGACTGAATCCTTTGAGGAAAGAGGAAGAGATCAATTTGTCTTCCAGCAAGGTCCATGCTTTTCAAAGGTGATTAATTGTTTCATAATTTCAGATGTATGATATTGATGAGATTCTACATGACACTCTTTTAAACTTTCTTTAATTTTTTGATGATTTTTAATGTTAAAGAATCAATATTTCAAAACTGTGAATACCCACATTAAGATTTATTACTTATATCTAAACTATGGTAAACTTCATCCTTCACAATGAATCTGATTTTCATAACCTAAGATATCTGAAGGATTCCAGCCCATTAATGCAAATCTCCTTATCTTAAAAATGCGAAATGAGTGGCTGCTTTGTGAGCAGAGCCATTCATACACAAAGGCAATGATAATGAAGGAGAAGAAACAGAAATAATGTACATTCATATAGCACCAGCTATTATAGTGGTGTAAGGTTTACAAAGTATTTTACAGCCATCAACCAGTAAGATTTAGGAGAGCTTTGTTTTTATTAATGAGGAGGAAGGGCAGGAATGGAGAGGGTGACAGGAAATTCCAGACGCAGTGGAAGGGTGCAAGTAATATCTAAATCAGCTAGTACTGTAGTTCAGGGCAATGGGATGCCCAAGGACAGCCCTTCCATGGAATAGCAGGAATGCATGAATCTCAGGTGATAAGACATACAGGTCATACTGGAAGAAAAAGTGGTACTAGAAATAGGAAAGAAGAAGCATAAAGCATTTGGGAGCAGGGGAAGGGTTGGGGGAGTTTTCTGAAGGACAGGTTTCAGGGATTTACTTATCATCTGCCATTATCTATGGCAACATTTTGCTCATGATCTTCTCTATTTAAGAGACCATGAAAGCAAATGGGTCAATAACGTCTAGTTGTTACCCTGGGTAGAGATTTTTAATTATTTAGAAAAGGGCTAAACTCTTTATTCTTTTAATTTATTTATTATCTATTTATTTACTTAATTATGAATTGATTTGATTTCTATTTATTCTCTCTGGTAAATTCTACCTGTGTCTAGATGGTATTGGACAGATTCAGTAGATTTATTCAAGACACAAGTCTCACCATAAGAAGTTGGGGGGAGGGAGGATATACTTTTGATGTTAACAGCACTCTATGTATTTGAAAACTTTTCTTTTGAGAACTGCCTGTTCATACCAATTGATGGTTTATCTGTTGAGAATTTTGTATAATTGAATCAGTTACTTCATAACTTTTTTAAAATTGTACATAAGATAATAAATAGTAAAAAACAAAACAAAAGTACAAGAAAAATCAGTCTTTTTGCAATTCTAGATTTGTGTTTTTCCCCCTCAGGCCTTTCAACACCTTCCCTTGTACTTGGATTTGACTCAATGACCATTTTTTTCTCTATTCTGATACACCTGCTGCCAACTTTGTTTGCTTTGTTGTTACACAATAGAGCACCAGAGCTGAAGTCAGGAGTCACAGAATCAAAATCTAACATCAGACTTTCCTAGCTATGTGATCGGAGGCAAATTCTCAGAGGCCTCAGTTTCCTCATCAATAAAATGCAGTGAATAATGTCTGCAGTATCTAGCTTACAGAATTGTAAAGAAAGCTCTTCACCAATCTTAAAGCGCTATATGTGTGAATTATTATTATTGCTATGTCATTCTTATTTTTATTGGGTTCAGGTAGAAATGGTGCTGATTCAAGTCACTATGTTATTATTTTTTTATATTCAGTGTTCTATGGACTTCTGTATAGGTAGACAAAATAATTGGGGTTTTTTTTGCAGAAATAAAAGTATCCTTATCCTTTGTAGGCTCATCACCCTCAGACCCTGTTCCTGACTTTCTCTGGACTTTAAAACCATGACCCCTTTACTGAAGGATCATCCTAGAACTTTCTTCAATACCTAGGGCTTCCTCATCCTGGTGCAGCCTACCATCTTAAAGGCTCACCCACTGTGGACAATCTCTGAATTGTCCTCTGAAAGGACAATCTCCCTTTCTCTTATTAGTGAGTTCCTTCTGGAGCCTCAATTTTGTGGAGGGGCCCAGGCAACCTGCCTTCATTTCCCTCTCAGCCCTGTACCTGACTTTCTCTGGACTCCAAGACCATGCCCCCTTACCAAATATGTTCATTCTCTACACACACACACACACACACACACACACACACACATATACACACCCTACTTTTCAGCTTCCCTTTGAATGTTGTCTTTCCTTATTAGAATGTAAGCTCCTCGAGGGCAGGGACCATCTTTCTTGTTGCTTGTATCTGCATCTCCAAATCTTAGCACAGTACCTAGCACATAATGAACACTTTTTTTAAAAAATCAGTGGCAATGGTATAGAATGTGTGAAGAGCTCGGTTAAAAAGAAGACAAGTCTAAGTGGAAAGACTGGAAGGAAAGACGATTTCCACTCATGAGATTAAATCTAGATGTGATGTCATGAAATGGAGCCAGAGTCGCAGTAAATAAGGGGTTAATATATCATAAGACATTCTGAAGATAGTTACCAACTATAGTGTTGATTGCCAGTTGGACACTCAGAAAGTATCTTAATTAAGATGAAGAATTTCTGACTCATCCCATTTCTCTTTGAAAAAGA
Organism: Phascolarctos cinereus; assembly: GCF_003287225.1. Taxonomy (NCBI): domain Eukaryota; kingdom Metazoa; phylum Chordata; class Mammalia; order Diprotodontia; family Phascolarctidae; genus Phascolarctos; species Phascolarctos cinereus. The sequence goes on from NW_027556180.1 coordinate 60,985,379, forward strand.
GGACTTGAATACAATTGCTCAGGGCTGCAGTGAATGGTACCCAAGCTCTTTAGATGCTAAGCTCTTGCTTCCCTCAATGCCCATACCTGTACTATTTTTACAGATGATCTAAAGTCATTCAGAGAAGGATTATTCCGTTTCTAGATTCCTCAAACCCTTCAACTCTACTTTGATTCTACTTTTGAACCATTTCATTATCCACTAATCACTTCATCAGACCATGGAAAGTAATAATTGAAGCTCACAAGGATTATTTCTACTACTGCTAAAGCAGCCCCAATTTGAAAAATCTGGGTGGGAGAGAGGTGGCAAATATGGTCAAGAACGAAGTTTCAGGAAATATCTGGGGGTATGCTACACTAGCACTACCCAATAATCCTATTTCAGGGTCAATCACACAATAGCTGACACAGGGCCAAGGACCACACATAAAGGTACCAGTAACCATCTGCTACCCTATGACCTTTAAGGGATTCTTACCTATTGTGAGACTAAGTCAATGAAATATTAACATAAGACCAGGTTGGGGACCTTTGATTTTGCTTCCAATATTATGTTCTTTCAGAAAAGAATAGTCCTAGAAACATTTAAAAATTCTAAAAGTTATACAAACCAAAGTTCTACACATGAAATCTACATGAAAATGGAGCCACACAGCAGCTAAATGAAAACTAAAACAAAAATCCAGGAATGTGTTTCACAGACCACTGGGGCTGGACTAGGTAAATCAAAGCCTAAAGCAATTATTTCCTACAGGTCAAATCTTGCTTTTTCCTGTCCTGTTTCCTAAATCCATAGCACAAGGGCAAACCCTTTGTCAGCTAAAGCCTGCCTCCCAAACAGGTTTTATCCATGGACAATCTCCCTTCCCAAAAGTATCAACCCCAATGCCTGTTTTTCTTCAAATTATAGAATCTTAGAGGGGGAATCTAGAATCTAGAAAGGACCTTAGAGATCCCCTTGTTCAACCCCCCACCTGTTAGGAGTTCTTGCCATCATATCCCTGGCAGGAATTCATTTAGTCTCTGATTGAACTACTTCATGAGGAAAACCAATCCATTCTTAGCTCTAATTGTTAGGATGTTCTTGTTCATATTAAATTGAAATCCGTCTCCCTGAAACTTCCATCTACGAGTCCTAGCTTTGACCTACGGAGAACAAGTTAACACCTTCTTCCACATAATAGTCCTTGAAAGCTTAAAGATAGCTCTTACATCTCCCATCAGTCTTCTCTGCCAGCTGAAACCTTCCCACTTCCCTTAACTGAGTCTCAACTGGCATGATTTCCAGAGCCTTCACTCTCCTGGGTACCTTTTTTCTAGATTCACTCCAGTTTGTCACTGTGTTTCTTAAAATGAGATACCCAGACTTGAATGCCTCGGTCTGATCAGCAAAGAAGACAGTGGGAGTATCAAGCTCCATAACCAATATTATGATTTCATTGCTTGGGCTCTTGAACACTTTTATGCCTTCCATCATCTACATTTTAAATGCAAGTTCCCAGTAGAAGTGGTTTCCACGTAGATTCATGGACAAGAATGTAGCTAAAAGTAAGAATGGCATAAAGAATGAGCATTTTGAAAGAATGACACTCTGCGAGTGAAGAGATAAGGGAAGAAAAGGGAGACAGCCAAGGAAGGTAAAAAGGAGCCAGAGACAAACTAATTACTTTACAATTTTGTCTATGGCTGGCTCTGGACCTCACAAAGTAACAGCTGCTACATCAGAACGCGGGTGTGCAATTACTTATGGCTAGTCTTGACCTTGGCTTCCATTTCCTGGCTTTTCTCTTGTCCCTTAGATCAGTTAACTCTGAGACTCCTGGCTTTAAACTAAGCCTGATTATTTGAAATTATAAAGGTAACCTTGTGTGGTTTCCTGGCTCTTGGCTTCACTAACCCTTATCCTAGATCCTAACCCTGGTGACAACTAATAGATCCTGAATTCAAATGGTGTAGATCTAAGTCTGACAAGAGACAAGTATAAGAATGACCAGGGATATTCCTCCATAGGAGATTTCTAAGCCCAGTAGAAATGACAAGGAACCACCCCAGGGGAAATCAGAGCAGGAAAAGTTTGTTTGGGATGTCCTCTTATCTTTCAAAGGCCCCCCCCTTTCCTAGGGTGTCCAGTGCCTTCTCAATGACTAGTATTTCTCCAGACTCTAATCCCTACCAAGGGAGATGCCTCACCCCAATCTGCCACTTACAAATGTGCACCATTCTCCAAAATTATAAACATCCTCCTCCTCCTTCATCACCATCAAAATTTATCCCCTCAGATCTCATCTGGCTCTAAGAATGAAAGTAAGCTGATTGAATTCATTCATACTAAAAGTGAGACTGTTTGGTACTCTGAGGTGTATCTGCTTTTTGAAAATGGAACTTGTTAATCAAAATGAAAAATTAACTTGATGTTGATGATGCGATTTAAAAGAGATTTTTGCATTATTGTCCTGCATTTATATTGACGTGGCAATTCATGAAGTCAATGCCAAGAGATTACAAGTTTTTTCAGGTCCTACTGAGCTGGAACAATTCTAAAGATGGGCGCGATGATGGGCTCTAGGTCTGTCATTTAAGAAGCATCCCCCCCTTTTTAGACTGTAAGCTCCTTGAGGGTAGGGACTATCTTTGGTCTCTTTATGTATCTCCAACTTTTAGTGCAGTGCCTGGTACATGTTGCTCAATAAATATTGATTGATCGATCCTACCTACTTTTGGGCAGGCTCGTCACTGGATGGCTAAATACTTAAGCAATAGATTTCTTTTCCCTGCCACAACAACTTGGAAACATGCGTACTGAGGCATAGAGGGATTGTAGTCTGCAGTGGCAGAGACCATACCCACAGTGACAAAATCATAGATTTTTGATGCAATGGGATGCCTTCCCAATGTCTTTCAAATCACAAGAGGCATCTAGCTCTGCTGGGACCTGAGGTGAAGGATAAGAGTTCTTCTAATTAAAAAAAAAAAAAAGCCCACATGTAGCAAAGTTGATAAGTGCCTTGTGGTTCTAGAAGCCAATGCAAACTTGGGACACACACACGCACACAATTTCTTCCACCCTTAAAACAAAAGTGGTATCAGGTAGCATTGTCCACATGGCTGATCACTTATATTACCAGATATGTCTCTGCTACCTCTGCCTGATGCACCCAAATGTTCCCATTTGGAAAGAGACAAGAGTTTCAGTTCTACTTCAGACAATTGCATTTCTAATCAAGGAAGATGATCCTCTTTATTTAGAAAGAAAAAGGAAAATGCTTGTCCTTCTAAAATCACATTTACAATTAGGCATCTGCTTCTTTCTCTTAGAGTTTTCAATGCAGCTGAGATAACATAAACTCTAGACAGCTATCCAGACAATGGCATAATCATGAAGAGGTTGGATATTCAAAATGGATCATGCATAAAATTACAACTGTGCACTAAATTTTGTTTTCTTCCTGGCCACTAGTGTGGAGAGAGGGTCCTGGTATTCTTGCCAGGAACTACAAGTCTTGAGATTGTCACCCATTGAGAGACTCCCTAGAGGGTAAATTGACTCAAAGATATCAGAGCAACTGAATTCAGAGAAGAAAGAAATTAAGACTTGATTGAACAGTAAGGTAGAAATTTAGGTGTCATTTGGTAAGGAGTAAGTTAAAAAGATTAAAATTACTCCTGTATAATTTTCTTAATGATTCTATTTTCAAGTAATTGATTTTGTCCTATGACTGCTTTTGTCCTATAACTGCTTATGTTGTGGTTTTTTGTCTTTGAACTTAGAGTTCAGCTGATCTGTAATGGGTTAAGTATAAAAATTCAGCTCTTCTTGCTTCAAGGAATTTTGCCAACCTTGGAGAATGTGTATGAAAGAAAGGGAGCTGGGCCTGATATCTTTAATCCACCAAGCTATCCCTCAAGGATATCTGGTTTGCTGTCTAAAAGTCAAGGCTGCTGTTTTACACTTGAACTCAAATGATGAGCACGTCTTAATCTCATGAGAGAAGAAAGAGAGAGGATCATAGCTAGCCCCATTACCAAATTTCCAACCAATCAAGTTATTCCCTGCACCTCAGCTCTGTAACCGATCATGTTGCCCTTAATTCCATGATGTCATCTACCCTGTTTCCCCAAAACCTATATAAGAGAAACTGCCTTCTTACTCAGGGTCTTTGGCATTAATGGAGACAAGCCACTGACTTATTTATTGACAGGTAGCATGCCCACCCCTGCTAATAAATGTTACCTTGCTCAAAGATCTGCTTTTATTAAGATCTCAGAGATCTCTTTTATTAAATTCCAATTGCTCAGAGATCTGCTTTTATTAAGATCTCAGAGATCTCTTTTATTAAATTCCAATTGCAACAAAGTAAAAATAGATAACTTGGTCATCACTACTGAAAAACCATGTTATTATAGAACAATTTGCTAAAAACTAACTTACCGTTGGAGCAGGTGGTTTAAATACATGATTGATACTATCTCTAACACAAAAACCTGTCCCTTGATGGCTGGGAATCATGAAGTACCAATGACTGTCAAAGGGCCAACATGGCCAGTTACCCCAAGGAGGGTGGAAGATTGCACACTTGGGGGAGGGGGGGGAGAGGCTGCCAACGTTTTCCAAGGATGACCTCTGTGCAAGATGTCTTCCGGGACATAAATGATTGGACAATGGGGTCAGCAAGTTGGGTAAAATCCTCTATGGAAGATTTGTGCAAAAACATGGATAAGCATCACACTGGATGACACATCTTGCTCGGATTTCCATTTTTTTTTCCTTGTTGTATCTCAACTGCATAGTGCCTATCACTTGGTAGGTGCATAACAAATGTTTATTGATCGACTAAGACAGTTGATAGTGCCCACCCTGCTGACACTCTAGGTCCATCAAAACAACGAAGTGCAGTTGTCTGGGTTGGAGTCTTTGTGCCCCGGGCTTTGTCCAAGTGCTGCATCACCACAGAGCTCTGCCCCTGGTCTGTTCTTAATAAATGTTTATTGGTGGCAGTGCCGCAGTGAAAAAAATAAATAAATACATACATACATACATACATGATTGAAAAACAATAAGGCTCAAGAAAAAAAAAGGGAAAAGAGATTAAAATAAAAAGGAAAGAAACAGAAGCCAAAGATGAAGGGATATTTGTATAAGGCTCTTCTCAAAAAGTCAAGATCTGAATCCTTTGATCAATCAATCTATAAACATTGATTAAGTGCCTACTATATATACATATATATATATATATATATTAATATATATATATATATCAGGCACTGTGCTAAGCACTTTGAGCATAAAGCAGCTGCATGCCTTTCAAGGAAGGATGACATGACTCCATAGTTTTCGTCAGGTGAGAGATTATCCAGAAATGGTCAGAGGAAGAAGACCACTGACTTCCTGTGTAGGCAATTAATTGTTGACTTAATAATAATAATAGAAATGTCTACTATCTTTCCAAAGAAGGTATCCATAACATGATTCCCAAGACTTGTCCAGCTGGATGATTACTATCCACTTCTGGTGATTCACCCTGGCATAAATTAAGTTGCTTGAAAGAATCCAAAAAGCATTGCTAAGCATTACAAAGGCTTGGGAAAGACACTTACTTTGTAAATGTTTACACTGTCTAGAGCTGTATACCTCAGCAAGGTGATACAATGGAAAGAATTCTGGCTCTGGAGTTAGGAAGACCTGAGTTCAAATCTGGCCTCAGTTACTCACTAGTTGTATGACCTTGGGCAAGTCACATAACCTCTGGTTGCCTCACTTTTTTTCAACTGAAAAATGGGAATAATAACTGCACCTGCTTCCTGGGGTTGTGAGGACAAAATGATTTGATGTAAGTTTTGGGCAGGGCCTTGGGGGAACAGATGGTGTTTTCATCTCTGTTGCCAATCAATTGACGAGAGCATCAGAAGAAAAAGGTAAATGTGGGAAGTGAACAGCTAGAGGAAAAGGTGATGTGTGAGAATAGATTTCTAGACAACATGGTGAAATATTGAGATAAAATGTAATTGGAGAGTTAGAATATCCTCAGGGCTAATAAGGGCTAATAAGAATATATTTTCTTGGAGTACAGAAATCTGGTCAATGTGTTGTTAAACTGAAAAGAAAGGAAGACTCTACGTCTCTACCAAGACAGATGTCATAGACAATAACTGCAATCTTTTTTCTACTGCCATACAAAGCCAACTTGTAAATGCATTTCATTGTTTAAAAAGAGTACTAGCAAGAATAACTTGCCAGTGTGAATAACTCTGTACAATTTCTTCCCACTGGGAAAAATACAACTTAAAGTACATTCCTAACTGATGGTAGATTGTTAGCATAAGGAAGCATCTTCATATGTGAGATACATTGTATTTTAAGAGTTGAAATACTCTCAGTTTTCACAACAGTTGGTCTTCTCAGATTCTGAAATCATTTCTCTTTAAATCCAAAAAAAAAAACCTGACAATAAATATTCTTCTAATCAATTGAGATAGCAAATGTTACTTCCCAATGCAGTATGCTGAACTCAGGCAAGTTGAGTAAATGCCTGTCTTCCAAAGGCCAAGAATGAATTTCTAGCTGTTCACGCTAGCCTATTTTATATAGAACTTAGAGTTCATTACAAAGGAATTCAATTCCATTTTCATGTTTTATTTCAATGGCGACTCATCAAATGCCACTTTGCTTGACTGGATCTGATAACAATTTGAAAATCCCCAGCTTCACACAGAAAACCAATGTGCAATCTCACAACTGAAGAAGTCATCGGCATTCTGACTCTATAATCAGCTGGAACCAGAAATTGCAATATTCTGTATTGTCTGAGATAAGACTAATCACCCAAGCATATGAACCAGTGACTTCTTAATATCAGGACTTGTAAAGCACAGATTATCATAATATATGTAAAAGCTATATTACTAATAAAATTGACATGCCTGTTTTCATCATCAATATGTCTATTGAGGGACTTGGAGTTCACCACAAATTTACTAATCAGTCCACAAGTATCTAGCACCTACTATGTGCTAGACATTGGGGATGCAGAAACAAAGAAGACAATAGTCCTACTCGCTAGGAGTTGACATTCAAACTTGCTGCCTGGTCATTTTGGGCATGTCCAACTCTTCAGGACCCCATTGGGGGTTTCCTTGGCAGAGATACTGCAGCAGTTCGCCATTTCCTTCTCCAGCTCATTTTACAGATGAGGAAACGGAGGCAAACAGGGTGAAGTGATTTGCCCAGGGTCACACAGCAAGGACTTGCGTGACCAGATTTGAACTCATGAAGATGAGTCTTCCTGATTCCAAGCCCAGGGCTTTATCCACTAAGGCACTTCACTTCCCACTTTCTAACTACTAAGTAGGTAGACAGGGGTTATTTCAAATGTGAAGGTAATCCTTGATCCATACACCCAAGACTTAAGAGAAATCTTAGTGTGTCTATAGGAATCAGATTAAACCTAAAAGAAATCAGGCAGCAGACTGGAAAGAAACACATTATATTCTTCCTCTCATTTCTAATCATATTGCATCAAGTTGTTGTTGTTTACGACAAACTGCTTATGGGAGAATGTTGGTGGTGTATGCACTAAGGAATTCATTGTTTTCTCTTCACCGAGGTCTAAAAGGTTATTTATAGGGGTTTATGAGAATCTTCCCTCCCTGTTACTCTGTCAAATTCTACTCAAGGTTTTATTCAACATTCTCCACATTGATTCAGCCATTTCTACTCTTGGAACTTCCTCTACCAAGGTTCAGCCATCAAGAATCTCTTGGAATGGGCAGGTAGATTTCAGAAAAACCTGGAAAGACTTGTATGGACTGATGCTGAGTGAAGTGAGCAGAACCAGAAGAACACTGTACCCAGTAACAGCCACGTTGTGTGATGACTACTGATAGACTTAGCCCTTCTCAGCAATGCAAGGACCTAAGACATCTTCAAAGGTCTCATAATGGAAAATGCTATCCATATCCAAAGGAAGAACTATGGAGTTTGAATGCAGATCGAAGCATACCATTTGCTATTTTTTTCTTCTGTTTTGTGTTGTTTTCTCTTTCTTGTGGTTCCTCCTATTGGTTCTAATTCTTCCTTACAACATCACTAATGTGAAAATATGTTTAATAGGAATGCATATGTATAGCCTATATCATGTAGGCTGTCTTGGGGAGAGAGGCAGGGAGGGAGGGGGAGAAAAATTTAAAACTCAAAAGCTTATGGAAGTGATTATTGATAAATCAAAATAAATTAATAAAAATTTTTAAAAACAATCACTTAGATTTCATGGCATGCTAACAGCAGAAGAGTTTATTTGAAATACAAAGTATTGTGCTATCAAGAAAATGAATTCACTGGAAATACTCTCCAAAGGAAAGACGGGGGAAACTCTACAAAGTAACCACAAAAATGCACTAGCTAACATAAAACTCCCTCCCATTGCCTTGTACTCTCAAGGGAAAGGAACTAGGGCAATCTTAAGTAATTGTGCCAGCTTCCAAGTAGCCATGTTGCCTCTCCAGCATGATGGGGTGAGGGAGTGAAAGGATAATAGCTAGGTCTCAATTTAGTGTGAATAATGAATCCCATTAAATGGTCACCTTATTTAAATTTACACTGCATATTTCCAATGGGCTGTAACCAATTATCATACTTTCACAGATTATAACTTTGAATGGTGTGAATTTGAATTCATGGACCACGTTAGGGGGAATTTATTATTCACATTAATTGGGACCCAGCTGTACTCAGATTATACAGTAGTGGTAGCATTGGTTGTTCTGGGTCTTGGCTGTTATATGAGATGATATCTGGGACCCTGGACACACAGCTTTAGCTTCCTCATTGAAGGGTGGGATAAAACCTAAGAAAACCCACCTCTGGAACAGAACAACATAACCTTTGCCAAAGAAGAGCTGAGGTCGGCCCAAAGGTCAGGAAGTATGTTATTAAGCCAAGTACAAGCACAACACTCATGCCTAGACAAGGCCACTTCTGTTATCAGCTTCCTGCTATTGAAGAAAAATTCTTCAGTATTGGCTGACCCCTGGAGGAGCTTTCTCCCATGGCCATTTACTTTCTCTTCTCTCTTTTCTTTTTCCCAATATCCTTTGGGTGCCTATTTCCCTGATCCTTCCTACTGCTACTTGCTACTTCTGCAACTTCTGCAAGATGGAGGGATCTGACTGAGGTGCCAAAGAGACTGCCAAGAGCAAAGAGTGAGACTATGGGGCAGCCAGGGAGCACTGTGGATCCCTCACACAGCTATCACTCCCCCATTAAAAACAAACTGAAGGGCTCAAAGTCTGTATCTCTGAGCAGCTGGTAGATGATGTTTTTCTCTCTCTTTAGGAAGGGGCTGAGCAGGAAAAAGATATTGCTTCTGCCTTAGCAGCCAGCTTCTTCCTATCCAAGCAAAGTGTACTCACCCACTCCATTGTTTACTCTCCTTTCATTGCTATCATTGCATTACCCCTTTTTATATAAAAGAAAATCTGACAGATACTAGATCTTTGTGTGATTGATGCTGCCCTAGGTAGAGATTTGAGGAAAGGTTTGACTCAGTGTAGAGGAAAAACAGTCAGAGACTCCATTTAGAAATCACACTAACAATAGAGGGGAATTGTACATTTTCACTAGCAAGAGATTAATAACCTAAATGTAAATATAGACTAGAAGAGATGATCCCTTGTAAAAGCAAGCCTTACCTGGCAAAAGGGGACCTGTATGCTGTCTGTGGGGTAGAGGACCCCTTAAAACTATGTTGCTATTAAAAAATGCCTTAAAGAGAAATACATGCCGCTTAAACTGCTAGATGAGGAAATTGCTATGTGTAAGGGTCCCACACAAGTATAACAAGTGAGCATCCCGGTCCAGATGCTGCACAATATAAAGAAATTTAAAAAGGATTCTACTGCTTACTAAATGTGTTACCTTGGCAAGTCACTTAGTTTCCTAATCTATAGAACGAAGAGTTTGGACTGGATGACCTCTGAGGTCCCATCCAGCTAGACTTAAGGTCTTTGACAGTTTCAAGCTTCCCCCAGAAGGTCCCGAGGATATGTGAATTCACAACAATACAAAGTCTGCCTGCAGAAAGCAAATGCCTAGTAACTCAGGCTTAATGAGCTTTAACTGTGAGGAATTTACACCACCATCACCACGCTGGAGGCTGGTGGGGACATTGTCCTATTTTGAGAAGCCACAGAACCACGTGGACACTCCCTAACCCCACCCCTCAACTCCCACCAGTTACTCACATTTGTCATGTCCCCCATAATTATTCACAAGTTTCTATTAATACTAAATCCTTGGGTGGACATTCCATCAGCATTCAACCACAAAGATAATGAATGAAAATACTTAAGCTATGAAAAGCTAAATTCACTCCTACTAAAGGTAACGTTCTATTTTGGAGTGAATCCAATAGAGAGACACACTGTAAATAATGATACCTCTCTCGCATCTAAACGAGGGATGTGCAGATGACATTGGAAATTAAATTACACTTTTAAAAATTTTGCATGAAGACTATAAATCCCCAACCAATTCATTTGTGTTCGTGACACTCATTGTATTTATCCCCTGTCTAGCACAGCAGGCTTCTCAGTTGTTTGATGATGTTTCTCATATGGATTATTTAATTTCTAGTTAACTTTGGATTTTAACTGGATAAATAAATCAAGAACAAATCAGTTAACAAGTTTTCAAGGATCAGGGGTTTTTATTTTGATTTCTTTTTAATTTGCAAGTTGATTTAAAAGTTTACAAAACTAAAATAAATTTATAAAACTGAATTTTAAAAATGATATGTAGAAATATGTAAGCATTAAAATAATGAAGATTCATACCATTTGCTATCATTAAAATGGTATCTTGCTATTGCTCTGTTCATATCCAAATATATTCATAGCAGATTCTCACTATGCAAATTGACAGTCTTTACCTAATATGAAAATAAATATTGTTACATATGCTCTGTTACATTTCCAATACTGTGCCACATTACATACATTATCACATTAGATAAGGGAAAAGAAATCTGTGAATCAAACTAAGAAAATAACCTGGAGTCAAAAATACATAAGCCTGGGCCTATTCTCATGTCAAGATGCTCACCCAGGACAGTTGCTACGTCTCTGAATCTAATCCAAGTCTCTACAGTATAGAAATGCAGCAATTTTCCTGGATGGTCTTCACCTGAAAGAAGAAAGACACCATTGCTCCTCTGCTGATTCAAGTATTTTATTCAATTCATAGCATCTAAGAGGCCCAGAGGCTAGCCTGTCTTAACCAAACCTGACTACTAATGCCATCTATGATACACACAAGCAGCTGTCCAGCCTTCAATCCACTTCTATGGACAGGAAATGGACTGCCTCATAAGACAGCCCATTCCACATTAGGGTTGTTCTAGGAGTTAGAAAGCTTTTCATTATACTAAACCTAGATTTGCCTCTGAAATGATGGTGATGATGATGATGATGTTAATAAGAATAATAAGCATTTCCAGAGCACTTTACTTATATCATCTCGTCTGATACTCATCACAACCCTGGGAGTTATTATTGTTAATATTATTATATTATCATTATGTTACAATTATTTACCCATTTTACAGAATAGGAAACTGAGGCTGAGAGAGGTTAAAGTGACTCACCCAGGGTCATACAACTAGTAAGTATCTAAAGTAGGATTAGAACTCAGGTCTTCCTGACTCCAAGTCCAGTGCTCTATCCACTGTGGCACCTAATTGCCTCTGAAATGTCCACCCATTGCTCCCAATTCTTTCTCCTGGGGCCAAGCAGAACACATCTATCTCCCTTCTTTGTAACATCCCTACATACTTGAAGATAACCATCACGTCTCCCCCAAGTCTTCTCTTCTACAAGTTAAACATCCTTTGTTTCTTCACCTTATCATCATATGACATGAATTGAAGGGCCTCTTCTGGACATTCTCTAGCTTATTAATGTCCTTAATAAAATGTGGCACCCAAAAAGGAGTACAATTTCTCAGTTGTCATCCCACTGAGGAAGGGGCCAATACAGTGGGACTGTTTACCTCCCTAGTTCTATAACTCACATCTGTCTTCATGCAGTCTAAGACTGTTTTAGTTTTTGGAGGCTGCCGTAGAATACTGTTGACTCCTATTGAATGTGCAATTCGCTAAAACTCTCAGGTTTCTTTTTCAAACAAAATGCTATCTAAATACATTTCCTCCATGTTGGTGATAGTCTAGGGGAGGAGGGGCATCGCCAGTCATCCTGAGCTATATCTTGCCACTGGGCCCAGATGGCTCCAGAGGAGAAAGTGAGGCTAGTGACTTTGCACAGCCCTCCCTCACTTAAATCCAATTCATTTGCTAGTCATGATATCACCTTCCTGAAGAGCAAAATGAGCAGAACCAAGAGAATGTTGTACACAGTAACAGTAATATTATTTTAAGAACAACTTTGAACAAATAAATACTATAAATACCCAAATTAACTACAAAGGACATATAAGGGAAGTCACTATCTGCATCCAGAGAGAGAATTTATAAATAGAAGTAGGTGTAGAATGATTTTACACACACACACACACACACACACACACACACAACACATACATATACACATACATACATATATACACACATTTGTGTCTAATGGTAGCAATCTCGGGGGAGGGGAAGGAAAAAAAAGAAAATCATATGATAACTTTATTATATATTTAAAAGGAATAGAAGAGAATCAAAGTAATTTTATTTTACCTTCCCATCAGTTTACATTCTTGCAACAAGAGGCTAGCGCATAGAAAAGAATTGTGTTGTTCTTTTGGGAAAAATAAATGATTGACCTTTGAATCACAATAAGGATGGTATTCCTTTTTTCCCTATTTTTTTCTTCTCCTATCTGAAGTTTGGAAGAATTTATGGAAGTTTCACTTGAAAAAATTTTTAGGCCACTGGTCCAGTGAGAAAAACTTAGTGAAAGATCTAAAGTGTCCATGTGTAACACAAGTTTTTCAGGAAGTGTCAACCACCCTAATACTAACACTGATCATCAGAATACTAACACTGGACATCAGAATGTTTGTGAGGTTATCACTGATCTGATTGCTGTCTCCTATAGTGCAGAGGATGGAAGCAGAGTCACACCTTTCCTTATGCAATCCTCGTCATGTCTTCTCATACATCCTCCCTTAAAGATCTACCCAATATGCTGGTAGCTTTCCTCTAGATCTTTAAATATTCCATAAGTAGTATTCAGGCTCTCTGGTCATCTTGCTCTTGCCACATGATCAGTAAACCTCCTTTTCTGACCATATATTTCCTTACCTCTCATGGCACTTTTTCTGCCCAAGTCATTATTTGTAATATGCTGCCACCCACTAATTTTTCCATTGTCCTTGGAACCATTTGCATTATAGATTTCTTGAAGAGCATAGTATCTGCTGATGCACAACTATATAACATCACCAAGAAAATACTGGGGGTTTTTTCTTTTTTTTAATTTTTAGGCAATTGGGGTTAAGTGACTTGCCTAGGGTCACACAGCTAGTAAGTGTCAAGTATTTGATCTGAGGCCACATTTGAACTCAGGTCCTCCTGACTTCAGGGCCGGTGCTCCATCCACTGTGCGCCACCTAAATATTGGTTTTTAAAAGATGGACAGCGAATCACTTCTATGGAGACTCATCTCCTCCTCCTATTCCATCCTGGACCCAGCCCATTGTCCTTCTGCAGAAACTTTCCAAGACATCCAGCACATACTCTGTGGGCTATCCACATAACTACCGGTCCGAATTTCAGCATAAAGGTATGTGGCAAAATATTTTTCTGACTTCGGCCATTTTCGCAAATAAAGAAAAGAATGTCTAGGCAACTGAGATATGACCTTGTCTGTCTTTGCTCTGGCATTGTTTCTCCATGCCTTTCTCTGCCCAATAATCCTATAATATGAGATTATGGAAAAGCATCCAGGTCAAAAACTGGGAAAGTTCAAATTACAGGTCTATTTCATAATCTCTGAAAAAAATAACCATTACCAGGCTATGGAAATATTGGAAGTATATTGAATGATCACCATAAGCAAGGGTGAAGCCTCTAATGGAGTAACATATACTCCTCACTAGGAAAAAAAAAAGAAAAAAGAAAAAAGAAAGTCCAAAGAAAAAGCTAAACCTGGAAGGACTCTGATCTTTGTCCTCCAAAGCTAGGTACTTAGGGCTGAGATTCTTCTGCTGGGGAGACAACAGGACCTTCATCTTCAAGTGACTTTCTACCTTTTCTAAAAGAGCTGGGGAAAACTACATATAGGCTTTAGGCTAAGATTCAATCTATCAATCAACAAGTATTTATTAAGCATTTACAAAACTCCAGGCACATGCTTGGTGCTGGGGAAACAATGAAACAATCCCTATTCACCAGGAACTTACATTCCAATGAGGAATTTAGATTTTAATGAAAAAAAACATGGCAGCACCCACTCTTCCCTGAGGAAATGACAGTTGAGGATTTCAGCTGAGCCAATTTCAGGAGAAAGGGGAGATCACAAGGGAGCAGTAGCCAGCTATGGAGATTGCATCATCAAAGTAGAAGCCAGGAGAAACAACAAAACTGTGGGAAGACAGAAACAGCAGCCTTCTGCTATTTAAATAGAGGCCATCAGCAAATGTGCAGGGTCAAAGTTATGAGATGTCCCTCCATGCCTACGTCTTGACCACACATATTCTTTATGTATTTGCCTCTATCTTTGAACCAATCTATTGACATGATATTTTGACTCTCACTCCACTCAAGCAATCCTATGCGATACCACTTATTCCACAGCTACATACAATTATCATTTACACAGAGAGGAAGCATGACCTAACAGAAAGAAGGAGAGAGAGAGAGACCTGGATTCAAATCCCTCTCCTGACACTTGGTAGTTTGTGATTTGATTCCAGAGACTTGTGATGAAATGCTCACTTCAGGGTGCATTTCAAGATATATATGTATGTGTGTGTGTGTGTGTGTGTGTGTGTGTGTGTGCATGTGTGTGTGTATGTGTGTGTATACATATATATATGTATATGTGTATGTAGATATAGAGATAGAGATAGAGATAGAGATAGAGATAGAGATAGAGATAGAGATAGAGATAGAGATAGAGATAGATATGGATAGATATGGATATGGATATAGAGAGATATAGATAGACATAGACACAGACATAGACATAGACATAGACAGACATAGATATAGACGTAGACATAGACGTAGACGTAGACGTAGACGTAGACGTAGACATAGACATAGATATAGATATAGATATAGATATAGATATAGATATAGATATAGATATAGATATAGATATAGATATAGATATAGATATAGATATAGATATAGATATAGATATAGATATAGATGTAGATGTAGATATAGATATAGATATGGATATGGATATGGATATAGATATAGATATAATAGATCTATATAGATATAGACAGAGACAGAGACAGAGACAGAGATATAGAGATAGAGATAGATACACACATATGTAATTTGGAAATAGCCAATAGGAGAATTTGCTTTGCTTGACTAGGCATATTTGTTACCAAGTTTTAAATTTTCTTTCTTTTTCAGTGGAGGTTGGGTGGGAACAGGTGGGAGGGAGAAGAGATTTTATTAAAAAAATAAAATTTAAATTTAAGAAAAGTCATATGATGGTCAACAAGTCAGTTAAACACTCAGAACCAGTTTCCTCATCAGTAAACTGGGGGAAATAATAGCTATAGAAAAGTTATTTCCAAGGATGAAGCTAACATGTCAGAGTAAAGAAAGCACTCAGCTGAGCTCTTCCAACATGCCCCTCTAAACAACTTTAAAATAATGCTTTAAATCAAATTTTGGAGTGGCAGAGCTAACAAAAGGTCAGACTCAGCTATTCTTACAGCCCAAGACAATTCAAGAGATGGGAAAGAGAGATCTGTGACATGGGGGTGGAGCCTATTCCAAAACACACATGGATGAAACACTGGTGGTGGTGGGACCAGGTGGTAGCAACAGAATCTTTGGAATCTCTTAAGACAGAAGTGGTAAGGAAACCTGAAAACTGGTCAGAAAGAGATTACAAGGGACTGCTATGCAAGCACTGGACATGGGACAGATGTTGTTTGGCAACATCACTGCCTATACTCACTTCTGGGTCATAGGTCAAAGGCAGAGAGGAGCACTTTCAGTAAAGAGGGAGCAGAAGCCCTGAGGGGCAGTATTGCTTTTGGTCACAAAACAGCAGGGACCCTGAGGAACAGTGTAGATTGGAATCCCAAGATCAGGAGCCCTTACTGTGTAAGAACCAGAGTGCAATGACCATATTTCCTCCCAGATCACACCATCTTGGAAGGACCCAAACTTCCAAATTCTCTGAACTAGTTGTGAAAACAGCAGCATGAAAAAGCCTAAAGCTTTGAAATGAGAAAAACAACAACAAGAACCTGACCATAAAAAGCTACTATGGTGACAGGGAAGATCAAGACACAAACTCAGAAAATAACAATGAAGTCAAAACAGCTACAAGCAATGTCTCAAAGGGGAAAAAATGTGAATTGGACACAAGACCAACAAGAATTCCTGGAAGAGCTAAATAATAATTTTTAAAATCAAATACGAATGGTACAGGAAAATTTAGGTAAAGAAATGAAAGTAAAGGAAGAAAATTATAAAAAGACAACAGCTGAAGAAGTATTGAGGAAAATAGCACCTTAAAAAACAGAAATCGCCAAATGGAAAAAAGGTACAAAATCTCACTGAAGAAAATCATTCCTTAAAAATTAGAATTGAGCAAGTGGAAGCTAATGACCCCCTGAGACATCAAGAAACAATAAAACAAAGTCAAAAGAATGAAAAAGATGAAAGAAAATGTGAACTCTCTTATTAAAAAAGATAACTAACTTAGAAAATAGATCAAGGAGAGATAACTTAAGAATTATAGGATTACTTGAAAGTCATGGTCAAAGAAAGAACTAGACCTCATATTTCAAGAAATTATCAAGGTAAATTGCCCTGATATTCTAGAACTAGAGGATAAGATAGAAATTGAAAGAATCCAATGATGACCACCTGTATTGATTCCAAAATGAAAACTCCCAGGAATATTATAGCTAAATTCCAGAGCTCCCAGGTCAAAGAAAAATACTTCAAGAAGCCAGAAAAAAAAAAACATTTAAATACAATGGAACCACAGTCAGAATCACAAGATTTAGCATCTACCATGTAAAAGTAGCAGAAGGCTTAGAATATGATATTCTGGAAGGAAAAAGAGCTGTGATTACAACGAAAAATAACCTTCTTAGTAAAACTGAGTATACTACTTCAAGGGAAAAAATGAATATTTAATAAAACAGAGCACTTGCAAGCATTCTTGATGAAAAGATGAAAGCTGAACAGAAAATTTAACTTTCAAATGCAAGACTCAAGAGAAGCATAAAAAGGCAAACATGAAAGAGAAATCATCAGGGACTCAATAAGGTTAAACTGTTTATCTTTTTATATGAGAAGATGATCCACATAACAACTTCTAAGAATATTCTCCTTATTAAGGCAGTTAGAATGATTCTACATAGAAAGAGGACACAAGAGTGAATTGATTATGTTGAGATGACATAAAAAATGGATAGGCAAGAAAAAAAGTGGCCCTGAGAGAAGGTGGAAGGGAGAAGAAAAATGGGGAAAATTATCTCACCTAAAATTACAAGAGCAAATAGACAGTAAAACTATATTAGTAGGAGACCTCAACTTTCCCCCCTCAGAGATGGATAAATCTAATCATAAAATAAATAAGAAAAAGGTCAAGGAGATGAATAGAATCTTAGAAAAGTTAGATATGATAGAGTTCTATAGAAAACTGAATGGGAATAGAAAAGAGTAAACCTTTTTTTTTTTACTTTGCTAGGCAATGGGGTTAAGTGATTTGCCCAAGGTCACACAGCTAGTAAGTGTTGCATGTCTGAGGCCGGATTTGAACTCAGGTCCTCCTGACTCCAAAGCTGGAGCTCTATCCACTGTGCCACCTAGTATACCTTTCTCTCAGGTGTACATGGCACCTTAATAACAATTGATCATGTATTAGGGCATAAAAACTTTACAACCAAACGCAGAAAAGCAAACATATTAAATGCACCCTTTTTGGACTATAATGCAATAAAAATTATTCAACAGACAGCCTTGAAAGCATACATTAAAAATTAATTAAAAACTAAACAATCTAATCCTAAAGAATGAGTAAGTCAAAGAACGAATCATAGAAACAATCAATGACTTTATTAAAGAGAATGACAATGATGAGACAACATTCCAAAATTTGTGGGGTAGAGCCAAAACAGTACTAAATGTAAAATGTCAATCTCTAAATGGTTCCATTAAGAAAAATGACAAAGAGGAGTTGCATGCAATGAATTGGGCATGAAACTGTTTAAAAAAAAAAAACTAGAAAAATAACAACTTAAAAATCCCCAATTAAGCACCAAAATGGAAATCCTGAAAATCAAAGGAGAGATCAACAAAATTGAAAGTAAAAAAAATGAACTAATAAATAAAACTAGGAGCTGGTTTTATGAAAAAAAAACAAAAAACAAAATAGATAAACCATTGGTTAATTTTGATTTTAAAGAAGAAAACAAATCACTAGCATCAAAAATCAAAAAGGTGAATGCACCCCAATAAAGATAAAATCAAAGCAATTATTAGAAATTATTTTGCCCAATTATGCCAGTAAAATTGACAATCTATGTGAAACTGGTGAATACTTACAAAAACATAAACTGCCCAAATTAACAGAAGAGGAAATAAAATACTTAAATAACTATCTTAGACAAAGAAATTGAATAAGCCATAAGTGAGCTGCCTAAGAAAAATCCCTAGGACCAGATGGTACAAGTGAATTCTAACAAATAGTTAAGGAACAATTAATCCCAATACTATATAAACTATTTGAAAAAATATGTAAAGAAGTACAATCAAATTCCTTTTATGACACAAATATGGGGGATCAGTGGAATAGATTAGGTACATAATACACAGTAGTAAATGACCATTGTAATCTAGTATTTGAAAAGCCCAAAGATCCAAGGCTTGGGGTAAGAACTCATCATTTGACCCCCCAAAAAATGCTGGGAAAACTGGAAAGCAGCTTGGTAGAACCTAGGCATAGACCAACATCTCGCAGAGTATACCAAGATAATGTCAAAAATGGATAAATGATTTGGAAATTAAGGGTGACATCATAAGTAAATTAGGGGAACATGGAAAAATGTATCTGTCAGATCTATGATAAGGGTTTATGACCAAGCAAGAGACAGAGAGGATCACAGAAAGTAAAATAAGTGATCTTGATTATATGAAATTAAAAACAAACAAACCAATGTAACCAAAATTAGAAGGATAGCAGGAAAAGATCGGGTAAAACAGCTAGTTTCTCTGAGAAAGGCCTCATTTCTCAAATATATAGGGAACTGAGTCAAATTTATTTAAAAATAAAAAGAGCCATTCCCCAGTTGATAAACTGTCAAAAGATATGAACAGGTGGTTTTCAGAAGAAATGAAAGCAATCAATAGTCACATGAAAAAGTACTTTAAATCACTACTGATTAGAGAAATGCTAATTAAAACACCTCTGCGATACCACCTCATACCTATCATATGGGCTAACATGACAGAAAACGAAAATGACAAATACTGGAGGGGACGTGGAGAAAAAATGGGACACTGATGCATTGTTGATGGAGTTATGATTTAGTCGAACCATTCTGGAGAACAATTTGGAGCTATATCCAATGAGCTACAAAAATGCACAAACCCTTCAACCCAGAAATAACATTACTAGTCTGTACCCCAAAGAGATCAAAAGCAAGGGTAGGACCTATTTGTACAAAAATATTTAAGCAGCCTTTTTGTGTGCAGGAAAACAATTGGAAATCCATGGGATGCCCATCATTTGGGGAATTGCTGAACAAGTTGAGGCATATGATTGTAACGGAATACTATTGTGCTGTGAGATGGTTTCAGAAAAACTTGGGAAGATTTTATGGGGACTCATGCCAAATTAAGTGAGCAGAACCAAAGGAGAACACCGTAAACAGTAACAACAACATTCTAAGGATGATCAACTGTGAAAGACTAATTGTTCAGTAGTTTTCAGTCATGTTCGACTCTTCCTGATTCATTTGGGGTTTCCTTGGCAAAGATACTGGAGTAATTTGCCACTTCCTTCTCCAGTTCATTTTACAGATTTGGAAACTGAGGCAAACAGGGTTAAGTGACTTGCCTAGGGTCATACAGCTAGTAAGTGTCTGAGGCTGAATTTGAACTCAAGTCTTCCTGATTCAAGACCCAGCACTGTATCCACTGAGCAGATTAAGACAATGATCCAAGACAATATTCCAAAGCCCCATGATGAAAAAATGCTCTCCACTTCCAGAGAGAGAACTGATTGACTTTGAATGCAGATTGAAGCATAGTTTTTTTAAGCTTTCTATATTTTTATTGGGTTTTTTGTATGTTCTTTTTTTCACAACATGGTCAATATGGAAATGTTTTGCGTTACTTCACATTTATAAGCAATATCAAATTGCTTGCCTTCTCAAAGAGAGGAGAGTGGTAGGAGGGAGGGAGAGAATTTGGAACTCAAAATTTTTAAAAATGCATGTCAAAATGTTTTTACATGTAATTGGAAATATTTAATGCAATAAAAAATATATTTAAAAGAAAAAAGTTATTGTGAGGATCATATGAGATATATGTGAAGTCTTTTGTAAACCAATTGCTATAGAAGTAGTACCCATAATAATAATAATAATAATAATAATTATTATTATTATTATTATTATTATTATTATTATTATGGACCTTGATGTGTTTACATGATTGAATTATTAACTAAAGAATGAAAACATTGCAGAGGTTACTTGTCTTTGAAAAGACAGGTCTTCACATCCCCCAGTGGTTCATTAAGAAATTTGGCTCTAACATTCATATTCTTTTACACGATAATGGAACACAGTAATGAATTTGAAACACAGAATAACAAATTAAAGAGGGACCTTGAGAATTCAATTCAACAGCATATATTAAGTGCCTATCCCATACTTGGAAAAGATTCAAATGAGAATTTTTTTTTTGTATGGCAATTGGGGTTAAGTGACCTGCCCAGGGTCACACAGCTAGTAAGTGTCAAGCATCTAGTCTGAGGCCAGATTTGAACTCAGGTCCTCCTGACTCCATGCCCAATGCTCTATCCACTGCACCACCTAGCTGCCCCTCCACTGAGAATTTTACTGGAAGGATACAACATTTATACAAATAAACACAGCCCGAGGAAAACTAAGGTGGCAGAGGGCACTGACCATTGGGGTGATCCAGTGATGGGGCGATCACAGGAAGTGATACCTGAGCTGAGCCTTGAAGGAAGGAAAGGATTCTTGGAGATGAAGGTGAAGAGCGAATGTATTCTAGGCATGGAGTATGACTTGCATAAATGGAGAGATGGGCTATAGATTATCCAAGTCGGGGAAAAGCTAGAATATAGAATTCAGGAAGAGAAGGAGTGTGAAGATTAGAAAAGTAGCTGGGAATTAGACTGTGAAGAGCTCCAAATGTTAAGCTGGGGAGCTTGTATTTTATCCATTAAGCAATGGAGAGTCACTGATTTTTTTGAGCAGGGGAGTGATACGATCAGACTATGCCTTACTCAGTAAGATTATTTTGACAGACATTTGGAAAAAGAATTAGAAAGCAGAGAACGGCAACAAAAAACCCATTTAGGAGGCAATTGCAGAGTAGCTCTTCCCTATGCATCCTATTCCATCCCCTGTCTCCATGACTGCACAAGTGGTGTTGCACATCTGAAATCTCTACCTCTTAGAATCCCTAACTTCTTTCAGAGCACAGCTCTGGTACCACCTCCTTCACAAGATATTTCCTGAACATCCTCATCACCACCACCATGAAATTCCTTTATATAACTTTCCATTTACTTACATGTTATATCCCTCCCAGCAAAGTATAAACTCCTGGAGGATAACTATTGTTTCTTTTTCCTTTTTTATGTCCCCAGTGCCTCACCTAGTGCTATGCACATAGTAGGCCCTTAATAAGCATGTGTTGAAGTGATTCCAGATGAGAACTGATAAGGGCCTGAACCGACTGGTGGAGAAATGAGATGTAATGCTCTGAGAGATGATATGGAGAGAGATTCCATCAGATTGGGCAAATGATTGCTCATGAGCTTTGGGGGAGGGAGAGGGAATCCAGTAGAGAAAAAAGTCAAAGAGGACTCTAAAGTCATGAAGCATTAGAAGCATCATGGAGTCTCCAAGAGAAACAAGAAAGTTTACAGGAGGAATAAGCTTAGAGGAAAAGAATGGGATCTAGCTTAGGCTCTTCATCCTAAATGTTCCTAAACTACCCCAGACTTGCATGAAACTTGCAAGAAAGGAAATTCTCTATTTTTTTTAGTCCATCCCCAAGATAATGGAGAATTCAGTGCTTTCACCATGTAACAAGTTCTCCAAATTCTATTTATTGGCTATATGAAGATGCTGAGCTGGTGAATGCTAAAATAAGTAGGTTCTCCTAAGACTTTATTCTACCAAGCTAAAATCTGGGGTGCAGCTAGTAATGGAATATAGGCATTCACCAAAAAAATAATGATGGCTCCTCTATTGTCTTTAAGTCCCTGGAATGAAAAGTTGTATTCAGACACACACACACACACACACACACACACACACACACAATTACTAAAGGAGGTATGATTGCAACTTTAAGAATCCTTACTTATAGGCCTAATCAGGAGCACAAGATTTAGAGCCCACCAGCTCTTCTGGCTTACACCACAAGCTTATTTCCTTTTCAGTATCTTTTACAGAATTGCTGCTGTGAAATATGTCCCTGCCATCTTGAATACAAAAGTTCCAAGAACTGATGCTTGAATTGGGATCAGTTGGTTTAATCTCCACCAGCATCACTCTGCCTATGTTTGCCACATGCAAATACCACCCTGCCCCGCCCCAGACCATGACCATAGCTCATCTTTAATTTCATAAGGGGGGGGGAGGCAGAGAGACCGTCTTGAAGGTCAATGAAATACTACTTCAGATGTTCCTCCAAACATCTGAAAGAATGTTCTGGCCATAAGACAGAATCCCTTTTGCTCAAAATATTTAATAAAATCACCTCAGCTGGACCCCACTAGATGTTATCAGGCTTGATGACAATAAAGGTACACTCAGCAGCTCAGACAGAAGATAGAGAAGCTGTTGCTGAAGCCAATAGAGCCTGTACTCTAAACAATTATAATATTACATACATATTTAAAACAGGTTATGTAGTATAGTAGATGGAGAGCCTGTCTCACAGCCAGGAAGACCTGGGTCCAAGTCTCACCACTAAGACTAGCTGTGTGACCCTGGACAAGTCACTGAAATCCTCATTCCCTACTTCACTCTAAAGACTCTAACACTCAGCATCCTTTAGTAAAAGGAGTTTCTTCAGAGGGGGTATCTGCTACATCTGTGAAATCATACTGCAAGTCCTTATCCTTGTCCCTTTATTTTTGATATTGATATCTTTTGTTTGTCCTTTTACCCCCCCTTCCAGAAAGTCACCCCTTATAACAAAGACCTTTAAGAGAAATAAAAAAAAATAATAAATTCAGCAAAACTAATCAAAACATTGAAAAAAAACCCTGATGTTCCACGCAGTGTTCCACACCAGCAGATCCCTTACCTCGACAACAAAGGGGGAAAAGACATCTTCTATTTCTTCTCTGAGGCCACTTTGAGGTCCCTCTGCCCACTTTTTGCTCTGATTCCAAGGTAAGCCATAATCTCTGTCTTTTATGGATGGGCAGCACTTAGCACAGGGACTGGCACATAGTAGGAGCTTCATAAATGTTGGTTGATTGGTGTGGAATCAGAGGCTCAGGGAGTTTTAATAACTTGTCCTAAGGTCACAACGCTAGAGTGTTATAGAATCAAGACTTGAATGCTAATACATGAACAGAAATTGGCACCTAAATAGTGCTTTAAAGTTTACAAAGAACTTTATATCCATTATCTTATTGATCTTCACAATAACCCTGAAAGGCAAGGAAAGGAGCTATTTATTCACTACATTTGCAAAGGAAGAAACTGAGGTTAAATGATTTGCCTGCAATAACACAATTAATAAATGACCACGACAGGATTTGAACTCTGGTCTTCTGGATTTCCTTAACCAGTGCTCCATCTAGCTACTCCACCCAAAAATTCTTCTCTGGAACTGAATAGAAGGCTTAGGTGTGGGCTGGGCAGGGTAAAACACCACAGCACCATCACCTCTCCAGGACTACATGACACACAGACAAAAGCATAAAGGATCTAAGATTCTGCCAGCATGGGGAACTCTAAGGA
This sequence comes from Phascolarctos cinereus, assembly GCF_003287225.1. NCBI lineage: Eukaryota > Metazoa > Chordata > Mammalia > Diprotodontia > Phascolarctidae > Phascolarctos > Phascolarctos cinereus. Next base: position 61,009,775 of record NW_027556180.1, read on the forward strand.
TCAAATATTTGTATAATATATTTGTATATAAAATATAATAATATTTGTATAACATAATATATAATAAATATATAAACACAATAAATACATCATATTTGTAAAGCACGTAGTACATAATAGAAGCTACACAAATGCTTATTCCCTTTTTCCCCCCACTCCCCCAAATAAAGATGAAGACTCTCATCTATTAGGACTTAGTAGATAAGACCTAGATGTTTGCCTGAGGCACACAGAGGTTAGATAACTCGCCCAGAGTCATAGAGCAAATCAGTACTAAAGATTAGATGTAAACCCGGATCTTCCTGACCATTACTCTAAGCACTGCTACTGCTGCCTCTATATTATCCAAGACAACACACCTCTCATATGGCAGCCTAAGATCACGTTAGTTCTCTAGGCTTCCATGTCACACTTGTGACTCATATTGAGCCTACAGTATGTGAAAAGATCCAAATATAGTTTTCAGATGAATTCAACTCCATCTTTGAAAGTGCAAAACTTTTTGATTTCTCCCCACTGAATTTCATCTTAGATTGTATCCAATGTTCTAGTCCCTCTGATACCCAACATTTTATTTAACCCTCCTAGCTTTGTGTCATCTGCAGATTCAATAAGAATGCCTTCTATGTCTTTATCCATCTCACATCTAAAATTTAAAACCAAGTGCTCAGCTGTCCTTCCCTTTCTTCTGTGTCTCTTCCAACTCTTCATATTGTTCAGGATTCTCTGCCTCTTTAGATTCCTTTTCTTCTTCATTTTTGCATTGAAACATCACTACAAATTTTAAATAAGAAACTTTCACTCTCCCTAATAACATAGAAAGTAAAGGAGCTCCTTTAACCCCTCTATTAGGAGAAACACCAAAACACGCTTTAAATATAGGTAACAATTATTTGGCCAAGGCAGAAAGCCAATATTGCATATTCCGTGCAGGTCATTGCAGAATTGATCCTTTTTCCCCAAACTTTCTGTAAGTGAAAACCTTGGCTGTGACTCTTTTAACAGCTCTTGTGCTTAATTCCTGAAGAGGAAAAAGTCTCTGTTCTGGAATCTTAAGTGCCACTCTTATTTCTCCCTCTTTGTTGTTAGCTACTTTCTTGCCTAAAACCAAAGAAATTACCTGGTCCTCTTAGCCTAGCTGATCTCCAATCTCTGACTTCCTGTCTTGCCCTAGGGAACTTGCCTGTTCTTCCATTATTAATTGACTATACCCCTGGCAAACCTCCAGCAACAGCATCTTTCATGCTACTCTGTCTTAACTAGAGTGATGGTCTTGGTCTATCTTCATTCTTGTCTCATACAAGCTCTTGTATGAGAAGTTCCAGGAAAGATCTTTTTTTTAAAAAATCCATAAAACCCATGTTATCCATGTAGCAATGCACATGTGAGCTAGATAAAACAAACTTCAATTAAGGGGGGTTAGGCAGTAGCTTTGGCTGTGGTAAGCACTGAAAGCTTCTACCTATCAATCTAAAAGATAATGTTGCCCATAGCTAGTAACTTTCCTTGATAATGGGAGGAGAATATGGGGAAAAGTATAGCTTGAAGATGGGATGGACAAAATTAGGCATTTTTCCAGTTCCATCTAAATAGAGTTGTCAGGAACCACCCTGCCTTCTGATCTTCCCTCCAAGTAGACACTTTCTCTTGCCCCTACTTGTGAGTTCAGATCTATCCACATTCTGAGCCAAGTTCCTGCCCATGGCTGAAAGTATCTAAAGAGACCCTAGGTTAGTATTAAGCTCCCTTCTGGATGCTAGGGCCAAATATCTGCTATAAATTGTTCTTGCCTTAGCCCTAGTTGCTAATTTACTTTCTTGGGTTTTTTTTCTTGTCTTGCCCTGACACATGTTTTGACCTCCTGATTTAATTAAATTCAACAAAGATTTATTAAGTACCTATCATGTGCCATATATTTAGATTTTTAAAACCAGTCATTGACCTGATACTCATAGATATTATAATTTAATGGGCAAAGACAAGTATGCCAATAAATATATCCAGTGAAGAGTGCAAGAATTACACAGTAGGGATGCTAGGGAAAGTGTTATGAGAAATTTGAGGAAGAATAGACCACTTTTACCTAGGAGAAGGGGAAAGGAAGAAGTGAAGAAACACCACTTTATGCACCACAGATTCTGTATTTTTTATTTCATTCAATTGTTAGCCATCCTACTACATTTGCTATTCCCTATTAGATTTTAGTTGAGATTTGAAGAAGCCAGGGAAGCAGAAGATGGACATAAAAGGGAAGAACATTCCATACAAGGGGCGCAGCCAGTGAAGATGCAAAGGGGTTTGGGAGATAGAGTGTCTTGTGCAAGGAACAGCGAGGAAATCAGTGTCACTGGATCATGGCTTATGCAGAAGACTGGAAAGGTAAGAAGGGACCAGGTCTTGAAGGGCTTTAAAAGTCAAAAATGGAATCATATCTGGTCCTGGAAGCAACAGGGGAGCCACTGAGATTTACTGAGTACAGGGGTGAAACATGAAGACTTTCAATTTAGAAAGGTCACTTTGCAAGTGAAGAATTGAGATTGACACTGATGTTGTGAGCCTGTGTGACCAGTAGAATGGTGTTATCCTCAACAATAACAGGAAAGTTTGGAAAGGGGGGAATTTTAGAGGGAAAGGCTATGAGTTTTTCTCTGTACATGTTGAATTCAAGGTACCTACAGGACATCTAGTTTGAGATGTCCAATGGGCATTTAGTGACATGGAAATGGAAGTCAGGAGAAAGAATAAATAAATCTCAGAATCCTCTACAAAGAGATGATAATTGAACCCATGAGATCTGATGAGATTACAAAGTGAATAGTATAGAGAAAGAGAAGAAGGCCCAGGACAGATCCTTGGAGGATATCCATAATTGATGGGCATGATTTGGAAGATCTAGCAAAGGAGCAGTCATAATAAATAATTAATGTACTTTTTCTTAGAGATTCTGGTTTATCGATAAAGCAACTCTCAAGAACAAAGCTTAGAATATATCCAATATTTGCCAACTAACTTTGCTGTGATCTCTAAGTTACACACCTCAAAAATAAAAAATACATCCTAAGTGCCCCTTTGGGATGAAATAAAAATTGACATATAAGTAAGATGAAGTATTAGGAGTGCTTGCTAAGTCACTACATTCATCTCTACTAACACATATATAGTGTTAAAACTATACTAACAAGCATTTTAAGTACATCATAATTATCACCTCGTTTGGTCCTCACAACAACCCTGGGAGGTAGGTGCTATTGTATCCTCATTTTACAGATGAGGAAACTGAGGCAAACAGAGGTTAAGTGACTTGCCCATGTCATGCAGCTAGAAAATTTCTAAAGCTAGATTTGAACTCAGATCTTCCTGACTCCAGGCCTGATCCTATAGCCACTGAGCCACCTACCTGACCCAATCTATCTCTTTTAAGTCTTGTTTCTCAAAAATCATGCCAGAGGGGCCCATCACAGGTTACCCCAAAGCAGAGAGATTAACAGACATTAAGTCAAGAGCAAAAGTGGAACTGGGAGGTGTTTGGATGCATCAGTCTAGAAACCATTAACACAGTAAGACAAAATTATCCACTCAAGCTGTATCTACACTCTCTCTTTTGCACTGTGCACTATTTGGACAAGTGTTATAGAGCATGGAACATTATGTTTTTATTTGCTTTGGGAATCGATACAAATCATTATGGCAGAAAATACCAGCATGTGTACCGAACACATATTCATTAAATAGATTTGGAAAATTGGAAAAAACAATTGGAATCTTCCACTTCAGACTAAGAGAAATAAGCAACATGAATGCTTTGGCTACATCACAAGCTAAATGATCACAAAAGCACAGTGTGTGTATTAGTACACAGGGACACGTAAGTCCAGATAGAAGCTGGAGATGTAATCCTGAGGCATGCTGAAACACAAGTTTCTATCGTCTGGGAACCACACAGTTAGTAACAACAATGAACAAAAGGCTACAGAAAAGGAAAATAAAGATTATAACCACAGCAAATCATTTTCCTATCTCTGGTGTATGCTCATGTGGACATTGCATGCATACATTGGATTCCTTTTAGGGTAAATTGTAACCGTGAGGATTTGAATGCCTAAAAGGTAATTTTAAATGTTTTATTAAAAACTTAACATTAAATATCAATGCAAACAATTGAACTTCAGTAATTATTTGCATTTGAATTAACTTCACATCAAGTATCACCAGAAGCAAACATAAGAAGTGAGAGATCGTGTAGCGCTGAGGACAGAGTAAGCTTCCCACCTCCGACACAAAGCGGCCAAGAGACCTCAAGCAGAGGGTGTCCAGGAAACTCTCCAAGAGCATAAGTTCAAAAGCAAGCATTGATCTGCATTGGTAAATGGCATTTCCTCCCCCGGAGTTCCTTTTGTCAGTTACATCCAAGTCTTTATGACTCCATTTGGGGCTTTCTTGGCAGAGATACTGGAGTAGCTTGCCATTTCCTTCTCCAGCTCAATTTACAGGTCAGGGAACTGAGGCAAAAAGTGACTTGCCCAGAGTCACACTGCTGGTAAATGTCTGAAGCCAAATTTGAACTCAGAAAGAGGAGTCTTCTTGACTCCTGGCCTAGAATTCTATCCACCGCACCACCTAGTGCCCTAGGAGTTCCCTACGTTAATGAAATCCCATCTGCAATGTGCATGCATGCATATTCATACACACATATATGTGTGTATTTATGTATTTGTATTTATGTCTGTATGTATATGTACATACACATACAACATATATATATGTGTATGTGTGTTCTATACTAAAGATTAGCAGACATTTAAGGGCTTTGGGGGCCCATTAAGGAATACAGGGAGCTACTAGAAACTAGAAGATTTGGTATAGACACAGCCCAAGAGCAGACAATCAGACTTTTATAGCCAAGTGCTCACAGGTAATGAAAACATTTAAGAGCCTGGATGTCTCATTATAGTTATATTTGTCCCAGCAATCCACAGGTGAAAAATAGAATGCTGTCCACAAATTTGTGTCCAAAGATATTTATCACTATGCTCTTTCTTTCTTTTTCCATCTACTTCTCTCATGGAGAGGGTCTGTGCCAGGGAACTCTGGCATAATGGCAAAAGCACTGGCTCAGGTGTCAGAAAACCTGGTCTAAAACTTAGTTCCCCTACTTATTACCTAGATGATGTTGCACAAATCCCTTCCCTTCTTTGGGCTTAAATTTTCTATAAAATTAGAAAGCTAAACTTAATGATTGTAAAGGTCAATTCCAGCTTTAAGTTCTACAATCCTCAGCTCAGACTAAGAGAGATAGAACAGAATCATCGGGCTGATTGTTTTATTTTTATTAAAAAGCATATATTTCCAGAGGACAAAATGTTATACTTCAAAAATCTCTGCATTTGCTTATCTAGGTCAATTTAGTTCATTTCCAATACTTCAACTATTATGAAAACCACTCTCAATTGTTTACATTACACTGAAAGTTACTCTGCTCTCAGTAATAAAAATCCTGGTTATTAATAAAAGATTCAATCAGAGAAGATGCAATAAGAGATGAAAATAATGAATCTTGGCTTCCCATTGAAGCTATACCTCTGACTGGACACCAATGTGGCTTCCCACTGTCAACTGTCCAAAATAAACGTGCTAGAATACAAGATACACAGAACAACTTTATAAACTTCACTCACACCTAGGCTCACTCTCTGGACTTCATCTCATCCTCTGAACCACCAGTTTCCACTATGAAAAAATAACTACCCTGAGGCTCTGTTCCTTCCTCAGGAAAAACTGGTGGCTCTCTTACATAAGACCACAATTTTAGAAAGAACCCCAGCCATGCTTCACCTCACTCATACCAGAATTCACCCCTCTTCTTCCTCCAATTTCTTCTTCTTTTCTCCCTCTTCCTCCTCCTTTTCCTTAACTCCTTTCTTCCTAGCAGGTACCGCCCTCCTCCATTCCCCAACCCACCCCTCCCCATGTGATAGCTATTCCATTGTCTTCCCTCATTAGAATGTAAACTTTTTGAGAGTAGAGACTGACTTTGTGCAGTATCTGGTCCATAGTAAGCACTTAAATGCTCTATCTACCTGCATTTATATTACCTATCATTTAGTTATGTAACTACCTAAGTTACTTTCTAATGGAAAATATTAAGCTCAAAATTACCTCAGTGGGAATTATCCCAGAGTTCTTTAATATATTTTTCTGTGATCAAGGACTTTAGATAGGCATTTTAAAATCCATATTTGAAGTAATGTAGAGAGAGAATACTTACCCACACTTTGAGCATTCACTCATTTAATTTTCTATTATACATATGATATCTAGCAATAAGAAATTGCAGCCAAAATTCTAACCTTACTAAAATACTAGTGGAAGTCTAATTGAGTTTACTGCTCTATCTTCAGCCTTTTTTTTTTAACATTTGGATGTCAGAAATAAAACACAATTATTGGAAGCAAGAAAAGCTGGATTCTTTCAGTGCCCATAGTACTGCTCCTTGTAAAGGTGAGAGTTATCTTGAAAAGGTGCATGAACTCCTTCAGACAATTAAGGAGTGATTCATAAGTTACTACATCAGTTGACTCAATATGCTCCTCCTGACCTAAAGAGTGCGCATAGCTTTCCAAGGCATCCAACACAACTACAGCCTGTGAAAAAGTAATGTGGTGCCTGAAAAATGGTGTTGCATTTGGAGTAGGAAGAACTGGGTTTAAATCCTAGCTCTATGTTTTATCCTTGTGTCTTTTGGCAACTCATAATCTCTCTGGGCTTCAATTTGCTTATTTGCAAAATGATGGGAGTAGAAGGGCAGCCAGGTGGCACAGTGGATAGATCACTAGCGCTGAAGTCAGGAGGACCTGAGTTCAAATCTGACCTCAGACTACTACCTGTGTGACCCTGGGCAAGTCACTTAACCCCAGTTGGCTAAAAAAAAAAAATGATGGGAGTAGACTAGATAACTCCAAAAGTCCCTAAATCTAGGATCCTAAGTCTTCTGTGAAGAATATTTGTTCAGTAACTGTCAATCTCAGCTTTTACTCAGGATTTCCTGCTGTTAAAAATAAAAAAGATGCAACTTTATTAGAAACATGCTCCTCATTTTTAGACAAACATATTTATAAAAATAAAAGCCAAGAAGCTCTTCTTCATTGTGAAATACCCTTATAAAATTAATTTTAAATCATTGTTTCTGTGACAAAATGAGGTGTCTCCAAAATTTCTTAAACATATGGTATCCATTCTGCATTGTGATCCATTTTTCCTATCGTTGTTACATACACATTTGAAACTTTCTACATATATTTATGTTATGCCATAAGAAGAATATACAAGTGCAGTATTGATATATGGCTATCTTTCTCAATAACACTATTCGAAAGTCAGTACAACAGAAAAGCATATTTTCCAGGAGCATATCAATCAACAAAGTTAACAAATACATCTTTTGACACTTCCCATGACGTCTATTTATCCTGCCTAACAACGATGGCGAGATGTACACACAGCACTCTCATTTGTGCTCAAGCTACATGAACAAGGAATACTTTGTTTACGCCACATTTGACACCTTACACTCAAATCTCTCAAGGTGCAAAATTTAAAAGATTATGTTTGTAAATTATAGAAAAGCCTTCTGACATGAACATATGTGCTCCTGTTGCTAAAACACGGACCAAGTGATTTTCCTCCCTATTTAAGCTGGTGTTGAAAAGCCTAGAGAACTGTTCTCTCAAGTTATTAACCTCTGAAAACATTAGAGTAGTGATGAAAATACTGACAGATCTGTAATAGAGTCTCAATCTGGCAATGTCAGATGGACTCATTTTTTTCTTGTTTTTACCTAAGAACATTTTTCCTTTCTGCTTGAATTATACATTAGCTTTCAATCATTATATTACACCACAAATAAAATAATGGGCAGTGAGCATGGGGAAAACAGAGAAAGGAGACGTTCATATTTCTTCTTTAATAAATCTTTCTCTAGGTTAAAATCAGGGCCTGGATGCTTTAACACATGTATAAAAATATAGAGGAACAGGAAATTGTTTAAAAACAATTCTACACCCTTCTATATTTACTTTCAAGAAGTGGGTAGGGAAGTAGCAAAAAAAAAACTGCAAAATTGTTAGGAGTTTACAGGTTGGGAGGAAGAAAATTGGAAAATCCAATGCTACTTACCATTCTTGCACCAGCTGGTTAAGATTTAGCTTTCAGAGAATGCCAAAGTCAAAGTCTGAGTTCCAGCATAGTCAGTCATCAAGAATGGACTCTTTACTACAAGAAAAGAGTATTTCATAAATCTGTGATCTTCTTCCACGACTGCATAGGCAGCTTTACAAGTTGTTGTGGCTCAAAAATAAAAAAAATCACCTGGTGAGCAACTTAGTGATAATGAGAGTCTAAGAATTTAACTAGACCAGTACTCATTAGACAAATGTGTCAACCTAAATTTGAAGCCCTTCCAGCCTAGTAAAACCTAACTGTAGGAGAACTCATGCTTTGCTTCAGAAACTCGGGGTCACCTCCACCCCACAATGCAGCATTGAAGAAAGACGTTAGTGGGAGATTTCAAAACTAATAAATAATATTTCATTCTCCCACTCGTGTTGGATTAAGAATGGAAACCACTTTACTTTTGAAACACACTGCACACAATTTTTAGCTTTGTGGAAACTAAATATCATTGCCAGCAGACAACACTCTAAAAAATAAAATAAAGAAACGTAGCTAAGCTTGAAGTGAAAGACCCACACAGTCTACATACCCATTACAGTGAACCAAAAAATTCCCTAGACAACAATGGTAGTAGCTGTCCACGTTTCCAGTGCTGAAGTCAGTATTCTGAAAAGCTCCTGAATAGATCTCCTTTTTAATTCCCCACCCCCACTCTCACAAATATTATGCTATCCATCATTCTGGAGAAATACAGGCACTGGAGAGTCAACATCCTCCCTCTTGCTTCCCTACTTCCCTATGAGACAGGAGATTCGTTTTTCCTCCTCTGACTTCCAGGCATTTCTTAGCTCTGCCTGTCTGCTCGGCTAGATGTACCTCTGTCAATTTGAGTGCGTCGTCACCCCTTGCAACCTGAAAAGGATTATTGGCTCTGAGAAGCATTCACCGTAACTTCTCTAGCTGTTATGGGCTTGGTGGAGTGGTGCTAAACCTATCCACCCTTTACGGGAGGGATTTCAAGCTCTCAGCAGACTCTGCTGAGCAAACCCAGTCTTGTAAAGGTGAAGCGAGGGCTCTCAGTTGCCCTGATGAAAAGGAATCTGACAGTGAAACTCAGAATGCAGACCTCCGTGAAGGCAAAAACCGAATCAAGCTGGTCCCCCCTACATCCCCTGCTCAGCCATTCTCTTCTAGTTCATCATCTGTACGAGGTGAAATAGGCAGCATGTGAAAGGTGAAATCATCTGGGTTTTAAAAATGTGTCCTCTCCATCGCTATCATTTTCTTAGTGTGACTAATGTCAAGGGAACTCTCTGGCTCCTTTTAGGGTCGACCAGGGGAGAGTAGGGTGAAAGGACATCAGAGTATTTCCCAGGCCAGGAAGTAAGTTTTTTTATTAGATTGGGCAACATGTATCATTCAATTATTACTGTACACTGATTTCCTATCACATCTAAATTAGATGATCAGCAGTACTACTCTGGGGGGTCGGGAGGAGAAATAAAGAGAAAATGTACAGAATTAGTGGGGGGAATATTGGGGTTTGGGAGAACAATATTTTTCTGTTTCCTTCTTAAGGATGTTTATTATCAATGTGATCCTGACAGCTCAAAATTGCTAAGTGCTCAAATTCTTAAAAATAATTAATTCTTCCTTTATTAAAAGAATCATATTGGAAAATAACTTTTATCATTTTAATTTAATATGCCAGAATACAAATGCCAGCTGATCTAATTCTCAAACATAGAATGCATCCCGAATAATGATAACTAATCATATATGAGTACATATGTTTAGTGATCGCATTAACATCTGTGAGTACCTATATTCATATAAACAGAGATATCAACAACTCCTAACCATTGGAGGGGGTGGGGGCAAGGAGTGGGACTGGGCAATGACTTGCTTTGTTTAAATGGCCTTATGAGGTGATATGTATGTATGTATGTATGTATGTGTATATACACACACACACACATATATACATACACACACATACATATTTTATCCATCTAGATTGAAATCACCTTACCCTGTAGGCAGCTTCTGCTGAACATAGCAGAAAGTACTATTCTGTGTGCCAACAATGACCATTAACATGCTTCTCAGCAAAAGAAATTTGTCTTTTTCTCCTTGTTATCTACATATGTGACTTGGGTGCTCAGGTAGTTTCAAGTCAATTTCATGTCCTGACTGCAGATGCTAGGCTTGTCCCAGACACCTGGAATGTGTGATTTTTACAGAGAGACCCACTAAGATCCAATAAGCTTTGAGTTCATCTTCAGTTGGGGCCTAAGGGGCTATAAAAGGCACCCATTTTTGTTTTTGTTGTTCCTTTTACCAAAAGTCTCCCCTGCCTATCCATGTTCACCTTCTTCCCGCCACCCCATACTCAGCCCCTAAATGTGCAGTTGTCCACAGAAGCTGTAGGTAATCAGACCAGAAATCAGTGGCATAGGCAAAGAAGTCCCATTGTTCCCAACCGCTGTTTGGAAATTAAGATATTTTACAGAGAGAACATAGTGAACAAAACTACCTGTCAACTCCTTCCATGTGCCTGAATTAGATTGTTAGATTCTGGAAAGGATTTGACTTCTGAGGAGGATTATAATTAAGCAAACACATTGAGATATTCAGCTATTTAAGTGGTATAAGTCACTTCAATGTTAGCTGTATAAGTAGCTGAACACTGCTTGGCATTTTTATTCTTTTAAATTTGTGTAACATTTTGCTTAGTAAAAATATGACAACATTACTCAGAAGATCAAAGTCATCATCATAATCATTAAGTTTTCAAAATGATTTTTAATGCTGCTTCCAATATTAGGTATGAATGATCATAGGACCACAGATGTAGAGGTGAGAGAGATGTTAAGAGGATATTTATTCCAACTTTCTGATTTTACAGAGGAGGAAACAGGCCCAAAGAAATTAAATTAATTAATCTTATTTTAATTTTTTTCAATTAGCAAAAATCTTTCTTTTCTCCTTTCCACCTACTTTGGCCCATCCCAAAGAAATAGTGGAACAAAACAAATTTCCACATTGTCTATGTCAAAAAAAGAAACTCTCTCACTTTGCACTGTGAGTCTTTCATCTCTCTATCAGGAGATGGGTAGTACAATTCATCATTAGTCCTCTGGAACAATGGTTGGTCATTACCCTGATCAGAGTTCCTAAGTCTTTCTAAGTGATTTGACTTTACAATGTTGTTGGTTTTGTATAAATGAAGTTCTCTTCACTTCACTCTGAATCAGTTCATATGAGTCTTCTCAACTATTTCCCTCATCATCTAACAGCACAATAGTATTCCAACATTTTTATATATTATAACTCGTTCAGGCATTTCCCATTTGATGGGCACCCCTTCACTTTCCAATTCTTGGCCACCACAAAAAGTGCTATAAATATTTTTGTATATACTTAAAGTTTGTTTTGCTTAATGCAATCCCTCCCTTAATCTAATCTCCACAGAATTCTCTCTTCTCCCTTTTCCCTCCTACTTTCCTGTTAAATGAAGTTTATTTCTGTGCTCAACTTTATATGTGTGCACATATTCTTCCTTCCTTCCTTCGAGAGTTCAGCTGAGAGTAAGGTTCAAGAATCAGCTGCTCCCCCTTCTCTCCTAGGTGACATAGACTTCTACTTGCATACCCCAATTATTTGAGATAATTTTCCTTAACTTCCATCTCCCTTTCCCCTACCAGTATAGCTCTCTTCCCCTCTTTTCCATTCTTTTTTGTACATTTTCTCTGGCTGTCCTTCATGCCCAGAATTCTTTTCCCCTTTTTTCCTTCTGGCTTCTCTAATTTCCCTCAAATTTAAGCTAAAATTTCACCTTCTACATGAAGCCTTTTCTGGTACCCCTTTAATACTAGTGACCTCCTCATGATCCTTTTCAATTTGTTAGATATAGATATATATAGATAGATAGATAGATAGATAGATATACAGATATATATATATACATACACATGGATATATATATATGTGTTATTTGTAAATAATCTTCAGTTTATGCCATATATATCTTGTTTGTCCATATTATTTGTATGTTGTGACCTCTGTGAAACTGTAATATCCTTGAGGGCGGAGACAGTTTTTACCTTTCTTCATATCCTTCATATCACTTAGCGTAGTACCTGGCACATAACAGTTACTTAATAAATTCTTGTTGATTTGAACCCTTACTACCCGAGTGACCTTGGGTAGGTCATAACCTCTGTTTCCTCAAATGTAAAAAGAGATTGCCTATGTTACTGACCTCAAAGGATTGTAGTGAAGCTTGAATGAGAATTAGGCAAAGTGTTTTACAAACCTCTTATCTATGTAAAAATGTCAATTTCTTTTATCATACGAATGCTGGGATTCATTAGTAATAGCATATCTTCTCCATCTATTTTTCTTTGTTTTCTATTTGAAATACAATTTTTATTAGGATCTACATTTAAAGGGACTGGGAATGACAGTAACAAGCAAGATTCACCACAAAATCATGCAACAATCTTAGGGTTGAAACTGGAGAACTAAATATGTAGGTCTAAAATATGAATTATACTGTTAACCCTAAAACCCCATTCATCTCCTTCAGCATCCCAAAAATTGAGCATATGGCCTTCTCAGCTATACAACAAAGTGGCAAACACACTAAACCACTGATATCACAAGACAATTGCCTATAAAACTTGACTGCTGCCTCTGGACTCTAGTTTCATCCCGTAAAGGTCATCATCTTGATCAAAGAGCACAGTAGTCTGAGCAATCCATAAGCCCTGTTCACTCTATGTTGCCAGGACTGGGTTCATGACAATCTCTAAAGATTCAAGAGCAGACATGGCAACAAATTTCAAATTAAGGTCTTCAGTAAATTTTCTAGCAAGCCAAAAGAAGGTTTCTTAAAGTTGTAATTACTTTTGGCTGAAATATTGTAGAGTTAAATATTCTTCCTTCTGTGAAAGACAACAGAGTTCACCTTGACTTTTATTGTCCTTAATATCCACCTTGTTGTCACACAACATCATAATGATGTTTTCACATAATAGATTTTTTTATGCCAGTTAAGTTCTTGTAATTCTCAACGTCACATCAAACATTATAATTACATACTGAACTTGGGTGTCATAACCATCTCACAGACCATAAAATTTATTTTGGCCAGCTATATCCCCTTATACTGAATTTAATAGAACTTTTGTTAGTATGGAACACAGGGAGATGATGGCTACGCAGTTCTAAAATTCACCAGTCGAGTGACATTCTACAAATGTGGATTTTTTTTCTCCAGTACCATCACCACCAACATCATACAAGTTTTAACTGAAATTGGGATTTTCCTTAGTCAACCATCATGATGGTTCTTTGAGAAGCACCTTCATCTCCACATGTCTTTTCTCTATCCATCCTTAAGAGGAAAATTAAATTATGAAACTCAACCTTTTTTACTCGACTTGTGATTATACTGATATTTGAACTCTCTAACAAGGATACTTTCTCTACCAATTCATATTGGCATCTCTTATACAACTTAAGGAATTGTCTATTGCACTCAGAGCTTAAGTTGACTTATTGGGATCACCCAGAGAATATTTTAGAGGTGGGACTTTAAATCCAGGTCTTCAAAATTCTTAAGGCCAAGTTTTCTATCCACTACATCTACGTTACAGAGATTGATGATACAGTTATAGATGATTATACTAGATAACCTCTGAGGTCCCTCCTGCCTCTGAAATTCTATGATTACAGGAAATGATAATTGTATCAATAGTGAATATAGGTGGAAATCACAGCAATCCTTTTGACTTTGCCTTCTAAAATTATTCTTTTCAAGAGAACAAGAACCCTCATTGACTGTCTTGATATATTTCCTTCACATTGTTTATGATAGTCCTACTAATTGCAGCAATTCATCATAGAAAGTTTTCTTCACTGTTCATATGGCTTTTCAGAAAGAACAATGAATTTGAAGTCAGGAAATCTAGGTCCTATTTCAAGAGTTGCTACTAGATGTCTTTGACACCTTGGAAAATTTATAACCTCTTGGATACTGTTTTCTTCATTTGTTAAATAAATGGGGTGAAATGAAAGATTATTGTATGTTGTTAGTTATGATGTGGAAATATTATTATGTCCATTTTGCAGTTAGACACTTTTTAGTTTGACCTCTAGAGGGCGAGCCCTCCCAATTTTAAAATTAAAGGGTTCCAAGCTCATCCTCTAATATTGGAAAGAATTTCAACTTAGTCTATAGTCAAGAATATGAACATAGACAGAAGAGGGAGGTTAGAGCTCCTTTATCAAAGAGTGTGACATAATTAAGTACTATATTTTGGCAAAACAGTAGAATTTTTCAGAATTATTATGTAAATCCACAGAGTATGTTTCCATTGTTGTTCAGTTTTGTACAATTCTTCCTGACCCCATTTGGGCTTTTCTTGGCAAAGATGCTGGAGTGATTTGCCATTTTCTTCTCCATCTCATTTTACAGATGAAGAACTGAGACAAACAGGGTTAAGTGATTTGCCAGGGTCCCACACCTTAATGTCTGAGGTAAGATTTGAACACAGGAAGATGAGTCTTCCTGACTTCTGACTGGGTCCTCTATCCACTTCAACACCTAGCCACTACCCTTCTATTAAATATCTTTAAAAAACAGTTCAAGATCATTTGCATAATTCTGTGGTAATATAATTCATTATTTTACATCTCTCTCTCTCTCTCTCTCTCTCTCTCTCTCTCTCTCTCTCTCTCTCTCTCTCTCTCTCTCTCTCTCTCTCTCTCTCTCTCTCTCTCTCTCTCTCTCTCTCTCTCTCTGTTTTAATAGGATGCTTTAGATCAGACACAAACGAAGCATGTATGGTGAAATGTCTACTGGCCCAGGAGCCAGAAGACCATGATTCAAGTTGCTCTTTGTCTTAAATAGCTATATAACCTTGAGCAAATAACAATATTCTTGGACTTGCATTATCATCTATAAAATAAAGGGATTGACCTAGATACACTCTAAGGTTCATTCCAGTTCTAAAAATGCACTAATCTTCCTCATATAATATTTAATTTTTGACAAGATAGCTAAAGTTAGTATAGACCAAGAGGGCAACATGTTCCTCCATCTTTGTTTCTCAAAATAGAATAAGCACACTGACATGTAGTTCTTTATCATCATTACCATGGAAAAATTATTTGAGAACAGTATGTCTTATTCTGGATAGAGTCATTTTCAATGTAAATTATTTCCCCCCTTTTATAAAATTGAGTTGTCATGAAGTGGAATAATATGGCAAAGGTCAGCTAATGTCTTAGTGAGACGTCTGATATTTAGTGCACTTGATTTTAATAACTGCCATACTAGGTCTCCTTTTTTGGGACAGTTTTACAGGCTTATAAATTTATAAAACAATAATATTGGTTGATATTTCTATAGCACATTAAGATTTTCAAAGTACATTATATACATTATATCATTTCATCTTCATATGCAGATTTGGTGCAGTTGATAGAGTGCTGGACCTAGAGCCAGGAAGACCTGAATTCAAATCCTGCCTCAAACATCTACTAGACGTGTAATCCTGGGCAAGTCACTTAACTTCTTTCTGCCTCAGTTTCCTCATCTGTAAAACAGGAATAATAATGGCACCTACCTCACAGGATTGTTGTGAGGATCAAATAAGATAATATTTGTGAAGTGCTTTGCAAACCTTAAAGCACTATATAAATGCTAGCAATTATTAGATTGTTGGTTGGAAGTCAGAAAGACCTGGGTTTGAATCCCTGCTTTGATGCTAATTGTATGACTGTAGGTAGGTTACTTAGCCTCTTTGAGCTCCAGTTTACTCACTTCCAAAATGGTGATAATAATACTTTTAATACTTACCTGCCAAGATTGTTGTAAAGAAAGCATATTAGGAAGTTTAAATTGTGATGTAAATGTGATTTATTTAAATTGAGTAACAACTGTCATTATTATCATTTTCATTATTACATATAGATTGACCCTACACAACTTTACATTACTATAATGCTTTTCCTTAAATTTGAGGAGATTTAAATTCTCAGGAAACAAGTAATGACTCTTGATTTTATCTTGTGTGCCCTCTTAGAAAGTTTTTATCCTTAACCTAGAAGAGGTAAAACAAGAGATATGGTCAACTAATAAAAGTGAGGAAAGACTCAACATCTTTTAATAAGATCAGAGTGGAAACTTATGAATTCCCCCAATTACATCAATCTCACCATCATCTTCCACATCTTCCCAAAGTATTTTTAAGAAACATCATACACTTAGCTCTACCAGTGAAGCTGTTCTATAGACCAGTACACAAAAAAGAAGTATCCTGAAGCAAATTCTCTTCTCAGATGGTACAATTTGGGTTATCAAGACCCCTTGAAACGTTTATATTCTAAGCCAATAAGACTCTGTTTGGCAGTTCCTGAAAATAAACAGCCCAGTAGCAGACAATGTCCAAAACCCTATGACATACAATACAACAGATAAAGTGAATGAGACAAATTTGGGGAATTCTGAGATGGACTGTTTACTCAATGAAACATTTGGTTTCCCTGTGTCTGCTGTGGAGTTAATGGAAAACACTGATGATAAGACAGAAGAAAAATTCCTAGATGTCAGAGAAGATTGAACCTCAAGTCTTCAGATGTGCAATGATAAATTCATTCACAATATGCAATGATAAACTACCATCTCACAGGAAGAAGAAACTGTGAACACTGCATGTCAATTCAATCTCATTTGACAATAAGCTTCTTCCTCCCTCCTGAATGGAAACAATTTGATTCTCCAGGAATGAATTGCTGTCATCCATTTGTTCACATGGAGAATAGAAATCAGAAGCATGCAGGAATTAAATCCATACATGGTGGCCCAGTTGCATTTTCACCTCAGTTGAACTCTGACTAAATTTAAGAGCTATAAATATAGATTAATGCGAGGGTATTGACAGATTTTGAAGAAGTGATTGTGTGTCTTCTGTGCTACACATTTAAAGGCTCCATCTTGAAATTGCTTGACTCAATTTATGTAATGTTTAACTCATTGATATCATGTGGATAATATTAATCAAAATACGTTTAAGTCTAAGTAAGGATTTGTTTTTTTAACATTAGCCATCAGCATGGTACGATGGAGTATAAATTTGAATCCTGGTTCCGCTTCTTATTGTCTATTTGACTTCAAGCAAGCTGACCGTAGTAAGTAGTAGTAATAGCAATAGTAGTAGTAGTAGTAGTAATACTAGTAGTAGTAGTAGCAGCAGTAGTAGCAGTAGTAGCAGCAGCAGCAGCAGTAGTAGTAGTAGTAGTAGTAGTAGTAGTAGTAACAATAGATGACCATCTCCTCTCTGATTCTAATGCAGATGACCCAGGACCCTGAACCCAAGAGCCCAGCACACCCTTCGCCATCATCCTGCAAAGCAGCCTCTTTGGAGATACAGCCTGGCAACTGCTCCTGCAGAGGCTACAGCCAGAGAAACTGAAGTTCTTGCTGCCAAAGTCCTTGGAACTGTCAGATAGGTCAACAGCAGAAACTGATGTGATTTTGTCAGTGGAAATGGAACTATGAAGAGGCACTGATATATCTGCTTTGTTGTTTTGCTGCTGCCCCTTAAATATCACGTGACTTCTCTATTGGACTTATAGCTAAACCTTTCCCTACTTCTTGTCTCTCCCATTTGAGAGTGAGCTCCATGAGATCAAGGACTGTTTTGTTTTTCTATTTGCATCCCCAGCACTTAGCACAGTGCTTTGAACATACTAAGTGCTTAATGAATGCATCATTCTTTCACTCACTTAACCTGAGGATCAGTTTGCTCATCTGTTAAGTCTGAACTAATAACTTCATTGGGGGTGTTGAGAGAAAAAGACATGTAAACTACACTAAAAGATCTCAGAATTCAGATCAGACACAATGAACAATCTTGACTCCATAGGACTGAAAATGAAATAAATATCTTTTCTCTTGGTAGATGGGGAGTGAATTACTGATACATAAGCCTATGCTATTAGACATGATCAATATGTTGCTTTGTTTTGCCTAATTGTATTTCTTTGTTATAGGCAGCTAGCTGGTACAGTGGATAGAGCACTGGCCCTGGAAAAAGGCAGACCTGAGTTCAAATTTGACCTCGGATACTTACGAGCTGTGTGACCCTGGACAAGTCACTTAACCCTATTTGCTTCACTTTCCTCATCTATAAAATGAGCTGGAGAAGGAAATGGAAAGCCCATCTAGTTAGTACCTTTGCCAAGAAAACCCCAAATACAGTCACAGAGAGTCTGAAACAACTCAGTAACAAAAAGTTCTTTTTTTTGAGTAAGGGGAAGTTCTATTGTGTAGATGATGATTACTGAGAAATGACAGCACTTTTTCAAAAAGCCATTTTTTAAGAAAATGAACTTTAAGGAAAGCATATGTAAACCACAGTGCACTATAAAATTTGGGAATCATTATTATCTCATTTTTTTTCCTTTTCAATGGAATTCAAACAGAAACTGTCTTAGGACAAGTCTAAATCCTTGCTATTATCTTTATATTTAACATTCTACACATTATTATTATTATTATTATTATTATTATTATTATTATTACTTAATAATGCTTCAAAAATAAATTCCTACTTAGGGAAAAGAAAAGGACCTAACATAAATTTAATCTCTGTTCCCTTCTAATCTCAAGATCGTATCTGAGGACTCCAAACCTTCCAGAAAACTACTTTACCTTACCATCTAGCTTGACTGCCTTACACTACAATTATAGTATAACATTATTTCTTCCATTACTCTTCCACATCGACAAGAGTCACAGTTATTAAGTCCCTATCGTGTGCTGAGCGCTGAAAATATAGTTTAGGTAAGGCATAGTCTTCGCCTTCATCTGCTTAATCCTTTGTCGGGGGAATAAGACACTAAGACAAATAGTCATGACGCACTGTACATTGGAGAGTTACAAAACAAAGCACGGAAGAGGGTAGCATCTGTCAGGATGTCATTTCACCTGAACAATCGAGACTTTTCAAGAGTCTCCCAGTTAACCATAATAGACCTGGAATTTCCTTCTTTATGGGTGACTATGTCTCATATCTACAGTCTGCGTTATAGAACTTCTGCCTTTCATCCAGCTACTCACATTTCCCAATCACAAACATAATTTCTGAACTGAGGGATGTTAGTTCCACATATGAGGACCAAAAGTTCATCCAATGAGAGGTCATCTCTCCCTGAAATACAGGCATAAAAGGCTCCTTGGGGTCAGAATTGGGCTAATGGCTGCAGGCAACTGTGGCTCCTGCTTTTAATCTTCTAATTGCCTTCTTTAGGAAGGCAATTTTCACTTATTTAATGCTTCTGCTATTTGTCATAGCCCAGGGCTTTATATACCCTCATCAATGCTCCCACTGTACTGGGAACTCTTGATTTTATTTGCAGACCTGCTGGATTCCAGAAAAGGACCCTCTGGTTTGGGGGGCTTGAAAAACACACATACATTCCAGAAGCAGCTGGGCAGTCAGAAGGGATTTCTCTGATCCACTCCCTAATTTTGTAGTACTAGGGTGATTAGTTGGGGAATGCAGACCCAATGGGTCCTCTTGATGGACTTTAGGACTTCATTCTTTACTCCTTGAAGGTCTTTTTCTTGGAATGGTGATTGCTCTGGATATTAGTATCTCTTCTTTGGGGGGACTTTAATGAGCAAATATGCATACGTATCTTATGATTGAAATGATTCATTGCTAAGATTATCTGTGATAATAGCTCACGTTTCTATAGTGCCTTATTGCTTACAATGCACTTTCCTCCAAACAACCCCGTGATGTGGGGAGTGCATGTATTATTGTTACCATTTCATAGATAATAATAACTGCCATGCTAAGTAGCACTTTACATACTGTGATAGGACCAAGATCACCAAGGGTTCTCTCCACCACCCTACCCCTATTCCCCTATCAACCTGAGGATTAGGCTAGTTTTTGCTTAAAAAGCAGCAAAGTTTTCTCCAGAACTTAATAAGGGAAAAAGGACAAGGCTGAAGTTGCACTTTGGCCAGCTTCCTAGTAACCTCTGGCCATGACTTCCTGGTCACATAAGAACCTAAAAAGACCCACTCACATGAATTCCAGACTTTCAGATTAAGCAGATGTCCCAAGATCATAGAAGTCACCACCCTGCCCTGCTGACCAGACCTGTTTCCATAGGGTATTTGGGTGGGTCCATTTATCCAAACTGAGTGCTGAAGTATCCTTCTTGAATCTCCTGTCTGTGCCACGATCAAGTAAACAAACTCCTTTTGCTAACTGTAGAATCAGTGTATCATTTCCTCCCAATATCAAACTTGAACTAATAGGGTCCTGACCAGAGTCAGGCCTTCTCCTAACAGATTCATTATTATCACATTTGAGCCTCCAATGACCCTCTGAGATAGGTACAAGTATTATTGTCCCTCATTGAACAGATGAGAAAACTGAGGCTCAGAGAAGTGCCGTGAATTTATAGGCTCATAGATCTACAGCTAGAAGGGATTTCAAGTGGCTACCAAGTCCAATCCTTTTATCTGAGAGATAAGCATACAGATTAGATGACTTGTCCATGGTCTCAGAAGTAATAAACTTACTTGAACAGAGGCCATATTTGAAATCCAGGCACTATGAATGCTGCCTCTTAAGAGGAAACTGGAGTTGGGAGAGCTTAGACTTGCCCAAAATTGCATGGCATGTTTGTTTGCTAAATTAATAACCGAAATGATTAATATAGTTAAGAGTTCATAAACTACATAACTACAATTTACTTCCATCTGCTGCACATACCCTTATATTTCTTTGTACCTGCTTTGAAATTACGTCTCTAAGTTTGCATTCAAATTCCCTCCAAATCACATTAGCTCACAGTGAATTTATGGTTTGCTATTATGTACTTTTCATGATCCAATAACTTTAAAATGTCCTTTTGTTACTGGTGTACAGGTGAGTATTGGTAATGTGTACTTAGGTTTAATTGGGTTGTCATTTTTTTTACAGGGTGGGGAGTAGTGTAGTGAACACAGATAGGAAAAGAGGGTATTATAATGTGCTCATCTCAACATAATCTGTGCTCTCCTCATTTGGTCCCTTCTTTCCTCTTGCACAGATCATAACTCTTTCAAAACTTAGAAAATGGTCTGTTAGGTCAAAAAACATGTCACCCTGCAGACAATCTGCTGATGATGTAAACGATGTAAAACTGTTAATTTTGTGTTTCTCAGATATAGAAAAGAAACAACTCAGTTATTGTGTATGACACCACAGTTCACCAAGAACAGAACCAGGAAGGAATTTTTGCTTCTGTGGCTGACCTCTGAGTCAGTAGAGACAACTACCTTCTACAGCCAGGCTCTGATGAAACCCTTCCACCTGGCTTCCAGGCAGAGTAAACCCCTCCACCCCCACCCCACCCCCAAAACATGCCAGGGAATGCTTCACAGGACCATCAAGTCAAAGACAAAGAAACAGTATTAGTAGTCGTGAGTGATATCATAGGTATGAACAGCAGGTTTAAAGGCACAAGGAAGTAGGGGCAACTGGAATAATAGCAGTACGTCTCTGTGTAATATTGTAAACAAAAATATCATAACCAGGTAGTGAATCACAGAATTCTGGACCAAAGCTGGAAAGGACTTCAAGGCCATAGAATCCACCCTGTATCTGGATTGGAATCCCATTGACAACATCCTCCACAAGTGATTATCTAGACCTCCCGTACGAAGGAACCCACTGCCCATAAGGCAGCCCATTCCATGTTTGGATAGCTCAAATTATAAGGAAATTTGTCTAAGCCTATATCTGCCCCTCTACTACTTCAACCCATTGCTTATGGTTTCTTATACCCTCTCAGGCCAAGAAGAAAAAGTCTGTTCCCTCTTCCACTTGGTAGTGGTTTAAACCCTGGAGGACATCACTCATGACTCCCCATAATCATTTATTAAGTAATTGCTATGGGCCAGACACCATGCTAAGCCCTGGGGATATAAAGAAAAGCAAAAACAGGGTCCTGCCCTCAAGCAGCTCATATTTCTAATAAGGAAGACAACATGCAAATTACCATGGACATATAATTTATATACAAGGCAAATTGGAAGATCAAAGCTATGTCTGTGTCCAAGTCTTTAATAAAAATGATGAACAGAATCAGGCCAAGGACAAATCCCTGAGACCTCTCTCCAGACTGGCATCATCCATTAATCATTAACCAGATCATTCATTCAGTTCTAAGCCTATCCAACTATATTCTCATCCAACCACATGACAGACTTTTTCCAAGGTCTCGCTAAAATTCAGGCATATTACATCCATGCCAGTCCTTGATTACCAGCCTAGTGACCATGGAATGGGGATAATGGGGAAACAATGGAAATTACCTTTGCCTAGAATGATCCATAATTTGAAGACGTCTATGCTCTTCCTTTTTCAAAAACTGAGATATTTACCTGTCTTCTGGTATTTCTCCCATTCTGGAGCTAGGTGGCACAGTAGATAGAGCACAGGACTTAAAGTAATTAAGAGCTGAGTTTAAATCCTGATTCTCCCTAGTCTTGTGACCCTGAGCCAGTCACCTGACTTCTCCTATCCCTCAGTTTCCTGATTTTAGCACCTATCTCACTGGGTTGCTGTGAGAATCAAATGAGTTAACATATGCAAAGTGCTTTTCAAAATCTTAAAGTGCTCTACACGTGTTAGCTATTATTATTTTTTTCCATGGTTTTTGAAAGAACCCTAAGAGTCACTCTGCATCTTTGTTGCTGTTTCTTTCATTTGTTATTTTTCCAGCACTCTTCGGTATGTAGTTTGTCCCTATTCAGAGCCCCTGGATGTTCTGTTACCATTCATAAGCACCTTCTTAGTCATCTGCCTAGCAGGGTCAGGCTTTGGTGAAACTGGGAAGGATTCCATGTTTATAGGTCTTCTTATGGTCATTGATCATAAGCTGGAAGGGACTTCAGAGGCCATTTAATTTGACAAGTAAAAAAAACCAAGTCCTTTGGAGGTTAAGTTTAATTTACCCAAGATCACAGTCTGTGAACTTCAGGGGTGGAATTTTAATGGAGGTCCTTTGACTCCAGAGATAGTACTTTTTAATCACCAAGTAGTGAATTTACAATGATCAGGTTCCATGATAAGTACCATTCTGGGATGATGCACCAAGTAGGTACTTAAGAAATGTTAGTTGAGGGCAGGTAGGTGGTGCAGTGGATAAAGCACTGGCCCTGAAGGCAGGAGGACCTGAGTTCAAATCTGGCCTCAGACCAAACACTTGACACTTACTAGCTGTGTGATCCTGGGCAAGTCACTGAACCCCAATTGCCTAAAAAAAAAATGTTACTTGCATTGAAAGGAGCTGAATTAGTATAAATTAAGGCAGGAATTTCAGGCACCAAAATAGTGCCCTTTTTGTATCCATCAAACCATTACCTTTAGACGTCCCATTATTCCACCTATACATAGCACCAGTCAAGGGCACTCCAGTGTTATGGACCCCAAACATGTAACAAAGTTAATCTATAAACCAAAGGAAGCATGGACTTTCATAGCTCAATCTATCCTCCTCCTCCACCCCACCCACACAACCCTAAAAGATATGTTATATTAACATTGGCAATCCACAAAAAATTAGCTATTTGGAAATTCACCACAGTCCCCAGTCAGTGGCCAAAATTCCAGAATACTGTGTAGTCTGAAGGCCAGAATACAGAGAGGGGCTCACAGCCAAGTTGGCTGAACTTTCTATGCCTCGTACCACAATTTTGCTCAGGAGGACAGGAAGAAGAAGTGGGAGACAAGGGAGTAGTGGGGAACAGGATGAGCTGGAAGCAGCAGGGTCAATATTTTCAACAGAAGAACAGGTGAGGTTGCAGCAGGTTTAGAGAGGGATTTATTTTAATCTGCAGGTTAAATAAAGATAGTTCTGAACCCTGAGAAATTTCCAAGCTACTTCTTAGTGATTTCCTTTTTTTTCTTAACAAGGTCTTATTTTAATCTAGACTATGACACTTGAGGCAATGTCACATATTGAGAACTGGCCTTGGAACCAAGAAGACAATCAATCTCTATTAAATTTAACACTTTAAATTCAAGAAGAGGTTAAATCTTTAAAACCAGGAAGAAAAGACACAGAAATCAAGACTACAAAATTCAAAACAGCTTGTGGGTGTGGGTAGGACCATTAATATGCAGGCAAAATGAATGTGGCAACACTGCTTCCTCTTTCTCCTAGACCTGCAATTCTGTCCTCCAAAGCCTTGAGCGAGCAGGAGCTGAGCAATGACTGACATGTGGAGAGTAATGGAGAAAAGAATATTGTAGGGCCTGGGGGTAGGAGGAGGCAGGGATCAGGAATCACAGAATTCTTATGATTGCCCCCACAGGAGTAAAGCAACAAACACCCACAGTCACAAAGCCTGGTCTCGTTTTTTTTTTTTCCATAAAGCCCACTACTTTGACCTGCAAGGAATCCATTCACCTCCTTAAGCTTTCCCCTTTGCTGTGTTGGAAAGAAAAAGAATTTGCCACCTACCTCTGAGGAATGTGGCAAGAGCTACAGAGATAATACTGCTGTGCTTGTAAATTGCTTCTTGGAAGAATGGTACCACGGGAGGACAAAGTATTTCTTTATTATCTATAATGACAGAACAAATTGTGTCAGTGCAGATAAAGTGAGGTCAGCCATTGAAGGCCTGATCTAGGCCACTGCACATATCTTTCCAAAACAGCTTTTGTATTTGCTGGACTATGGACAAACCATACACTGGGATTCAGCTGTTTCCCATTAACTCTTGTGCTTGGCCTTGGGGGAGAAAAGGACATTTTGTGGCCAAATTGGGTGGTTTCATTCTTATTCACAGGTGGTTAGTGGAGATCCATTTGGAGTGAGTCAATGAAGAATCCATTTTTTCAATTAAACTGAGCTCAATAAAAAATGGGCAAGACACAATGCTAGGTGCCAGGCACACAAAGCCAAATGACAAACTGGTCACAGGCCCCAGAGCTAACGTTCTACTAAAAATTAGAATGGAAGCCTCTTGAGAGGAGGAAATGTTCTATTAATTGCAGTTGCGTAGCCAGTCCCAAGTACAGTGCCTGGCAGAGTAGGGATTCAATAAATGCTTTTTGATTGAAACACAGATATAACATGTACATAAGTGAACATGATATATTAATGAAAATACTGTTACTGTAACTGTGGACAGAATACAAGTCAGATGATCTAGGTTAAAATCCTGCCTCTCACAATTATTACCTATATGACCTAGAACTCTCTGGGCCTTGGTTTCCTTATCTGTAAATACTTCTGAGGTCCCATCCAACTCTAAATCTATAATCCTATGATAATTTCAGAAGGGAAAGGGTTCAGAGAGCTGGGAGATATCAGAAGAAAAGCTACTACTATGGGGTAATACTGTATTTGATCTGTTTTGAGAGAAGCTAGAAATTCAAAAGTGGAGTCCCTAAGGAGTGGAATTGATATTCTCAACTTAACCAGTTCATCTTGTTTAAGCCACTGTGGATAACTTTATGCATAATTGTTGACCTAGAAGAGCTGTTGTTCACCTCCTTAATGAAGCAGCCGGCAACCGTACACATGGTGGAGACGAAGATACCTTGGATTTCAACTCAAAGGATCCGTACTAAATTTCTGACTCTTTTGGTCACCAGGTCTAGAATCTTAAACAAGTCTCTTCCCTGCTCTGGCCTCTGTCCCATCATCAGTCAGAAAGAGGAGGTTGGACTGGATGACTTCCCTTCCGATTCCTTATTCTACCCAGAGAAGTCTACACACCTGAAGATACCCGAAGATGGTTTTGTCCTTGGCTACAGAGGTCATATGATTAACATCTTAACAGTTACTGTCATTTTCCTTAACACAACAGAATAGATCTTTCTCCCCTACTCCCTTCCCTGCACAGAATCTACAGAACAGATGCACTATCTCCCCTGTGGCTCCCTAGGCAGAGGATGGAGGACAGGCTATCCCCACACTTAGCTAGGACCACAGAGCCAGCGACTGGGGCATTTTCTAATACAACTGGGTTCACAGACCAGCAAAGAAATTTTTTAAACCAATCAAATAAACCCTGTGTAGTAAAAAGTAGTTTAATCAATACACCTAATTGAACAGTAAGTTTTACAGCAAGTACCACAATTGTAGAATACATAATCTAGAATATTGCAAGGCTTAAAGAAAACAAGAAATAAGAAATCAAATATGTGGGTGCGCACACATACACACAAATTATTTTTAACATCAAATAAGCCATCACACTAGAGTATGAGAATATTTTGGTCATGGGTCTTCTTTTTGTTTGCCTGTAATTAAATGCTGAGAGGCATTGTGGCATAGTAGATGGAGAGACTAAACACTGGGTTCAAATCTTACCTCAGACACAGACTGCACCTCAGAACAATCTGCACTGGAAGGAGTTCCTTACCCAGGGCTCACTACACTGACGATATCAAAGGTTCAGTGCATTCTTCAGTTCAAATCCACAGACATTTATTGAGTTTTTACTATATGCAAGAAAGGCACATGCTTGAAAAGGTAGCTACATTCTCTCTAAACAGAATCACGTATCACCCAGGCCCAACTGAATTCCCTGAGGGACACTTGGGGCCAGCCCTAGAGAGTAGCAGACTTCAAAGGGGTTTGAAACCCTGAGTTTTAAGACAGAGAGTGGAAAGATAGATTAAACATGGAAAATATACAATATAAGCACAGTTGAAAGAAAGCTTTGTTGTTGTTTTAAACCAGATGGTCATTTGGGGCTAAGGATAATGCATATTTTTTCTTTCTATTTTTTTTAATCCACACAATGTAAAGAAACCTTCAGTTATTTGCTATCACCTCTCTCTCTTCAGAGCAGACTGCCCTTGATCTAAATAAACAACTGCCATTGACCTCTAGGGATAGACACCCATGTGTAGAATGACTGGTGTAGACTGTGCCCTTTGTTTATCTTTTTTTTTTTTAAACTCATATAACAATGCATCAGTAGTGAGTAATGATTAGGGTTTATTGCCATGGAATAGTGACTACTCTCCAAGTTACCCACCTACCTGACCTGTTCTTACTGTAAAAGAGTTTATCACAACATTCCAAAATCTTACGGGTGCAATGAAATCATCTATTTAACCAATTATTACAGACCTAAGAACGACAGCTCATCAGGTTCTGAAAACTTCTTCCAAAGCATTCATTAATACTCATTTCTTTCCCACATGGTAACAGTTTTCCTATAATGTACAAGAATCATATATCTAGTAGGAGGAAATCCTTGTACCAAAAGCTGGGTTTTTTTTTATTGTGGTAGTGAAGTTAGACTGTTTAAGGTGCCATGCTAGTGAGTCAGTAGCAAAACCATGATATGCTCCCAAGGATGACAAGATCATAGATCCAGAGCTGGCAGGGCTCTCAGAGGTCACCTAATCCAATACTATCATTTTATAGATAAGGGAACCAAGGCCTAGGGAGGTAGCTGACCTGTATAAGGTCACACCATAGTAAGCATCAGAGACCCAGCTCTCTGGAGGTGAGTAAAACAAACCATAAGATTGGATGGGACATGCGAAAGTCAGTTAGGAATAGTTCAACAAAGGTAACTAGATTAAGATCTGTTTGAAAACAAAATAATAAAAGGATCGATAATAATATGCTCTCTTGACATAATTATTTTGATAATTATAGGTTTATTGGTCAACAAAAATGTCAAACATATATTTTTCATTCTTCATTTTCAAATTGTGTTCCATACATGGAACACTATCACAATTGATGAAAAATCAAAAGTATTTAGTAAAATTCACTGTTTGGGGAATTCTACTCATTAAGTAATTTTGATCACTTGGAGTTTATTTTATTAGTTTCAAATTTTCCACCGTCCTACCTCCCTAGAAATGAGGAGAATGGAAATGAGGATAACTGTCTCCAAAAACATATCAATGTGAAAGAAAAGTGATTTAGAATCAAAGTCGCTTCTCTAGAAGGAGTAGAGGGAAGTAAAAGATCATGGACTGTGACCCCGCAGATCATAGCACACTAGGCCTTTCTACCCTCCATTATCTCTAAGTCTGTCTAAGTTCATGTTCATTGTTCCCATGACACTGTCCACTCATCTCATCCTCTGACATCCCCTTTTTCTTTTGCCTTCACTCTTTTCCTACATCAGAGTCTATTTCAATGAGTCCTGTCTTCTCACTATGTGGCCAAAGTATTTAAGCTTCAGCTTCAGTATTTGACCTCCCAGGGAATGGCCTGAAATAATGTCTTAAAGTATTGACTGATTTGACCCCCCTCCCTGTCCAAAGGACTCTCAAAAGTCTTCTTCAGCACCACAATTGGAAAGCATCGATTCTGTTGTGCCCAGCTTTCCTTTTACTACAGTTCTCACAGCCATATGTTGCCACGGAAAGACATGCTGACAAAGGTCCATGTAATCAAAGCTATAGGTTTCGATAGGAAGTGATAGGACCCGACATCAAGGACAAATATCTACAAATCTGTAAAAAGTAGCTAGCCTGATGCAGTGGGACAAGCCCTAGGATTTGAAGTTCATAAGATCATAGATCTAGAGCTGAAGGGACCTCAAAGACCATCTAGTCCAAGGGCTCATCACCTTTTTCGTATCATGGGCTCCTTTGGCAGCAGTCTGGTGAAGCCTATGGACTCCTCAGAATTGTTTTCTTTTTCTCTTTTTATTTATAATTACAGGAAATGCTAAATTTCAATTAGAGTTTAGTGAGAGTAAAGATGTAATTTTTCCACTCAAATTCACAGACCCCCAGTTAAGATCCCCTAATGTAGTTAACACCTTAATTTTGCAAATGAAATTGAGACCCAGAGCATTAAGTGACTCCTCCAAGGTCACACAGGCAGTACAGTAAAGGTCAAATGCTGACTGTCACCGTTTGTGTCACTTTGGGCCTATCATTCTCTGGGCCTTAGTTGTTTTTCTGAAAAATAAGGAGGGATGACTTAGGGCTCCCAGGATCCCTCTGCCATCTCCAGGCCAGACTGAGCCA
The DNA here is from genome assembly GCF_003287225.1 of Phascolarctos cinereus. Classification (NCBI taxonomy): domain Eukaryota; kingdom Metazoa; phylum Chordata; class Mammalia; order Diprotodontia; family Phascolarctidae; genus Phascolarctos; species Phascolarctos cinereus. The sequence goes on from NW_027556180.1 coordinate 61,038,991, forward strand.
TCTCCAGTAATGTAACCTTTAAATCATGATGCATTTATTCATTATGAAGTACTTTGCAAACCTTAAAGCGATAAACAAAAGACATTCATTGTCATCATCTTCAATGTCACTATGAACAATCATAAAATAACTTAACTAATCCAGCATCTGAATTGTATTGCATTGTTGTACTTATATCTGTTCCCAATGAGATTTAAAATGGTGAAACCTTATCTATAAGATCCTGTGTCATTTGAATTCCAACCACCTTAGAGATTATCTCCATGTATATATATATATTTACATACATATATATAAAATCTTCATATATGTAATTTCCATATAAATGTGTGAGTGTGTGTATGTATGCACATATACCCTTAAGATAGGATATTTTTAATCATATGTTGCCATCTGAATTTCAGGACCCTGGAACCAATCTTTCCTGTACAGAAGTCATAGTTTGGACACTCCCCTACCATTCCTTAAGTGAAGTTCAGATTTGTGTGGATCCAGTGGCAGATTTTGAGCTCAGTAATGACGATGGTAGTACAAGCCACATAGTAGCTGCTCAAATCCCACCCTCTGTTAAGAGTCTCTGTCTCCTCCACTGTCCCTCTCTCCACTGCCAGTCTAGGATTAGCTCCCATTTAGCCTGCACATACATACTGACATGCTTGTTTGCATGTAGTCCCTCTCATTAGAATATGAGTTCCTTAGGTTTTGCCTTTTTAAAAAAAAAAACTTAAGCATTTAGTGCAATATCTGGAACGTAATAAGGCCTTCAGAAATGACTGTTGGCGGGCTGACTGAGGAGTGCCTCTACTCAACAGAGCTCTTTCCCCCCTCAAATTGCTTCGTCTTTGCTTACCTTGGGCACGGCAGATGCAAGCTCTTAGAGGGTGGGGGTTGTTTTTTATTTTGTAGTGTCTTGCACATAGTAGGTTCTTCATCAGTGTTTACTGAATGTAACTGCTACTGTTCAACTAATAAAGACTTGATTGATTGGTCATTTATGGATAGCTGAGGACTTCCAATCGTTGTTGTTGTTGTTGTTGTTATTGTTGTATGTCCAACTCTTCCTGACTCCATTTGAGATTTTCTGGCAAAGATACTAGAGTAGTTTGCTATTTCTTTCTCCAGCTCCTTTTTCAGATAAGGAAACTGAGGCAACCAGGGTTAACCCCAGGGTCACATGGCTCCTAAGTGTTTGAGCCTGGATTTGAATTCAGGTCTTCCTGACTCCAAACCCAGCCCTTTGTCCACTGCCACCTAGTCAACCCCAAAAATAGCAGAGGGAGCTTATAAAGAAGTTATTTCTAACCCTAACCTCAATACTCCTAAAAAACAACTAGCATTTATATAGTGTTTTAAAATTTGCAAAGCACTTTACATATATTATCTAATTTGATCCTCACAGTAACCATGTGATGTAGATCATATTATTATCCCCATTTAACAAATGAGGAAACAGACTGAAACAGACTGACTTCCATGGAATCTCACAGCTAGAAAATGTCGGATGGAAGATTTGAACCTAGTTCTTACTGATTTGGAAGATGGCACTAAAATTATAGAAAAACAAAAAAAAAGCTTTTAGAAAATAGCAAATTTAAAAATCACACATTTGTCCCCTTCTCCCCAAATAAAGTAAGTGAGCAAAGTAAAAAGTTCTGATATTGAGATATATATATAGATATATAGATATATCTATATATCTATATAGATATATCTATATAGATATAGATATATCTATATAGATATATAGATATATAGATATATCTATATAGATATATCTATATAGATATATAGATATATAGATATATATACATATTTTAAACTGAAATAGTTAAAGAACCAGAAATAATGCAGATGGAGAAATAGCATAGTGTATCCTGAGTAAAACTTCAAATAGAGGACACATTTAAGTAATTTAATCATTAAAATTGGTTTAAAAAAATCACAACAAATAAAAGAAAATCTTGTAGAATTTTAAAACTATAGAAGGAAGTAGAGTTAGAATTGAAAAATGTTTTGAAAAATCAAGAGGAACTAATGAGAAAATGACCAAAATGGAAAATACAATTTAAAAACAGAAATAGTGAACAAGGTTTACTTAAATGGAAAACAAAATGCCCAAAAATGTAGATGGAGCGAAATGGAAGCAGAGGGATAGAAAGCTCAGAAAATAATTTTCTCTAATCAGAAAATTAGCTACCTTGCAGGTACAAGTAAAAAACCTGGAAGAAACATCAAAATATTGTAACATTAGGAATACTGGCATTCCAGAAAATTTAGAAAAAGAAAAAAAATAAAATGTCATATTCTAGAACATTATTCAAGAACACTTTGCAGAGTCATCTAAATTAAGTGACAACACGCCAATAAAATCCATGTAACCCTAACATGAAAAATAATATTCAATTCATTCATTTTGTAATTAAAATGCTTTGCCACCAAAGTCTAAAAACCATGGTATCTTTCCATCTGGCTTGCAGCTGCATCTTCCTATATATGTTGCCTCCCCCCATTAGAACGTGAATTCCCTGAGAAAAGGGAGTGTTTTGTTTTTCTATTTATATCCCTGGTTTGTTACACATAGTAAGTAGTTAATAAATGCTTTTTCATTCACTCATACTGATTCATTCAACAAGAAAATGACCTGCAAGCCACAAAAAGACATATACCAAGTTATATAATCAAAATTACAATCGATTTCTCAAGGAAAATTGAGCATTAAGCAGAGAAGTTGGAACATATTTGCAAGAACAATAACAACAAAAATGCTAAAGTTTTTTAAAGCCACCTTTAAAAAAAAATCTGTGGCAAAATGTGTTAGTATGTCACATGAAGGCAAGAGATGGACATTAGATGGCACTTAGTTTGGACGACTGCCACAGAGGGAGGCACAAGAATTTGAAAGTTTTTAAACATCCAGTGTTCTTCAAAACAAAATGAGAAGTGTGGAAAACAATTCAACCTTCTCAAATCAAGATAAACCAGCTGCTGACAAAAAGAACCTTCAGTACACCATATTGGTTAAGCCACTAAATATTTCAGAAGGGTGTTTGAGATAAATAAAGATTATGAATGACATTGGTGGCTTTCCCTATCCTGCTTCTCACTTCTATATTTGAAAGCTCCTCCCCTTTATTCCCAGCTAATGATTTAAGATACAGCATTAGAAATTTAGGATAGGTATTGTAAAAGACTCTGGAGAATTTTGGTTTTTATACACTGAAAGAGATTATCAAGGAAAAGCATTAAGCATACATCCATACATACACCCTTCTATCATTTAAACAAAAAATGACTGTGAAATCTCTATGTAATTCTCTTTTAAAATAGGGTTGTACAGCATTGATCTGGAAATATTTAAGCATAATTCTGCCTGAAATTGGGGAGTTTGGGAGCAGAAAGGAGTGAAAAATCAAGGTGAAAGAGTAGCAAATTGACATGGCCTCTCAAAATTCCTACCAGATTTGTGATAATATGCTCCTATGCCTCATTTGCAGCACAAAAATGCAAAAACATTAGCTGTCTCCATCTATTAATAATACTTGATGGAAATTAATCTAAAGTGAAGAAAATGTCCACAGGGCAGCATGAGTGCCCTGGCAAAAAAACAGAGAGTTGTTGACCCATATTCCGCATAACTAATCTAGACTCTGAAGACCCATCTAGCCTTGAGTTGACTTGGAGTCCACATCTTTTGAGGGCTATGGCTTTCAAGTTCAAGTCATTTGCAGTCTTTTTATAAGATCTGTTTTTTTATGTGCAACCCTTTAAAGAATCTAATGGGGGGAGGGGTCGCTGGGAGGAGGACAGGCATGGAGGAATAAGGAAGAAATATTCTGGAATAATAGTTAGGACAAATGGAATTCCACTCCTAGCTTGACCACAACCACTAAAGATGATAACACAGGCAGGGCAGAGCCAAGATGGCGGAGTAAAAGCAGTGATTGCTTGAGCTCTTCCCCAAACCCCTCCAAATACCTGTAAAAAAAATGGCTCTAAACAAATTCTAAAGCAGCAGAACCCACAAAAAGAGTGAAACAAATATCCAGCCCAAGAAAACCTGGATGGTTGATTGGAAAGGTCTATTTCACTGGGCAGGAGGAGGAGCTTGGTGTGGGAGTCCAGGCCACAGCGAACCTGGAGCAGGCCTCAGAGGACTGAATCACAGGCAGCTATGGCAATTTCCAGACTTCTCAACCCACAAATGCCAAAGACAACTTAAAAGGTCAGTGGGAAAAGTCTGTTTCTGGTGGTGAGAGAGAAGCACATGGTCCTAGCCCCATTCCCCAAGCTTGACTCGGGGGGCAGAGGCTGCCTCCTGAGCTTCCGGCCCACAGACTAAAGGGAAATTGAGTGGCTGATCAGAGGGGGATTGCAGGGATCTCTCTGCTGGTGCTAGATTCCCTTGCTTTGCCCATTCTGGGTGGCAGTCCTGGGGTGAGGAGGAGTGCTGGCATGGTAGAGCTTGTACTGGTGGTACAGAGAAAACCCTCCTCACAGTTCCAAGACAGATAAGAGTGCTTGTGGTCACCCATAGACCAGAGCCCAGGCCAGGAAAGGAGTAGACATCTTGCCCTTGATTGTACCACCTTGGAAGAATGGAAAATTTACAGGTCCCTAGAAGTATCTCTGAAAATAGCTACACAAAACCTCCGAAGCTTGGGACAGTACATTCTCCACATTGGAAGCAGACTCTTACCTTAACAAGGAGTTTAAAACTCAAGTAATTGGCTGGGATCATGAACAAATCTCGCAAAAAGAGTCAGACTACATTATTGGTGACAAAGAAGATCAAAATATACAACCAGAAGAAGACAACAAAGTCAAAGCTCCTACATCCAAAGCCTCTAAGAAAAATATGAATCCGTCTCAGGCCTTGGAAGAGCTCAAAAGGGATTTTGAGAAGCAAGTAAGAGAAGTAGAGGAAAAACTGGGAAGAGAAATGAGAGTGATGCAAGAAAATCATGAAAAACAAGTCAACAGCTTGCTAAAGGAGACCCAAAAAAATACTGAAGAAAATAACACCTTAAAAAATAGCCTAACCCAAATGGCAAAAGAAGAGTCCAAAAAGCCAATGAGAAGAATGCCCTAAAAAGCAAAATTGGCCAAATGGAAAAGGAAGTCCAAAAGATTACTGAAGAAAATACTTCCTTAAAAATTAGAATAGAGCAATTGGAAATAGTGACTTTATGAGAAATCAAGACACTGTAAAACAAATCCAAAAGAATGAAAAATTAGAAAACAATGTGAAATATCTCATTGGAAAAACAACTGACCTGGAAAATAGATCCAGGAGAGAGAATTTAAAAATTATTGGACTATCTGAAAGCCATGATCAAAAAAAGAGCCTAGACATCATCTTTCAAGAAATTATCAAGGAAAACTGCCCTGATATTTTAGAACCAGAGGGCAAAATAGAAATTGAAAGAATCCACCAATCTCCTCCTGAAAGAGATCCCCAAAGGAAAACTCCTAGGAATATTGTAGCCAAATTCCAGAGTTCCCAGGTCAAGGAGAAAATATTACAAGCAGCCAGAAAGAAACAATTCAAGTATTGTGGAAACACAATCAGGATAACACAAGATTTAGCAGCTTCTACATTAAGGGACCACAGGGCATGGAATATAATATTCTGGAGGGCAAAGGAGATAGGATTACAACCAAGAATCACCTACCCAGCAAAACTGAGTATAATCCTTCAGGGGAAGAAATGGTCATTCAGTGAAATAGAGGACTTTCAAGCATTCTTGATGAAAAGACCAGAGCTGAATAGAAAATTTGACTTTCAAATCAAGACTCAAGTGGAACATGAAGAGGTAAACAGGAAAGAGAAATCATAAGAGACTTATTAAGGTTGAACTGTTTACATTCCTGCATGGAAAGATGATATTTATAACTCATGAGACCTTTGTCAGTATTAGGGTAGTTGGAGGGAAAAAATTACATGTATGTAGATAGACAGACAGACAGACAGACAGATAGACAGATAGATAGATAGATAGATAGATAGATAGATAGATAGATAGATAGATAGATAGATAAAAGGCACAGAGTGAGTTGAAAATGAAGGGGTGATATCTGGAGAATAAAATCAAAGGTTGAGAGAGGATTATACTAGGAGAAGGAGAAAGGAAGAAGTAGAAAGGGGTAAATTATCTCAAAAAAAAAACAGAAAAGAAAAGGCTCTTACAGTGGCAGGGAAACGACGGAATGTGAGAGGGAATGAGTGAATCTTATTCTCATAGGGTTTGGCTTAAGAAGGGAATAACATACACACTCAATTGGGTATGGAAATCTGTCTTACTGTCTACAGCAGCTCTGATAGCTGTTCATACTCTATTTAAACACTTCTACGAATAGTGGACTCCCTACCTTACAGGGTTGCTGTTCCTCTTTTGGACAGCCCTCCTTGTCAAACTACACAATTTCAGAATTTTAAGAATCCTCAGCGGCCATCTAGTCCAACCCATACCTGAAAATTTTCCTCTGGATTAATTTTTTTAAAAATCTGTCTTCCTATGAATTCCATGTTCTCGAGTAGGTAGACTTTACATTTGCTTGTTTTTGTATTACATTCTTATTGGTATTACCACTATGATTTCTCAAATTTGTGTAACTTTTCTTCAAAAGAAGTAGATTCTATAACTACAAAGTCTAAGTCAGATATTCCAAAGGCTTTAATATAGTCCCTGCATGCTGTTGAATAATGCAAGAACTAATATTGTTTTTTAAAACATGACCTTTTTCTTACACCTTATTTAACAGTTCAACTGAATTCAAGAAGAGAGATGTTTTCAAACTATTCTTGAATGCACCTCTAGTTACTACGGAAAAGGCTGAATACTGTGTACTGCTCTCTAGAAATGCCAACAATTCTTTTTTTTGGGGGGGGGCAGGGCTAGGCAATGGAGTTAAGTGACTTGCCCAGGATCACACAGCTATTAAGTGTTATGTGTCTGAGGCTGGATTTGAACTCAGGTCCTCCTGACTCCAGGGCTGGTGCTCTCTCCACTGTGCCACCTAGCTGCCCCCAAAATGCCAACAATTCTTAACAGGTTAAGAATGGAGTAATAGTCAGAGATTTTCACCCATAGTATAAAAAAGAAAAATAATAGCTTTCAAATGAGCTTCCACTGGAACCTAGGTACCATAGTGAAAACCCGAAGCTCCTATAACTTTATAGAGCTTGGGGAATGCCTAAGACCACTGCTGACTGATCCCGTTGTTCATCTCCCCATCTCCCATAGCTTTGCATTTATTTTGTTTCTATTCTATCTCTGCTCTACACTGGCAATGTGACCCTTGGCAAGTCATTTAACTTCTCAGTGATCTAGGTGACCCTCTAAAAGTAGAGACTGCAGAGAAGTTGCTGACTTGAAATTCCCTGGGCCAACGATGGGACACAGATGGGGACACGAGGGCTGAAAGGGGTGAAATAACATCAGCATTGCTCCTTGGCTGTTGAATGCTAGAGTGGAGATCTGAAAACTGTTATAGCAAGATTTGCATGAAAAACCCAATGTAATGTTTGCCATGCTAAGCCAGGTAAAGACAACACTTAGATAAACTCAGTCATAAACCTGTCACCAAGATAAGATTCATTCCAACAAGCAGAAAAAGTGAAATGAAGAGGCCTGTTTCTATCATCCATTAGAACTGTCTTTGAATTTTCCTTGAAAGCAACAGCATAAAATTAGCAAGGTAGAGTGTCTGTATGCAGACACCAGCCCTGTCTCACTGCCTGGTTTTTACCTTTGGTTTGAGAAGCTTTGACAAATACTCATGGTGACAACCCTTTCCTCTCTGACCTAAAGGTTAATTTTTATTTTGATGCAGTTGTTCACATATGCAACAAGCTTGCATTTCCAATCAAAACCAACTCTGCCACATGTTTTCAATGCAATTTTTTCCCTACCTTGGGAGTGCACTGTGCACATTTTTTTTAAGTATTCATATTTTATTTTGCCATAATGCTCAGGAAACAAGTATTATGTGGTATGTACAATATTTTTTTCAAGTTATAAAAACACCGTAATTGGATACTTATTTTAAATGTACAGAATCATTTTTAAAGCATATCATACTCTATGTAATACATAATTTTAAAACAGGAAGTTATAATGTATTATCCAGGTGGGTTGCCATACATCCAAGCAGAAATTTTGAGACATTTGGTAACAAATTATGTTTGAAGAGACTAGGTCAAATTAAACTTACCCAGATATTAAACCCCATTCTAGCATGGTACAATAAATAATCTCACCCCATAAGAATCAATATCAAATGCTGGGCTGAGGAAACTGTTCAAGTTATTTTCCTTGATTCTTCAAATAAATTTATTTCAAAGAAAAATTTCAAATAGAAATAAGTAGAAGAAAACCTTTAGTTACTAGGAAACTTGATTCATTTTTCTATGATACTAACAAACTTATGGCTATGATTCTACTTTTAAATCCCCGCTCACTGCTAGAAGAGTTTGAAAGTGTTTCATACATAATACAAATTCTCAAACTAGAGGAGAAAATGAATATATTGGAATGCTTTTTCTCCTTCAGATCCCCAAAGATTTTATAAATAAGACTGGTCAGTTTTACTTGAGCACACATGAAACCCACATGGAAAGGGAGGAGAAATTCAAAGTCCAGTCATCCAGCTATGTAAGGGGTATGTACGCCCCTCCTTATCAGAATTGAGCTTCTGCTTAAATCAAAGTTACTGAGGAAAGATTTGGTCACCAACCATAGGCAACACTCTTAACCAGGCCAGGAAATCCCCATTACAGTGCAATCTTAAGGCAGAGGGCTTTTTCTCTTTATATACTTCAAAACATTTTAAAAGAATCTATACTAATGAAGTAGTACTTTGTTGTTCAGTCATTTTCAGTCATATCTGACTCTTCATCACCCCATTTTGGAGTTTTCTTGACAAAGATACTGGAGCAGTTTGCTATTTCCTTCTCCAGCTCATTTTGCAGATAAGGAAACCAAGGCAAATATGTGACTTGTCCAGAGTCACACAGCTAGTAGGTGTCTAAGGCCAGATTTGAACTCAGGAAAATGAGTCTTCCTGACTCCAGGCCTGGCACTCTATCCACCTTGCCACCTACTTAGAAATAGACAAATAGATGATAGATACATATGTAGAGGATAAATAATAGATCATTTATTAACCACTTACTATATGCCAGGCATTTAGAGGCAGCATGACTTAATGATTAGAGTACTCTACTGGGTGTCAGGAAGACTTGGATTCAAATCTTGCCAGGAATTCTTACCAATTATGTGGCCCTAGGCAACTTACTTGGTATCTATGGACCTCAGGTAATTCTTGGGGATTTATCTACTAAGTTATAGACAGAATACATCTGCCTCGATGGAGGGAATTTCCATATACATCATAAATTCATTCAAGTTTGGTACCTGGAATCATCACTAGAGTAATGAAAATTAGTATGATTTCCATGAGTTTAGGGACCCCTTTTCTGCTGCTACCAGACTGCTGGGCAGATTCATGTAGGCAGCTGAAGATTCCACCAGCTGGTGCCAAAAAAAAAATCTAGTTCATTCTAGATAGGTGCCCCATCATCATCAGGTGAAGCAGTTGAAACACACCCTTTCCCCTTCCACACAGGGCCCTCAGGCAGCACAGTCTGTGACTATGTGAGGAATAGGAGGTGCCACTGAACCCATCTGAAATTATATTTCCATTATGAATTGATTATTAATATCTTTGGTAATGATGCTATTAAACACTATAATTTTATGTTTATCTCTAGTGGTATTTTTACTTACTCATAGTAATAAATATTTATTAAGCGAGTATCATGTATGAGGCACTGAGAAATACAAAAGTAAGACAAGGGTCTTGCTCTCAAAGAGCTTCCTGTATTATTTATTCAACAAAGATATTCAGAAATAAAGTTTAAATTCTGTCATGGAAAATAGCTACTAATGTTTTCTCTCATCTGGTCCAAATAGGCCTGCACTAATTACTTATTAGGGTCATACTTACCAGATTACTAGAAGGGCTCCAGGCATCAGATGTATGATACTTATTGATATAGCTCTTATTATGGGTTGTGTTATAATAATTCAGATTTTTGTAGTACTTTAAACAGCCCTGTGGGATAGGTGCTATTATGATTCCCATTTTATAGTTGAAGAAACTGAGGCAGACAGAGTTTAAGTGCCCTGTACAGGGTCACACAGTTAGTAAGAGTCTTCAGACAAATTTGAACTCAGGTCTTCCTGACTCCAAGCAAATGAACAATGGAATGTAAGCTCCTTGAGGGCTGGGAATGTTTCATTTTTGCCTTTTTTGAGGGGTTACCCTCAGTTCCTAACAGTTGGTATTGGTCAGGATTTCTGATTTCATTGATATAAGGAACTCCCAATGAGCAAACTCCCTCCATCAATACAAATTGGTACCATCTCCATCCTAGTCCTTTGATGAACCAGTTCAACTCTACACTGTCCTCTTCTTGAGTTCCTACTCCCTTATCCTATTGCCAAATTTGCCCTGCCAATCCTTAATCTTGGATCATTCCTATCATCCACTGCCTTCACTCCTACTCACATGCTGCTGAACGAAGCTGGAGAAAATCATGAAACTGCTGACGGGATTGACTACAAATTTGTGATATATAATCTCAACTACACCTTCACTGCCGCAATACAATCAATCCTTTTACAATTTCCTATTCGTTTCATGGTCCCAGAAGTTTTTTCCATCCCTACTCAAATCTCCCTTGACTCTCCTTCTTCCCATCCTCTCAGCTGAGAACTTTGCCATATATTTTGCTGGGGGGAAAAATGAAGCCATCACTGAGAGTTCCCTCTTCCTCCCTCTTCATTCTGTTACTCAGATAACTTGTCCCATTATTTCCTCCTTCAACTCTGTCTCACATGAAGATGTGGCCCTTCTCCTTGTGAAGGCAAATACCTCTACATGTACAAGTGATCTCATTCCATCCCATCTTCTCCAGCAGATTGCCCCCTCTTTCATCCCTGCTCTCTTATCTCCAATCTCTCCCTCTCTAGTGGCTGCTTCCCCACTACCTACAAACATACTCAATGATTCTCCCAGCCTCAAAAAATCTTCACTTATACTATTCATCATGTCTCTTCTCCATTTTGTGGCAAACTCCTTAAGAAAGTGGTCTACAATCAATGCTTCTTCTTTCCCTTCCTCTCTCTCTCTTATGTCTACAATCTATATTCTGACCTCATCCATCATTCAACTGAAACCCCAAAGTTACCAATGATGTCTTAATTGCCAAATCTAATGGTCTTTTTTCAATGTTTATAATTCTTTATCTTTTTTCAGGCTTTGACATGGTCAATCACCTTCTTCTCCTTGATACTCCCTTCTCTGTAGGTTTTCATGACACTACTCTGTCACGGTTCTCCTCCTACCTGTCTGACAAGTCCTTCTCAGTCTCCTTTGTTAGATCTTTACCCAGATCACTAATAGTAGGTATGCTCCTGGGTGCAGTCCTGGACCTCTTTTCTTTCTCTTGGCAATTTCACCAGCTCCCATGGATTCCATTATTATCTCTATGCTGAAATTACCAGATCATTTCTTCCAGCCTTAACCTCTCTCCCAGCCTCCAGACTCATATCTCCAAATGTCCATTGGACATCTTGAACAGGATATCCTACAGACATCATAAACACATTTAAAACTGAACTCCTTATCTCTTTTCCTCTCCCCGCTAACCCAAGTCTTCCTTTGTTCTTAACTTTTCTGTTATTGTCAAGAGCACCATCATCCTTCTAGTCACCCAGGTTCACACCCTAGGTTCCATTCTTAACTCCTCATTTCTCTCTCATCGCCTCCCCCTCCCCATATCCAATCTGTTGCTATGTCCTGTTGATTTAAGCTTTATAACATCTCTCATATTTTCTTTCTTCTTTCATCTGACAGTGCTACCACCTTGATGCAAGCCCCTCCTCACCTCACATCTTATTTCAGTAGCCTGCTTTTTGGTCTCCCTGCCTTAAGTATATTCCCATTCCAGTTCATCCATTTAGTGGTCAAATGACTATGCTCCCCCACCTCCATTCTCTTATTCAATCAATCAATTCCAGTGACTCCCTATCACTTTCAGAATCAAACATAAAATCCTGTTTGATGTTCAAAGTCCTTCATAACCTGGTCTCCTCTGACCTTCAGAGTATACCGAACTTACATACTGTACTCACTCCCACATATACTGTAATAACAGTGAAACTGGGCCTGTTTCTCACAAGACCTCCATCTCCTAAATTCCATGCACTTTCACTGACTATCCCCTATGCCTAGAATTCTCTCCCTCATCAACTCTGCCTCCTGACTTCCTTTGAGTCTCAGCCAAAATTCCTCCTCCTAAGAAGCTTTTCATGATCCTCCTTAATGCTAGTGACTTCCCTCTGTTCATTACTTCAAATATCTTGTTCGTATGTAGTTGTTTTCATGGGGTCTCTCCCTTTAGAGATCCTTGAAAGCAGGGACTATCCTTTGCCTTTCTTTGAAGTCCCAGTGCTTAGCACTGTGCCTGGCACAAAGGAGGCATTTAATATGCTTGTTAAATGACTAATTTTCCATGCAATTTATAGCCTTAGAGAGTGGTATGGGCCATTGAGGTTAAATGACTTGTCCAGTATCATTCAGCCAGTAAGTATAACAACAGGATTTGAAACCAGAGCTTCATGGCTGGAGGTCCAGTTTTCTAATCACTATGCCAAGGTGCCTCTAAAGATACAAACGCTAACCAAGCAACATCTATGGAAAGGGAAAGAGAAAGGGAAAAGGAGAGGGCCACCTAACTGACCATGTGTTTACTTTGCAACTGACAAAAAGCATGAATGCTCCTGAAATTTCTGTTTGAAGCTCTACAGTAGAATTCAAACATGCCACTGGTCTTAGAAGGGAGAAGGTTAGGAATGCTAACTTTGAGTAAAGAAACTAAAGCTATCTGAGGGTGCTTGTTTATAAATGTTTGGAAAGAACTACTACTGTAAAAGACTGAGTACTCAACATAAACACCCTCAAGGCAAGTAGCTGTTAATGATTTATTCTAATGAATGCATGTAACAGTGTAGAGGCAGAGAGCTACCAGAGATATCAATCTGCCTTGTCCTCCATGGTTGCTTTTTACTTGCTTCCTCTTTTCTCCATAATCATGTAGGATTTGTGAATTCTAAAATGTGTGTGTGTGTGTGTGTGTGTGTGTGTGTGTGTGTGCTAATAACAGTATTTCAACATGATTGGTTTCCCTAGTATTCCTATGTATCTTATTTTGTGAATATAAAAGCATTATTCTGAGAAGCGATTATAGGCTTCACCAGACTGCCAAAGGAACTAATAACTTTAAAAAAAAAAAGTTAACATCTGCTTTAAAGGATATTGGGCTTTATTCAATTCAGCTTGAGTTACACAGATAACAAGGTGTGAAGCATGCTGGGAGTCACATGCCTCCTATTCCTTGAAAGTAATTCATAACTGGGGGGGAGGGAGAAGAAGGGGAGGAGAACAGCAACATTCATAAGGTATCCAGGGCAGAAATCCATTCTGAGCTAATTGCTAAAAAAATTAACAGACTGAATGAAGTGTTCTGAGTTTAGGGTCAAGTGACATAATATGGTATTAAATAGAGCCATCTCTAATCCTAGTTTCCTTCACTGTGTGAGGGAATGGTCACTCCTATCACACATTTGTTATGCTGTCTACAATCTATTTTGGTAAAAGTCTCTATAAAAGTCAATCATTCTTGTTATAATGCTAATGATCTGGCACCAGAAATCTTGTTCAGGTTAACATTAGTATTTGATGCAAATGAAGATGTACTAATTATATTGCTGAACAATTTACTAATTTTTCTGCTCAACAGTGGAGCCTAGATTTCAAAACCCTCTTAATGCTTCACGGCTGAACCGCAGATCAAAGGTGGAGGGAGTTAGGGAGCTTCACATTCAGTACAGTGAAGCAGCCAGACCTTGTCCAAAGCCAGAAATACAACTGACAATTGCAGACCTTGGAAGACTAGGGGAAAATGTATTTGATTTCATAGGAATTGATGGTGCTTCCACCAGCCCTGTTATCCAGCACACTAGGTTTCCAGAGCTTCTTTTAAATTGTCTCTGATAACTTAATGACCTTGCTTTTTTAAATAGCCAAACAGTTGTCTGGAGATTCTGAACTTTGCAGCTGGCTTAATCAGCTTCCCCAGCCTGCCTGCTCTTGACTTTCTCTGAACCATGTCCCTCTTCTGCTGGTTCATCCTGGAATTCTCTCAGAAGCTGGGGTTCCTCACCTTGCAATAGCCTAACACCCCCCCCAAACTCACTCCCCACAGAATATCCCTCTGCAATGCCTTCCCCCCCTTCCCAAACAAGTGGAGACTTCTTCCTGGAGCCTCCATTTTGTAGAGGAGCCCAAGCAGGCCTGCCTTCCCCCACCCCACACACACCCCACCCCCCAGCCAGCTCTGTTTATGATTTTTCTGGACTTTGAAACCATTTCCACTGTCCTCTACTTTTCAGTTCCCTTTTGTGTGTTGTTTCCACCCATTAGAAAATTCCCCCTCCTAGAGGCCAAGGATCATCTTTCTTTTCGCTTGTATTAGTATTGGCAGTATTTAATACACAGTAAATGCTTAATTCTTTCTTTCTTTCCATTGTTCTTTTTTTCTTCTCTCCTTCCTTCTTTCTCTTTCTTTCTCTTTCCTTCCTTCTTTCCTTCCTTCCCTTTATCCACTTAGCAGGCTGCCTAAGCTCATCACTCAAATATTTTTCACCTCATCATGGAGCTGCTTAATTGCCTATCTCAGTTACTCATTAGTTCACTGCCAGATTAATTCAACATACAGCTTAATTTTTCTGGAGCTCAGTATCCGTCCTTCACGTACCATGATATTTTGCAGGCTATCTTTCCTTAAACTTGCAAACAGCAGTTACTCTAGAAACTTGCCTCATCAACTAGCATATCACTTGTTTCAGACGAACATGGCTTCCATATTGACTATATAAAACATCATTCTAGGCTAGAGCTACGTGGCCAATATGTGGTCTCCAGCACTGGTGCCAAGATCTTATCTTTCCTTCTGTTGATGTACTTGGAGATCAAGGATGTACTCTGCCTACTGAATTCCTTATTTTGGCATTTCAAGTCCTCTCTATGTCTAGCATTAGGGTGTGGGGGCACCTCTGGTGTGAGGGTTTGCTGAGCCCTTTTCAGGCTACTCATCCATTTTTGGTGTCCAAGTGGTCACCCAACTCTTACCTGTGGCTCCAAGAAGCTGTTAGCCACACCCTGGTAAAACTCTCAGGGGCAGCTAGGTGGCACAGTGGATAGAGCACCAGCCTTGGATTCAGGACGACCTGAGTTCAAATCCGGCCTCAGACACACAACACTTACTAGCTGTGTGACCCTGGGCAAGTCACTTAACCCCACTGCCTAGCCAAAAATAAATAAATAAATACATACATACATAAATACATAAATAAAATAAGACTGTCTCAGAAGACAACTAGCCCAGGTTGAGAGTAACCCATAGGCTTCAAAACTGTTGGTGAGTTAGAAGGACGCCTACTCTAAGCATGTAAAGACTCCCCTCCCCACCTTCCTAGCTATGGGCAGATGAGAACAATTTGTCTACAACAATTTGCCGCGAAGGCAGCTGAAGCAGGTGCTGTGGAGTGCTTGGAGCTTGGTGAGAAATCAGACGCCAAGGTCATCCGCTGCATCCCAGGCCATCGCCAGTCATCTTGACTTTTGTCTTGCCACTGGATTTTGATGATTCTGGAGGAGGCAGCGAGGCTGATAACTTCATGCAACTCCGCCTCACTTAAATCCAATTCAGTCACCCAGTGATGTCACTGATCTTCTCTGGAAAACGGAGGACAAACTACAAGTCCAGAATCAGTTGCTGGTAGGCTCGTTCACATCCTCTCTGCTAGCCCACTGCCATGCCCCAGAACCCTGTTGCGATTTCCTCTCTCCATATTTATACCATTTCTTCTGTTTGTCTCTCTAGTCCTCACCTGCTGAAACTGCTCATCGCCCACAATTCACCTCCAACCCGCCTCCTCTATCGCGTATTTCCTCATTGCCCGACTTGTGAATATTCCCTCTGGGTACTTCTCTGGTACTTAGTCTGTACCAGTCCAATTCAATTCACCAAGCAATTAGATGCAAGGTGAGCTCACCCGTAGCTCACCACAAGCTTGTATTGTCAAATCTGTCCTTGTCATGGAACAAAAAAGACACACACAGAAAAAGTTCACATTGCCTTGTTATAAAACAGATAAATGTAAAGCAAAGCGATATTTGCATTGAGGTATACATGTGTTATCTCCCCTACCAGATTATTAATTCCCTGGCAGTAGAGACAATCTTATACTTAAGGCTATAAGTTAACATAAAGGCGGCATGAGATTTTCCATTGAAGTAAAAATAGTAAACTTGCGCTTCCAGAGAAAAAAACACAAACATGTATATATACACATCAAAATGTTTATCTGTGTGTGTGTATGTGTATGTGTTTTAAACAAACTCTAAGGAAGCAATTCTTCAAAACTTTTTAAAAAGCTAAACAAATAGATCAATTTTCTATGGGCCACAACAGGTCAGTGTACTTTAGCTGGGTCAGGCAGATATGTGTGAAATGTGGGAGTACTTCCTGCTACACCCATGAGCGTCAATGTCTTCCAGTTTGTTTTATACTTCATAGATTTTTTTAAAATTAGCAAAGGTTCAGTAGGGAACCACCAGATGAATTTAATCTGAAGTTGTACTTGTTTCATTTTTGCTGACTAATTTACATCTGCCCTTCAAAAAATATTTAACTAATTTTTTTCTCTGGGGCTTGGCCTGATGTCAAGGAATAGTCAGCTTTTGCCCTAGCAACCTAACCCCACCTCAAACTTCAGGCAAACTGTCTAGGACCCCAGGTCTATATAAACACTGGGTAACCTAAGGTTCAAAGGTCATGAAACCATCTGTAGGAATTACATGTGTATAGAAAAGCAATTAATAAAAGATATTCCATCCGACATGAGAGATTTAAAGCTAAAGGCTGGATCAACTCTGAAACTGCTAGTATCTCAGTCACTATTATTTTCCCAGGTTCAGTGCTAGTAGAAATAAAAACAATTCTTTTTAGCGCTTTATTAAGAAGTTTGTTGCAATTATTATGGGGTCCATGGATTGTAAGTCTGTGGTTCTCATTTGAAAGTGGATTCATTTACAGACTATGCAATGACATGCAGACTGCTTGAAGAAAATTTTCACTCAACAACCATTTATCAGGCACTTCCTATGTGCAAAGCACTGTGCTAGAGATACAAAGGGGGAAAAAACACCCTGCCCCCAAAGAGTTTACATTTTTCCTGGGGTAGATAGCACATAAAAAGTATAAATACAAAACAATTCGAAGAAGGAAAAAACACTGGCTACTAGGATAATCAGAAAAGACTTCCAAAAGGAAGTGAGCCCAGAAGATTGTTCCAGACTTGGGAGAACAAATGCAAAGACTTGGTGGCAAGAGGGAAGACATAGAGCTCTGGCAGTACACAGAGCACATGGGCTGGAAGACAGCTTGTGTGGGAAGTCTCCAGCAAAGTTAGTCTGAGAATGTGGGAATAAGGATAGGGTTCCCTTCTGCCGGGGACAGGGTGGAGAGGGAGGAAAGGAAAAAGAGAGGAAGGAAGGAAAAGAGAGCAGAAGGAAGTGGGAGAGAGAGAGATGAAGTGAGAAAGGAAGAGAAGAGAGAAAGAGAGAGAGGGAGAGGGAATGAAAAAGGGAGAGACAGAGAGGAGGGGAGGGAGGGAGAAAGAAAATAACTGAGGAAGACTAGAAGAAATTATACACAAACAGGGAAGCTTTGACAGTTGCATGTTGAGTTTATTATACATAACAAAGCAAGCTCTCTATAAAAAGGATTTACAGTTTCATGTGTAATATCTTTCTACAAAGTATATGGACTATATATAGTCTATTTTATTTGGTGTTTATTAAGTTAAAAAATAGAAATTATTGTTGGCAGCAAAATGGAAGGAGGGAGGAGAGGGAAAGAATATGAAGAAAGAAGTTTCAATTGAACGGTGGGGTCAGAGGCCAGATTGTGAGGAGGGAAGTAAACATTTATTAAGCATCTACTACATGCCACATAATGTGGTAAGAACCTTTACAAATTTTATTTCATTTAATCCTCATAACAACTCTGGAAGGTAGGTACAATTATACCCATTTTACAGATGAAGGAACTGAGGCAGGAAGAGGTTAAGTGATGTCTAAGGTCACACAGCTACTAAGTGTCTGAGCCTTCATTAGAACTCAGGTCTTCTGACTCTAAACTCTAGCGCTCTATCTACTGCACCATATAACTGTCCTCTAGCTACTTTTAGCAGGAGGCTAAGGAAAGATTAGAAGGTAAAGAGTATAAATAACTTTTTTTCCCCTAGGACTTTGGTTATGAAAGGAAAAGAGATATGACACTATAACTTCAGGGAGGTAAGCAAGGTTTCTTGCTTTGCTTGAGATTATCACTTTATGTTTACTGATGTCTTCTTTAACATCACATTTGTTTTTCTGCATCCCAAATCCAGCCCTCCTCAAGTGAAAGGCTTTTTTTTTAAAGGATAGGCGATAACTGGGTATATGTGGAAATAGCAAAGGAGTCTGTAGATAAGTAGAGATTTAAGTTTGGGGTAGGGGACAGCTAGGTGGCACAGTGGATAGAGCACCAGCCCTGAAGTCAGGAGGATCTGAGTTCAAATCCAGCCTCAAACCAAATACTTGACACTTACTAACTGGGTGATCCCGGGCAAGTCACTTAACCTCAACTGCCTAAAAAATAAATAAATAAATGAAATAAAGATTGGGGTGGAAAGATATGGGGAATAATTAGGACATCTCCCAGAAGAGGAAACAATAAGGGATGGGATCAAGGGCACAAGTAGAGGAGCTAGTCTCGGCAAGAAAAAGGTCCATTTTGATGGGGCCAGAGCTAAGATAGCGGAGTAAAAGCAGTGACTTGCTTAAGCTCTCCTCCAAACCCCTCCACATACCTGTAAGAAATGGCTCTACACTAATTGTATAGCAGCAGAACCCACAAAGAGACAGAGTGAAACAAACTTCCAGCCCAAGACAATCTGGATGGTTGATTGGAAAGGTCTATTGCCCCAGGCTGGGAGAGGAGTACGGTTCATTGTGGGCCATATAGGCAAAGACCAGACCTCAGCAAACCTGGAGCAGGCCTCAGAGGACTGAATCACAGGCAGCTGTGGTGGTTTCCAGACTTCTCAACCCACAAATGCCAAAGACAACTTAGAAGGTCAGTAGGAAAGGTCTGTGACCAAAATGAGAGAGAAGCTTGGTCCCAGCCCCAGTTCCAGCATGCCCCTGGGCAGTGGCTGCTTCTGGAGGTTCCGGCCCACAGCCTGAGGGGGAATCAAGTGGTTGATCAGAGGGGGGATTGCAGGGATCTCTTTGCAGGTGCTGAGGCAGGATTCTCTTGCTTTGCTCACGCTTGGATCTGGGTCACAGTTCTGGGTGGCAATCCTAGGGTAAGGAGGAGTGCTAGTGTGGTGGAGCTTGTAGTGGCTATGGAGAGGGAATCCTACTCACAGTTCCAAGGTAGAAAAGAGTGGTCACTCATAGACCAGAGCCCAGGCCAGGAAAGGAGTAGACATCTTGCCCTTGATTGTACCACCTTGGAAGAATGGAAAATTTACAGGTCCCTAGAAGTATCTCTGAAAATAGCTACACAAAACCTCCGAAGCTTGGGACAATACATTCTCCACATTGGAAGCAGACTCTTACCTTAACAAGGAGTTTAAAACTCACGTAATTGGCTGGGATCATGAGCAAATCTCGCAAAAAGAGTCAGACTACATTATTGGTGACAAAGAAGATCAAAACATACAACCAGAAGAAGACAACAAAGTCAAAGTTCCCACATCCAAAGCCTCCAAGAAACACATGAATCAGTCCCAGGCCATGGAAGAGCTCAAAAAGGATTTTGAGAAGCAAGTAAGAGACGTAAAGGAAAAACTGGGAAGAGAAATGAGAGTGATGCAAGAAAATCATGAAAAAACAGCTTGCTAAAGGAGAAATAAAAAAAAAAATTAAATACTGAAGAAAATAACACCTTAAAAAATAGACTCACCCAAATGGCAAAAGAGGTCCAAAAAGCCAATGAGGAGAAGAATGCCCTAAAAACCCAGCATTGGCCAGATGGAAAAGGAAGTCCAAAAGCTCACTGAAGAAAATACTTCCTTAAAAATTAGAAAGGAGCAAATGGAAGCTAGTGGCATTATGAGAAATCAAGAAATTATAAAACAGAACCAAAAGAATGAAAAAATAGAAGACATTGTGAAATATCTCACTGGAAAAACAACTGACCTGGAAAATAGATCCAGGAGAGATAATTAAAAATTATTGGACTACCTGAAAGTCATGATAAAAAAAAAAGAGCCTAGACATCATCTTTCAATAAATTATCAAGGAAAACTGCCCTGATATTCTAGAACCAGAGGGTAAAATAGAAATTATAAGAATCCACCGATCTCCTCCTGAAAGAGATCCCCAAAGGAAAACTCCTAGGAATATTATAGCCAAATTCCAGAGTTCCTAGGTCAAGGAGAAGATATTGCAAGCAGCCAAAAAGAAACAATTCAAGTATTGTGGAAACCACAAGATTTAGCAGCTTCTGCATTAAGGGACTGCAGGGCATGGAATGTAATATTCTGGAGGTCAAAAGAGAAAGGATTACAACCAAGAATCACCTACCCAACAAAACTGAGTATAATCCTTCAGGGGAAAAAATAGACATTCATTGAAATAAAAGACTTTCAAGCATTCTTGATGAAAAGACCAGAGCTGAATAGAAAATTCAATTTTCAAATACAAGACTCAAGAGAAATATGAAAAGGTAAACAGGAAAGAGAAGTCATAAGGGACTTACTAAAGTTGAACTGTTTACATTACTACATGGAAAGATTATATTTGTAACTCATGAGACCTTTGTCAGTATTAGGGTACTTGGAAGGAAAAAGTATATGTAGATAGATAGATAGATAGATAGATAGATAGATAGATAGATAGATAGATAGATAGATAGATAGATAGATGGCACAGGGTGAGTTGAAGATGAAGGGGTGATATCTAAAAAGTAAAATTAAGGGGTGACAGAGAATTATACTGGGAGAAGGAGAAAGGGAGAGGTAGGATGGGGTAAATTATCTCACATAAAACAGACAAGAAAAAGGTTTTACAGTGGAGGGGAAGTGGGGGAAAGTGAGAGGGAATGAGTGAATCTTATTCTCATTGGATTTGGCTTAAGGAGAATAACACACACACTTAATTAGGTATGGAAATCTATCTTATCCTACAGGAAAATAGGGGAAAGGGCTAAGAGAGCAGGGGATGACAGAAGGGAGGGCAGACTGTGGGAAGGGGTAATCAGAAGCAAACACTTAGGAGGAGGGACAGGGTCAAAAGAGAGAATAGAATAAATGGGAGGGGGGATGGGACAAGATAAAGAGAAATATAGCTAATTTTTCACAACATGACTACTATGGAAGTGTTCTGCATGACTATACATGTATAACCTGTATCAAGTTGCTTGCCTTCTCAATGAGGTTGGGTGGAGAGGGAGAAAGGGAGAAAATCTGGAACTCAAAGTTTTAAAAACAAGTGTTAAAAATTGTTTTCACTTGCAACTAGAAAATAAGATACATAGGCAATGGGGTATAGAAATCTATCTTGCCCTACAGGGAAATAGAAGAGGAAGAACATAAGAGAAGGTGGGGGACTGGTGATAGAAGGGAGGTCAGATGAGGGGAAGGAGTATTCATAATGCACGCTATCTTGGGGTGGGGGAGGGGTGAGATGGGGAGAAAATTGTGGAAGTGAATGTTGGAAACTAAAAATAAATTAATGATAATAATAATAATAATAATAAAAGGCCCATTTTTTTCATCAGTGGCTGGAGCAAAGAAGAAAAGAACGCTGCAGGTGGAGAGAGGGGTTTGGAAACTGCAATTGTCAAAAATACATTATTTATTGATTTAAGACACCTTATTTCAAGACAATACAAAATTTAAAACTTCAAGCAATCTATATGTTTACCATTAAGTAAAATCTAAGAATGGATTCTATACTGTACTTAGACCAGGGGTGGGGAACCTTTGGCCTCGGAGCCACATGTGGCCCTCTAGGTCCTCAAGTGTGGCCCTTTGAATCCAGTGAAGTAAGTTTGGATCCAGTCAAAGGGCTGCACTTGAGGACCTAGAGAGCTACATGTGGCCTGGAGGCCGAAGGTTCTCCATCTCTGACTTAGACTATTTTTAAAAGATTTGCTTTTGGAAACACAGTGGATGTTCAGTTAGGGAATAGCTGAACAAATGAAAGGACATTGATAGGATAGAATAGAATAGGATGAATAGAATAGAATAGAATAGAATAGAATAGAATAGAATAGAATAGAATAGAATAGAATAGAATAGAATAGAATAGAATAGAATAGAATAGAATAGTGCAGTAAGACATGCTGAATCCAGAGCACCACTGGAAGATACCCTACCAACTGATGCAGAGTAAAAGATGACAATAACCCTGTGGATTGAGTTCACTGAAAGGTAGCTGAGCTCTGAGCAATTTTAAGGCCTGTAATGATCTCAGACAACAAATAATGAAGCATACGCCCTCTTCTCAGCAGAAAGGTGGGTCTGCAGGGGCAGAATGTCACATGCATTGTTGAACTATTCATCTTTGTTACAAGGGAAGGTTCAAATCCAAGGAAGAGAGTAATAAGACTATCCAGAAATGATGGTGATGTAACAACAAAAAGCATCAATAAAACTTCTTTTTTTTTTAAAGGATTTAGTTCTGAGTAGAAGCATAAGATTTCATGAGGGAAAAGGCTGTGTCTTAGTCACCTTTGTGTCTTCCATGGCACCAGACATGATGCCTTATACATTTTGGACACTCAATAAATGTTTATTAAATGAGTGGGTATGGCATAATTCATGAGCCACAATGATTAATGGGGCTCTACTTTATGGGCTTCTCATTTTGCATAAAACAAATATATGTCAACTATTAGCCTTAGCTTCTCTTTTTTGTCCAACACTTTTACTGCTGGGAAAAAAAAAAAAAGATGGAATGCATTTGTCAAAATACAAAAACATAAAATGCCCCTACTCTTACATTCTAAGTCTACCCATTATAAGGGTGTCTATATAGATACCACTCATATCATTGTTCCTCTCTGGAATGCCCTTCCTCATCTTCTTTTTGCACTTTTCTGAGTCCTACCTTTTCTTAACAATAACAATTCACATTTTTATAGCACTTTAGATGTACAAAGCATTTTCCTCACAACAGTTCTATAAAGAATCCAAGTATCATCCTTGTTTTACAGATTAAGAAATGGATGCTCAGGTAGGTTAAATGATTAGCTTTTGGCCAGATGATGGAGAGGTTAGGGGTAAAATACCAGTTCTGTTTTAGACACTTCGAGTTTTGAATAATGCCTTTGCGACATCCAGATTGAAATGTCCTGCAGGCACTCAGATATACAGGACTGTAGTTTAGGAAACTGATTAGACATAATGATTTGGAAGTTATCTGCATAAAGATGATAATTGATTCCATAGGAGCTGATGAGATCACTGAGCAAAGTGCATGTATGAAACAGCTTAGCATGTATGACAAAAAAGAGACTGAATTCACTCAGGCTACCACATTTATTTCTACCCTCTCATCTAAATAAATAATCAATCAACTTGTCAACAAACATTTATTAAGTGCTTACTATATGAGAGATGGTAAAGCATAATGGATACGGAGATGGTCTTGAAGTTAAGAAGACTGGGGTTCAAGAGCCTCCTCTGACACATACTGACAATGCTCTACATGGAGGAGAAAATGGTAGAGGAAGTGACTTCATCTGGAAGTTCCCCATATCAGTGAAACTACAGTTCCAGTCGCCAGCCTTGCTATGTGGTAGGCAATGGTAACCCACGTGCAACAGTTCACGCTTTTGAGGAGCTTACAATCTGAGGAGACATGCACATATACAGATATATACAAAACACCAGATGGGGAGGTGGCTGAGTGGATCTGATGAGGGAAGCCTTCATGTGCTTAAGCTGATCTTTAAAGGAAACTTGGGAGTTTATTCCGGGCATGTGGGACAGTTGGATCAAGAGCACAGGAACAGAGAAGGGGATAGAGTGCATTTACTGCGTTAAGTCACTTAACCTCTCTCTGCCTCAGATTCCTCAACTGTAAAATGGGAATCATAATTGCACCTGCATCACAGGGGTGTTGTGAGGATCAGATGGGATATTGGGCCCTTAATAAATGCTTGTTCTCTTCTCTACCTCCCCCAGTCCCTTTTGTGTGAGGCACAGCAAGAAGGCCAATATGGCTTGATAGTGGAGGATTAGAGGGGAGTAATTTTTAAAGCTCCTGAAAAGATCTCTCCTTCCTTCTGGGAAACTTGGAGCAGCAGAAAGGATTGGATGGCAGACTGGGTGTGGCTTACAACTCATCCATATAATGACACCTTACCTTTGTGCACCACTTTACGACTTCCAAAGGACTTTTCAAATAGATTACTTCATTGGATCTTCACAACCAACCTGAAAACTAAGTAGGCCATGGATAATCATCCCCATTTTACAGAGTCACCTATCCAAAGTCCCCCAATTAGGAACTAGAGCTGAGGCTTGAAATCAGTCAGGTGTTTTGACTCCAAGTCCAAGTTAGAATCTAATACCTACCAGCAGATACCTGATTTACTGCTTGGGGACCACTGCCATCCATTGAGTTCATCTTGATGTATTTATTAGCTCACAGTCTTTTCATTACACTACCAGAAGGAAAACACTACATGTGGTACAAACACACACTTACAGAGCTTATGTTCTTGCTACTGAGCATCAAAGTGGGTGGAAAGCTGAGTTCAGATCCTGTCCTTGACACTTACTGTGTGACCAACGTAACTTAACCTATTTGAGCCTCAGTTTCTCCATCTGTAAAATGAAGCTTGTAATAGCTGCCTCACAGGCTTATATAAGGCTCTAATGAGATAACGTAGAGGGCAAGCACTTTGCAACTTAACTGTATTATATAAACGTCTGGTATTACCATTTCACTGTGTTGAATTGTACTAATCTTGCCATTCTCTTAAGGAATAACGGTGGCTACTGAATTTTCTTTATCCTATAACTAATAGTGGTTATAAAGTAACAATAATTCATATTTCTATAGCACTTAAAGGTCCAGAGGCAGCGCTCGGTAGGTAAAGAGCTGATCCTGGTTATCCAGGATAACCTGTGTTCAAGTTCTGGCACAATGATTCCAGGTCAGTCACATGGCTTCTTGGTACTCTAAGCAACTAAGTTACAGCGAGGATGCCAATCTGCTTTCATAGAGTGAGAGTTTCCTCACCTGGGAGTTCACTGTATGAATGAGCCTCTTATTGTTTTGAGAATTTTTCTGGTGCCTCCAGCTGCAAGTGTCTTCCCTCCCAAAGTTACCCAGTATTTGTTTGTGTACATCTATACCATTTATGCACATGTTTTCTCCCCCATCAGAACAGAAGCTTCTTGAGAGCAGGAATTCTTTTCACTTTTGTTTTGGAATCCCCAGT
The DNA here is from genome assembly GCF_003287225.1 of Phascolarctos cinereus. Lineage (NCBI taxonomy): Eukaryota > Metazoa > Chordata > Mammalia > Diprotodontia > Phascolarctidae > Phascolarctos > Phascolarctos cinereus. Next base: position 61,064,633 of record NW_027556180.1, read on the forward strand.
GCTCAGTACAGAATTTTGCACATAGCCATAAGTGCTTGCTGATTACATCATTATTCTAGTGTATATTGTAGTTATTTAGATACTTGTTTTATTATTTTACTTGATGGGCTATAAGTTCCTCGAGGACACAGACTACCCTACTCACCTTTATTATCTCAATGTAGAGTACCAGGTCCTATAATAATAACTGCCATTTATGTAAAGTTTTAATATTGGTTTAAGGACAAGCATTGATCAGGAAACATCCCCACCCCATCCTAACAAGAATGCTTCTCCTGTTAAGGATGGCTGTATTGTATCTACTGGTGCCTTGGTCAGAGGGCACAGACAATTCTTGATTGGAACTGTCCCCAAGATGGACAGGCCCTGGGGAAGGATTCCACCTCTCTGTATTAGTCTACAAAATAGACTTGACAGATCGCTCTCATATTTTTGCCTTTTCCCTTATAATGCAACCTGAGAGGAGACTTTCTGAGATTAGAACCCCCTCAGCCAAAGAAATGGCGGCAGCAGAGGCAATGAGAGAGTTCCTGACGTAGAATATTGCAGGAGCACATGGTTTTGCCTCTTTAGCCTGAGAATAGTGGATAGCATTTCTGGGAAATTTGATTTCCTAGGTAATGTGATCCCAGAAGTTAGTGTTTTAGTCAGAGAAGGATGATTTCTTGGACACCGCTAGCCTTGTGGGTTGCCTCACAAGTAACCCCAAATTTGAGAATCCTGGGAATAGACCTTCCAGAGAGAAAAGCAGAGCTTCTGAGAAATACTCCTTTGAGGGCAAAAAGAGGATCACCCATGAGGTCCTGGTAAGCTGTAAGCTCTTCAAAAGCAGGAACTTTTTGCCTTTCTTTCTATTCTTAGGTCTTTCTATTCTTTGGCACATAATAAGTACTTAATAAATACTAGTTAGCTGAAGATAAAGGGGCAAGAAGGGTTAATGCCATATCACAGGAAGGGAGTAGTTAAAGAAGAGCAGGAGATCAGAACCTTGCCAACCTGCCGCTGTCACAGTGAGCTGTTTAGGCAGTGCAATTACTATGAAAAAGTGGGGTTGCTCTCTAGCAGCTCCAAAACATGTTTCCTGTTCATGGGACTTTAAGCTGTCAGAGTAGTGCCAAAAGGCTAAATTCATTTATAAATCTCTTAGCGGTAAAAAGAGACTCCCAAAATGTCAGTGTTGCTTGTTCAGCAGCCACAAAATGTATTTGACTTCTGGGAGGAGAAAACAAACTACAGGGTAGTGCTATGAGTATGGAAGTCCAATGCAAGACATTGTAAGAGAGCTAAGGATCCACTGGAACGTCAAAGGCTTGCCTGAATGCCAACCGTAAGTTCATGTCCTCCTGAGGGGAACTACTTATAAGTGTTATATGTATTGGGGGGGGCCCTATTTATAGGCTCCTGTGAATTCTTTGTCTTCCCTATTTTCTTTGGGATGAAATAAAGGCTGTCCCCTAACCATATGCACTTGTTACCTTGAGAGCTTGCCCTGGGAACTGAGGACCACATTAGCCACAGGTGTGGAAACCTAGACATGTTATATTTGGAGACTTCCCCCCAAGTAAAATATGGGTGAAGGCAATGAACCAAAGAGAAAAAAAATTACTTTCTTGGGTCAGCCCCCACAATCTGAGTCTTAGGGGCCTTGGATAGATTACATTTGTAATGCAATTTACATACATTAACACATTTGGGCTTCAAAATAACTCTTCAAGATAAGTATTACAGGAATAATTATCCCCTTTTACATTTGAGGAAACCGAGGCAAACAAGTCACACAAACATGCCAGAAACAAGATTCGAACTAACATCTTCCTGACTCCAAATCCAGCACAGTATCCATTTACATTATGCCAGTTCTCCACCTAATAAGCAAATTTAATAAATATTTGTTGAAGTTCTAGTTTGATGTCAAAAAGGATCCTGTTGCTGGTGGGTGCATCAAGATTTGCATGAGGTGGATACAACGAATAAGCTGCAGAGATGTTGTGGGATACTGCTTAAGACTCAACTATGGAGTCTTAAAATTGGCATTTAGTTATTCTGCCAATAGATTTTATATATGTGTGTGGGTGTATACGTATACATATGCATATATATGTAACACAACAATTGTATCTGTTATACATCTATTATATAATTTAGTATTCTCATAGGAATCTGGTCCATTCAGTTTGTCTGAATTATAAAAACTGCACATCAAATGCTCAACTTAATCCATTTAAAAAAAAAACAACCAACTTCTATACTTGAGATGAGAAAATTAGATGACTTAATGCCCACCTTTACAATATAGTCTAATAGAGAGATACTAAATAACGAAGAAAATAAGGAAGGTGAGGACATAATTATAGGAATTCTAGGCTTAAATCATAGGAAACTTTATCCCACCTCCTACTTAGGAAAGGTTTATAGAGTAGTACAAAGTAAACATTGTTTGGCTGATCAAAAACTAATTTGCCGGCTTTTTCAACTCTCCTAAGTTTGTAAGAAAAACTAAGGAGCAATGTGAGGGAACTTTACGAAGATCTTTTCAGTGTGTTCATGAAGGAAAGTTAAAGAAGTAATAACTGTTCATTTTCTCTAGGGATAACTATTGAAGAAATAGAAAAGGTTACAATTCATTCAATTTTGTCATCAAGAAATCAGCTAAGCCCTGGAGAGGAGAAGATGAAGAAGATGAAGAAGATGGAGAAGGAGGAGGAAAAGGAGGAGGAGGAGGAAAAGGAGGAGGAGGAGGAGAAGGAAAAGGAGAAGGAGGAGAAAAAGAAAGCAGTCTATGATCTGGAGGAGCTAACATTGAATAGGGGACACAACATGAAAACAAGTGTAGAAACAAGACATATACAGGTCAAATTGGAGATAATCAACAAAGAGGGCACTCACATTAAAGGCATTTGGGAAAGGCTTTTTGTGGAAGGGGGGAATTTTAGCTGTGATTTGAAGGAAGCCAGGAGGAGGAGATGAGGAAGAAGAGAATTCCAAGCACAGGAGATAGCCAGTGAAAATACTCTGAATTGGGGGGACAGAATGTCTGGTGTGAAGAACAGCAAAGAGGCTAGTGTCACCCAATCATACATAGAGTACATGAAGGGGCACAGCAGGTATAAGAAGACTGGGAAGGTAGGGAGGGGACAGATTATGAAGGTGTTTGAATGCCCAAAAGAAAATTTTATACTTGGTCCTGGAAGCAAGAGGGAGCCTTTGGAGTTTATTGAATAGAAAAGAAAATAACATCATAAGACCTGTGTTTTTGGAAGGTATCTTTCACAGCTGAATGGAAGATAAATGGAGTGGGGAGAATCTTGAAGTGAAGAGACCAACCAGAAGACTATTGCAACAGTCCAGACACAAGGTGATGAAGGCTAGCACCAAAGTAATGGCATTGTAAGAAAGAAGGGGGTGTATATGAGAGATGTTAGGAAATAAGAATCAACAGAACTTGGCAACAGATAATGGGGTACAGGGTTGAGGGTTATAGAATGTTAAGATTAAGGATGATACCTAGATTAGGAGAAGCCTGGGTAAATAGGAGGATAGTGGTATCCTTGACAAAAAGAGGAAAGTTAGGAAGAAGGGAGATCTTGGAGGGAAACATAATGAGTTCAGTTTTGGACATGTTGAGTTTAAGTGTCTACAGGATATCTAATTCAGGATGTCTAACAGGCAGTTGGAGATGTGACACTGGAGGTTAGGGAGAGGTAGGGCTAGATAAGCAGATCTGGGATTCAACAGAATAGAGATGATAATGGAATCCATGGGAGCTGATAGGATTATCAAGTGAAATAGTATATAAAGAGAAGAAAAGAGGGCCAGGGAGTATGAGTGAAAGTGGAGGGTACATGGAACAAGGAAGCCATATCATCAGGAGGGAGACATGCTTCCATGAGTGCAAGAAGATGGAAAGAGCTAGAAAGGAGAAAGTTTAAGATGAAAGCAAGTTTGTTACCTATACAAAGAAAAAATATTCAAATTAATTGTGAAAAAATTATTGAAAAAAATTTGTTGCAATCTGTTATATAAAAGCTCAGGTTGCATACTGATATGTCTGTGAAGTCCACTTAGTGTTGTCTAGACAGGGCATTTTAAACTTTGTCCCCTTTTCACACTGCATGGCCTGAGGGCATGCGCAGTGCAAAGCACACATGCTTTGTGTTCAGAATCCAGGTTGCAGTGAAGTTGCCCGATGCAACATGGGCAAGCACTGCCAAAAACACCTTGGATCCAATTCACGTTTGATTGTGAATTAATTTTTGGTTATTGCATGCACTGTTAGCAAATTTTTCGCAACCCCATATGGGGTCGTAACCCAGAGTTTTAGAAGCGCTGGCAGAATGCCTGGGGTTTTGGTGTAAGCTCTGCCATTTTTTCTTATGCCATTTATGTCCCCAGGCAAATCACTTCTCTCTCTGAGTCTTAGTTTCATTCTGTATAACTGAGAATCACAAATCTGCCGTAACTAACCTTACAGTACTGCTATTAGAATTAAGTAAAACAACATGTCAAGCACCTGATAACCAAAAAGCCCCAGACTATTGCTCAGAAATTATGATGAAACAAAGTAAAGACTGATGAGAAATGGGAAAACATGATTTATACTGTTCTTTACAAATTATTTTCCATAAATATTTATCATCGGATAGTATTTTATCTAGGAGAAATTTCCTTCTGATACTATAGAGTTTACCTTAATAATAAAATTTCATTTTAAGCAAGAGTTAAGTAGAATCCTTAAAAACTCTTGTTTTGTTTTTAGTAAATTCCATAGCTACTACAGGGAGAATTTGCAGAAATCTGACGTAAATGATGCATAGTGAAAGAAAACTGAGTCTGAAATATTCTGTTCTTTTACATTCTTACTCCTGTAATAGAACAGAAATTTTAGCCTAATGCTGCTTGGTTACTGACACTTCAAATGAGATTTAATTAGTTTCTCCAACAAAGCAGTAAATCTTTAAATTAAAGGGTTCAGGAGTGCTTTACCCCGTAAATTTTGTAGGGAAATTTGCATAGGAATAACAACCTTTAAACTCTTCTTTCTTGCAGTTTCCTATACTGACAGCTAAGGTTGCCATTTGACAAATGGCAAAAATAAATATATCTTTAAATGGCCTAAAATCCTATCCCTAGCATTTAACAAAAGAGATTTAACGAGAGTAAAACACTGAAAAATTCAGGGCCCATAATATTAGATAGTCAGGCAGCCAAAGTATAATCATTGTGTGTTTTCTATAAGGAAGTCAAGAGTGTTTTATAAACATGACCACAAACTCTCCTAAGTGGCAAGCTTAGCATTTACATTTTATTGAAGAAAACTGAAGAAAGCAAAGGAAAGGAATAGGAAAGGAAATTAGGCATAGTCTCAACACCATAAGATGGTTAACTATATTGTAAATAAAATCCAGCAGGGGAAGACTACTAAGGTATCTAGGACTTAAATCCTAGAATAATATATAATGAGCGTTCTTTTCATTTCTGTAAGGGCTGAAAATTTGCATCCTTTTACCCTTTACTAACAACCTCTGTTTTCTCATAATATGGACTGGAGTTTACCGTCAGTTCTGGAGGCTATGCTCTGACAGACCCCACCAAGTTGGAAAGTCTTCCAGTATGGACTTGGTGATTTTATATGTGGTGAATGAGAACCAGGCTAGCTAAGCTGGGAGATACATATCACTGGAGTAGACTCAGGGTGATGAATTGTGGGGCCACAGCAACCGTGAGGTTGCCCTCTGAATCCACATAAGGAAGGTGCTTATTGATTACAAGTTTTCAAATGCTACACCAGTCTCATTTCACCAGGCAGGATGCGAGACAGAAGTGGGAGTGTGGGGATGAGGGTAAATCTGGTCATTGTCTAGTTTGAGATCCTAGTTTCTGATCTGCCAGCAAGGGAATGATGAAGCATAAATCAGTTACTCCCGGATTGAAAAAGGGAAAAGAAGACATCTTGGCTCTGCCCAGCCTCAGCGCAATTATAAGCTCTAGGTTCATTTACTGGCTTAGATGTATGGTGGAATGAATGCTGTCTTAGTAGTCAAGAGAACTTAGGTTTGAATCCTGTCTTTGCCACTTCTGTGACCTTGGCCTCAGTTTCCTTTGCTGTAAAAGTTCTAAATCTATGGTCCTATGATTCTATGCATTTATGACCACATGAGGACTCTCTCTCTCCACAAGGACAGATGATTGCTGTTCCACACATTCTCATTTGGCATTATTCTTCTCCATGTCCTTCCATAAATCCTGTCCCAGGTTCTTTCTACAGGGTACCTATGTTGTACAAGAGCTGCTCGTCCACTGTCTCCTTCCAGGGCTGGAGGAATCAGACCTATCCTTGAATGATGCCTTTCATGTCAACCTCAACACAATCTATGAAATACATACAAAATAACACTATGGAAAAGCTGATCAACTCTGAGTATTTTCTTTCTTTATAATTCAGCCCTCATTCATTTATGAATTGCACAGAGTATTCCTTTAGCGAAATAAGATCATTTGAACATACTCAACAGCCTAATTTTGAACTTTTACACATACCATAGTATAAATTATATCCATCTAGATTTTGCTTAGAGCAAGGTACATAAACCTGCAATGCAAGCAACTCCCACGTTCTCTTCTAAATAAAAGTTATGAATGTTATTAAATAGATACATGGCTACAGTGAGGGCTCTCGTGATCTCAAACGCTCCCCTCATCTGTGATTTCATGGCTAAGTCCAAGTGTTGGTCCGAGGCACTCGCCCAGAGTCACACCGCTAATAAATGCCACAGGCAGGCCTTGAATCCTGGGCTTCCTTTCTCCAGGTCCAACACTCTTGTCTACCACTGCTGGCTGCTTCTAAGTGAGCTAGAAATCAAAACTATTATTTTCATTTCAAATGCATGGGGCAAATTCTTCTACTTAAAGGAACCATGTGGCCACAGGTGAATTTTTCATGATAAACAAATTTGGTTTGTTAAAAATTTGGTTAAAAAATTTTTTGGTTAAAAAAATTATAATCACCCCCAAAGAGGCACTGTGATGTCATGCAAAAAGCACTGGCCCTGGGACCTACCATCAGCTGGGCCATTTATGTGACCTTAAGCAAGTCGCTGAAAACTTCTGTGCCACCCTTTCCTTAAAGATAAAACAAGAAGATTGAACTAGATGATCTCCATCCTTTCAGTTCTAAAACTGCGTGATTCTAATTAAAATTTCCTGCAAGTCTGGATTTTCATAGTTCAGGTTCACTTAGTTTAAGGTATGCCTGTAGTGTAAACATCTCTCAGGTGCTTTTCTAAATGCAGGGCTCCCCTAAGTACTTAGCATCATATTGTATTTTTTAAAAGATATAAATTTTCTGGTATTTAAACATTTAAAACCCACCAACAACAATAATAGAATCTATAGCACAGGACAGTGGGGCACTTTTAAAGTGTTAGTAATAGGTGACAGAAACAACACCTACCTTATAGATTTATTTGTGTCATAGCAAGTTACACATGTCATCCATTATAATGATTTTAAAAGATATGTAATTTGATCATGATTTATCTAAAACCACATAATAAGATGCCAAGAAATTATAATTATATTCATAGCCAAACTTTGATTCACCAGAATATTCAGAAAACAGGGTGCACAATACCCTGCTATACCAAGTACTCGAGAAATATTTGTTGTCATTCACGTTCCTTGAATTGTCTGGTTAACCCCCAAATCCCACGTTTCAAAGGCTTGTTAAAAATTGTTCTGGACACCTTTTTGGCTGAGTAAGGGGAAAATACTGAGCATAAGAGGCAATTAAGAATCTTACAGGGTCTTAGAGTTATTACCATGAATAGTAATATTCATGAACAGCAACAAATTTAGATATACAAGATGACAAAGGTTTACATTGAGTCCTTAGTGACAACATACCACACCCTGGAAGCTTTTGTTTAGGTTAAAATAATAAATCCTTAATGCATTTTGTTTTCTTATAATTCAATCTTTATTCCAAAGACAAAAGACAGAATACAAGTGCTGGTTAATTGAGATCTATTGGGTTGGTTGGGTTTTGGTAATTAAGGTTTTATTCTCCATGATACCAAATCAATATTATTTCAACAGACATTTATTGAGTATCTATACTATGTTGAAGGCACTGCACTTGGCATTAAGGATATTCAAATACTAAAATGGACCTCTGATTTTATTGCATGTGGTTATCCCCTCTAATAATACAGATCTGTGCCTATCTTGTGAAATTCTTGTCTGTCTTCCAATAAGTTCTCCACTTACAAGGCCCACCCAATATGTTAGAAGCCTTTCTCACTCCCTTAGAAAAAGCCAATAAAGCACTTGGGCTGTCCTTCAGTTATTTCTTGCTTTTATGACATGACAAGCCTGTATCTTTTTTTTCCCCCTCATATAGTTCTTTCCAGGTTTTCCTACTTCTTAATTCTTTGTATGTAATGTGTTGTGGCCTACTTAGCCTACCATTGCCATCTAGGTGTCATTCATTTTTAATTCTTAAGAAACGATAGCTTTTCATAACTTAAAACAGTAGTAGAATACTGACATTTAAAAGGAGGTATTTATTTCAGGTAGAAGTTTGGGATTATTAAAAGACTGTTGTAGTTTCCCAAACTAATATTGATACTTCTCCTCTTCCTGTTTAATTCTGGGTCTAACTTAATACGTATTTGTAATGTCTATTCAAGATATATACACATACCCTGATGGACAAGCTCTCACCATTCCACTATCTCCTTCTGAAATCAATGTATTGTCTACAGTTGAAGGGTCACCCAATTAGTAAGCTTTGGTGGTAGGGTTTGACCCCAAGGTTTCCTAACTTCCAGTTCAGCGCTCACCATGTCATGTTACTTCTCTGCACAGGGTGTGCTTCCTCCTTTAAAAGCTTATCTCCAGTTTGACTTCCCTTCAAATTCTGTTCCATTTTTTCTGTTCCATTTTAGTCACCTGCTTACAACTAGGAAGCAATATATCTTTAAGCCCCGACATGAAATATGGCTGTCAACCTTTGTTCACACAGAAAAAATTCTTGTCTTTATATTTCAAAACTGTGATTCAAATTAAAGTAATGAGGGATTTCAGAACAAATAAAAATCATTTTTGAGTCATTCAAACGTAAAATTTGAAAAAATTTTTTTAAAAATTAAAAAATAACAAGCTCCCAAATGGACCTACTTTACAAGCCTCAAAATGAGATGAGATCATGGGTTCGTCCTATGGGAGGCTTCTCATTGAACATCCTTTTGTTATCTGAAATATACCAATCCCCTATTTATACTCAAGTGCTAGACTGAAGATCATACCATCAGAGCTAGCAGCAGCTCTTAGTGGCAGAGATTAGGCTATAAGAAGAGGCAGCTTGGTGGCTCAGTGGATAGAGCACTGGGCCTGGAGTCAGGAAAATCTGAGTTCAAATCTGGCCTCGGACGCTTACTAGCTGTGTGACTCTGGGCAAGTCACTTAACCTCTGTTTGCCCTAATCTATTGGAGAAGGAAACAGCAAACTACTCCAGCATCCTTGGCAAGAAAAATTCCACAGACAGTATTTGTGTGCTGTGGTCTATAGGGTCACAAAAAGTTGGACACAACTGAACAGGCTATAAGAACAGAACTCCTTACAGTTATCAACAAAACAACTGTATTAGAATTTTCAAGAGACACCCTCTCTATCTTCATTCAGTACTTGGGCTCGTGGGTAAATGCTTGTATCTCTTTCTTCTTCTGTGACCTATCTTCTTTCCTTCCTTTCTTTTTTTCTTTCTCTTCCTACCTTTTTTTCTTCCTTTCTTTCTTTTTCACATCTGTGATAGCATCTGTGGGACACTCAGTGTAGAAAATCTCTCCACAAATGCAACTTAATAAACGTTTATAACTTAAAGTCTCAAGAAAGTTGCTTTGGTCACTGGGTAAGACTTGCCCATAGGCATCGTTATTAAATGCTAGAGGCAAGTTTCCTGATTCCAAGGTCAGTTCTCTGTATATTAGACTATGCTGCTTCATGTGTCTTATATGTACAAGTTCTATCTTTTTCTTATGTGGACATTTTATTTGCTGAAAGGGGCAGGAAAAGGACATTCATTTGAAAAACAGAAAAAGCATCCTGAGGAAAAACAGAGACATTTTTGAAGACCTGAGGAAAAAATACAAGTACTGAAAAGATATGAATGAAAGCAATTCATAGGCAAAAGTTGATGTTAGCGATTTCTGCAGTGTAGTTTCCCAGCACCTAATTTGAATATGGCTGTTTTTAGTACTTTGGAATTTTTTGCTGGCAAACTCTCAACCAAAGAACTGTTTCAGGACTAGAGGACAAATCCATACGGACTATTTGTATGATGTCTGAGAAACACAGATTTTGGGTTTCTCAGCCTAAGATAAAGATGGATCACTACACACAAGAAAATCTTAATTTCAGGCAGAAGACACAATGAGAATTTAAATTTTGAGATGCCATCTGAGAAAACTAAGAGAAAACAATCAGAAGACAGACTACAGAAGCTAATTCAGCCTAAAAACCAGGAGAACAGGAGTAGAGAGAAGGTCAAAGAAGCTAACAGGAGCTGAGCAAATCTGACAGGAAAGTTCTGTAACTGATTCAGGAAGTTGATCTGATTGGAGCAAAGCCATGATGCTGGAAGCTGAATGAAGAAAGCAGAATCCTATGCTGGATAAAAAACTGGACGGGAAAAACTGCCTTGCCCTCTAGTGCTAGCTATGGCTTGAGAGAGGGGAAACCTCTCAAAGGTTTCTAGCTGATCTTTACTGCTCTATGTCTAGAAAGAAGGGGAAAAAAACCCTTAAGGCTTAGAGAAAATCACCTTGAATATCTTTACAGATCCTAGAACTGAAGTACTTTTCATTTGTGTAAATGGGAAGCATGCCAATAGGGGCTCAGGAGCTACAGCTGAGAATGCAGATGTGTAGTTCCCTATGTCAAGATTATCCCTAAGACTCTGAAGCAGAGTTGCAACAGCATGGAACCATGTCCCTTTGCACTTCAAAAAAACTCCAAGACCTATAATTATGTATACAGGTTGAGGTGAGTGAGCCAGCAGCGGGGCTGGGGGGGGGGTGGGAGGTGCAGGTGCCATATTGGGCACTATTCCCAAGGAACATTTGGAAGTATATCTCATAAAATCTATGAGCAGGGCTACGCCTGGAGAAAACTGACAAATTTTTCTTAGCTGCTTCTCATCTCTTTCTATTCCATTTTTCCTACTTTATAGCACCATCTTGTGCCCCCAAACACTGCTTTCATAATGATGTCATGTGTATATAAATGTATTTTAAGGCTTTTAAAGCAGTTTATTATTATAATATTATTTATATTATTATCATTATTGTTCCCATTTTATAGATGAGGCAGCTAGTGGCTTAAGTGCCTAAAATACTATACTTGGAATCAGAAAGAACTGAGTTCAAATCTGGATACTTGCTAGATATGTGACTTCAGGCAAATCACTTAACTTCTATCCACCTCAGTTTCCACATCTACAAAGTGAGGATAATAATAGCACCTACCTCCCAGAACCATGGGAGGGATAAAAATGAGATATTTGCAAAGTTTTGTAAACCTTAAAGCACTATAAAAATGCTAGCTCTTGTTATTAAATTCTAGGCGGTGGAGATTCAGAGAGTCGAGAGATTTGATTAGATCATCTTCTGATTTCACATCAAGTGCAAAGCATTTCCTCAGTTCCTCTGATTAATTAATACTAAAACACTGGTGATTTAACATGTTACCCTTATCCAGGGAATAATTACTTTCTAATAGTTGAATCTTAAGCTCTGGGGCACAAGAGTATTGGAAGTATTCGGGAAGAAGCTAGAGGTCTTCATGGCACCCTTTGTATTACATCATGTAGACCTAGTTTCACCTATATTTAAATCCAGCCTGGATTACATTTCTCAGACGTATGTATCACTTGGGGAAAGGAGAAAATATTTGGGGTAAAATAACTTTTCCAATACCCTTGAAACCCTATCCTATACACAACTACCCACTTCACAAATGCATGTCTATCACAAAATAATTCCAAAGGAATTATGATGAAAAATGCTTCCTCATTCAAGTCCATGTAATGGACTCAGACCTTAAAAAATAAGTGCATAGCACCTTTCATCAGGTTCTGCACTAAACTGCCAGCAGCACAAGAATTTGAGGAGTAGGGCAATGTGGCTTTGGGAGATAAGCATCAAATTATTTCTCTGAATTAAGGTGTAGTGCTTACATTGATATCAACATGGGAATAGAAAAAGATCCTCGTTTTTTTTTTCTGTTAAAAACCAACTCAATTTTCTTCTCTATCTTACCCAAAGTCCTTATGTTTTAGTCAATGTTTCATTTTTACTGTTTCAAGGTGCTAGAGTTGAGGATACAACTTTTTATTATGTTTCAAAGACAAACAGCCCATTCAGGAAGTTAAATGATAATGCTATTTTACATTTGCTGAATGCAGCATTCATAATTTATACAATTCCCGAGCCTAGCATACAATTTAGACTATTTATTTTTATGGTTCCTTGGAACCACACTTTATCTCTGCTCCAAAATTAACCTACCTACTCCACAAAAAAGAAGCTGAGGAATAATAAATTTCAGCATCTATTTGACTTGTCACAAGTGAAAGCTGAACATATTTGTAATTGTCTCCTTGCATGCAAAGATTCATTGCTGCAACTATATCAAGAATAGGGAATCATTTGTCTTCAAATAAAATGATAGCTATGGAATGCCTCTGATTTTTAATTATGAAACTGCTGTGTTGTACATGGTGGGTTGGTTTGTTGCTTTTAATCAGACCGGTGGCTTCGGTGTAGTTGACTCCTCGGGAGTAACCTTCCTCCAACGAAGCATCTACTGTGGTCCAACTTACAGTCCTAGAGTAAAGAAGTTGTACTTTGTTTTGTTGGGCAGCTAAGTGGTACAGCGGACAGAGTGCCAAGACTGCAGTCATGAAGACTCATCTTCCTGAGTTCAAATCTGGCCTGAGAAACTTACTAGCTGTGTAACCCCAGGCAAGTGACTTAACCTTGACTGCCTCAGTTTCTTCATAGGTAAAGTAAGTTGGAGAAGGAAATGACAAACCACTCCAGTATCTTTGCCAAGAAAATCCCAAGAGTCAGACACGATTGAACAACAATAAAACCTTGTTATGTTAGACTAGAAAACAGTAGTGTATAGATACTCTGATTTACAAAATATCATTTTATTGTGGAAAAGCACAATATTCATCCTTTTTCCTGCTTACTGTACCTAGTAGGATCATTGCTGACAAATGAAAAGACATTATTTTTCCAAGAAATCAAATTTATTTTTCTTCAATTCAAAATGTCATTATACCAATGCTAATATTTTCCTCTTCTCATTGACATAAGTAAAACAGCTTTCCAAATCAATGGCATAAAAGTTTAATGTCAGGAGGTTTTGATTTCAGGGTCAATTAAAGATATTTGACTGGACTGGGTACTTTGGGTTTTCCCCCATAGACCCATTAAATCCTAATACATTTACAAATTCTCTTAAGTCAGAATATAGATGTAAATTTCCCCATTTTCTCTACAAAATGTTGCCAATAAGTATTTCAGAGTCAGAGGAAACCGGGTTCAATTCTACTTATATAAACTTGGGCAAGCTTTATCTGTAAAATGAAAGGGTCATACTAAATAGTCCCTCAAGGTCCCTCTCAAACTCCAATTCTGTGGGAGGCAATAAGGTGATGCGTTAAAGAATAATAGATAGGGATGGTTTAACTGAGGAAAAGTGTTAACATAATTGATTATATCAATAACAAAAGTAACAAAAATCATGTGATCATATTAATAGATTAAGAAAAAACTTTTGACAAAATACAATACTCATTCCTATTAAAAACATGTGAAAGCATAGGTATAAATGGACTTTTCCTTAAAATGAAAAGAAGCATATACCTAAAACCAACAGCAAGCATTATTTGTAATGCGGATAAGCTTGAAGCTTCCCAGTAAGATCAGAGGCGAAATAAGGATGCCAATTATCACCAATATTATTCAGTATTGTATTAGAAATGCTAGCAGTAGCAGTAAAGGGAAAAAAAGAAATAGAAGGAATCAGAACGGGCAATGAGGTAATAAAACTATCACTTTTTGCAGACGATATGATGATATACTTGGAAAATCATACAGATTCAAATAAAAAGTTAGTTAAAACAATCAATAATTTTAGCAAAGCAGCAGGATATAAAGTAAACCCACATAAATCATCAGCATTACTATATATTACCAACAAACCCCTGCAAGAAGAAATAGTAAGAGATACCCCATTTAAAATAACTATAAACAGTACAAAATACCTGGCAGTATACCTGCCAAGACAAACTCAGGAACTAAATGAACATAATTCTAAAACACTTTGTATCAAAAAGTAGATTTAAATAACTGAAGAAATATTAATTGCTCATGGGCGGGTAGAGGCAATACAATAAAAACGACAATTCTACTTAATCTACTTATTCAATGTTATCCCAATTAATTTATCAAAAAATTATTTTATTGAGCTAGAAAAAATAACAACAAAGTTCATTTGAAAGAACAAAATACCAAGAATATCAAAAGAATTAATGAAAAAAAATGTAAAGGAAGGTGATTTAGCAGTACCAAATCTTAGACTATATTATAAGACAGCTAACAAAACTGTCTGGTACTGGCTAAGAAATAGAAAGGTGGATCAGTGGAACAGAGTAGACATACAAAACACAGAGGTAAATGATTACAGTAACCTTGAATTTGGCAAATGCAAAAATTTAAGCTTTTAGGATAAGAATTCTCTGTTTGGTTAAAAAAAGTTATTGGGAAAACTGGAAAGGTGATAGAAATTGGACACAGACCAATATCTTAACACTATTTACCAAAGAAGGTCAAAATGGATACATGACCTAGATATAAAGGGAGACATCATAAGAATATTAGAAGAACACAGAACATATTACCTATCAGATTTATGGACAGGAGAAGAATTTATAAATAGACAAGGTATAGAGAGCATTGTGAGATGTAAAATGGATAATTCTGATAACATTAAATTAAGAAGGGTTTGTACAAATAAAACCTATGTAGCAAAGATTAGAAGGAAAGCAGAAAATTGGGAAAATATTTTATAGACAGTTTCTGAGATAAAGGTCTCACATCTCAAATAAATTGAGAACTTTGTCAAATTTATAAGAACATGAGTCATTTCCCAACTGATAGTCAAAGGATATGAAGAGGTAGTTTTTCCATGAAGAAATAAAAACTATATATAAGTCATATGAAAAAATAATCTAAATCATTATTGGTTAGAGAAATGTAAATCAAAACAACTTTGAGACATCATTTTATACCTAACAGATTCCTAAAATGAAAGAAGGGGAAAATGACAAATGTTGGAGGAGATGTGGAAAAATTGGGACACTAAACACACTGCTGGTGGAACCATGAACTGATGCAGTTTTGGATAGCAATCTGGAATTATGCCCAAAGACTTATAAAACTGTTTATACCCTTTCACCTAGCAATACGATTATTAGGTTACTTCCCCAGGTGATCAGAGAAAAAAGGGAAATAACAACATTCTGAAACATTTATAGCAGCTCTCATGGTGGCAAAGGGAGACAAACTGAGGAGATACCCATCAAGTGGGGAATGGCTAAACAAGGTGTGGCATAAGATTGTAATGGAATACTACTGTGCTATAAGAAATGATGAACTGGTTGATTTTAGAAAAACATAGAAAGACTTGCAAGAAATAAAGCAAAGTGAAATGAGGAGAACCAAGAGAATGTTGCATACCGCAACAGCGATATTGTTTGAAGAACAAATGTGAACTAAGTTACTCTAAATATTATAAATACTCAAATCAACTACAAAGGACCTATGAAGGAAGCTTCTATCCACCTCCAGAGAAAGAACTGGTAAACAGATATATGTATGCATAGCATGGTTCTACATATATGTGTACATCTGTGTCTATACATACATATATACATACACATATACAAATATAAAATCTGTTTCAAATGGTGGTCTTCTCTAGTTTGAGGTGGGGAGAGAGGAGAAAGGGAAGGAGACAGTTTGGAACTTAAAATATAATTAAAAAAAAAACACTAGACCTGTAATAGCTCTGCTATTTACTACTTGCATAATTATAATTGGTTGGGGTAGTAATTAACAAGTGCTGCTATGAATATATATAGTATTATTTAGATATATATTATAAATATATTTTAGGCTTTTTCATTTTTTTTTACTTCCTTGGAATATATACACACATATGTATATGTACATATTCATATGTATGTACATACATATATGTGTGTGTGTATATATATATATACATCTATATATATACATGTGTATGTAAGTATGCCCAGCAGAGTGATTACTAGATCAAAATGTAAAAACAATTTAGTCAATTTTTCTTAATTCCAAAACAATTGGCCCAATTCACACTCTACCAACAGTGTCAAGTGACATCAAAAAAAGAAAACATCAGCGAAATCTTAAAAAGAAAAAAAAAAGTGTCTTGGTTTGTCTGTGTTCCCATAGCCTCCTGTTATTGACTGTTTTCTTCTTTTAACATCTCTGTTACTTTCTGGGATGTGAAGTGACACCTGGGATTTTATAATGTGTGTTTCTTCATATGGTTGATGTTATTGAGTATCTTAGACTTAAGTGCTAGAAGGGACATTAGAGGTAATTTAGTCCAACCCCTTCATTTTAGAGAGGAGAAAGCTGGAGCCAAGGGACTGTAACGATTTGCCCAAAGTCACACATACAGTACGTGACAGACCTGCAATGTAACCCAAGTCATCTGACTCCAAATTTAACACTCTCTTCATTTTAGCTCATTGGCATTACTTCTCTTGAAGACAATTTGCTCAGATCTTTTGACTAGTTATTAGGGAATGGCTCCTAGTCTTATATGTTTATGTCAACTTGTTATAAATCTTAGATATCAGACTTTGATGCAAATCTCTCCCCCTCCCACCCCCCCTCATGCTTCTTTTCTTAAGTCTAGCTCCACTGATTCTGTTTATGCAAAAGCTACTCACTGTTTTCCCTGAAGAAGCTGGTGGCACATAAATAGAGTGATGGACCTAGAGTGAGGAAGATCTCCATTCAAATGTGACAGGACAGACTTCCTAGCTGTGACCCTGGGCAAGTCATTGAACTTCTTCCATTTCCTCAGATGTAAAGTGGGGATAAAAATAGCACCTACATCCCAGGGAGCTCTGCAGAGCTTTCAAGCACTCTGTAGTAATGACTAAAAAGGTAGTCAAGAAAGGTTGGAAAGTATTCTGATTCAGAGACAAGAAACCTGGGCTCTAGTCTCGAGTGCCACTAATTGTCTTCTCATCTGTCAGATGATTATTCAAATTTGTATAGAGCTGTAAAACACTTTTTTTCTCACAATGATCAGGCAAGGTGCTTATCATACCTAATATTATCCACATTTTGCTGATAATGAAACTAAGGTTTGAAGAGTTGAAGAGTTGGGGCTAGCATTTACACTTGATCCCTTTAAGCTCTATAAGTCAATTCATTTTGGTTCAATTGTAAGCTTTTGTTATCTTACAAAGACAGTGTCTGTTCCATCAAATCAGACTTGCCATTGGTCAAGTAGTTATTAAGATGGCTTAAAACACTAATTGACCATCTTTAAGATCAGTAGATTTCTCTCTCTGATTATTGTTCAAAAGACATGTCTGTACAAAAATCTTTTTCTCTTAATGGCTTTTTTCAACCCCAGATTACACATTGAAAGGCTGAAGATGAAGGATCCAGAAAACTTAGCACATTCTGCCTGTGTCCCCTACATGTTGGCAAATGGGACTGTCATTTTCTCAGTGTCAGTACATGTTCAGAATGAGCAAAGATACAGACTGCAATGCATGTGAAACTTTGGCAGCTACTCTCCTAGCTCTTCTGTATCCACTAGGTTAGGTATCTACACGCAGAAAAGGCTGTACTGGGGCAGCTAGGTGGCACAGGGGATAGAGTACAGGCCCTGGAGTCAGGAGGACCTGAGTTCAAATCCAACCTCAGACACATAACACTTACTAGCTGTGTGACTCTGGGCAAATCACTTAACCCCAACTGCCTCACCAAAAAAAAAAGAGAGAAAAGCAAAAAAAAAGGCAGTACTCACACGCTTCTGGTGCAGAGGCCTGGGAACAGTTGGGTTGAGTAAAAGGAAGTAGCAGGGCTAGAAAACATTTTCAAATATGACTTGATAATGTGCTACTTTTCTACAGAAGAAAAAGCCTTCAAATTCTCTATCCTCTCAGACTCTTAAGGAAATTGTACTGAAGAATAATTTCTATCATCCAAAAGCCAAGAACCCAGATATAGAAAAGGTGATGGATTTCCCCATGAAAGGACAAACTATCTCATTATGACAAGCTATTTCGGTTATTCTAGATCTAAAAATACATATGTAAACCCAAGCAACAAAAGGTCTTTTGAACTATAACTGTCTCCAGTTTAAGCAGAAAGAAAACATGAAAATCTGGATTTACAAAACAAACTAGAAGGTGACTTCATTTTACAAAAGTTCCTTTACACTTCCTTTAGATTGTGAAATCCCCAAATATATTTAAAGTAGGGCTCAATTTTCAAAATTAGGATTTAAATGCAAATTTTTAGAAACAGCCTTGCACAATGCAAAGCAAATCAGTAGCTGGGAGAAGCAGCTTTGACTTTGGGGATAATGATCTAAAGGAATCACAGTGAAATAACTAGTATGCTGTTGAAGTTATATAGTAAAGTCAATAGCAAAACATCGATTGCTGCTATAATCTAATAGGTATAAAAAGGCAGACTTAATTAGCACAAGAATGATCAGTTCCTTTCTTGGATCCATACCATAGGAGACTACAGGATACTTACATGGCACTCCTCCCAATCATACTTCATTGTTCCAGTTCTCAGATGACCTATATTTAGCCTCACTAGTTACACACAGGTCTTGCCTCAAGCAACATTCTCATTTCTCAAGTCTTTGTTTTGATTAGCAAAGAACAACAACAAAAACAATAATAAAAAAAAATTTTTTTGCAACATGACCATAGACTAGTCAATAAAGTAAGGGTTGAAAACACAACACCCAGTAGTTTAGTTACTCAATGCATTCATTAACCTGAGGTAACTCCAACCTCTTAAAAAAAATCTGAGCCCACTAAATGGGGCTGATCTAAAAAGGAACCAAAAGACAATGTTTTCAAGTTGAGAGCATGCTGCGGAAAATATTGGCAGGTTTTCCATGTGCAAATCTGAATTTAGGAGGGGCCTTAAATACTCCCCTTGTAGGATTTGTTGCAAACATAAGAGCAGTTAGGCAAGTAAGCAAAATCAGGAAGTAAAATTGATTATAATTGTTAAGTAAAACCAGTAAGTCAAACCTTGTGCGGTGGCTGAATGATACAAAAAAAAATACCATGACAAAAGCCCTAAACCTTAAAAGGTAACTAAAGATAAATGATTTAAAATGTTTAATTTTAAAGATTATTATAAATTGTGAACAGAATCTGAATAGTTTAAACTGTAGGTTCCATCATGTGTCTACAACTTGATCACATCTGTCTGACTAGTTTGCACTTAATTTAGGGAACTGACGTGACTTAATTGCCATAGCAACCAAAAAGATTTTTTTTTTTTTGGTCAGGGGTCCTGCAAATAACGTTCCCTGCACTCCGTGTCCTGCAGTGGTTTGGTGAGCCCAGAGCGGGGAGGGTTCACCTTCCAATCTCACCCTGGAAAGCCAGGTCTGGCTTGTCTCCCACCCCAACACCCTCCGAACTGACAGCAGGGCTGGTACCTCATCCCACCCAAACTCCTTCCTCCTCCTGTCTTCACCCACTGGTCCATCCTGTTCCATTATGCCCTAGAAACACAATCTTCGATGCAGGGATGCTCTCTCTCCCTGCCCAGAGCCACGGCCTCCCCAACAGAGCCCACAGCGAAGATCTCATGCCTCACCACAACCAGGGCCACTACTCCCACTTCCACGTGACCAGGACCTCGTTCCGCTCTCCACCAATCAGGAGCCACCACCGCCCCGAACCTGGTCTCGGACTCTCCAGTTTCGAGGACTTAGCTTTCCGCTCCCCGCCCTCAACCCCTCCCCTTTCCCGCCCCGCCCCATCGGCTCCTCCCACTTGCCCCCAACTCCCCCCGCCCCCCATCCCTCCTCCTCCTCCTCCCTTGGCTCATCCCCACCCGCTCCGCCCGCCTCGGAGACCCCCCTCCGGCCTCGAGCCGCTCTCGCGAGACCTGCGCTTCCTCTCCCCCCTCCCCCCCACGCTGCGGCCGCCTCCCCCTCCCGTCCCACCCCCTACCCCCCTTCCCCCAATCTCTCTTACTCTCTGGCTCTCCTCCCTCCCTCCCTCCCCCCTCCACCCTCTGGGCCGGATCTTGTCTCGCTGAGGCGGAGGAGGAGAAGGAGGAGGAGGCGGAGGTTCGGCCTGCGCAGTGAGATGTTTGTCCGTCGCCGCCGCCGCCGCCATCGCGGAGGAGCGCGATAGAGGGAGCCCAGCCGCGAGTGACGGGCCCGGGGGGAGGGGGAGCCCCGCGGAGCCGCCGCGCCAGCGCAGCCCCCGAGGGAAGGCCGAGCCGCAGCCGCAGCCGCCGGGGCCGGGCCGGGGCCGGGGCCGGAGCCGGAGCCGGAGCCAGAGCCGCCTAAGCAGGAGCCGGGGCCGCGGGGGTCCGGCCGCCTCCCCCACCCCCGTCGTCCCCTTCCCCCCTTTCCCAGCCCGCGGGGTTCGCCGCCCCATCCCGGGAGCCTCCGGTCTCTCCAGCCCGCCCGCCTTCGATGTGACACGGGCGCCCCGGAGCGCGACCTGAAGCCGCCGCCGGAGCAGCAGCAGGAGGAGGAGGAGCAGGGGAGGAGGAGGAGAACCATGTCGAACCTGAGCAAAGGGACGGGCAGCCGGAAGGACACCAAGATGCGGATCCGGGCCTTTCCGGTGAGTCTCTCCTCCGCGCCCGGGGCCGAGGGGCCGGGGGCCCGGCCGAGAGACGCACTCGAGGCCCCGGGCTGAACTCCCCCCAACAGGCCGCAGGGCCGGCCGCTCCCCCCTCCCCCCACCGCCGCCTCTCGGGCCGCGGGGCTGGAACCTTCCCGGCAACGGGGGAAGCTCGGGGGGCGCCCCGCGGGGGCGGGCAGCGACGAGGGGGCGCCCCCGGGCGGTCCTGCTGCCTCTGCGCCTCTTCCCAACAGCCCATTCCGCTGGGCCCGGGCCCGGGCCGGGCGGCGGCGGCCCAGCTGGCGCCCGGGTGCCTGCGCGCCCCCCGCCTGCAGGCCCCGGGGGCCCGGCCGCTCGCCTCTGCCGCCCCCTGCCCCTTCTCGCGGGGGCTCCCAGCGGCGCCTCATTGTAAGCCTGGGCGCGTGTATGCGTGTGTCTGCGTGCGTGTGAGTGTGAACTTTGAAAGGGACATTGCTCAGCTCTTAAAAGTCCTAAAGAGGTTGCCGAGCTTGGGGACCCACGAAAGGAGCGGTCCCGTCTCCCACAAAATGAGCTTTGTGGTCGGTCAAGCTGCCCGGATGCCGTGACAGGTGTCCCGGTTGGTGCTGGGTGATCCCTCCCGGTCGGTCACGTTGTAGGTCCTCGGAGCATCTCTTCTTCCCAGGCACTGGACGGACTCGGGCCATTTTCAACTTCGCTCTGCCCTCGCTCGCAGCCGCCTTGGGGAGGAGGCCGGGAGGGGAAGGTGGGCTTCCTGCACACTGCCCAGGCCACCCTGGAAGTCCCGTCCCCTCCGGGAGAGCTTCACACGAAAGATGCCGAGCAGCACTGGACGTGCTCTGGGGGAGGAGGGGGGAGTGTCATTTGGTTTGTGGGTTTCACTGTACTCTTTTGAGGTCGCATTTGATTGAGCTAGTGACGAACCTGATGTAATAACAGACTACGTATAACTTGCTTATGTGAAGATAATATTAACAGGCAGAAATTTTTCTGAACACAAAACTATAATAACAAAACAGTAATTATAATCAAAACTCTAGCAGAGGAATTAAGAATTGTGTCTGTAAAAGGTGTGTGCAGATATGCAGAGTAACAAAGGAGAGAAATTGTTAATTTTTGTAAGTTTCCAAAAGAAAAAAACTTACTATATGACAGGCTATTAACTATTATTAACTTACTTTACTATGTAACATGATAGTAGCATGGTATTAGTTATAAGTACCTTTTTTTTATTTTCATAGACAAAGCTAGTATTTTAGATTTAGGAGAAGTGCTGGAGAACTTGTGAACTTTTGATCCTGAACTTGTAAAATGCAGTGTATGTAGTTTAAAAATTGGTTATGGATGGGGAGAGCAGCGGAGATAAGATCTCTGTATGTAAAGATTAGGGGATTAGGTTGCATTTATAGTACTTTATAAAGTGTATTTCAATCTTGTGAGGTTGGTAGGGCAAGTATTATCCCCATTTTACAGATGAGAAAACGCAAGTTTCGCAGAGATTGTGACATTCTCAGTGAAGGAGAGCTATTTATTGTGGATAAAAGGAGTTTTGCTGACTGACAGTTCATTAAGTGAGTATGAGAGCCTTTTTTTAGTGTGTGGAATAAGATCGTGGTTATACTGATAAATTGTAAAGGGAGCTCAGAGAGCTTTTAGTCTAAGTTTCTATTACAGATGAGGAAACCAAGGCCCAGAGAGAGCGGAAGCCAATGGCCCAAGTTCACACAGGTCCAAGTGGCAAAGCAGGGATTTGAACCCAGATCTTCTAACTCTAAACATCCACTCTCTGCTACTTCACTTAACAGTCTTTGATGAAATTCATTAGCACCTTTTCCTTGAGGAAAAAAAATGGTAGTGTACTAACATTTCCATTGATGAGATCTTAAGTTCAGTAAGGTACTGCATTTAAATGCATATGAAAATTTTATCAATTTTTTTTTCCCGCAACAAGTCCACAGGATTGAGTTGTAGGAAAGCAGTTGCTTTTTAATTTTAATATAAAAGTTATTACAATATGTCAGATTTTTTAGGAAATAATGCAGTTTTCCAGCACTTACCAGTGACTGTCACATTGAACATTTTGAATTATTAACTTATATTCAGATTTATTATTAAAATACAGCAGCATTCATATTGATAACAGATCTATGTTAGGGTAAAACTTGGTTTGGTGTTCCTACTTCCCTTTTGCCTCTGGTACCTTTGACCATGTTCAAGTCTTTAACCTACTCCTTAGTTTTACTTTACCACTCCTCAGGAAATTTCAGCTATTGCATTAGCTGTAGAGTGTGAACTTTGGTAATTAGCAAGATTTTTGCCTTGTTGTTTGAAACAAAAGTTATTGCAGCATAATGGTCTCATGCTGGTAAATAAAGATATTCTTTAAGTGTCTGCTGTTCGATAGATTCTGGGGTTACAAAGACAAAAATGAAACAAATCCCTTGCTCAGAGAGTTTACCATGTAGCTAGAGGAGACAACATTTGCATTATAGACATATACAAATTAGATTTTTTAAAAAACGACTATTTTTGGGGGGAAGACATTAAATGTAACTTTGGGATCGGGAAAAACTTTAGCAGTTAAACTGAGGCTTGAAGGAAGCTAGAGATTCTGAGAGTCAGAGATGAGGGGGGAGGGTGTATGCTACAGATGGGTATTAGCCAATGCAAAAGCTTGAAAATAGGAGTTGGGGTTCCTTGTGTGATGGAACAGCAAGAAGGCTGGGTTAGCTGGACTGTAGTTACTTTAAGGAGAGTAATGTGAAATAAGGCTGTAAAAGGTTAGATGGGGCTAGGTTGCAAAGAGCTTTAAAGAAGATTTTATTCTTTGTCCTTCAAGTAACTAGGAGCCTTTGGAGTTTATTCAAGTATATCCCAGTTGTACTTCATAAATACTCAGTTCCCATACACAATGACTTGTAATTTAAAAGAGTGTTAAAATACTTACATTTTTCTTTATCAATATCTAGTTCTTAAGTTCTTTGCTAGTGTGGTACCTGTGGCAACACATTAATTACAGATAAGTACCTCTATTGTAATGTATTTCACTGATGACTTATTCATCTTCGGGTATAAAAATTCGACAGACCTTGCTTTTCTTTTCTTCTTGGTTAGCAGCTTTTAGTACTTGAAAAGATAAAGTTGGAGTCACTAGTCAGAAGTAGGGAATGAATAGAAATACCTATAGAGAAAACATTTATGGCCTTATTTAAATCTGTCAACTTAAGTTTGACTGCAGTCATTGTAAATTAATAGAAATTAGGGCTTTAAGTTCTCAGAATTTAATTTCAAATTCTTAACTTCACTACTCCTAGAGAAATGAGATGTAAAAAGATTAATCAGAAAAGTTTTTTTTCACAATTTTTAGTTTTTTCATTTCGACATGTCTGATATTTAAACTTAGTTTCCAGCTCAAAGGCTGATTTATGCTAGAATTTTCAAAACGACTGTGAAGATATTTTCTCTGTGCCATTAGTAAAAGGAGGCTCTTTCCTATTTTTGAGCATATATAAATGCGCTTTACACCAAGTCCTCCTGATGTTTCATTATGTCATGGTGGTGACCTAGAGTTTTTGAATGTTGTGCCAGCAGGGCACAAACTATGCTATATCATGTCAAGCCTCAGAAAGGCTTTAAATTGGGCCAAGATACTGGGTATATCTATTTTCTGAGGACTGACCTAGCTAAGTTCAGAGAGGCTCATCTCCAGATTAGGCTCAGGAAGATTAATTTTTTGGGTATAGTAGCTCTTGTAGACTGTATCTACACAATTACAGAGGAGTTGTGATCTGCGTTGGTGGAGGGAATACCTACACGGATGAAATCACAGATCCTTGCATATTAAAGTATTATAAATGACTTTCAGCATTCAGAACATGACTCCAAAAATTAATGTTTCTTCATTTTGATACTACTTGAGTTTTTAAGCAGTTGTTAGTTTGCCAAAAACTGCTTTTCTCTAAGATGAAAAAATGTTTCTGTTTTGAATAAAGTATTTTTAAAAAAACTTCATGTCTTCTTGTTAAAGTATTTATAAACCTTTTTTTTTGTACTTATAGTAAATGCCAGGAAAGCTTGTGTAGATAGTTGTTCTGTATAGGCACGTAACTATAGAAGTTTAGGGAACCAGAACACGGCTAAAAGTGTTTATAGCACTTCCTTTTCAAATTGATGTTTCCCTCTACTGAACCTTTTAGACACCCTTGCTAAGCTTTTCCCATATGTAGGGTCTGTCCTTCAGACAGTTTGTCTGGGAAACTACTCATTGTTAAATGTCTGCCAGCCTTTCCTCAGGGGTTAGGTCCCTGGGATGATGCTACCTGGGCTGTTTATATGATGCTTGATTAATATGTGTAACTTTAGAGGACAGATAGAACAATATTTTCTTGTCTTCAAGTTGTCTTATCTAGGTTTTATGCTAGGAGGCCAACAAAGAGGGTGCTGTCATCTTTAGGTTTTTCAAAGTAAGGACACCAATTACATGTGCTAGGGACTTGGTATCATATTAGTTAATAGTCAAGACTATGCAAGTCCAAATAGAGAAAGTTCTTGGATTATTATGTCTTTGATTTGAGTTCATCACTTTAGGCTTAATTAGGCAAGATACTGCCAATAGCTGTGGGTATGAGGGAAGAACTTATTAAGCTAAAAGGCCTAGAAATGGTAAAAGAAAAAAGCTTCCAAGAGTGATGAGTGGGGTACAGGCCTCAGCACTAACTTTTCAACTTTTGTGTCTCTCCTCAGATGGAGAGATAGTTCTGCTGTCCATACAGCAAAATTTCTCCTTTAAAGTAACAGCTGTAGCAATAGCTACCTGGAAGGAGAAGAAAGAAATTCCTAGAGCAGGTCAATAATATATAATGTTTATAAATGAGAATCAACTAGATAATAGATACATAGCTTTTAAAAAATTACGGAGCATGCTTTTTCAAATCCAGTTGATGTGAAAATATAATTTTTCAATCAGTTCTAAATCTTTTAAATTTTCAATTTTACTTAAGACTATCTTACTCTAGATATCTGTATTAGGTATTATTAGTACTATTCTGTCTTAGTTGAAAAAGAAAGGTGATATAGAATAGCTATCCATAACAAGGTACATTGTTTTAGAAAATAACATCTTTTTCTTCAGCTGCCATTAAAAGGAGTTTGGATAATTGATCATTTGTATCAGTAATTGAATTCAGTAGTTCTGTAGTAGTTTATGAAAATTAGCTACATGAGCAATACATTGTACTATAGATTCTGTGCTCTGAAACAAAATACACAAAAGCTTCATTAGTTTGGAACCCACGATTTTTTTCTTCAAAAAAAATCTGCCATTTGAACTTTTTGCTAATAAGATAACATTCAAATCCATAAATTTGAAAATAGTAAAATTTTGCTGAATTTTTCACACCCCTAAATCATATAAATTAAAGAAACAAAGCTGGAAGAGGCCTGAATGGCCTTCTAGTACAAGCTGTGACTGACCACAAATCCTCTCTACAAAATATATGAGTAATCCACCTTTTTATTTTTTTTAAGACCTCTAAATACACCTTCTAAATAGTATGAAGTGCCTGTAATAAGTTGGGTAAAATGTGAGTGTGAAAGAACTAGTTGTCATAATTCGCATTTACACAACTTTAACATTTTCGAAGACTTTATTCACAGGAACTCCATGAAGTGAAGGTAGGTGAGGAAACTTTGGTGAGGCTCAGAGACGTTAAGTAACTTATCTGCTGTCATGGCTAGTTTCAGAGATGAGCTCTTACGTCTGTTCACTCCCAAATCAAATTCTCTTTCTACTATACCACACTGTCATTGTTGTTAAATAAGATACATTTATCATGCAAGAAAACAGAAGTAAATTAAAATATCACCTAATGAGAACTTTGGGTAGTTATATACTTATACACAATGCTGTCATTTCCCAAAATATTTTAAAAACATTTTTGAAAATACTTTCAGTGCCAGTTTGCAAAAGCTGCATCAATAAATCAGTCACAATGAAGATTTGGCATCTTTTAGTATACTTCAAAGAATGCTTTAGGTGTTGAAAGCTGTTTCCAAAGAGAAAGTGTCCATGTAGCCATCATTTGAATAAGTGTATAATATTGTTTGTAGACTAGTTTTGAAATAGTGCTTGTTTGGGTCTAAAAATTCAAGAATATTTATTTTTTTTATTTCCATTCACATCTTATATATA
This sequence comes from Phascolarctos cinereus, assembly GCF_003287225.1. Classification (NCBI taxonomy): domain Eukaryota; kingdom Metazoa; phylum Chordata; class Mammalia; order Diprotodontia; family Phascolarctidae; genus Phascolarctos; species Phascolarctos cinereus. The sequence continues at coordinate 61,091,804 of NW_027556180.1, forward strand.
TATAATACTGTTTCATTCACTGATTGCTTGTTTCATGTACTTCTCTAGGTTATAACTGCTTTAGGGACAGGGACTATTTTTCTCAATCCCCTCACTCCCCTCCCTTTAAAAAAAAACCCTCTACAATCTATCTAGGAGGTAGGAGATAAAGGATTAAGATGTCATCTAATACTCTCACCCAAAGTAATTAGTCGCTCAATCTCTTTAAAACCATAATGATTCTGATTACATAGGTAAATCAGTGGAGGTAGTGAACCAGTGAATATTAAGAAACATTTGAACTTCTGTGTAAAATAAAGTAGAGATTTGATTTTGTGATCGATAAAGCTCTAAAGCCAGTTGTCGTAAAGGAGTAGTTAATCTGGACTTGTGGGAAATAATTTTAAATTTTTAATTACTTTCTACCTGAGAAGTTTACCTTAGTCCTAATTTTAAAACAAGAATGGAACATTAGAAGGTATACCCTACTTTATTATTTGAAAAAAAATTATTATGAACTTAAATGAACAAACATGGACATTTGTATATACAGAAAAGACCAAAAAAGTATGTAAAGACTTTACTTAAGCAAAATTTGCTTTTTTTAATGCACACACCTGTATATATGTGTGTATACATATATATTACACACACACACACACACACACACACACACACACACACACACATATACACACATACACATATATGTGTATGTAATATTAACTAAAACAATTACTGTTTGTGTCCTCTTCTGGGCCTTTTTTTCCTTCTGCATGCTTTTAACACACACACTCCCAACCAAATATAATTCAAAACAAATCAACACATTGGGCTTGTCCAAAAATGTACCTCTGCACCTCTAGTGCAACTTTCTGCCAAAAAAGGGGGTGGTATTCTTCACCATCAGACTTCTAAAGTCGCATCTGTAGTCTTTCTGAGTTGTTTGCCTTTAAATTATTGTGGTTGTTTTATTAATTATTTTTCTCATTTCCCTCTGCATCTATTCATGTAAGTCTTCCTAGATTTCTACAAACCCACATTTATCATTTCTTATGGTGGAATATAATATTACATTACACTCAGACGCCACGTTTTGGTTAGCTATCCCCCAGTTGATAGGTAGCCATTTTGCTTCCAATTCTTATTTCCAACAACAAAAAAATGCAATTAGAAATATTTTTGTATTTGTGGGTCCTGTCCCTTTGGTTTTCAACTTTGGGAGATACATACCTATCAGATGCTCTTGCTGGGTCAAAGGTTGAGGGTAAACTTAGCTTAGCAGCTTCTTGGGTATACACCAAATTGCTTTTCTTAATGTTTGGACCAATACATAGCTTCATCAACAATGTATTAATGTGCCAGTCTTCCTACAATTGCCTTTTTTATAGCTTGTCATCCTTGCCAATCTAATGGATGTGAGATAGAACTTAAGGATTATTTTTATTTTCCCTTTTGTTATTTGGACCATATTTTTTTCTCGGAAGGCTCTGTTGGTAGCTTCCATTTCTTTTGAGAATTGCTTTCATATCTTTGGACCACTTACTTTTGGGAAATTGCGTTTATTCCTAGGTATTCATATCAGTTTTACATATTTCATGTCTTTAATATCAGACTGTTATCAGAAAAATAAGCCACAAAGATTTTTTTCTGTTGTAACTGCTTCTTTCCTGCCTGCACTGGTTTTGTGCAAAAAGCTTTTCAGTTTTATGTGATCAAAATTGTCCATTGTTTCTTTTGTGAGCAACTCTTCCTTATTGAGTTCAGAATTCTTCTCTTAGGCATTGTAGTGAAAGGTACTTGTTATTTTACAAGATAAACATTATATAGCACTTAAAGATTTTTTATTTATTTTTTTCCAATTCACAAGCATTTGTTTCTCTTTCTCCCACCCCCAAAAGAAAAAAGAAAAACTTTGTTACAAATACATGTAGTCAAGCAAAACAAATTCCACAAATTGGCTATGTCTAAAAATGTCTCATTCTGCATTTTTTGTCAGTCACCTCTCTGTCAGAAGGGGTAGCATTCTTCAGCATCTGTCCCCTGGGATCATGGTTTTTTTCATTTTGTGGATCAGAGTTCTTAAGTTTTTCAGCATTCTCCCCACCCTCATGTCCAGTTCTCTTGTACAAATTGTTACCCTGGATATGCTCACGTTACTCTGCATCAGTTCGTATAAGTCTTCTCAGGTTTCTCTGAAACTTCTTTTTCATCAATTTGTATAGCACTATAATATTCCATTACATTGATTTACCAAAATTTGTTTAGCTATTCCCCAATTAATGAGCACCTCTTTTCTATCTATAACTACTTTGGTGTATATGCGAACTTTCTTCTAATCAGTGGCTTCCTTGGGGTATAAGATCAGTAATGTAGTTTATAGTTCAAAGGTATAGACATTTTAGTCACTTTATTTGCTTCATTCCAAATTGCTTTCCAAAATGATTGTACCATTTCAGAGTTGCGTCAACAACATGTTAGTGTACTTATCCTTCACGCCATTTGCTTTTAGTTCTTTGCCGCCACAAAAAGAGTTGTAAGAATAATTTTTGTATGCAGGGGGCCTTTTCCTTTTTGATTTTTTTTTTTATGGTATGGGCCTACTAATGGTCAAAGGGATATAAACAGTTTAGTAACTTTTTGGACACAGTTCCAGGTTGCTTTCCAGAATTTCTGGACTGATTCACAGCTCAACCAACAGTGCATCATTAATGTGCCTGTCTTCCACAGCCACTCCAACATTTATCATTTTCCCTTTTTGTCAGCTTTGCTAATCTGATCAATGTGTGTGTGTGTGTGTGTGTGTGTGAGTGTGTGAGAGAGAGAGAGAGAACCTCAGAGTTACTTTAATTTACTTTTTAAAAATTATTACTGATTTGAAGCATTTTTTCATTTGCTCTTGGAGAGCTTGGATATCTTCCTTTGAGAACTGCAAGTTTATGATCTTTGATCATTTATTGATTGGAGATTATATCTTATTCTTATAAATTTGAATAATTCCTGATCTATCTTGGAAATGAGACTTGCTGAAAAGATTTTTTCCCCCTGTTTTCCCTTTTAACCAAAACCAATTTAGCTGCATTAGTTGTTTTTTTTAAAATAATACTTGAAGGCTTATGAAATCTCACAACAACCCGGTGGTATATTTATTATTATCTCCATTTTATCATATGAAAAAACTAATACTTAGCAAATGTGATGTGAGTTGCAGATAGTCCCACAGCTTAAGTGTCAGAGCCAAATTTCTAGCTCTGGTCTTAATGTCTTTAAGTCTAGGGTTCTTTCCATTTTATAGAAATCTTGTACCATCAAAGTTTCCTTTTCACTTTTGAAAAAGGAAAGGTTTTTAAAAACCTGCTTAAGAAAATAAACTACTTGAGCATAGTGTAAATTAGCATTGTTTAGAATTATGCTTTGTATACTAATTATAGCATTTTTACTCATTCAGCCTGGTATAGTCTAGACTGGGCAACACTTTGCCAATTTCTAGCTACTATGTGTGCTTGAAAGCGTAAAATTTCATTTTAAAAAATAGTTTATAATTAATATTGATTTGTCCATTAATTGTAACTGATTTTACTTTACTTATTTCTAAGCCTAATATTGATAAGTTCTAATAGTCTAATATTAGAGGGTTTTTGGTTTTTTTTTAAGACTAGGCCCATGATTTCATTGGTATAGGGACTCAAGTAAGAAAACTTCTTCAACCTGTGCAGATTTGTAATTTAGAGAGTTTTCTGGTGATCTGGAGGATAGATGACTTGTCTAGAGTCACAACCAGTATGTATCTGAAGTGGGATTTTAACCCAGGTTTCTTCTAAGACCAGTTTTTCCACTATGCCTTGATGCCTGTTCCAGAGATAATTAAGGGATGTGTGTTTTTATTCTAAGGAGAAAATAAATATTCTACATAATGGATAATTCTTGAAGACAGTCAACCAGTAAGCATTTATCAAGTGCTTTCTGTGTTCTAGGAACTGTGCAAACCACTGGAAATAAAAAATAGAGAGTGAAATAATCCTTAATTGCAGGAAGCTTGCATTCTGATGGGTGAGACAAAAAATATGGTATATATAGAATAAATACAAAGGAAATAAATAATATAGTAGAGGGAGAAGGCACCAATTGTTGCAGGGTTGGGGAAAGAAGTAAATATTTTATTTAATGAATGTTATTTGAGTCCGCATTAATTTATGTTTATGTATATGTTTTTCTAAGGCATTTTTAAAGTTATTTTTGATCAGAGAATTTTAAATCGGGAAGAGAGACTTGATAGCTGTTTAGTTCAACCTCCTAGTTTTAAGGATGAGGAAACTGAGAGCCAGAGAAGTTACTGAGTCACTTGCTTTCACCCAGTTGGGACTGAAATTCAAGTCTTTTGATTGGCTCTTCATCCATGCATCCAAATTGAAATATAAGACAGAGCCATTCATTGTTAATAATGTACAATGAACACATTTATAAAAATCTTTTCTTTTTTTAAAATTAATTTATTTTGATTTATCAACAATCACTTCCATATGCTTTTGAGTTTAAAATTTTTCTTCCCCTCCCTCCCTACCACCCTCCCCAAACTGATATAGGCTATACATTTACATTCCTATTAAACATATTTGCACATTAGTGATATTGTAAGTAAGAATTAGAACCAATAGGAGGAACCACCAGAAAGAGGAAACTAAACTCAACGGGAAAAAAATAACCTCTTTTCTAAGTAATACGCATAATAATCATAGCTTTTCCTGAGATAATATGTGTATAGTAGAAAGAACACTAGATCAGTATAGTTGGGTTCTTTCTTTCATTCTTCACTAGCTAGCTGTATGAGTTTGGGTTGATAACAATGTCCTTGCAAATGAAAAGATTGATAGAATCTCTTCTTGCTCAAAAATTGTATGATTTTGTTTTTTAAAAAAAGTTAGCATATACAAGTTACAAATAAATGAAAGCTCATGAATTCTAAAGTAGCCATCGTCTAATTGTAAACTAACCTCTCTTCCCAAGTCTTTACATTCTATAAAGTAGAAATGTCAACTCACATGGAATTTATAACCATTAAATCATAATGTGAAGGACTTGATGATATAATAGTACTCTTAATTTGAAATGAAATTTAGCTTTAGATAGCATTTGATACTAGCAATATTTATTTTATTTGACAGTATCTTAGAATCCTTTTTCATATTATGTTATTCTGTATCCCAAATCTACCCTACCAACTCCCTCCCTCCCTCCTGGGAAGAAAAAAAAAGATCCTTTCAAGAGAGAGACTTAAATATTTAAAAATTTATAGTATTTCACACAGGCTCGTGTCCTCTACCCCTAGTTTATGGATGAAGTAGTGGGCTGTTAATTTGCCATTTGTCTCAGTTGGGAGTTTGTTTTCATGTTAGATTTTTCACTTTAATTTAAGGGAGTCTAGTTTCATCTGTTGCTAAAACACTTTTCAATATCATGACCAAAGCTCCACAGGAAAAAAGTGTAATTAATTATCCTTGGCTAATGTTAGTTCTACTTTCACATTTATATTTGAGAAGTTATTGCAATTGATGATAGAGTAAACTTTTTTCTCTATTACTTTCTGAACTTTCTGAACTACTTCTTGAATTTAGCTCTCTTGTTTTCTCTTCCCACCCTAAAGTCCAGATGGGTGTTGAAAAAAACTGCCTTTTTCAAATATGACCTCTTACTTGTGTTTAGGGAATACCATCTTGAGAAAATGTAAACAGATCTCCAGTTGCATGCGTGCAAATGACAGGCTGTAGCTACTATTTCAGAATGTTGGTCCAATAGATTTACTTACAAGTCAGTTTTCTAAGTAAGGAAACTTTTGTCTCTTTTAAGTGCCTTTGTTTTTTGTTTGTTTGTTTGTTTTCTAATTTAAACCTTTTTTTGATAGAAGTCTTTCTGAGGCATGTGGATTTCCCCTACTTAAATGATGTGGGCAGTTTCTAGCATACAAGCAAAGTGGAAAAAAGTTGGTAGAGAGGACCCTCCTCTCCAATTCCTGCCATCTTGTTCTTGGTGAGAGGTTGAATGTCAGACATTGTTCCTGGATCTAGGGTGTGTGAGTGTGTGTTTGGAGGGGGTTGGGATGTACTCTTGCATCCCAAGTTTCAGCTCAAATTATGTCCAAAAGTCTTTTTTTTTTATCATTATAGTTCTGCTTCATTTTGAGTTAAATGTATTTATGGACTGATAAGGGAACATTTATATCATTGCTTCTATTGGAAAATATATTTCAAGTTGGTAAACAATCTTAATACTTACAAATTCAATCCACTCATCAATAGGGAACTGCTGCATGGTAAACTTAACATTTTATCGGTGATTCAGGTAGATAGATCATCATGAACGTGTTTTGTTGTGCTTTGACATCTTCAGGAACTGTTGACATGTTGGGCTTAACTTAGTTTTATACTGAATTTCCCTGTTTCACTATTGATAATTTTTTTCTCTCTCTACATCAAATTTCACTTTTACTAGCAAACACCCTTTCTTCTTTCCTTATCCTCTTACCCTTCCACCTGCATTTCAACATAAGCGAAAAGTTGCCAGGGGCAATGAGATGACCAGAATTGGTAAATCCACAGACTTAGTTCTACATAGAGTTATAAGCCAATAAACAGGCTTGAGTGAGGTATATCTGTCCTTTGGAGTGAAATACACAAGCTATGTGACAGTTAAGTTTTTTCTAAACTTTAAAACCTTTTAAGGTATGTGGCAGTGTTTCAGATGGATGTGCCTATACTTGCTGGATTACAAAAAGGGAGAGGGGTGAAGATTTAGTGTTATGTTAATTAGACTTGTCCCCAAAAGTCTCTATACACTGTATTTCATTCTTTTAACAAATATTTGAATGCCTACTATGTGTATGTGATACTCCCTACTGTTAAGGAGCTTATTGTCTACTGAGAAGCTTAGAAGATTGTCCTGGGAAGTTATTTGTAACTTTGCCACTAATCAAAATATTGTTATTCTTTGGGCTTCTTTACCAGAGCAACTTATTTGAGGTCTAGGACTTGGATTTAAGTATTAGTCACTTTTCCTTTTTCATTTGCTGTAGCTTTTTTTCTGACTTTGTCATTTTGAATTGCCTGGAATCTCAAATTCTCACCCTTTTCACCCACCCACCACTGTCCAAATTTCTTCTTGTAGCAGATTATTCACAAGGGACTAAATGCTTCTTTCTTGTTCTTTGTATGCTGTGGATATGAAGAATAAAATTCTTTTCGTTTACATTTCACTGTCGTTCACTCAGTGTTTGAGCAGTACCATCAGAATGTGTAAGTACTGTACATTTATAGTATGCAAAATCAGATTTTTATCTGTTTTGGTTATACATTTTGTGACTAGTTCAAGTAATATTAAAAAAAAAGAAATCAGAGGTTACTGAAGGGAAATCTATAATATGTTATACTGTGCGAACAGTTTTTCATAATAATTGATTTTTACTTTTGAGCACTGGGGAAGGGATGTCCTTTCTGGAGATTGAAATGAGTGACTTGCCTTAGATTCAGAGAGTGTTCTTAGTGAATTTAACTATATGCATTTAAAATATTGGCTTTCTAGTAATTAACTACTACGATAGCTTGTTCTTGCATAGTGGATTTGCTTTAATTTTTTCTTTGACTTTTTGAATAAAGATATTATATAAATCTAATTTATATTATGTAGCTCTCTGCCTGAATGCTGGCACTCAAACTCCATGTGGCAGTAGCGTATTAGAAATACTGACCTTAATAGGTCTGGGTTTGTGTCTCACCGCTGCCATTTACGAGACTGGGAGGGAGCAAGCATTTATTAAGCACCTACTATGTGCCAGCCACTGTGCTGAGCACTTTATTTTACAAATATCACTAGCGATGGGAGATTTGGCTGATGGGTTAATGTTTCTGTTTGTTATTGTTTTAAAAGGGGAGCTGGAAATAGTTGCTCTTAAAGTTGCTTTGAGGAAAGCAGAACACAAAAAAAGAACTGTGTAAAATGAGCTATTAATGATTTTTGTTCAAATTACACTACAATAAGAACACTCAATCTCCTCTGCAAAATTCTCATTCTTATGCTATCCTAATAATAGCTCTCACTTTTTGAAAATATTTGTGCTTAGGCACCGTTAGTTCTGTGAGGTTTTTCTGAGTTGAGTATTTATAAGCATGTCTGCAGTTTATGAGAACTAGGAGTTGACTGATTTAGTTTTCATCCCTTAACTTTCATCAATGTTTCATTATTGTGTTCTGAAACTAGGTGATTGAGTGAGGCCATTTTAAAACCTATTGATTATTCTGCCAGCAGTGCTAGAGTGTTCCATTTGATGCCAGTTAGGAGTTAACTTGGCACAAGTAGCTATCCAAAAGAATTTGAACTTAAGGCTTCAGTTCTCTGTAAGTTCAAATTTTATTTCATAGAAACACCTGTTCAAGTGAGATAGAAGAATCCTTAAAAATAGTGCCTGTCATGAAATTGATTTTGTAGATTTCTTAACCATTGGGTAGGAAAGAAGAAATGTGGTGTTGATTACCACAAGTGATAAGCTCCTTTAAATTTGATTTTTTTTTTAAACTCTGACTAATCACTGGAATTTATAGTTAGGGTTGTTTGCTCAGGAAAAATTTTGAATGAATATGATGAGTATTTTAGAAAACTGCATTGTTGCTGGGTTGTTAGAGTAGTTTTAAGTTGGAGGTGTCCAATACACTCTAGTGTAGCCTGCACCAGATTAAGATGTAATTGGGAAATAATTGACAAAATGAAATATAATAAAACAAAGATAACGGTACATTTTAAAACTAAACATGCAAGGATAGGGATGCTTTTATATGGCTTAGTGGACCTTATTTTCTATTTAATTTGGACGCCACTGGTCTGACCTAATTTGATTTCTTAAACTTGGAGATTTAAGTGAGATATTGCCTACATTTTTAGTTAACAGTAGTTTTTATTTTTGTGTTGTTAAAATGCTAAGAATGTACCCAAGGGCTGTCCCAAAAAGGTAGGCAAGCGAGGGCTTTCTCATTTTGTCTGGCTTAGTTTTTAATAGAGATGCATCCCACTTCCATGAAATCCATTGTACAAATAACAATTTACACAACAAAAAAGTTAAGAATTTACTGCAGAAATACCATAGAGTGTCTCCTTTAAATGTCTTCCCTTATGAATTTTAAATGTTAAGAAAAAACTTTTGACAGGCTCATGATGTGCAGGATGAAGTACATTTGTTAAATGCATGAGAAAAACTTGACCTGGAGTCTTGTATGACATAAGATAAAGCAGCCCTTTGAATACACCTTTTTCAGGTGAAAAATCGTAACACTGATAACTCTTGCCTCCTAAGTTTATTTGCACGGATGCTGGTAGATTAAGTATGAACCTTTTCCTATTCTTTGCTTCTTAACTCTGCAAGAATCTGGCCTGGACTGGTTTTTGTAGTGAAAACAGCCCCGAAGTTTTACTGTATTGCTGTAATTGTACAATATTCTGCTTTTTCCTCCATTAAGTTACATTGCATTGCAAGAAATATTTATTGAGCAACCTGTGTGCAGAGTTCTGGGAAGTCTTTTTTTTTTTTAATAAGAACCAAATTTAGATAAGAGACAGCTCTATTCTCAAGGAGCTTTTAGGGTACAGTAAGGGGAGGAAGCAAACTGAAATAACTAGTATAAGTATTAGAAAACAATACCATGCTTGGTCTGAGGGAGATTAGTGAAGACTTACTTCTTGAATAGATGGCATTGGTGAGGCTCAGAAGAATGGATAGGAATTCAGCTGATAAAGAAAGGGGAGAACTTTGCAGTCATAGACAAAGGTTTGAGGAAAGACCCTATGGGGAAGGGTATATGAGCTAGGGGCCAGAGACTTCAAGGTTGAAGTCATCAGTAATAAACAGTGAGTTGAGAAACTCACTGGTATAAATATTTATTTTTTTAGATTTGTTGCTGTGGGTCAATGTGGAGTTTAGAAGCTTTGATGAAAAGGGAAACTTGATTTCCAGTACTTTGGCATATTGATTCTAGGAAAGAATCTGTATTCTTTACAACTGATTGCATTGGCTTGCAAAATTATACGCAGCATTCAAAAATGTTATTTGAAATTATTTTTGTGAAACTTTGTTTGCTTTTGCCATAGCAATTCAATTCAGTTCTGTACTCATCTAAAATACTTACTGTGCTAGAAAAAGTTTAAGACTAATTCTTCCACCCTGATGAAACTTAGTCTGGTAGGATAGTTATAAGACAAATAAGTGGAGGACAAAATACGCAAGTTCATAAAAGAAGTGTAAGCAAAGTGAGGTCTGAGGCATGAGAGAAATCCAACTAGGCAGGATCATTGAAAGTGTCTCAGAAGAGCTAGTATTTGAACTTTAAAAGATTGGTAGGCAGAGACCCAACATATAAAGAGAGGAACAACATTTCAAGCATAGTGAACAGAATGAGAAATTGTATAAAATTGGGGAAATGCAGGGTATGTATTGGGAATGATGAGGAATCCAGTGAAACTAAAGCAGAGGTTGTGGAAGAATATTCTTAAATTTCGGGGAAATGATTTTGGACTTTGGTAATGAGATCCTGTAGTAAGGAGGATGGCAGTGAGAAAAGAGCAAGAGACAGAAGCAAAAGATTGTAAGAGGAGAAGATAAGTTTGGTTTTGGACTAGTGAAGCTGGTGGGACATAGGAGAGCAATACCATATGACGTGGCAGATGTGGGGTTGGAAGGTTGGAAAAGAGGTCAGGACTGAAGATTTAGCAGTCATTGGTAGTCATTGGTATAGTGTGGTTATTGAAGCCATGGGAGTAAATGTGGTTGTCAAAGGAGAGAAAAGAAGACTAAATATAGAACCTTGGAACAACACACTTGAAGGGGTAAGAAAAAGAACTGGGAAGAGGGATAGAGAGAATGGTTAGAAAGGTAGGGAGTGTTAGTGCTGAAGCTAAATGCATTCAAATGAAAGGTGGTCAGCAGTGTCATGCTACAGAAAGGCCAAGGAGGATGAGAGTGTTAAAAAGTCCATAGGATTTAGCAATTAGAATGTTTAGCTAATTAACACATGACGTTAAACAAGGATTTGTTAAGCACTTAACTGGATGCCAGGCACTCTCCCTTCCTTAAACTCTGCAAAAATAACTGGTCCAAACTGGTTTTTTTGTAATGAAAACAGCACCATAGTCTTTCTTTATTGTTATTGCTATGCAATATTTTGCTTGTTTCCTACATTACATTAAATACATGAAATGTCTGTTGAGCACTCATATGCAAAGTTCTGGGGATATAAAAAGAGGCAAAAGACAGCCCCTGACCTTAAGGAGCTCACAGTCTAATGAGGGATTTAATAGTCTAACAACTGTACAAACATGGTATGTACAGGATAATTTGGGGTGTGAGCTTAGAGGGAAGGGGCTAAGATTGAGAACTGGAAAGCTTCTTATAGGAGATGGGACTTCAGCAAAAACTTGAAGGAAGTCAGAGTAGCCAGTAAGAGGAGAGGAAGAGGAAGGTAATTCTAGCCAGGGAGCACAGCCAGTGGAAATGCATGGTTGGAGACTGGAGATGGGAGTATCTCGTGCAAGGAACAGCAAGAGTCTACTGGTTGCAGAGTACATGGAAGGAAATAAGATGGAAGAAGCTTGGAAGCATAAGAAAGGGGCTGGTTATGAATGCCTTCAAAAGCCGAAAACAAGCTCATAACTGGTTAGATAGCTTGGATCAGATAGTTGTTAATGGTTCAGTGTCAGTAGATGGGGCAGAAGGATCTGTGGTTAAATTTACATTCTCATGCTGTTTAATATTTTTATCAGTTATCTAGGTAAAGGGATAGGCACCATGTTCATTTAATTTGAAAATAACAAAAAGCTGAAATGGATAGCTAACAGAGGGAACAACATGTTCCAGAAGGATCTCTGACAGGCCAGAGGATTGGACTGAATCTAATGATTAAATTCAGTAGGTATAAATAAGCTCAAAAAAATTGAATTTCACAAATATAAGATGGAAATGAAATGGGCAGACAGCAGTTATTCTGAAAAAGATCTAGGGGTTTAAGTGGACTGACAGCTCAACGTGGGTCAACACTTTGATGTGGCAGCCAAAAACAACTAATGTGATCTCAGGCCATGGTGAGAGCATAGGTACACAGCAGACAGGGAGTGGGAAGTGATGGCCTCATTGTGCTCAGACCTTGTTTGGAATGGAAAGAGATTGGGGTTGGGCTTTAGAATAGTCCAGGCATAAGATGATGAAATCTTGTACCATAGTGGTGTCAGTGTCAGAGGAGAGAAGGGGCATGAGTGAGGTGTCAGGCCCTGACTCAAGGAGCCAACCTGAACACATAAAAGTATGTACACAATAGAGATATACAAAATCAATTCAAGGTAATTTGGGGGGTATTGGTGCTAGCCCCTAGAACTGGAGACATCTCACCATGAAATGACGTTTTTGCTAAGCTTTGAAGGAAATTAGGGATTTAATGGGGGAGAGGGTAGAAGGGGCGAATTCCTGGTTTCTGCAATACTTGGCAAAAGTATGAAGATGGGGGGCATCTAGGTGGCACAGTGGATCAAATCCAGCCTCAGACACTTGGCACTAGCTGTGTGACCCTGGGCAAGTCATTTAACCCCATTGCCTAGCCAAAAAAGAAAAAAAGGGGGGAAAAAGTATGGAGATGGGAGATGAGTTGCTGTTATATGTGAGGAAGGCAAAAGGGTTAGTTGGGTTGAACCAAAGAGTATAACAGTTCTGGAAAGGTAAGTTGGACTTAAATTGTGAAGGGCTTTAATGAGGAACAAAGATGTTTGTATTTGATCCTACAGTTAATAGGGTAATCTTTGAGAAAGCAGTTCCATTAGAATGCTGAGAATAGGAGCTGAGGATATACACCATAAATTTACCTTGGGGAAAACAGTTTGAACCACAAAAGCAGATAATTGTGCTGAACTGCAACAAAGTAATATGAATGTAGAATTTTTAAGTTCAAGATCTTAGAAATGGCATGTGTAGTTTCTTAAGATAGTTAGGTGTGAGGGGTCCCTTACCAGGTATTGTTTAAGGCAGAAAAATGAAGATTGCTAGAGTTGGGTAATTGGGTGGTCATGTTGGTAGAAGGGATACCAGTGAAGATTGAAGTCCCTGAGAATGATGGCAAAGGATGGATTCAAGAGGAAAATGATGAAATAGTTAATAGTTGTTAAGGAAATTAGGGGGATTACCTGGAGATCTGCAGATGATGGTAACTGGGTAGTATAAATAGATTTCATGGACTAAAGAAAAAAAGATTACTGAGGTATGTTGGGGCAAGAAGGGTCTAGAAGATGAAATTCAGAATAAGGATTATTGTTACCTGTGACTGACTACATGGCAGTAGACAGAGTGACTACCCAGTGGTTTGTGGGCAATATGCTTTTCCCAGGGCAAACTAGGCTTAGAAGAAAGACAAAATAAATTGAAATGGGCTTGGGGAATTGAATTAATGGAATGAGAGTTGTGGAAGAATTAGAGGTTATTCCCCAAAAGATAAAGTAGTAAAAGAATATAAACAAGCAAAATTCAAAAAAAAGAAATACAAGTTGTTCTAAATCACTCATTTGTGAAATGTTTTAAATCATTCATAAGACACATGCAAATTAAAACTGAAGTTTAATCTCATGGTTACGAGATTGACAGAAGTGACAAAAAATGATAAGTGTTGGAGGAGCTGAGGACAGCTACACTACTGGTACTGGTCTGGCCATTCTTCAAAGCAATTTGGAGTTATGTTAGAATAATAACTAAACTATGTACTTTCTAACCCATTGTTATTACTACAAGGCGTATATCCCAAGGAAGACAGAAAAAGTCCCACATATACAACATAACAACATTTTTTGTAGTAGTGAAACTAGAAGGAAAGTGGATGCCCATTGTTTGGAGAAATGGCTCGGATACCTTGTGAATCTAAGGGAATAAATATTATGGCATAATAGAAAATGATGAAAGTGAAGAATACAAAGACATTTGAGACATGTATGAACTGCATGAAGAATCAAGCAGAAGCAGAGCAGTTTACATGATGGCCACAGTAATATAAATAACTTGAAAATACAATTCTTTTTAATTCAGTGACTTAGTGTTTGGAGAATGAAGTATAGCCCCCTTTTTCTTGTCAAAGGTGGTAGGTTGCAAGTGGGAAAAGGGGCATACATTGGTTGACAGTGCTTATGTGTTTATTTTTGTTTTGTTTAGTTTCTTTGCCGCTAGGGAAGATATGATTACAGTTCCTGCGGGCCATTGAGGTGATTTTTTTTTAAATAGAAATCTTTTTCACCATCAGTGAAACTTCTTTTTTTAAGATAGGGCATGCATCTTGCATCTAAAGCAAAGAAGCGGGATTGGAAAGCCAAATTTATGGGAGGTAAAGTAATATAACATATTGACAGTAGGAAGAGAAAGACAGGCCGGGTCGATGGAAAAAGCAGTGGACTTTGAAGAACAGCTCAATTTGAATCTCATCTTTGATACATAATAGCTTTGTTAGTCTCAATTTCTGACTCCAAAATTGCTCTACCTGTTTAATATGATTGTTGTATAGAAAGTATTTTGTAAAACTTAAAATACTATGTAAACATACATTTTTATTGTAATTAGAAACATAAAACTGACTGACTCTGGAATTCTAAATAGAATGTGGAATGCTGATTTTTCAGAGTTTGATCACACAAGATCTTAACCTCAGATGTACTTTGAAATTCTGATAAAGTAACCACTAAAATAAGACAGCTGTACAAGATCTAATGATTCAGTCATATGCAAATATATTATCACCTGTCACCCAATTATTATTAGTTAGATTTTTGGACAATAAAATTACGTATATTTAAATTTTTTTCTGACTACATATGGGATTAATTTCAAAATATTCATTATAATTTTCTATAATTGGCATTTACATAATCAAGAATTAATCTGTGAAAAGGGAGCTGAGATGACATCTAGTGCAACACATCCTTGAACAGGGATGGTAGTACCCTTTATATTATAACCAACAATTTTATTATCCAGTCTTTACTTGACAGCTTCCCATTCAGGGGAACTTACTGCTTCCTAAAGCAGGCATCCCAATTTGGATACCTCTAATTTTTTAAGGACATTTTCCTTAAACCAAGTCTAAATTTGATTCTTTTAAACTTCTGCCTATCCCTTACTCCTTATTCTACCTTCTGTGGCTCTCTGCCTTCCAAGAGATAGCCCTTCAAATATTTGACTGTAAGTACCATGTCCCTTCAAGTCTTTTTCATCAGTTAAACATCTTTTAACAGATTGTCATCTGTGCCTCTGTCAGTCATTGATAAGGTTAAACAGCACAAGGCCAGGCATTAATCCTTGTGACATTTCACCTCTTTCATAGTTACAGTGAATCATTGATGATTACCCCTTGAGTTTTGCCATTCTACCAGTTCTGAATCTCCCTTACACCTTTCTTGCTTACGTCATTCTACCTTTTCCATGAGAATATCTTGAGAAACTTTCGGATGCCTTGCTTGTAATCTAGGCAAATGATATCAGTTCATTCCTATGGTATACCAGTCTAGGAATCCTATTGGAATTGTAAATGAATCCACCATCTCTCTACCTGACAAAAGGAAGATGTTTCCTAGGGCCTAGATTGGTCAAAACAATTAATTGCAATTACACTTCTTCTAGGGTTTGGGTTTTTGTTTTTAGGTTGTACATGTCAAAGGTTGTTTTTAATTACATTAACCTAGTCAACCGTATTCTTCTGGTTTTGCTAATCTTGCTTTTATCATTTTATGTCTTTTCATAGATCTCTCAATTCCTTATATAACTTTGCTTACAATATGGTAATATTTCATAAATTTACTAAATACTCTATTATTTGTTCACTCATTGCTACCACAAAATATACTTGCTGTGAATATTTTGGTTCTGTAATTTTTCACAGATCACTTGAGTTTTTGCTCAGCAAGGTTAGTTCTTCTAGTGCCAGGGATATAGTTTGTCTGGGCTAGGGAACTTGAGCGTAACGGCATATAGGTACTCTTACCATTTCATTAATTGTATATCAATTCTCTGTTACCTGTACTTTTTCTGTTCTTACAAGTCCAAGCATTCTCCTTGGCAGATAATACACAAACAGCATAGGCATTGAGCAAGACTGCTCTGTTGTCAGTGTAACAGTCCAAGCCCATCTTTTTTCCCTCTAATATAGTTATTTATTCCCTTTTCCCCAAATTTTTGTTGCCTGTTGCTTTTCTTACTCGCCTCAGCTCATTATAATAGTCCATTAAGCTGCTTGAAATCAGGGACTTTTTTTTAAATTTTTGGTCCTCAATACCTAGCACAGTTTCTGATCTGTAGTAGAAGGTACTTAAAATGCTTCTTGATTAATTTAACACTTCTTATACTATTCTTGTACCATGCCATATTTTTTTTTATTGATTACTTGTACTTATTTTATAATGTCTTTTTAAGATCTAAAATTCATTAACAAGTTCTCTATGTATCTACATTGGTCTCTTTAGACAGTTTCTCCTTTATCTCATTGAAATTTTTTGCCTTTGTTTCCTCAGAATTTTCTTGAGAGCTTCCCATTCCTCCTGGGCTTAAATTCACCTGTAGAAATATAATCTAACCTTCTGAACTCTCTGAAATCTGTTATTCTGGGATCTGGGGTATGTCAGATTTTTTCCTGCTTTTTCTCTTCAGTGCTTATTTTTTATTTTAATGGATTGGTCACTTCCCCCTCAAAGTTGCTATCATTTCCCAGCAACCAAAGTCTTCCTACTGTAAGTCTGTCCTGACCCCAGTCTATCCTGCTTCCAGATGTTAAGGTATGTCAGATTTTTTCCTGCTTTTTCTCTTCAGTGCTTATTTTTTATTTTAATGGATTGGTCACTTCCCCCTCAAAGTTGCTGTCATTTCCCAGCAACCAAAGTCTTCCTACTGTAAGTCTGTCCTGACCCCAGTCTATCCTGCTTCCAGATGTTAAAGTGATCTTCCTAAAGTGAAGGTTCTCCCTCAATAGACTGTGGTGGGTTTCCTGTCACCTCTGGGGTCGAAATCTTCTGTTTGGCTTTCAAAGGCCCTCACAACTTGTTCTTTCCCTTCTCTACCTTTCTAGTCTAACACTGCCCGCTCCTCATTTCCACCTGTTTACCCAGCTGTAGTAAACCTTTACTGATCCCTCTTAATTCTAGTGCAGATCTACACAGGTTGGCAGTAGGGAGGGGCCAAAATTAAAATAGGCTAAACTTCTTTGGACTGCAGGTAGGTTTTTAGTGGCTCACTTTCCAAGTAAAGGTATAATTAATGATTAAACTATTTTGTAAATAAACCATATTGTTTAAAAAGGGAAATTTCAATTAATGTCAATTAATTATGCTTATTACTTAAGATTCTTATTTATCATGAAAGCACATTAATGTTAAAAAAAATTACTTTGCTAAGCAGTACAAATTTTAATACATTTTTCAGGTTTTCTTACTGTTTACATTTAGTTAATGCAATGTATTACACTTCTCGTCAGCAGTTTATTGTACTCCAGAATCATGTCTGAAATTGATTTCTTTAGAAATCTGAAAACTAACCTTAGTAGCCGCCTCATTTTCTGAGCTTACTTTTTTGAAAAACCATTGTTTCCCACTGAGATTTTTCAACAATTTGGATGCTTTAATTTGTTTTTCATTGGTGACCAGTTTGCTTAAGTCAGGATGTTTTAATTTGAAGTGGTGACAAAGATTGTATTCCTTCGGAACAGCTATTACTTCTCTGCAAACAAGGCACGATATTTTGTGTCTTGTGTAAGTAAATAAACATCTACTTGTCCACTCCGAATTAAACATTCCCTGTTCTGAATCAGTCTTCTGTTTCTTTTTATCACCCATTTTACAAAGTCACCTCAAAAACTTTAATGTTAGAACCAAAAAAAATCTTCACAGCAACTGCTCACATACAAAGAGACGCTGAACGGAGTATCTGATCTTGGAGAGAGTGCCAGACACTCGTGTAACTTGGAGGGTGGCTGTGCAGTGAGGGAGGGGAAGAAGCCCTCGTTGCGTTGTTGCCACTCATCACCTAGCGGGCATCAGCTGTGTTGGCACATGGCTTAACTCACTTTGTTCCTGTTCTATACCAGTAACAAGTGAAAACAGCAAAAAGATACGACTCTCACGCCTCTCAGACTAGACACCAACTGAGGATGGTTGATTGCCGTGGGGACAAACAGGAGAGAGTGCTCAGTGACAGCCTACCTGCCAAGTTACATGACGGTCACTGTAGTGACTAGTGGAAAGCAGGTTAAGTGGTATGGACAAAGCACTAATTACATCTTTTCTCTCCTTACATCTTTTCTCTCCTTTGACATCCCCTACATTTTTCACAGGCCACCCAAAATTCTTTGATGGGCCACAAACAGCCTGCAGACTGTGTGTTGTGCACTCCTGTTCTAGTGCCTTCCCTCTGTTGATTACCTCCAGTTTGTTCTGTATGTGACATCTTTGTACATAATGCATGCTATCTCCCCCATTAGACTGTGAGCTCATTTAGAGCAAGTACTATCTTTTGCCTTTGTTTGTATCCTCAACGCTTAGCACATTGCCTGTCACATATTAAGTACTTAATAAATGTGTTGACTGACTAGATCCTACAGACAGTGGGGAACCACTGCATTAATTGAGTTAAGAAAGTAACACAATCATTTTTGCTTTTAAAGAAAATTGCGTGGGTAGTATGAATTGGAGATTCTCCGAAGAGACTGGAGTCAGGCAGACCAATTAATAGGCTGCTGCAGTAATTTAGATAAGAAACCATGAAAGCCTGCACTAAAGTGGTAGTTATGTAAGAGAAAGGATTGGATGAGAAGGTAAAAATGGCAAGATTTAGCATCTGATTGTATGTATAGTTTGAATAAGTGAAGAGAAGGGTACTAAGGTTACAAACCTGGGAGACTAGAAGAAGAGGGGTACATTACACAGAAATGAGGCAGAAAAGATGAGTTCTGTAGTAGACATTTTAAATTTCCAAGAGGCAGTTGGTGATTGCAGTACTAAAGCTCAGGGAAAAATAATAATCTGTCTCTCATTCTCTTACTTTCTCCCCTCCCCTCTCTCTGCTCCTCCACAAATGTATACATGTATAATCACATTTCTGAAAGTGACAAGTATTTGTTTGTGAGGCATCTTCAAATATGTGACAGTTAAACCCATGAGAACTCATGGGGTCACAGAGAATATATAGAGAGAAGAGGATCAAAGACATATTTGGATGATTAACCAGCAAAGGAGTCTGAAGAGTTGTCAGATGGGTAGGAGGAGAACCAGGAGAGACTAGTGTCAGAAAAACCGAGAGGAGAGAAAATCAAGTTTGTTATTAGTGTTAAATGAATAGAAAAATCAAGTAGGTTGAGAACTGAGAAAGGCTATCAAATTTGGCCCTCAAGAGATCATTGGTAACTCTGGAGAGAACAATTTTAGTTTACTGATTGGGTTTTAGAGGCCAGATTGCAAAGATCTCCAGTAAAATTTTCTTGTTTCTCAACCTTTTGAAAGATGGAATTATCATGAGTTAAGTCAAGAAATTGTTACATGCTCTGTTTTTTGTAGAAAGTTTCAGCAGATGAATGGATAACTGAAGTCCCCCATCTCTGCTATACATATGTGTATATATATGTATATATCTGTGCTGGCCTATATGTTTACCAAACTTATCTATTTCCTCTTTCTGTCTTTTGAGCTATAATATATTTACACAACCTTCCTTGTAACAAAATAAAAAAGACAAAGGGAGAAAAAGAAAGCGCTTCAGCAAAACTAACCAACATATTAACTGCTTGAGCATATACAGTGTTGCACTCCACATCCATAGCTCAAAAGAAGGGAGAGAAGTATGTCTTATCTCTTCTTGAGGTCAAGATTGCTCTGATTCTTTTGAATAAAGCATAACATCTTAAACCCATATTTTAGTTAGAAATTTCATCCCATTCCCTTTTCCTTTCTGGTTGTTTTTTTTTTTTTATGCTCTTGTGTCTAAGCCAGGTCATGAAAACCACCTGGTAGCTTTTCTCTCATTCTGGAGAAAACATTGGACGCAAAGTTGGGAGGAATTTGGAGGTACTTGTAAACAGAGAGGGAGGGGGAAAAGTGCAACCTTGCTGCAGTGGCAGATTCATGCCCAAATTGAGTAGTTAGTAATTCATGTTGTTTCTTGCAAGTTAAAAAGTCACTCTGCTGTAAATAGCTTTCATATAATTGGGATTACTCCTTAAATAACCTGTAAAGGTCATTTGAGGTTCCACAGTTATTTGCTGTTATCCCCAGTAAATTATTTTCTGAGTATTTCAGGTTTTGTTATCTTGATGTTACAGTTCTTGAGATTTTTCACAATCCTTACCATATTAGATTTTTGTTTTCCTTTGGTTTTAAGCTATTTCAGGAAAGTAAATGATTTTTTAATATATTCTAACATCATCATTTCCTTTATGCATATTATACTCAAGCTCTTGAAACTGCCCCTTATATTGATTTTTTGTTTTAATGGTAGAAAATTAGACTATTTTCTATTTTTAAAGTCATTTTTGGTGAGTTAACTTGATAGAGTCTCAAGATTTATTGCCACAAGGGGCAGCTAGGTGGCGCAGTAGCACTGGCCCTGGAGTCAGGATGACCTGAGTTCAAATTTGGCCTCAGACACATAATACTTAACTGTGTGACTCTGGGCAACTCACTTAACCCCAGTTGCCTCACTGGAAAAAAAAAAAGATTTCTTGCCCCTTTGAGAATTTTTGCCAAATAAGGGATAGAGATGATTAGAAAAGGTAAAGGGGACAGTTTGGCTATGTAAGATTTAAGTTTTGTGCAAACAAAATAAATGCACTTGGAATTAGAAGTGAAATAACTGGGGGAAGTTCTTGGTAGCATATTTCCCTTATAAAAGGACTGATATCCAAGATTTGTAAGGAATTGATGCAGATATATAAGAACAAGATAGATAAATGGTCAGAGGATTTGAACAGGAAGTTCTCAAAAGAAGAAAAGTAAGCTAGTAACCATGTGATAAAAGAGTGCTTCACAGCACTAATAATAGAAAAGCAACTTAAGTAAGTGAAGTGTACTTCATATACATCAGATTGGCAAAGATGACTAAAAAGGAAAGTGGCAATTGTTGAAAGTAGTGAGAAGATAGGCTTGCCGGTTGAGAATTGTTGATGGAACTGTGAATTGATTCAACCATTCTGGAAATCCATTTGGAACTATACCCAAAAAGTCACTAACCTGTGTGTACCATTTTTGACCCATTGATACCACTTCCTAGTCTTTTGCCTCTTAAAAAGATCAAAGACAGGGGAGAAGGACCTACATGTATATAATATTTATAGCAGTACTTTTTTTTTGTTATAGCAAAAAATTGAGCGCCTATCAGTGTCTAAACAAATTATGATATATGAACATAATGAAATAAGTAAGAAATAAGCTCAATAAGAAATGATGAATATGAGTTCAAACTTGACAAGATTTATATGAACCTAATGAAGTGAGCAGAACCAAGAGAACAACGTCTGCAGTGACCATAAGTATTATAAAATGGAAAAAAGAAAACAACTTTGAAAGATTAAGAACTCTGATCAGTTGTCCAACCAGAGCTCCAAATGATGGATGGTGGAACATGCTTTGAACCACTTTAGGTGTAGAATAAGACCAACACCATATATTTTTAGACATGACTGATGTGTGAATTCATTTTGCTTGACTACAATTTTGTTGCAATGAAGAGATTTTATTTTTTGAGGGGATAGTTGGGGGACTGTACGGTGATGTCATAGATGTACATGGAAGAGGGCAGAAGTTCAGAAGGGGAAACAGGAAAGCAGGGCAGTGTTGGTAATACTGTGTTAAATTTAACATATACTTTTTAAAAAACAAGGTGCATAATAGAAATTAACAGCTTCATAAACAGCCTTCTTTATTTATATATATTCCTGTTTGATGTCTGTCAAGTCCATAGTTTAAAAAAAAAACAGTGGGACACAGGGAAAGATGCATTGCCCTACTCTGTGCGATCCCGTTGTGGTCAGGTTAATATAGTACTGATCTTACTGTCAGAAAATCTTTATTTGAGCCTTGAGTCCTACACTTATTAGCTGACTTTGGGCTAGTCAATTCTCCAGTATGTGATTTGAAACTATTTCACAAGGCTGTTGTGGAAAAAACTTTCGTCAAAGAGGTTTTTATTAATACAAAGTTTTTTATATCACCTACATTTCCCCTTGTATTCCTTCTGGAAAACAAATTATCTTTTATTTCAAGCAGGAAGAAAGAAAAAAATCAGCAACAGTAATAGATATTTTAAAATCTGACATAATATGTGGTGTCTTGTACCTGTGGGACCCTTACTTGCAGAAAGAAGTAGAGGAAGTATCTTCTCATTTCCCTTTTTGGGACCAACCTTGTCATTTACAATTTTGCAACATTTAGTTTCATTTTAAGTTTGTGGGGGTTCTTTTCATTTACTTTGTCAATGCATCTATGGTTTTCCAAGCTCTGCCTGCTTCCTTTCTTTGCATCGTTTCATTTGAGGCTTTCCACAGTTCTTTTATTCATCATGTTCATTATTTCTTATAGTTCAGCAATATTCATTGCATTCATATACTGTAATTTCTCTAGCCAGCCCCTAATCAATGGGCTTCTACTTTATTTGCAATTCATAGCTACCACAAAAAAAAAGAGCCACTTTAAATATTTTGGTATATGTAGACTTTTTGGGGGTGAGTATAAGTAACCTCCTTGTGTCTAGTGTAGTAGTGAGAGGTCATGGACATTTGAAATCACTTTATTTGCATAATTCTGCATTGCTAGTAACTTACATTGTAAACCTTAAGGGATAACACCTGTATATTGAGGTTATAAAAGAGCAAGCAATATATGTGAAGGCTCAGTTAAATTATAAATGATTTTCTGAATAACACTGATATTTGAAGTGTTTTTAGATATCAAAAGGGACTTTTTTTTGGATAACTATTGGAGAGCAATACATTAAGTAGATGTACATGTATTGGGGTATGGTTAAAAGAATTTGTGATACATAAATATAATATTATTGTGCCCCTTCCAAATATAAAGAGTTCAGGAAAATTGATGAGACAAGTTTTAACTGAGCATAGTATATGTAATGATTGTAATAACACATGAAAATGTTAAAAAGCAGCTGATCTCAGATTAAAGGCAATTGAGAACTGTTGGTTCCAGAGAATAGAAATTAAAGTTCTGTTAAATGTGGTCAGTGTATTCATTGGTTTTGCTTATCTGTTTTCTTTGAGACAAGAGAAGGTGCTATTGAAGGGAGACTTGCTATCAGAAAGTGACTGTAATGTAAAAAAAATACAAGGGATCAATAAAACTATTTTTTTTTAACAAAAGCAGAATCTATATAAATCGTTCAGACATCTTTACAGAATATGTAAACTATCCTTGGAGGGCTACTTTGTTTTGTTTATTTTTTGAGAGTCAAGCAAGTATTCAGGAATCAGTGATTTGAGATGTTTGGCTCTCCTGGGGATGAGTCTTTGAGAACAAGTGACGTTCCTCAGGGCTATATCTTACAAAAGGTAGTGAAAGTGTGAGCATTTGCGTGTGTCTGTATACACATACACGTGTGCAGTATTTGAGAATCGTCTCCATAAAGGTGATAATTGAAACCATGTGAATAGATGAGATCACTATGTAGAGAGAGCCAAGAGCAACCTTTGGGAGACACCCATGATTGAGGGGGATGAGGTATCAGCAAAGGCTGACTCTTTTAGACTTTTGTAGATAGGTTCATTTGTGTGAGTAGATTCTTTTCATATTCATTTAATTAATATCTTTGTGGTTGAGGTAAGGTTTAAAGTTAGATTTGTGGGAGCAGCTAGGTGGCGCAGCAGACAGAGCACTGGCAATGAAGTCAGAAGGACCTAAGTTCAAATTTGACCCTAGACACTTACTAGCTGTGTGACCCTGGGCAAGTCACTTACCTGATTGTCTTCCCAAATAATATAGTTAGATTTGTGATAGAAAGTTCTTTTGCTAAAGTGCCCTGTTGAAGGGGCAGCTAGGTGGCGCAGTGGATAGAGTGCAAGCCCTAGATTCAGGACCCGAGTTCAAATCCAACCTCAGACACATAACACTTGGTAGCTGTGTGACCCTGGGCAAGTCACTTAACCCCATTGCCTAGCCAGAAAAAAAAAATAATAAAGTGCCCTCTTGAATAGCACTCAGGGGGTATGGAAGATTACTAAGTCTCCATTGGCCATATTCTTTAAGTGTGTCTTTTTATTGAAGAGGTACCCTGAAAGTAGAACTTTGGGCTGGTTGCAGGGCTGTTGGACCTACCTTACTTAAAATCAGCAGCACTTGGTGTAGCACAGTACATCCTGTTAATTATCATGCCAGAAATGCGTTGAGCTGCTTGGCTTAGCTATCTAGGTAAGAAAAGAAAAAGAACCAAGAGATAAAGAACTGGTATTTTTATAAGTTTATTTATAGCAAGTTTATTTAAATTTAATTCTCTAAAAATTCAGAAGGAAAAAGAAAACTGTATAAATCTTTATAATTCATTTGAATTGAGAATTAGAAATTTGATATCGTATACTACATTACCAATCACCTTTGTAATCTCTCTCAAGCCCCTTTCTCCTTCTAACACTGCCCCCAGTCTAGTGCAGGCCCTTAACCACCTCACACCTGAATAATTGCAATAGCCTCCTCTTGGGTCTTCCTTCCCCAAGTCTCCCCACTTCAATCCATTCTCATTCATCCACTGAAGTGATTTTCCTAAAGCACAGTCTGACAGTGTCACTCCTCTCCCGTCTGCCCCCTACTCTAGTAGCTCCTTTGCCCCTAGGATCAAATACACAATGTTCTTTTAGAAAGCACTTAATAAGTATTTATTGAGTGATTGCTTGGCATTCAAAGCCCTTCATAACCTAAAAATAATAACAATAATAGCTAATCATTTATAGTGCTAGGCGCTTGCTAAGTGCTTTTTACACTTAAGCATCTCATTTGATCCTCACAACAACCCTGAGAGATAGGTGCAGTTATTATCTCCACTTTACAGATGAGGAAACTTGAGCCATACAGGGGCTAAATGACTTACCCAGGGTCACACAGCTAGTATCAGAAGCAGGATTTGAACTCAGTTCTTCCTGAATCCAGACCAAGTTCTCTATCTACTAGGCTGCCTAGCTGATACAAACCAGTTTCCTCCTACTTTTCTAGTCTTCTTACATCTTATTCCTAGCCACAGACTCTTCAGTCCAGTGATTCTCTGGCTTCTTGGCTGTTTCATAAACCAGACACTCCATCAGTTTTTCTGGCTGTCTCCCATATCTGGTACACTCTCCCTAGATTCCTTTAAGTCCCAACTAAAATCCCAGCTTCTACATGAATCCTCCAACTCTTCTTAATTCTAGTGCATTCCCTCTCTATTATTTCCTATTTATCCTGTATGTAACTTTCTCTGTGTGTGTGTGTGTGTGTGTGTGTGTGTGTGTGTGTGTGTTTTGTTTGTGTGTTGTTGTTTCCTACCACCACCACCACTCCCCATTAGATTGTAAGCTCCTTAAGGGCAGTGACTGCTTTTGCTCTTTTTGTATTCTCAGCCCTTAGTACACTGTTTGACACATAGTTGTTCACCCTTTTTTGAAGAGGACCAGTGATATCATAGGACAATGTCTAGACTGGCATGTGCACTAGATTTAAGTGAGACAGAGTCTTCAAAGTCCAGTGGCAAGACAAAAGTTAGGACAACTGGTGAAGGCCCAGGAAGCAGTGGATGACTTTGGCATCTTCCATGTCTGACCACACTCTAAGCATTCCACAGCCCCTGCTTCAGCAGCTTTCACAGCCATTGGAACAAATTGTTTTCATCAACCCATTCTGCCCGGGGAAATCTTCACGTGCTTGGGATAGACATCCTCTAACTCACTGACAGGTTTGAGGCTCCTCAGTTACCCTCAACCTGGTTTAGCCCATATGCCAAGTTGATTTATGGGGGTGTGACTAGCATGTTACAGCTTCTTGGAGCTTGAGAGTCGGTGAATTTGATGGGCACCAAAGGTGGATGAGCAGCCTTGAAAAGGGCTCAGCAGACTCTCACGCCAGAGGTGCTAGTCTTCCCTGAATACCCCCTGGCACATAGTAGGAGCTTAATAAATGTTTAATGATTGGTTCCTGACTAGTCGTGTTTAGCTGATTTTCTTCTGTAAGAAATTATTTCACAGTACTGTGGCTGTGGTTCAGATGAAGCTAATTCCTTTTCTCTCTCTTTTCTCTTTTGGATATTATAGATGACCATGGATGAGAAATATGTAAACAGCATTTGGGATCTTCTGAAAAATGCAATCCAAGAGATCCAGCGTAAGAATAACAGTGGTCTTAGTTTTGAAGAGCTGTATAGAAATGCATATACGATGGTTTTGCATAAACATGGAGAAAAGCTCTACACTGGACTAAGGGAAGTTGTTACTGAGCACCTCATAAATAAGGTATCTATAACTTTGCAAGACTTGATATTTAACAGAGACGTGTATCATCTTATGTTTCCCTCCTCTAGGAATTTGTTTTCAAAGTATACTGACAACATATGGAAAGTTTTTCTTTAATGTGAAACCTCATTAATTCAGTACCTACTTATTTGGAATTAGCGATCTTTTTGATGGGAGTTGTGATGGTGCTGTTTTTATTATCTGAGAAGGAGGCTTTTGCTAGGCAGTTTAATAGTTTAAATAATACTGGAGGGGATTATGCCTACTTTAGAGAACAAAATTTTCAAGTACCTTAGAAGTGATTGTTTACTAAACAAAGGATGTGTCTTCTGGCAGGCTGTTTGGCACCCTGTCCCCTGGATATATGACCCCATATGAGGTCAGGTCCTGCAGTTTAAGAAGTGTTGAAGGGGTTGAGAGTGGGAAAAGTTTGAAAAGTCTTATCCTAAAGCACTGAGAGGTTAAATGGCTTACTTTGCTTTGGCCATACAGTTTCAGACTTCCTGGCTTCGAGACTGGCTCTTTAAATTATCTGGTCTTTTAATTTCAAGTCAAGCCTTGTGTCTACATTGCCGCATAAGCATACTAAAAGTTAATTAATAATTCCAGGCAGTACGTAGGTACTAAATGGGCAGGCAGCACAAATGATCATTGCTGTAGTAATCCATAGGAGGAGAGAAATTCACAGGATGTATACCATCTCAATTGTTGTTAAGTTGTTTAGTGTCCAACTCTTTGTGACTCCATTTGGGGTTTTCTTGGCAAAGATAGTGGAGTAGGTTGTCATTGCCTTCTCTAGCTCATTTTACAGATGAGGAAACTGAGGCAAACACGATAAAGTGACTTGCCCAGGGTCACACCACTAGTAAGTGTCTGAGGCCAGATTTAAACTCAGGAAGAGAAGTCTTCACTAACTTCAGGCCCACCAGGCACTCTATCCACTAAGCCATCTGTTGCCAGTGTCTCCCTACTCCATATCTTTTCATTGTCTGTCTCTCATGCCTAGTATGGTCTCCTTCCTCAACTCCACTTCTTAGTTTTATTACCATTCTATTAATCTTTTTATTTAATCTTCTGGCTTTTATTACGGTTTTCTCATAGGAACAACCCTGGGCTGAGTCACTTTCTTGCTACTATTCATAAGTGGCATAGTAGTTTAAATTCCTGACTCTTCAGGAAGATCAAGAGTTAAAATCCTTCCTCTGGCACTTATAGCTATGTCACCAATGGCAAATCTTCTCTCAGCCTCAATTTCTTCCTTTTTTTTTATTTGTGAGGCAGTCAACGTTAAGTGACTTGCCCAAGGTCACACGGCTAGTGAGTGTCAGGTGTCTGAGGCTGAATTTGAACTCAGGTCCTCCTGAGTCCAAGGCCAGAGCTTTATCCACTGCACCATCTAGCTGCCCCTGAGCCTCATTTTCTTTATCTGTTAAATAGGGATAATAAAACCTGCCTTACAGAATTTTTTTGAGGATCAAATGAAATAAAGCTCTTTGAAAATTTTAAAGCATTATATAAATGTTATCTATTAATTTGTGTTGTCATTTTTCAGTCATGTCTAACTCTCCGTGACCTCATTTGGAGTTTTATTGGCAGATATACTGGAGTGGTTTACCATTTCTTTTTCCAGATCATTTTGCAGATCAGGAAACTGAGGCAGACAGGGTTAAGTGACTTGCCCAGGGTCACACAGCTAGTATGTGTCTAAGGCCAGATTTGAACCTAGGAAGACGAGTCTTCTTGACTCTAGGCGCCACGTCATTTCCCTTAAGCATTAATATGTGTTAATATATATTACACAGATGGAGCAATAGCTGCTTTTATAGTTGCATAAAAACATTATATTGTAAGCTTATCCTCCATGTGCTTACTGAAAACATCCTTGGTATAACTTTAGTAGCAGATAGGACAACAGGGATGATATTCATTAAATCCTATACCCATGTGATTCTTTTCCTGGGTCTATATTTTGAAAGCTTTTTGTACCATATATCTTGGAAGTAGAATATTATAGCAACATCTGTTTTAGTAGTTATTAAAACATTTATGGATGAATGTTGTTATGTTTCTGTGATCGTGAGTTCATTTGGTCTTTGAGGATCTGGTTTCGCTGTGGTTTAATGGTTGAGTTTGGCAGGTTATTTTGAGGTCTGTGTATTTAGTTTGGAAATTTGTTGTGTGTTAGTCATTGAAAGATAATTAATTTCTGATGCATAATCCTAGTAATCACATCATATTTTGCTAGATACTTAGCAGGTGCTAAATTTTCCTGAGAGGCACCCTTGAAGCCAAGAACACTACAGTTCAAGTTTTGTCCCCTGATACATACTAGCTGTGTTATCCTGGGCAAGTCACTTACCCATAACCCAGGCCTACACAACTTGGAGCATATGTGCAGCCTCGGGTGGCTTGCAAAACATCCATTGTATGTAGAGGAAATTCATTGGCTCCTGGGGCTGCAAGTTGTGCTGACCTGTCTTAACCTGTCTACTTGAACAACTCTGTGAGGCTGTACTTTACAGAAAAATGGCCAACATACATTGGTAGTACTCGTTTACTCACTTTCGAGTGCCCTTATCAATGAATTCATACCTCAAATCCCTGTCTGTATTGTAAATTGTTATAGCCTGCAATGATGTTATGCAGTTTTTATCTTTTTTTTTTTTTTGCATTATGTTGGGGATAGTGAGAGATAGATTTCAGAGATCGAGGTTGGGGTTAGGTTATGGAAACAGTGAATACCAATCTAAGGAGTATGAATTTCATCCTATTGCAAATTTGTATTTTTAAAATGAGGAGTTCAAAGATCCACATTACTGATATAAAGACTCACAATTAGAAACTGCTAAGGAAAACCAGAAAGCAGTCTGGCAGAAATTAGATATTAACCAACATCTTATGCTGTGTACCCAGCAAAGTTATCAAGGAAGAAAAGACCCTTCACAACTGTGGATGGGGGAAGAGTTCATGACTCAGTAAAGGATAGAGAGGATCACGGAAGACAAAACAAATAATCTCGATTATGTAAAATTTAAAAAAAAAAACCTTTTGCACAAGAGAAACCAATGAAGCTAAAAATTAGAAAGGAAATAGGTGATTAGGGGGCAAATCTTTTCACCAAGTTTCTCGGATAAAATTCTTATATCTAGGTGATATGAGGAATTTATTCAAATTTATAAGAATAACAAAAACATTCTTTAATAAGTTGTCAAAGGACATGATCAGGCAACTAGTTCTCAGGGAAGAAATCCAGGCTATCATTGAGCATATGAAAAAATTCTCCAAATCACTAATAATTAAAGGAATGCAAATTAAAACATTAAATTAAAGCATGAATTGGATTTATATTTAAAAAAATAGAATACTACAGGAAAACAGTTATACTGAATGTAACGAGTTAGAAAGCGTTTTGAATTATGGTCAAAATGACACTAAACTGTGCATACGTTTTGACACACTGATACTACTTACTACTGCATATACCCCAGAGAGATCAAAGGAGAAAAAAGGATCCATTGGCACAATAATTTGTAGTAGATATTTTTGTTGTAGCGAAGAACTAGAAACAAAGGTGATGCCTATCAATTGGGGAATGGCTAAACAAATTAATGGTATGTGAATTTATTGGAATATTACTGTGCCATAAGAAATGTTGAAAGAATGGTTTCAGAGAAACCTGGGAAGACTTATTTGAACAGAACTAGAACAGTGCATACACTGACAATATTTCATTTATTTATTTTTGAATATTTTATTCTTTTCTTCAATTACATGTAAAAACGGTTTTTTAACATTTGATTTTTTAGATTTTGAGTTCACAATTTTCTTCCCCTTTCACTTTCCTCCCCACTCTCTGAGACAGTAAGCAATTTTACATAGGTTATACATGTAGCAACAACATTTTAAAGAGAACTTTAAAAGATTAAGAACTCTGATCAGTTCAATAATTAATTGACTGTTGACTATTGGTGAAGCAAGCAACCCATGGCCTAACAGCAGGATTATGTGACTCAAAGGTGCAGAATAAGAAAAACATCATCAGACATAGCCAATATGGAAATTTGTTTTGCTTGACAATACATGTTTGTTAAAGTTTTTTCTTTTTTTTTTTTTAAATGGGGGTTGGGAAAGCCAGGGACAGAGTAAGCACATTCCTTCCCAAAAGAAAGTCCTTGAGGCATTTGTTTATAAATGCATAGAAGAAAACAGAAGGCCAGAAAGAATCAGAGACAAACAGAGCAGCTTTGAAGGCTGCATGTTGAATTTTATATATTTAATAAGAAAAGTAAGCTATACACAATTGAGATTACCAGTTTCGTGTACATTCCTCTTTTCTGTACTATTATGTATATGGAAATGTTCCCCTCTTATTTGATGTTGAAGGTCAGATTTTCTTTTTAAGGGGGCAGTTGCAGGCAGTTGGAGGTTTATTTTTTTTCTTTAACAAAAGGTAATGATGGCCCCCCCCCCCACAATTAGTATTTTAGAAATACACTGCTGCTAGTTAAATATAGCATTGGTTTGAATAGGTAGAAACTGGAGATTGAGAGAGCAGATATGGAACTCTTACAGTACTTTTACTTTAATACTTAAAAGGCGATTTTTAAAGGTGAGGGACCTTGGAGATGATCATCTACTATAAAATGCTTTCCCCCACCTCCAAATGAAGAAATTGCTGTGTTTTACATGATCATGAACAAATGAAACTGTTAGCAGGTAATTGGAGGTTTGGGAACAGAAATGGAGAGAGGTCTTACATTTAGCATCCCTTTGCAAGAAGTGATCATTGAAGAGTGGATGATTTTTCTGAGAGTGAAGAGTGTAGGACAAAGTACTAAATCATGGTTAGAATCCATACTTAGGGATGACTGGAAAAGTTATTCTCCAGTAAGAATTTTGACTGTGAAAAAGGATTGTGTAAGTAGGTGGGACAGCAAATTCAAGCAAAGACCTTTTCAAGCATAATGAGCCCTATCTTTTATTTTGTTTTCTAATAGTTTCCTTATTATTTTTAAAAGTTTCTATCACTTGATTTTGTCACTTTCATTTTCAAATGTATCCCTTTCTTTTCACATACCCAGCAAGCCATCCTTTAACAAAGAATAAAAAAGGAAGAAAGTAACAGTTCAGCAAAACTAACACATCAACTAAATTTCATAGTATATGCAGTGTTCCCCATCCATTATTTTCATCTCTTTTCCAGGGCCTAGCCTAGCTAATATAATAGTATTTAGTTTAACTTTGTTCACTGTCAGTGCATTATTATAGTCATATATATTGTTTTCTTGGTTATTTTTACTTCACTCTCAGGTCTTCCCCTGCTTCTCTGAATTCTTCTTATGAATTTCTTCTTGTGAAATAGTAATATTCTGTTATGTTAGATTGTGAGTTACTTGAAGGCAGAGGTTATTTTTGCCTTTGTATATCCAGAACTTTGCTTAGTGCCTGCACTTAACGGGTGCTTAATGAGTGTTTGTTGATTTGATGAACATTTCCAATTCCTTACTTCTACCAAAAAATGCTTACGTAAATATTTTGGATCCTTATTCCAATCTTTTTATCTTCTGGGAATATGTACATATAATTATTGATTGACTGAGAGGTAAGAGAAGGCATCAGGGTTCTATGGAGTCAAAATATCTATATTGGTTCTAGCAGAGAAAGCCTAGAGCTAGAGTTCTTAACCTGGGGCCTATGACCTACTTAAATATTTTGCTGTTTCAGTATAATTGGTTTCCTTTGTAATCCTGTTGTATTTTATGCATTTATAAATAATTGTTTTCAGAATGTTAGACTGCCAAAGGAATCCATGACAAAAGGTGAAGAACTCCAGATCTAGAACATAAGTACTTGATAAATGTTTTTTTAATTGAATTGGGACTAGTTTTTATGAATTACTTATCCATCTGTTGCTTCTTACATATACTTCTTAAGGTTGCCAACCATGTTTATTTGTTAATTTTAGGGTGGCTGTGAGGTTTATAATGTTGCATTTTTAAAAAGACAGTTATTTTATTTGTATACCTGGGACAGAACAGGACGTCTTTTTCTTTTTTTTAAAGAAACATCTCCATAAATTCTAATTTATACATGAAATCAAAGCTAATTTCTCCAAAATTCCAAATTTCATATTTTAGGGAACCATCCAAATCTGTTAAAAGATATTTCCAATATAGTTCCCGCCCCCCCTTTTTTAAATGATTCCAAGACCTGTATAGAGCCTATGAATTACCCTGGTCCTAAAGCAAGTGAGTAGCTGTGATATCTATTTGGGCCTTAGGGAAAAAAATTGTCTCTTGTTTTGGTAAATATAGAAAATATTTCTGAATTTCTTAAGTAACCTAAAAATTAAGAAGAATTCATTTTGTTCTGGAACTTCTTTCCTGATGTAATACTTAGCATTCAAAAAAATGATAAGTCATTGACCATCCTGTAAAAAAAACCATAAAGTTCTGCTGTAAATTGATTTTTCAGATTTCATGGCAAGTTAAAATAACCATTATACAAAGCTGCTTTTGACAAATAAGTTTACTTTTAAATTAAATTTTTTTGTTATAAACTTGGCATCAACAAAAATAAACATTTCCGTATATATAAGGAAGAAAAAAAAGCATTGCCTATGAAACAATATCTTAAGTATATATTTTTAAAAGTATATCTTAAATTTTACTACTGTACTAAGAATGTTATAATTTTTCAAAAATTGTGAACAATGAAAAAATATTTATACATATATAAACAGATATTTTTTGTTGTTGTTGTTTTAGTCATGTCTGATTCTTCATGACTCCATTTGGGCTTTTCTTGGCAAAGATACCTAGAGTGGTTTGCCATTTCCTTCTGCAGCTCATTGTACAGATGAGGAACTGAGGTAAAAAGTGACTTGTCCAGGCACAAACAACTAAAATTTGAATTTAGGAAGAAGAGTCTTCCTGACTGCAGGTTTGGCACTCTACTGCTCCACCTGACTGCCCAAATATATACATACGAATATACAAACAGTACTTGGAATAAATAGAAAAATCACTTAATGGGAATTTGATTCTAGGTCCAAAGTATTATTTTTTTAAAACTTTATCAGGACTTTTATTTTTATTGGGAAGACTGAATATAATCTTTAGTCAGTTGCAAACATATCGGTCATTCAACAGCATTTATTAAGTTTTGACTATATGCCAGGTAGGAAGAAAGATAGTCTTGTCTTGGGTCTTAAGTGGCAACATTTATCGAGTGTCCATGTTCAAAACTGTTTGTTGTGGGGAATAGCTAAAAGAAATAGAAAACATCAGCAATCAGCCATGTTTTTAAAAGGCTTAAAGCTTCATATCATAAAGAACAATAAATTTTCTTTCTTGCTAACAGTCTCTTTGTGGATTAACAGTAAGTATTTATGGCATTGTTGGTTTTGTGGGTTTTTTTGTTTGTTTCCTCAAGGCTTTGAAGCCTCAATTAAATTTCGTGTTCAAAATGAGAAATATAAATATAGTTCTTGATAAACTGGTTTGTTTTCTTTTTTTACAAGTATCTAGTTCTCTTTTAAGATTGCTTTTCCCTAAGTCCTCTGTACCCTATCCTCCCACCAGTAATGTAAGTTTCATTCAGAATGTTTGAATGTTTTAATTGTCTTTTTAAAGTCTACTTACTTTATCTTAATATACAGTTTGTCCCAGAAACCGTTATGGAGTTTTAATCTACAGAAGCTTAAAGCTGCATTAGTGTAGTTAGTGCATTGGTCCCCATCTCTACCAAATTGTTGTTCTCCTAAATCTTATATCATAGTTTATTCTTTGGTGGCATTTTTTATGAGTTAATTCATATACTTCTGAATTTGTTTTCACACTTATAATAATTGCTAGGAACTGGATAAAATAGAAGCCATTTACTTGATGTTTAAATCTATAATTGCCTTTTGAAATCACAGATACATAATAGGATTCTTTATATCAAAAGATAGATCTAGAATAATTTTCTAAAGCAAATGACCTAATTTAATTTTTATTATTTATTTTTAGAAGAGCAGATTTTCAGGTTTTATGTTTGCTTAAAATGTCTGATCATGAGTGCTTTGTGTAATTCAGTATTATGGTGGCTTGGCAGTTATATAAGAAATGTTTATAGTTTATATTTTTGTTATGGATTTATAGACAGTAAAGCTTTCATATGCCTCTAGATAGGTGTTTTTAAGAGATGTGTAAGTAAACATATGAGACAAATAGTTTTAAACATTAAATACAAAATTCTATTATGTGGAGTTGAATTTGTGATTTAAATTCAGTTTTTTAAAAATCAGGTATTTAAATTGCCTACTATATGCAGTACACTTTTAGAAACCGTGGAGTCCAGCTTCTCATTCTACAGGTAAGGAATACAAAGATGAAATAAGAAACGGTCCCTGCTCTTAAGGATCTTAGTGCATGTATGAAGGAAATAAATGACTATACCATCAGTCTGGGAGTAGCTGTGAACCAACTTGAACAAAGCTAAATTTGTGCCTGTTGTATCAATTGTGTTTTTATGCTCATTGGACAAATATGGATAAGCATATGAAAAACTGCCAATTATTTGATAAAAACTATATTGAAGGTTCTGCCATTTCAGTTAATTACAAAGATTATTCTTTTTTGTTTTTAACTTATTTTTATTGCTCTTGTTTGTATA
The DNA here is from genome assembly GCF_003287225.1 of Phascolarctos cinereus. NCBI lineage: Eukaryota > Metazoa > Chordata > Mammalia > Diprotodontia > Phascolarctidae > Phascolarctos > Phascolarctos cinereus. The sequence goes on from NW_027556180.1 coordinate 61,126,945, forward strand.
CCACCTTCATTTCTAAATCCATCTCTCTGTCCCCCACCCAACAGATCATCCCTTGTAACAAAGATCAAAAAAAGAAAGTGAAAGAAAGAAAGCAGCATAGCAAAACCAACTGTTAAGTCAGTCTGTTTGCACCTTCCCCACCTCTTTAAAGGAAGGGAGGGAGGTGCCAACTACAGATAATGTTCTCTGAAAGCACTTGGAGTACTTTTAGGTTTTCTTAAGAAAAGGTAGGTTATCCTCATATATAACAATATTTAGAGCAACACTTTGTAATAGCTAAGAATTGGAAGCAGAGTAAATAGCCATCAATTATGGAATGACTAAACAAATTGTGGTACATGGATATAATGGGATATATTACTGTGCTGTAAGAAATTATGTAGATGATGAATACAGAAAAGCATGGAAAGATCTACATGAACTGATATAGAGTGAAGTAAATAGAGCCAAGAAAACAGTACACACAGTGACTGTGACAGTGTAAATGGAAAGAATATACAACAACAACAAAAAGTCAGTGTAACAGAATTATAAAGATCAAGCAGGACTCAAAGAGAGATGAGAAGACATCCCCAACTCATCCCTCCCCCTCGCTCCGGAAGTGGAATTTCCCACAGTGTTCACATTGCTCATATTTTTGGAATTTTTCATTGTATCAATTAATTGTGCCAACTGTTTTAGTCCTCTCTGAAAAAATGAAAAGTACTATTTATCATTTGGAATGGCTCTTTGAGAGGGAGAAGTATACTTGAAATGACTATGGCAATGTAAGAAGCCCAAAATATTTTTCGCCCGATTCATTTATTTATTTTTAGTTTTCAGCATTCACTTCTGTAAGATTTTGAGTTCCGAATTTTCTCCCCGTTCTGCCCCCCCCCATGATGGGCCTGCGTTCTGATTCCCCCTTCACCCAATCTGTTTTCCCTTCCATTCCCTTCATCTTATCCCTGTCCTCTTCTATTTTCCTGTAAGGGTAAGATAGATTTCTATGCTCCTTTGCCTGTGCATCTTATTTCCCAGTTGCATGCAGAAACAATTTCTAACATTCATTTCTAAGACTTTGAGTTCTAAAATCTCTCCCCTCCTCCCTCCTCGCCCACCCTCATTGAGAAGGCAAGCAATTTTCATAGGCCACACATATATAAAACACTTCCATAGTAGTCATGTTGTGAAAGACTAACTATGTTTCCCTCCATCCTATCCCTCCCCCCATTTATTCTATTCTCTCCTTTGCTCCTGTCCCTCTTCACAAGTGTTTACTTCTGATTACCCCCTCCTGCAATCTGTCCTCTCTTCTATCACCTCTCTGTCTCTTATCCCTTTCTCCCCTACTTTCCTGTAGAGTAAGATAGATTTCCATACCCAATTGGGTGTGTATGTTATTCCCTCCTTAAGCCAAATCTGATGAGAATAAGATTCACTCATTCCTTCTCACTTCCCTTCCGCTGTAAAAGCTTTTTCTTTCCTCTTTTATGTGAGATAATTTACCCTATTCTACCTCTCTCTTTCTCCTTCTCCCAGTACATTCTTCTCTCACCCCTTAATTTTCTTTTTTATGTATCATCCCTTCATATTCAACTTGTGCCCTCTGTCTATGTATATTCCCTCCAACTACCCTAATAATGAGAAAGCTCTCATGAGTTACAAATATCATCTTTCCAGGTAATGTAAACAGTTCAACTTTAATAAGTCCCTTATGATTTCTCTTTCCTGTTTTCTTTCATGCTTCTCTTGAGGCTTATATTTCAAAGTCAGTTTTTCTGTTTAGCTCTGGCTTCTTAAGAATTCATTAAATTCCTCTACATCATTGAATATCAATTTTTCCCTCTCATTGATTACACTCAGTTTTGCTGGGTAGGTGATTCTTGGTTTTAATCCTAGCTCCTTTGACCTGGAATATCATATTCCGGCCCATCTGGTCCTTTAATGTAGAAGCTGCTAGATCTTGTGTTATCCTGACTGTGTTTTCACAATACTTGAATTGTTTCTTTCTGGCTGCTTGCAATATTTTCTCTTTGACGTGGGAACTCTGGAATTTGGCTATAATATTCCTAGGAGTTTTCCTTTGGGGATCTCTTTCAGGAGGTGATCAGTGGATTCTTTCAGTTTCTGTTTTACTCTTGTTTGAGAATATCAGGGCAATTTTCCTTGATAATTTCTTGAAAGATGATATCTAGGCTCATTTTTTGATCATGACTTTTAGATAGTCTAATAATTTTCAGATTCTCTCTTCTGGATCTGTTTTCCAGGTCAGTCGTTTTTCCAGTGAGATAGTTCACATTATCTTCTGTTTTTTTCATTCTTTTTGTTTTGTTTTATAATTTCTTGATCTCTCATAATGTCACTGACTTCCATTTGTTCCATTTTAATTTTTAAAGAATTATTTTCCTCCGAGCTTTTGGACTTCCTTTTCCATCTCACCAGTTCTGCTTTTTAAGGCATTCTTCTCATTGGCTTTTTGGACCTCTTTTGCCATTTGGTCTAGTCTATTTTTTAAGGTATTATTTTTTGGGGGTCTCCTTTAGCAAGCTGTTGAGTCGTTATTCATGATTTTCTTGCATCACTCTCATTTCTCTTCCCAGTTTTTCCTCTACTTCTCTTGTTTGCTTCTCAGAATCCTTTTTGAGCTCTTTCATGGCCTGAGACCAGTTCGTATTTTTCTTGGACGCTGTGGGTGTAGGAGCTTTGACTTTGTTGTCTTCTGGTTGTATGTTTTGATCTTCCTTGTCACCAAAGTAAGATTCTGTAGTCTGAATTTTTTCCCTCTGCTCATCTTCCCAATCAGTTCCTTGACTTTTTAAAGTCTTTGTTAAGTTAGTCTCTGCTTCCAGTGTAGACTGTGTACTGTCCCAGGCTTTGGGGGTTTTGTGCAGTTGTTTTCAGAGATACTTCTAGGGACCTATAAGTTTTCAGTTCTTCCAAGGTGGTATGATCTAAGGAGAGGTGTTTACTCCTTTCCTGGCCTGTGTTCTTGTCTGTGAGTGACCACAAGCACTGTTTTCTGCCCTGGAAATGAGAGGAGGGCTCTCTCTCCACTACTGCCACAAGCTCCACCACACCAGCACTCCTTGCCTCAGGACTACCACCCAGGACTGGACCCAGATCCAATCATGGGCAAAGCAAGAGAATCCTGCCTCAGAGCCAGCAAAGAGATCCCTGCAACCCCCTCTGATCAGCTGCTTGGTCTCCCCATGGTGTGCGGGCTGGCCAAAAGCTCTGGAAGCAACTGCAGCTGTGGCCGCCGCTCTGGTTCTGTGTTAAGGCCAGGGCTGGACCACGCTCCTCTCTCACCCAGGTCTGACAGACCTTTCCTACCGAACTTCTAAATTGTCTTAGGTGTTTTTAGGTTGTGAAGTCTGGAAACCTCCACAGCTCTGCTTGGTTCAGTCCTCTGAGGCCTGCTCCAGGTTTGCTGAGGCCCAGTCTTTGCCTGTGTGGCCCATGCTGAACTGAGCTCCTTTCTCAGCGTGGAGCAACAGACTTCGCCCGTTGACCATAAAAGTTGTCTTGGGCTGGAAATTTGTTTCGCTCTGTCTTTTTGTGGGTTCTGCTGGTCTAGAGTTTGTTTAGAGTCACTTTTAAGTATTTGGAGGGGTTTGGGGGAAGAACTCGAGCGAGTCCTTGCTCTTACTCTACCATCTTGGCTCCGCTGAAACCCAAAATATTGATAAAAAAACTTTTTTAATAAAGAAAAGGTTATTTGGAAGTATTGTAAATTACCACTTTTAACCCATGTTCCTATTCCAAAGCTGGTTAGTCAACTTCCAGAAAAGAAAGCAGTGAGCACACCAACAGGATTTCATCAAAAATGGTCTTGTTGGATGACTTAATTTGCTTTTTTGATAGAGTTGCTAAACTGATAAATGCAACTCACCTAGATTTTAGCAAAAATGTTGATGAGATGCAGTTCTTTGCTACCATAAAACAAGCTGCTTTAAATATTTTTTTATGCCTATAGGTCCTTGTCCTTTTCCTCTTTATTTGATCTCTTTAAAGGTATAGATTTAGTATCACTGAGTTATATGGTTTGCCCAGTTTAATAGATTTTGAGCTTAGTATCAAATTATTTTCTAGAATGGCTAGAGCAGTTCATAGTGCAACAGTTCAACAATGCATTAATGTATGTATTTTCCCATAGCTCCTCCAACATTTGTCATTTTTTATTTAATCAACTTTTCCAATCTGATGGGTATGGATGGAATCTCAGAGTTACCTTACTTTGTAGTTCTCTAATAATTAGTGATGTAGAGTGGGGGGTTTTTTTGTGGCTGTTGGTAGCTTGGATTTCTTTCTCTGAAAACTGCATACTTTTATCCTTTGGTCACTTATTAGTTGGGTAATGGCCCTTATTATTTATAAATTTGAATTAATTCCCTATATGTCTTAGAAATGAGACCTTTATGGGAAAAACTTGCTACAAATGTTTTCCTCTGTTTACCTGTTTCCCTTTTAAATTTAGCTGCACTGGTTTTATTTGTGCAAAAAAAGTTTTTATTGTATGTAATCAAAATTGTCTATTTTACCTTCATTGATCCTCCTTAACTTCTGTTCAGTCATGAACTCTTCCCTTATCCATAGATCTGATTGCTTTCTCCTCTAATTTGTTCATGATGCCATGATTTGGAACTATATGAATGGTGAAATTAGTCATTAGTGGTTTGCTGTCTACTTGGGAAATGGTCTCCAGTGGAGGAGCACACTAGATATCTAGACCCTATATGTATCTAATTTGCTGATAACAGTAAGCTCTATTAGTTAGATAATAAACTAGATGGCAAGATTCAAAGGACCCTAATTTGATCCTGGAACTAGGAATAATGGATAGAAATTGCTTTTGGAGAACAGTGAGTTTCCCTTCATTGAAATGTTAAAATAAGAGTTGGATCACAACTTGTTATATTTTAAAGGGATTTGTTTTTAGATGTAGTTTGGTCTAGGGAGCCACTGAAGCATTCTGCAATGTTCTTGCTTTAACTGATAAATAGCTGGTTGTGTGTACCTCACTTTTACTCTGAAATTAGGCCTAGTAGTCAAGAATAGAAATGTCATCCTTATCATTACTCAGAAAACAACAAAACCCTATGTAATCATCTGTTGTCTTTAGGGGGAATTATAATTCTGTTTCATAATTAACAGCTACTTCTAAGTATCCTCTTAAAAGTGCATTTTGGGAGATATCTGTAGTTTTCGAAACTATTTCTCTCCACTTTTACAGGGAGGAGGTGGATTGTGCAACTATGTGTCATTGTTTGTCTTTTCCTATGCTTATGAGAATTAAAGCATTAATGGGTAGACTGCAACTGTTTTGCTACCTTATTTTATCAATGTGTATGCTGCTCCATATTTGACTGTGCCAGTTATTTTGTGATGTCCTCTAGTCTTTACTTTGGCTAGATAAGTAGTAATGGTAGGTTTTGAGGCTTCTATTCAGGAAGAAACATCATTTTACTTAATCTGTATCTTTTTCTCAACCAGGCTGGTGAAAGGTCTCTGTGTTGTGCAATGTGAAGATTAATTGAAGAAAGTGATAGTTGGCCTGGAAAAGAAAATGCTTTATAGGGCTTTCAGATTAAACTTTTTCTGCTTGGCTGTGGATAGCAGCAATAGCAGAAGTAGAGGGAAATTGCAGAGGAAAATTGTAGAGGCTTAACATCAGGAAAATTTTTCTGATAGAACTATCCAGAAGTGGAATTCATTGCCTCCATAGCTGTATTATGTCTCCTCTTGCTGCAGATCTTCAAGCAAAGGCTGTATGGTTATTTTTTAGATGAGTAGATGAGATTCTGAACAGAAATAGGTTAGGCTTAATATTCTCTGAAGTGTCCCTTCTAAGTCTAATTCTGTGACTCATTGACTGTGGGTGGTGTGTGTGTCTGTGTGTCTCAGTACCATTGTCAATGATTTGCAATTGAAGAGCCTTGACCTTTTGCAATTATTAACTCTTACTCTTTTAGAGCATTTCCAGGTTTTTGTTCTTACTGCTACATTGAAGAAGTGTGGATGAGGTGAAAATTTTGGGAAGAATTTGGTTCAGGGGAAAGAAGTGTACAGAAGCCTCATGCTGTCCACATCATAAGCACTTTTAATAAAAAAAAATCATTCATAAAATTTCAGACACTGCTTTTCTTTTTTTTTTAAGCACTGGACATAACTACTATCAAATACCGCTAAAAATAAAATTAATGACATTTTTAACAGGCAGGAAAATACTTGTTTTTGATAGGAGTTATTCCTGACCATCAAGTTGTCAGAGCTCAGATGAGAATTTGTAAAGTGCAAGAAAAAAAATTTAATTCTTAATTTAAAACATTATTGAAAATAAAGAAATGGGAAATGGACAATAAAAACTGTCTCTGACACCAACTATGATTTCATCCAAAAGTTTAATAAGAATTAATTGCCTTCACAAGGAGAGCTGAAGAGTCCAGAAAATGCCTTAGACAGCAAAATATATGGCCTACTTGCCAAATGGAGAGAGATGGCTACCAAAGGCGACACTGGATTACAATATAAGCACGTCTGCAAATTCTTAAGGACAATGGACAGTTATCAACAGTATTGTCTCATCAAACAGAAACAGTGAATGGTGAAGTTATTTTTTTTTTAAAGTTTGACAGTATGTCCCACTAAGCAAAAGAGCATTCAAGAATGCAGATGGAAGGAGGAATACAAACAGAAGAAGAATGGAAGAGATTTGCAAAAACTATTTCAATAATCGTTTTCTCCATCAAGAAAAGTAGAACGGTTTGAACTGTAATGTCACAGTCTCGGAGGTGATAAGGTAGAATAGGTGAATAAGGTGAGAAAGCAGAACTGGCATTAAATAGAACAAAGAAGAGAAAAGCAGCTCAATTGGGTCAAATCTAGAGGAGATCCATGCTGAAGGTGATATACTTGTAGGTACATTGAGGGTACACATATAATACAAAGTATCTGAAGTACAAAAAAGATACCAAAGGTATGGAAAAAATCTTAGATCTTATTAATATAGATAAAGGTGACTGATAGAGCACATAGTTTATGTATGCTTACTCTCCCACTTATACAAAATCCTTATGAGCATTATTTATCTATGAGTTGAGGACATCTTCAATGAAAGATTTAGTTGGGAAGAAATAGGCTTTTGTGAACAATAGTTAACAATGGGACACAAAGCCTTACTATCTCATAGTTAAATAAAAGACAGAAAATATTATGCTTATTGTTTGATTACGAAAGAAGATTTTAACTCAGTGAAACAATATCTTCTTAAAGGTGTCTCCTATTCGTACATCAAGATTGTTTAGGACTCCTTTCAAGGTATAACAGAAATAACCCTGGACCTCTTGGTAAACATTGGGCAAATTATAAAACAGAGAGATGTATGCTCACCAAAGGTATCTGCAACTAATGGAGGAGGATTTCCCTGTAGATGTCCTCCAGAAGATCCTGTTTGCAGATGATATTGTGTTGATTACATCATGCTTCCAGACTTTACATAGCCTCTTGGAAGAGACCTGTAATAATAAAAAAAAGTCTTGACCACAGAGGAAAGGTCAGGTAAATGATGAGTGCATTGCCTATACAGTCATCCTTTCCACATCATGGGGGTTGGGGTGCCAGCATCTCTGCGATCTCGAAAATCCACATAAAATTTTTTGGCCCTCCCTTCACATTAGAGAAGAAGAAATAATATGTATTTATGGTAGATATTAGAAGATGAAATATGTTGGTATTATACAATACTCTGCATATATTTTGTGCTTTTCTAAGTTTCTAAACTTTTTCTGTGTTGTCTGCTGGTTTTTGTATCTTGCCTGTGGCTTCCACAAAACTCCCCCCAAAATTCCCATTTAATTTCTTATGCTGACCCCTTGATTTATCAAAACCTCAATGGGGAAAGTCGAAGTGTGGATGGGATAACTATTTCAACATGCATTTGTGTGTGGCTGGGTGGTGCAATAGGTAGAATGCTGGGCTTAAGAGTCAGAAAGACTCGAGTTCAAATCTAGCTGCAGATACTTAATAGCTACATGACCTTGGACAAGTAACTTAACTTTTGTTTTTGTCAGTTTCCTCTAATGTGAAATGGGGATAATAATAACTCCTGTCTCCAAGGGTTATTTTGAAGATCATATGAGATAATATTTGTAAAGTACTTAGTATAGCATTTGGCACATTACAGGTGTTATATGAATGTTTATTCCCCTCAGTCACCACCGCCACCTGTGTCCTAATTGGCACCAGAAAGCAGAACTCAGATTAATGAGTGGAAAATGTAGGCAGTCACATCTGCATGCCATATACATTTTGACCAAAAGTCTGTATACCTGTGACAGACAATATAAATGGATGAGCTAGATCTATCTAGCATTATAGAAGAATGAAACCGACTTACTGCTTTTGAGAAGTTTTAAGACTCTTTCCTGCCTTAAGCTTCCTTTGAAAGCCAAATTTGTCCATCTTTTCAGTCCTTAAGAATTTAGCAGTATTGCTCTATGACAGCAGGAAGTGGAATGCCGTCTTGTCCAAAGACCTAAAGATCTTTAAGATCTTAAAGAATACCATAGAAAAGTATGGTGCGGGTATTAGCAGGATGCAACGTGTAATCAGTGAAGAACTTTCATGTCATCAAGGAATTACATGATGAGAAGAGATGATTGCATTTGGTAAGAGTGCAGGAGAATAGGTGCATAGCCGAGAGAGCTCCGCTGGTACCTTCACAGTGCTGAAAGAAAGTTGAGGAAGCTTCCAGCACTTTGGATAGACCCTCTGTGGGGAACTTTGGATTAAAAAAAAAAAAAGATTTGTACATGATGAGCTGGCATGGATAGGTTATGATGTGCAGCCTTGCAAAGAACTCTTAAATCGGTAAGACCACAGATCCTTGACTATTAAAAAATAAAAGTATTCCTTTTTACTTTTTGGAATGCCCACATTATGGACCTATTATGCTTTTTTTTTCCTATCTTATCAATTTAATGAGTATGCTTGATAAATCATCTTTTGTTCATTTGGAGAAAGGAATAATTTATGAAAATATTCATTTTCTTACAAGTGGCTTATGCTTTTATAGTTTTGCTTGGACTGGATCTGTAGTTTTGTTGATGTAGGGAATTCCCAATAAGTAAACTCCTACCAATGGAAATCAGTACCTGCTTGGGAATTTACAGTCATGGAGAGTTGCCTGGGTCACTGAGAGGTTATCACAACTAATAGGTATCAGAGGTGGAATTTGTGACTACTGAGTTGTAATTAATGGGGATGCTGGAAGAGGGACCTGGTTTAGAATGAGAGGGATTTTGATTTTTGAAAAATGTCTAACTTATTTGTGATTTTTGTTTAAAAGCATTATTTGCTCTTTCAACATACAATTTCACATCTGTTACACATTTTTAAATAACAAACCAATACATTACTTTTTCCAAGAGAGCCCAGTTCTACTGAGTTGTTAAACACGGGTCATTTCTAATGCTACCTAAGTTAACATCATACAACTAATATTCCTCCTACCTTCTAGTATTGATTGATCGATGTCATTCAGTCAACATTTGTTGAATGTGTTTGTATATGCTTGTATGTATATGTGTGTAAATGTACCTGACAATATGCGGTGTTTTACAAAATCCAGAAAAAGATGTCAGAACCACAGTATCCCTTAACTTAGAGAGGAATGGAGTAACAAAGTTTGATCGTGTAATTTTGGAATGTATCCTTTTAATAGTGACTGTTATGGTTGTTCCCACGTTTTATAGTAAGGCAGACTTTTTCAGTAATAGTAAAAATATAAAAATCTTCTGTCCCCATCCCCCCCCCCCGCATTTCTCCAGCTTTGTCAGCTAAGAAGGCTTGTTTTCAGAATCTGATCATACCTCTTTATAATCCTTCTGACTGATGCTCTTGTACATTTCATAGGGTCATAGATTTAGAGCTGGAAGGACTGGGACCTTGGAGGCTATTGAGCCCAACACCCGCATTTCACAGATGAGGAAACTGAGGCACAAAGAGGTTAAGATGACTTGCCCAGGGTCACACAGCTAGTAGGTGACTGAGGTGGGATTTAAACCCACCTGACTCCAAGTCCAGTGCCTTATCCCCATTATCCCCACTTCCTCTTTCAAAGAATTTTTCATGTGTGAGGACCCCTTGTTTATTAACCCTTAGTACCTCCCTAAATTGTCCCTTGATTTTTTAAATGAGGTTCTTCTGTTACTTTCTATTGTGTTAATTGTTCCTATGTTATTCCTTCATCTTTAAACGTTTTTCAAAATTTTTATTCTTTTTTAAAATGCAACTTCAATTTTATCATGCCCATTAGACTTTATAATAAAATTGTTTTTCCCTTCAAAAATACCCTACTGTTCTGTTCTAACTTGTAACATTTTGTGATTTATCATAGCTTTGTTCCAGGTGTACCTTCTTTATATGTATATATATGGCATGTTATAAAGTTCTTTGTTAAATATTTCTAATCCTTTCTTGTTGTTGTTGAAAAACATAATGCTATTGTGTTATTTTTCTTACTTAAAGTAAAAAAAGTATCTGGCCCATTTCTTTAAAAGATGACAGGTCAGACTTCTCCATTCTGGCCTGAAATTTTTACATTAAAAGATATGAGAACATAGTGTAACACAGAAGAAAATACAGTACTTAAAATCTCATGGCTGTAATATTTCTGACTTGGACAAATTTATCAAAACTGAGCTTTCTATAGATTGTTTTCTTAACTAAAAAAGAATATTCTGTTATTCTTTCTTTGATAAACTATACAGGATAAAATCAATCTCTTCTGTTGCAGGTGCGAGAAGATGTACTAAATTCGTTGAATAACAACTTTCTTCAAACACTAAATCAAGCTTGGAATGATCATCAGACAGCTATGGTGATGATTAGAGACATTCTAATGTATATGGTAGGTGGTAATTCTTTCAAGAGAAATGATATATGTAAAATGTAAGAATGGGATCCACTTAAAAAAAAATTTCCATTTCTAAATACTAAGCTTCTGTAAAGTCCATAGAAGCAAGATAATGGTAAATTGCATATTTCCTTAATAATCACAGTGGGAGTGTTGTTCACCTTTTTGGTTTTTTACTGCCATTTGTGATTCAGAATGTAAAATTCTCAGAAAATATTGCAAAAAAGAAGTGTCTGGGTCAGTACGTTAGCACTCACAAATTTTTTATGCTGAATATTCAGTTCTCAGTTTTTTAACTGAAGGAAATTTTCATTTTCTTGTCATTTATATAGGTTATTTTTTGAAGTATAATGACTGGAATTTGAAAAATTACACATTTAACGTAGTTTACTCCTTTAGTGAGTACTTTCCGTGTTCATAGAAAGAAACTGTTTAAAGTTAATAGCATTTTGAAGGTGTACTTGCATTCTCATCTTTTTCCCCACAGTAAAAATCCACTCCTGAAACATGTTTTTCACATGTTCAGTAAGATAAAATCTTTGAGGAATGTTATGTGTAGAGTAAGGTACTTGATTAATATAAGGGAGTTGAACTGTCCATAGTTAGCAGTTATCTTTTGGATTACAGAATGGTCACATTGTGATTATACACACATAAGTTTTCTATATGATAAAGTATCTCAAGCTTGGATATGATGCTCTTACCGACATGCCATAAAATTCAGTTGTGTTGGAGCTAGAGGCTCTATTGTAATGATAGGAAAACTTGTTCATCAGACCCTTACCCAGGTGGGCATGTAATTTTAAAATAACTAGCATTTAAATCTGTGTAGACTATTTCCTTGAGCCTTACAAAAACCCTGTGAGGTAGATAATAGTACCCTATTTTAGAGATGAAACATAAGTTTCCAAAGGTTAACTTCTTTACCGCTGGTCATGTAGGTAGCAGGATTTGAACCCATGTCTTTCTGATTCCAAAACCATCACTCTATCCACCATACCTTGTTGCCTCTCTTAGTAGCTGTATGGTGTAGAAGCCTTGTGACTTGGTCTACTCTTTAGGATTTACTGCTAAGTCATAGACTTGTTTTGATTCTTATTGAAGGAGAGAATTCTATTATGAAGTCCTTAAGCTGACAAATCACAGGTCTTTCAGGTATTACAAAATGAATTCATCATAGTTTAGAGAAACAGAAATTAATAGACCTTTATTAAATGTAAATACAGACTGATCTGATCAAATTTTAACCATGGTACTTACTATGTCTATGCTTTAGAATCAGGCATATGAGCTTTGCTTTCAGGACTTTGTCCTTTTAGCCATATTGGCCCCAACTACTAAAATGCAACAGAAAAAGTGATATAATTTCCATTTATTCTAAGTTTTTCTTTTCTTTCTTCATCCTTCTCTTCCTGCCAGTGATCCTTGCTCTGACAGGAAAACTTAAATGAAGAGCATGGATCTGATCTTATTGGTGGTAGTAATGTGATTATACAGAGAAGCTATATTACTTTGATGAAATTGTAGAAATACAACATAGCCAATATCACAGAAATAACTATCTTTGGCCCTGATGATTGATTCTCTGTCTCACTTCTTTTAGCGCCTGTTTCAAAACTTCTTTTCTCTTTTCCAGTAGTAGCCTACTCAACTCTTCCTCACGTGCTTTCAGAAGAAGATCCTGTCAAATATTTCAACAAAAAAAAGTGAAAGAAGGTCCTCTACTAAAAGGAGATGGTAACATTAGGTGGCTTAAGAAGAGAAGAAAAGGTTTAGAATAAGTGCTGAGGGGAGTGGAATAAAGAGCCAATCAAGGAAGAGTAAAAGAATGTGTATGCAGCAGTGAGGACCTATTTGAGAACGTATAACATAAATTTGTAATGGACCCAGTTAGCATGATTGTATGACTTTGTTGGCATTCTGTAACATGTTGTCCTTATCAACTCTGTACTTCAAATCTCCTCCCCCTCTTCCTCTCCTCTTGGAGAAAGAGGTAGCCCTTTTTACCAAGGCTAAATTTTGTTCTCATTTCCTGTTTTCCTTCAGCAGTGTTGTCACATGGATCATTCTCCCAAGTCTATTTCCTGTTGCTTGGAGAATGCCAAGATCTCCATCATCCTTTAAAAGCTTCCCTTTGTTCCACCTTGCCTTCAGGTTACTATCCTATATCTCTTCTCTCTTTCACAGCCAGCCTCCTAGGGGAGGAAAAAATATGCTCACTGTCTCCATTTTCTCAGCTCTCATTCACTTTTCAGCATCTTGCAGTCTGACTTCTGACCTTGTAACTTAATTGAACTTTCTTTCTCCGGGATTAAGCACATTAATTGCCAAATATTATGATCCTTTCTCATTCCTATCCTTCTTGACCTGTGCAACATTTGACACGATTGATCATCCTCCTCCCCTTGTTCTGCACACTCTCTATTCTCTTAAGTTTTTGTGATTTGTTCTCTCCAACATGTCTGGCCAAGGGTGTATGGAGTGTTTGGAAGGACTAGCACCTCTGATATGGAGGCTTGCTGAGCCCTTTTCAGGGCTGTTCTTCCCCCTTTGGTGTCCACTTGATTCACCCAGTTCTTACCTGTGGCTCCAAGAAGCTGTGACATGCTCAGCAGCCACACCCTGGTAAACCATCTCAGCAGACAGGCTAAACCAGGTTTAGGGTAAGCAGCAGGCCTCCAACCTCTTGGTGAGTTAAGGGGATGTTTACCTCAAGCATGTGAAGATTTTCTTCTGTGGAATGGGTGGATGAGAACACTTTGTTCCAGTGGCCATGCAGGTAGCTGAAGCAGGCATGTAGAATGCTTAGAGCTTAATCAGATATGGAAGATGCTAAGGTCATCCACTGCATCTTGGGCCTTTGCCAGTGGTCTTGACTTTTGTCTTGCTCCTGGACTTAAATGACTCAGGAAGAGAGAGTGAGACTGGTGACTTTGTACAACTCTGCCTCCCTTAAATCCAGTTCACATGCAAATTAAGATATTGCCCTGTGATGTCATTGGTCCTCTTCAAAATCGAAATATAAACATGTCTGACCATTCCTTTTTAGTCTCCTTTGTTGGATCACCATCCAGTCATCCTGTTCTCTATGCTGACTGTACACCAGAGCTCTCTCCTGGGTCTAACCTCTGTATTTTCTTGGTGTTGCATAAGCTCCCATGGGTTGAACTATATGATTTCTCTGATTACTGCTTTCAGTACTATGTATCTATCCCCAGTTTGTCTCTTGAGCTCCAATTCTGTATCACCAGCTGTCTGTGAAACATCTCTGAGCATATTTTGACATTGTTTTCTTTCTCCATGCCTCTGCACGAGTTGTTCCCCTGAAATACACTCCCTCCCTTATCTTCACCTCATGAAATCTGTAACTGTCTTCAGGCTCAGTTCAACTGCCGCCTTCTAAAGGACTTCTGTCCTGATCTCCTCCTAGTGCCAGTGACCTCCTACCAAAAGTCGCTTTGTGTACCCTTTGTGTTTAAATTTGTATTATGTCTTGTTACTTTACACTGTGGACTTTTTCATTTCTTTGTATGCTAAGCCCCTGGCATAGTTCTTGGTATACTAGTGTTTTTTATAAATATTCCTTCAAGCTGTCAGTGTTGTTGATATATTACTAGGCAGAATGATTCCTAATAATTTCCTCTTCATTTGTCATGGATGGTTGTTTTTCATTTTTCATTTTGGTAATTTGGCTTTCCTCTTCTTAATCAAGAGGTGGTAGTCTATCTTACTTGCTTTTTCAAGCAATCAGTCCTAGGGCTTTTTTGGTCAATTCAATTTTTTTTTTATGTTTGTCTCTTCTTTCATTTTCAGATAGGTGCTTAGTAAAATTCTTGTTGGAGTTAATAGATAAACCAACAAAGTTCTATCCTCAGGCCTTTTCTCTGTACTCTCTCCTTTGTGATCCTGTCCACTCCATGGTTTCCATTGTCTTATATGTAGATCATCTCTAGATGTATATAATCCCACCCTTTCTTGGAGCTTTTCCCTACCATTTCCAACCACCTGATGTAAGTATCTTTACTTGGATGGTCTGCCAGTTTCTCATATTTAACATTTCCAAAATTGAACTCACTGTCTTTCTCTCCAAAATTTGACCCTTTACCAACTTTTCTTTTTCTGTTGATAGTACCACCATCAACAGTTTCACACAGTATCAAAATCTCAGCATTATCTCTGACTCTTATTCCCTTATGTCAGATCTTCCTCTCAAATACTGTTTGCGTCTATCTTTTCTCCATACTAGCACTGCCATAGTTGAGGCTTTGGTTATTCCTCACCTTGACTACTGTAATTGCTTTACTTTGACTCCGTTTCTCTTCTTTGTTTTTATCTAGATGCCAAAATTAGATTCTCTGATTTGTTCTTGATATAGATGCCAAAGCAATCTTCCTAATGCACAAAGTCTGAACATGATATTTCCTTGTTTAAGAACAGTAGCTGTATAGTTTTGTTGATCTTTTTGGGTTTTAGAATTTCTATTTAAGGATTTTAATATTTGTTGGTTTTCTATTTTTTTATTTAATTTCATGGCCACTTTATCTATTCTTTCTCTCTTTTGTTGTTAGAAGCGTTTAGAAAGATAAATTTTCCCTAAAGACTTGCTTTAGACTATTCCACCTGTCCACCTTTATTTCATACCATTGCCCTTTAGACTCCATTCTTTTGTTGTGGTGGTGGTGGTGGTGGTTGTTGTTCAGTCATGTCTAACTCTTCATGACCCCATTTGAGGTTTTCTTGGCAAAGATACTGGAATGGTTTGCCATTTCCTTCTCCAGCTCATTTTACAGACAAGGAAATTGAGGCATGGGGTCACACAGCTACTAAGTATCTGAGGCTTGAATTTGCCCAGGGTTGCACGCTAGTAAGAGTATGAGGCCAGGTTTGAACTTGGAAAGAAGAATCTTCCTGACTCCAGGCATAGCACTCTATCCACTGTGCCAGTTAGCTGCCCCATACTCCATTCTAGCTGAACTGAGTTATCACTCACTCTTCCGTCTGTGAACTCCTGCATTTACTATGGTTGAACTTCTCTTCCTTTAAGACCCATGTTGGGTGCTACTGCCATGAATAAAATCTTCACTGATTTATTTTTCCTGTCCCAAACCTCAGTTGAAAGTTACATCTCTCCTAAAATTTTCTTGTAGCTGTATCCTTTGTCCTAATCATAGTCTAGCTTTTATCACAGTTTTATTCATTCACACACATCTCCTCTCCTCTCCTCTCCTCCCAATGAAATTGATGCACTTAATCAATAAACAGGTATTAAGTGCGTCCTGTGTGCCAAGCACTGGGCTAAGTGCTGGATACAAAAAAGAGCTAGAAGACAGGCTGCCTGCAAGAAGCTCACAGTCACACTCTCTCTCTCTCTCTCTCTCTCTCTCTCTCTCTCTCTCTCTCTCTCTCTCTCTCTCTCTCTCTCTCTCTCTTTTTTTTTTTTGCTTTTTGGTGAGGCAGTTGGGGTTAAGTGACTTGCTCAAGGTCACAGAGCTAGTGTCAAGTGTCTGAGGCTTGATTTGAACTCAGGTTCTCCTGACTCCAAGGCTGGAGCTCTATCCACTGCACCACCTAGCTGGCCCCAGGAACTGCGTTTTCTATATCCTATGCATAATACTTTTTGTAGTCATTTAATATACTTGTTGAATTAAATAATTTAATGAGGAGAAGAATTTAATTATTTAGTAGTTAAGTTAGTTGCATGTATTTCAGTTTCTCTGTTTTAGAAGCAGTGATGCCTTGGTGCGTGTCCTCTTTCTTGGTAGCATACTTCTGGCATTTCAAGACCTTCTCCAGTCCAGTCCATCCTCCACTCAGCCACTGCAATGATTTTCCTAAAACCTCAGGTCTGATCATGTTACTTTTTCACTCCCCTATTCAATGAACTCCAGCGGCTTCCTGTTGCCTCCAGGAGCAAATACGGAATACTCTGTTTGGCATTCAAAGCCTTTCATAACCTTGCCCCCTCCTACTTTTACATCTTTGTCCCTAACACATACCCTTTGATCCAGTGACACTGGCTTCCTGACTGTTCCACAAACAAGACACTCCATTTCTCCGCTCTGAGCATTTTGTTTCACTGTCCTCCATGCCTGGAACACTCTCCCTCCTCTGCTCTGACTAATGACCTCCCTGGCTTCTTTGAAGTCACGGATGAAATCTCACTTTCTAAAGGAGGCCTTCCTCAACTCCTTTTTATTCCAGTGCTTTCTTCCTTATAATTATTTCCTATTATTCTGTATATAGCTTGCTTTGCATGTATTTGTTTGCATAGTTTCCCCCCATTTGATTGGAAGCTCCTTGATCATTCGTACTGTCTTTGTCTTCCTCTTTTTATATCCATAGTGCTTTGCAAGCATTTAAATGCTTACTGTGTGTCAGGCACTGTGCTAAGCACTGAGAACACAAAGAAAGTTAAAAGACAGTTGCTGCTCTCAAGGAGCTCACTATCTAATTGGGGAGACAACATGCAAATTGTTCAAATGAGATCTATACAGGATATGTAGGAGATAACAGAAGGAAAATGTTAGCATTAGTGGAGATCAAGAAAGGCTTCTGGTAGAAGGGGGGACTTCAGCTGAGACTTGAAAAAAACCAGGAAGTGCAGATGAGGAGGCGAAAATTCTGTACTTGAGGGATAGTCAGTAAAAATACACAAGAATTGAGAGATGGAGTGTCTTTTGTGATGTATTTAAAAAGACTGGACAAATGGGTAGGGGCCAGGTTATGAAGGACTTTGAAAATCAAATAGATTTTATATTGGATCCTGGAAGTTTCGGGAGCCACAAGAACTTATTGAATAGGGAAGTGATGTAGTTAGACCTGTGTTTTATGAAGATCAGTTTGACAACTGAGTGGAGGACAGACTGGAATGGGGAGAAGCTTGAGGCAGGAAGACCAAATGACAGGCTGTTGCAGTAGTCCGTACATGAAGTGATGAAGGCCTGCACCAGGTGGTGGCAGTGTCAGAAAAGAGAAGGTGGAGGCAGGAGATGGTGAGAAAAAGTGAAGATTCAAGGATGACATCTGTGTTTCAAGCCAGAGTGACTAGAAGGATAGCACCTGAAGTTAGGATGTGGGAAAGGTAATGGATTCAGTTCTGGATACTTTGTTTTTAAGGTGTCTACAAGATACCAAATTCAAAATGACTAATAGGCACAGTAGCTAGACTGGAAGTTGGAAAGAGATTAAGGCTGGATAAATCTATCTGAGAGTCATCTGCTGAGAGATATTTGAATCCACGGAAGCTAGTGAGTTCAGTGAAATAGTACAGGCTGCAGGAGTGGGGAACCTGAAGCCTCCAAGCCACGTGTGGCCCTCTGCGTCCTCAAGTGTGGCCCTTTGACTGAATCCAAACTTCACAGAACAATGCCCTTAATAAAAGGACTTGTTCTGTAAAACTTGGACTCAGTCTCACGGCTGCATCCAAGGACCTAGAAGGCCACATGTGGCCTCGAGGCTACAGGTTTCCCACCCCTGGTATAAAGGAAGGGAAAAGAATAAGGCTCAGGATATAACCTTGGGGGACACAAAGTGAGTGTGGCCTTAATGAAGGGGACTGGGAAGGATAAGTCAGATAGGAGGAAAACAAGGAGAGATAGCAGTGTCACAAAAACATAACAAGACATAAGCATCAAAAAGAAAAGGGTGATCGATAGTGTCTTAGGCTCCAGGAAGGTCAAGAAGGGTGAAGATTGTATAAAAGTCAGTAGATTGGGTAATTAAGGAATCATTAGTTACTGGAGAGATAAGTTTCAGCTGAATGATGAATTTGGAAGGTTTAGGAAAGGAAAGGCACTGATAACACCTTATGGCTTTTAGTTGCAAAAGGGCTAACTGGTAAGCATGAATGGACCAAATGACTGTTTTTTAAGGATGGAGATGGGGGGTGCTTGGGAAGGTATGGTCATATTTGGAGGCAGTAGGAAAGCAGCCATTAGAGATTAACTATAAGGGAGAGAGTGGGAATGGTTACAGGGGACATCGATGGAGAAGATAGAATGAATGACCTCATACATTTAGAGAACGTCACCTTGCCAAGGAGGTGGACCATCTCTTCATGTAAAACAGACATAAAGAAGAATAGTGGCTTAAGACATTTGAGTCATGTGCAGTGAGGAGGAGGGGATAAGAAGCTCTAGAAAAATGGCTTCAGTTTTTTTAGTCACCTATGCGGCAGAGTTCTTAGCTAAGAGAGTTGGAAGAGGGAGACCCATGCCATGGGAAGTTTGGGGAATATGTAGAAAAACTGCTGTTAAAAGTTATATACAGCACCTTTTCTAGATTGATCCTTTCTATAGTTGCAATTATTTCAAGGAAGTGAGACAGAATAAAAGAAAATATCAAAGATTCTTAAGGTCTTTCTTCTAAGAAATGTGGGTTTCCTCAATTACAAATGTGATGGTGTTCATCTTTAATAAAACAAGGAGTGATCTGGAAACATTGCCATGAAAGCTTATTTGAATTAGAGAAAAGAAAGATTGACTAAGTACAGTAAGCTACTTGACAATTTTTTTTAAATTTTGTAAATTTTATTTTTTTTTTAAATTTAAATTTTTATTTTTTTTTGCTACTTGACAATTTTAATTACCTTATACTTTTTGGACAAATTCTTATCTAGCAGACATTGGTGGTGCTTGTTTAGTGGGGTAAATGTGTGCATAGTTCTGCTTAAGAATTGCTTATCCACAGTTACAGAGGGCATAGACTTACGGAATTTTTAGAACTGGTTTTGTATAACACCTTCATGTTTGAGATCGGGTGACTGAGACCTAGCGAAGGCGAGTAACTAGCTAGAGGTCTTATAGGGAGCTAGTAGCAACCCAGTCCACTTGACCCCCACCCATCCCGGTTTTCATTAAACTAAACTGTATTTTAAAACTTGAACAATCTATTATTTAAAGAAATACCCTGGTGAGTCTTTTGGTAGTCATTCATTCCTGGACTCCTCCCTCTCCTCCTCATCTACTGATTCATTGCCAGCCTGAGGAGCCCTCTGCCCTGAGGCCCTGCTCTCTGTGCTGCAGGTCAGTGATGTTTTAGTTTCCTCCACCCCTATCTCAAATTCCCTTTATGCCATTTTAATGCAAGTTCAGTGATGGCAGGCTCATATCTATTTCTCTCCCCAGCATTTAGAACAGTGCTTGGCAAATACTTCGTCTGTCTGTGCGTCGTGGTAGATTTGTGTATTTTGTGTAAATGACGATTTTCATTCGTATTATGTTCAGTTATTGTTAGGTTTTTAGATTTGAGACAAACCAACATTTCAAGGACAACTTTATTCTTTGGAGTGACATAGACCTATAATCATCTCAGCAAGAATTCAGTGTATATGTTCAAATTACGTAGCAATTAATATATTATAGTCTTTGTGATCAGCTGTATTTAATGATTTTCATTAAAACTCTATGGGGCCACATTTCTTTTCAGTTGTTACATCTAAGAGCAGGAATTTGAGTTTGCAAAGTTGTGATGCATTGAAGTGCATAATGATAGTTCCCATGTATCTCATGTCTGTGTTCTTTCTTTTTTTTGATATATTTATTTTCTTTTATTTTTAAAGATTACCTTCTGTAACTGTTAAATAACTTAGTTGCTTCAGTTAATCTTTGATTCCATTGATTGTGGGTACTAACTTAGTCTCCTGTGCATCTCTTGTCATAGCTATACCATAAATTACGATATTAAGATCCTCCTAGCATTCTGGAAGTCTTCTTTTAGGTCTTTAATATGACCTTGGTATCAGTGTGGTACTCAGGCTGTCCATCCGTTTGTTACCCCTTGTTCTTGCTACATGACCTGCCCATCTCCCTTTTCCAGTAATAATCTTCCAAATGGCATGTTTTACATATCACTTCTTATGTACCCTTTATTAGCAAAAGACTGTGGCCTACTTGCACTTGCCATGAGTCTCCCCATTGTCCTGTCAGTTACCCATAATTGCCATACTTTTTTTTAATTAATGAGGCAGTTGGGGTTAAGTGACTTGGCCGGAGTCACATGCTAGGAAATGTTACGTGTCTGAGGCCAGATTTGAACTCAGGTCCTCCTGTCTCCAGAGCCTGTGCTCTATCCACTGCGCCACTTAGCTGCTCTCCATAATTGCCATTCTTAAGTGATTCTGATATTAGATGAATTGTAGGTGCATAGAGTCACTGGCAAAGAGAGAGAGAGAGAGAGAGAGAGAGTGTGTGTGTGTGTGTGTGTGTGTTTAGGAAGCAGTTTGACATTGCACAACACTTTTAACAATCCAGCCCACTTTTCCCCTTGCGTTTATTTGTGGTGATTACTTGTGCTCATCATCTATCTTTTGTGTCTGTCCAAGATACAAGTATTGATGGACTGTCTCATTGAACATCCTGCTGCATGTTGTTACATTCTGAATAGACATTTTTCATCCACTTGGTTCTTCTTGTGTAAGTTGTGATGGTGAATTTTTGGACAACTATGAATTTATTTAGGAGACTCTTCAGTATTCTGTGCTTTATATAAAATGTGCAGTGTCATCTGTAATTGACATCTGGAGGACCTCAGCATCTGTGGCGTGAGTTCTTAACCTTTTTTGTGTGTGTCATGGACACCTCTTTGGCCATCTAATGAAGCCTCTTGGCCCCTTCTCAGCACAGTTTCCTTAAATCCATAAAATACATGCGGATTACGAAGGAAATCAAAGGTTGGTAAAAGTGAAGAAGTACTGTTTGTTTGTTTCTGCTCTAAGTTCATGAATCCTCTGAAATCAAGGTTGAAACCCTTAATAGAAATCCCCTCTTTCTTGGATCCCACAGTGTATGTTCTTTATGATAATGACAAAAAAGATTTGGTAGGCTTCCATACTTCAATTGTTGTTAAACGATGAGTTGATTGTGAGACAATTGTCACTGCTTTTGTCTCTATCAAGGAATTGTGTATAATTTTAATATGCATGCATGGGACATACTTTGCTGAAGGGCAGACTTAAAAGGCTATATTTTTATCCTCTAAGATATGTAAGTAAACACAGAAGAATCTTAGATTCCATGTATTTTATGTAACTATAAAATTGTAACCTACTGTAGTAATACGTAACATTTATATATAGTGCTTTACAGTTTGCAAAGCACTTTTTACATACATTATCTCTTGTGATCCTCACAACAACCCTGTGAGGTAAGTGTTATTATTATCCTCATTTTACAGATGAGGAAACTGAGGCTGAGAGAGGTTAAGTGACTTGCCCAGAGTCACACTGCTGGTAAGTGTCTGAGGTAGGATTTGTACTCAAGTCTTCTTGACTTCTAAGTCCAGCATGCTATCCACTGTGCCACCTAGCTTCTTAGAAAATTGTTTGAAAACCTGTCTATTCCCTTCCCATGTTTTCGTAAAGGATGCTATCAGCATATGTGTAAATTTCTTTTGAAGATGAGAAATGGACAGATGGTTTGACAGATATTGATCACTTTGTAGTTGTAGTTTTGGATAATAATACTATCTTTTCCCCCCCAGTTTGTTGTCATCTCTTTCATATGTCTTAAGAATCAGTTTTCCAGTACTCTCTAGAATGTGTTATTTCCAGTAAAGATATCCTTATATATACTTGGTCTGGTCCAACTGCTCTTGTCTTTTTATCTTCATTAATACCATTTCTACTTCCTCTTTTAGCAATCAGAAATTGAGCTGCTAAAATATAGTGGCTATGCTGTCATTGATAAATAAAATAATTTCTAATAGAAATGCTGTTTCATTTTTTCTTTGATTTTGTTTTTCTTATACTTGTTATAGTTTCACTTTCTTAATGCTTTTAGAATGATATGGTTTAATTGGATCCCATACCAAGCTTTCTACAAATAAATTTCCTCCACTGCTTGTTGATATTCTTTGAGACAGTAGTGTTCATAACATCCCACTCTCCTTCCTCTGTGGGATTATTCATTTGAAATTATATTCTGTACCAGGTTTTGGCAGACTACTGGCTCAGGGCCAAAAACAGAACCACGCTAAGAATGGAGGTTTTTTGTTTGTTTTAAAGTAAAGTTTCATGTTTTAAAATGTAAAAAAATTCTTAGCTGCCAGATTTGGACCTCCTGACCAAGTTCTAAAAATGTAATCATTATTGACTTTACATTTTTGTTTGGGTAGTAAGTAAATGTATTGTCTAGCTAAGACAGTTTCTGGACTCATTTGGGCTCCTCGTTATGATTATTGTTTCATATTAATTAAACTTCTGTGAGAAATGGTGATATTTGGTGTCAGTATCTTTTTGTTGTTCCATTTCCCATTTTTGAGCATCATTAACATACTTAACTGGTTCAGGTTGGAACTGTTGTAATTTTGTGCTGTACCTTCATCTCATCTTGATCCTTCTAATTTGGTATTGATTTGGAATTTGGCTCTTTACAAGAACCAACTGTGTCCTCAGAGGTGATTATGAGTGACTTCCACTTGGATAACCATTCATTTTATGTCAAGACATGTTCAGCTTTGTTTTTGTTTCACTGTTAAGTGCTTCCCATGTCTTAATGCCTTTCAGGTTTTTTCTTGGAAAAAAAGACAGTGGAGTAGTTGTTTCCCTCAAACCTCCCTCATCCCAAAATTTCAGAAAAAGAAGTTTTTTTGCGCCAGATAGAGAATCACAAAAGCCAAATGTTTAAAATAAGGATACTACACTTAATTTTAAAACAGTCCATGAAATATTGAAGAACTTAAATGCTTAACGATTACATTCAGTGCTCCCACCACAGTCCAACTCATCCTGGTACTAAGCACTGTAATAAATCCTTATTCCATTCCATTTACCCTATTTCCTCTATGTGCTAGACCTTGTGAATATGAGCCACCTATTAGACTTGGACTTCAGGATTTGGTTGTGATATTCCTTATTGGTTCCCCTATGGCAGTGACTTGGCCTAAACCCCTCCTTTGCACTCCAAGACATGTGAGATGTTGATTTTACCCATCCATGAATACCATACTGCAGCACAGTAATCCAGGAAAACTTCTAAGAACCTTTGAATAGAGACAATGAAGCACTGATCATTTTGAATATACAGTGCCACTAAAGAAAAACTTTACACTTGAGATTAGAATTTCAAGAGTAAATAATAAATTTTGCAGAAAGCTGAAAGAAAACAGTGCCTAAGAACAGAGAGCACACTTAAGCAATGCCTGTTGACTGACCTGAAAGGAGTTTTGCAGTAATAAGAAATACTGAGAATGTAAAATATATATTCCCCAAAGAGTCAAGTTCAAACTGCA
Source organism: Phascolarctos cinereus (assembly GCF_003287225.1). Taxonomy (NCBI): domain Eukaryota; kingdom Metazoa; phylum Chordata; class Mammalia; order Diprotodontia; family Phascolarctidae; genus Phascolarctos; species Phascolarctos cinereus. Next base: position 61,151,069 of record NW_027556180.1, read on the forward strand.
ACCAAAAACCACATGTCCTTTACTGCTGATTCCAATCGTCACTGTAGAAAGATGGACCTTCAGCAAAAGAGAAGAATTTGAAGCATTCCTTCAAAATAACCAAAAAATCCTGCACAGGTGAGCCACAATATCTGACATGTTAGTACCTTAAACGATAGAAACAAATGACAGGTAAATAAGCATGATTATCAACAAAAGACAAAGTCTGTTCTCTCTTATAGGCTTTTTTAAAAAATTGGATTGAGGGGTTAAAAAAAATGAAAGTTCAATAACCTTAAGGGGCTTAAGAATAAAGGCTAATTGAGGCATCAGAAGAAGGAAAGAACTGAATTAAATTCTTTGAACCCCTATGAGTAAATTTGTATCTTCTGTGGGAAGTAAAAACAGTCAGATATGTATGAATGGCAAGAGAAGGGAGGTAAAAGAAGGTAGAGTTAAGATGTAGCCTTTCAATAGAGCAGCAGGATTCTTGTCAGAATACATTAGCTTCAAAGCATATTATAAGCAAAACTAATTGAAAAGACAAGTTACTGATTTAAAAAGGGAAGGGATAAAATCATTACAAAAGGAATGAATGGAAGAAAACATAAACATAATAATGTATGAATAGGTTAAACAGTCCAATAAAAGAGTTACAGAATGGGTGAGATAACAAAACCCAATAATTAGATGCATACAAAAATATATAAAAAATAAAGATATATACAAATTAAAAACTTTAAGAGGCTGGAATAAAATTTACCATGCACTAAATAGTTCAGAATCAGGAGTTTCAAGCCATGCTGTTGGACAAAGTGGAAGTAATTCATCGTCTGGTCAAAAAAAAAATTACAATGTACTTAAAGTTACTATATACAATGAAGCAATATCAATAATAGACAAATGCTGCACCAAAGGAAAAGTTATCTGAATGGGGAGGGGCACATAGTTAACAACACCATAGTTGTAGGAGACCTTAATATTCTAATCTCAGAGAAAGACAACTCTAATAAAGATGCCTGAAAAGAAGAATACAGAACTGAAAAAGCATTTGAATAAATTCTGAATGAGAGTATTGAAGAATTTACATTTATTTCAGTATCACACAATTCTTTTATAAAATTAGATCATATATTCAGATAAATTTTAAATGTTAACAAAATACTAAAAACATTCTTTATATCCTGTAACATTAAAGTAATAATTAACAAAGTTAACATATGCAGAAGATAGAAACTTATGATGAGAGATATAAATGACATCCCAAATAATAAGTGGGTCATAGAAAAAAATCATCAAAATTGTTGTAACAGTGAGAGAATGTTAGTTGATTCATTACATTCATTTATTACCCCAAATTCTAGCATGTAGCCATCTACTGCAGTTTTCAGAGGAAAATCTCTAAGAATGTATATTAGCAACTTAGAAAATGAAAGTATTGCAATTTTTAAACTGAGAAATCCATAAGTAAATACTAAATGGGCACAAAAGTGGAAATTTTGAAAATTGAGAAATAGATAAGATATAAAGTAAAAAGTCTGTAGAAATTATAGACAAAGCTAAAAGTTACATCCTTGAAGAAAATAACAAAATTGATAAAACACCAGTTATTTAAATGAAAAAGAAAAATCAAGTACTAAAAAATGTTGGAATCTATAACATACAAAAGCAAAGAATTATAGCAAAACCAAGAATTTAAAAGAAATGGAGGAATACTTACTAAAATATAAAATGTCCAGATTATTAGAATGTGAAAGAGATTTTATCCCTGTCTCAGGAAATGAAATTTAATAGTCATAAAACAGCAGTTAAAGGAAAAACTCTTTGTTCTATATAGATTTACTGATTAATATGATCAAATTTTTTTTTGAGGGCAAATAAAAATGTCACAATGTATATTTATTCCCTACACATTATATTCTTCACGAACACAGTTGAAATGGAAGAGTTAAAAACATTGTGAGTATTGATGGGTTACAGGTGATCATTTTGTTTCCTGCTAGTTATCTAGAACACTCACAGCTCATCTATCTCCATAAGAAGCTTTCTGAAAGACCCAGGGGGCCAATTGCCCTTTCTAACTATTTCTGACTTTTAGAATGCAGTTAATTAGGGATATAGAATGGAATAGTGAAGATTAGACTTGGAAGAACTGTTTTTTAACCTCTTCACACATTTAAAGGCTGTGTGATCTTGGGTAAGCCACTTAACCTTTGTCTGCCTCAGTTTCTTCATCCATGAAGGGAAAGGATTGGACACATACTCTTAAGATCTCATGCAGTCTAACTCTGATCCTATGATAATAGAAATGCTGTATACATTTTTGACAGTTAGGAAAACCCTGCCAAACTCTGTATGAAGACAAATGCGGTCCTAAAACCACAAATCAAGAAGGGATAAAGTAAACAAAGCTATCAATGAAGTCACTCATTAATATTGATATTGAACTTTTCAATAAAATCCTTACAATAGAATTAACATGGCAGATAAGTTACTCACTATGACTAAAATGTCTGGAGAGATTGTCATTGTCCATGGTTGGGTTGTCCCCATGTAAGAAAATGATAGACCTAAATTAGTTTATACATTTAATGCTATTCTGGTCAAAAATGTGCTTTATGGAACTAGACAAAATAGTATAACATTATGATTCAAACAAGGGAACATAAGGGAAATGTGCAAGGAAAAAACTAGGAATGAATCTTCCTGACCTAATTTGCACTATAAAGCAGTTGTCATGAAAACTGTTACTGATTTTAAAGTGGAGAAATAGATGTATGTAATGGACTACAGAAAAATTAGAAACAATCTTATCTCAGTAACTCATTGTTAAAAAACATGAAATGAGAAATTACTTGAGCAAGAACCACTAGAAAAACTGTAAGTCATTTGACAAATTAATTTTTATACCAACATCTTATACTATAGACCATAATAAACTCAACGTGGAGGTGTGACTTGAATATTTGAGGTCACACCATTAATTTTAAAAAAAGAGAGAGAGAACTAGATGAGATATATTTCAAATATGGTTTGGTGGAGAATTCTTAACTAATCAGGAGATAGAGAAGATAATAAAGAATCAAGTAGATAGTTAATGACGTTAAATTTGCAAACAAAATCAATGCAACTAAAAAAGGAATGCATCAGAAGGAAATCTTTGCCTTAACTCTAATAAGGGTCTGACCAAGTACATGATGATAACAAATATTATATAGTATACTAAGTAACTTAATTATATAAGATAAACCAGTATCTTAGTATTGATGTAAAAAATGATGACAGTTCTCACTGTCCATATGTGAGACTTCTTCAAATCACTACTAAGGAAATACAGATCAGAACATCTTTGAGATCTTGCCTCATACCAAGAAAATTGGCAAAAATGACAAAATATGGAATAAATTAGTTGTAGAAAATGGAAAAAGCTAATATGCTGCCAATGGAAATATGAATTAATCTAGCCATTTCTAGAAAGCAATTTTGAATAATACTAAAAAAGTGGCTAAAATATTCGTACGTTTTGACCCAGAGATTATCCCCAAAGGCATACATACCAAGGGGGCCAAAGATAGAAAGAAAAGTCCTGTATACACCAAAATATTCATAGTAACACTTTTTCGGGTAGCAAAGACCTGAAATCAAAGTAGATATCCAGTGCTTGGGGAATGACTGAATAAATTATGGTATATTAATGTAATGGCCTAAGAAACGCAGTTATAAAATATTAAGAGAACCTTCTATTACTCCTAGTTCAGCCATTGGTGCAACTGGAACAAGTCCTTGCCTTTTCTCTTTCCACATAATAGCCATAAATTTTATCTTTTCCAGATAAAAATTTTCTACTTCCTTCCACTAGTCTTCATATGGCACGAAGCTAGTACTTTTCATCATCCTTACTGTGCTCATGAATATTATCCAGCTTATCAATGTCCTTAAAATGTGATATGCCAAACTGAACACAATTGCCCAGTTTGATTTCTCCTGAGAACACATAATACAGGTCCCACTATTGTTTTCTTTTTGGGGGAAGTTGTTATGCTTCTCTTAATGCAACCTAAGATTACAATACCTTCTTTTCTTTTCTTTTTTTTTTTGCTATAGTTATACACTGTTGACTCATTAAGCTTTAAGACTAACACCTCCCCCTGCCTATCTTTTTCAGATGATTTACCATGTCTTGCCTCATTTGCATATATGAGATTGGCATTTTATATCCCTATTAAATTAAGTCTAATTAGATTCTACTCGATATTCTAGGCTGTGAAGATTTCTTTTCTAATCCTGACCCTATCATAAAAAATGCGATTTGGTACAGTGGAAACAACACTACCCCTGGCATCAGAGGACCTATGTTCAGATCCCATTTCTCATCTATGCTGACTTTCTAGTTCTTAGTACACTTTTCGTATCATCTCACCTAGTGTATCAGATACTTCTGAATGCTCTTCAGAATGCTAGAGTTGGATTCAGAGGACCAAGATTCCAGTCTTGGACCTCACATTTACTTCACTGAACAAGGCCCTTAATGTGTTCAGTCCACAGTCTCTTCATTTGTACAATTAAGAGGGTTTTACAAAATAACCCCTGATGTGTCCCAGATATCTCTAAACTAATGATCCTCTGGTCTGTGATACTTCATGTTCATCTGTGATCTTCATGATGGTTTTTTGCTTTGTGTTTATAAGTACTATGAGGGAAGGTGATCAAGGATCCCATGAATGTTACTGGCTTTGAGTACATTATGAAAACCAACTCTCCCAGCTCCTTTACTTGCTCCTCCAAGAGAAGCTATAAGATAGCCTTTAACCACTATGACATCTGTTTTCTAGCAGTGCTTATAATCAGAAGGTCAATATTGATATGGTTCAGCTCCTTTAGTAGTTTGATTTGTTTGTTGCTGGATTATAGGCTGACATTTAAAGTACTAACAGTTAAGTTAATATGATAGATATTGTAAAAATCTGTGATTCTTAATATTCCATCCCCCTTCCACTTTTCTAACTTTATCATGATGGAAGGAAGCCGCATGGGTCTTGAGAATCATTTTTTCCCTTTGTTTCTTGGACTGCTGGGGTCAAAAGAATCATATGAACTTCTGTGCTTGGCTGAATTCACTCTCAGACAGTGTAGAGTCCTGTGGCTTTAAATTATAGGGCAAAAGTTGACCCAGGAGGGAGGCATAATTCAGAAATGAAATTGTGAAGACACATAGATTAACAGTTCTGATGTGGAAGAAAAATGTAGATGTCTGATGGTACTGATATGGATACACAGTGAACGAATCAACCAAACTGGATTTTTTAAATATTTGTACAGGAGATGGAAGCAAAAGATAGGTAACAGAAGATGAATACAAAGGAATGACATAGTTCTTTAAGAAGACTCGGGAGTATTAATACTCAGAATGAATTGAAACTGCCAAGAAAAAGAAAGGACAGCAAAGATCTGGAAACCTCATGACTTAAACTATTCCCTTCCCCCCCTTTTTTTTTTAAGGGAATAGAGTCTGCAGACTATAGGCCAGTAAGCTGGATTTCTTTTCCTGGAAAAAATCGAGTATATTTTTAAAGAGTTGGCTTAGTAGTAATTTAGAAAATGAAACTGATTAGAGAGGAAATATAGATTTGTCAGAAACAAATAATACCTGTCTAATGCCATTTGCTTGTTGAAAGGGTCATTAGACTTAAAATTCAGGGAAATGTAAGCTATTATTTATCTAATTTTATTTTTAAAACATGTGACAGATTTTGTCATAATACCACAAATTTCTCCCAGCAGCAAACAACCCAAACATTACCCATAAAGCAAATTCTTCCCAAAGTTAAGCAAAACTTCCTTATAATGATTGTTAACTGATAGTATATACCACTTTGCACTTTTGTAGTTTACCATTTCTGATGGAAGAAAAGGACTTGTGCTTTTAACTGGAACAATTTGGTATTAACAGTGTCCGCTGAATTTTACTTGAATTCTGTTTTCTTTTAGTGATGTATCACTTCATTTGGATCCTTGTAGTCATTATTTGGTTTAACTTTCTTTGAACACAATTAAAGACTTTGAACTTTGAACACAGTTACACATCTCAAATTCTTCATTTGTTTCTTCAGGATGTGAGATTATTTCATCATAAACATATAATAAAGTAATCCATTTCTCAGTTTTGGAGCAATTTTCTGATTTCTCTAACAACAATAATGCTATTAATGTTTCTTAAAATCTGGGTCCTTTTGATTATTAACTTCCTTTGAGTGTTAATCTAGTTGTGATATTTACTGGTTACAAAGCACTTGAATATTGGAACTAGTTGACTGGTTGGGCTCAAAGTCACTGAAGTTTTGATGTCAGCTTGGAAGGAGTTGGTGTGTCTCCCTGGTCTCTACTAAAATTTTTGTCAGTGACTCGTATGAAAAAGATCTCTGGCTTGCATATTGAATTTGCAGAAAATATGAAGCTAAGAGGAATAGCTTTACATATTGGATGACAGAAACAGAATCTGTCGAGATCTTGGGAGGCAACATATTGAAAAAAGTTTAATAGTAATAACTGTAATGAGTTCCAAAGACCACTTTCACAAGTGTGTGATATGGGAGGTGCAACTCTGATAGCATTTTCCACAATGAAAAAGCTGACCATTTTGGGAGAAGCTCATGAGACAATAGCGTTATTTAGTAGTCCCATAACAAAGGAAATTTTCTGCTTTTAATTATAATAAGTAGGACAAGAAAAGTGATAGACCTACCATGTGTTCAGAACTTACATATATGATTGTGGTCAGTACTGGGTGTCATGTTTTAGGATAGGGTTTGATTAGTTAGAGAATATCCATAGAACAACCAAGATGGCCAAAAACTTTTGAGATCATCAATCATCAGACATTTATTAAATGTTTACTGAGTGTCAACACTGTACAAGACTGATGGTCACATCATATGGTCTGTAGTGGAGAAAATGTGTACACAAATCAGCATTTACAAAAATACATGTTTTGTTATGAGAAAATTCCTGTAGAGATCATGCCACCTAGGGCTCAGTTGAAGACTTATCCTGGGCTGGGGAATGTGGACTAATTGCTTTCAAATATTTCAAAGAGTGTAACATAGAAGAGGGATCAGGCCTTGTTTCCCTTGTACCTTGGAGGGCAGAATTTATGAGCAAAGGGTGGATGTTGCAGATTGACATAAGGAAAAGTTTATGAACCTAGAGAGATATTTGAAAGTAGAAAGGGCTGTCACAGGATTAAGTCTGTTCCTCTTCACAAAAGGTCTTAAAGCAAAGGTAGAGGAGGGGGATCAGATAGCTTCTGGAGTCCCTTCTAACTCTCAGACTCTCTGATCTTTCTTTAAAATGATAGAATTGGCTAGGCTGCTTTGTATGGCCAAGATGACTTTTGTGTGTGACTTTTGATAATTAAAGCAATTTTTATATGATTTTAAGTGTGAACAAATAACCTATTTTACCCGAAAATAATGCATTGAACAAAATTTTACTTAGTTTTACTGATCTGGAGAAATTAAACAATTATCTTTATGTTTGTTTATTTTGGTTTTAAATTACAGGACCGTGTCTATGTCCAGCAAAATAATGTGGAGAATGTCTATAATTTGGGATTAATTATTTTCCGAGATCAAGTTGTACGATATGGGTGTATTAGAGATCACCTCAGGCAAACTCTGTTGGACATGATTGCAAGAGAGAGAAAAGGAGAAGTTGTAGACAGGTATGATGATTTTTTTTTTACCGCTGCAATTTTTAAATTGGATAATATATACAGATTTAATAAGTAGTGACATAATCTTTGAATAAATGTTCTTTGGCTGATCAATTAATGGTCGAAATTACAATTTTGAAAAAATCAAGTGCATTAAATTTCCTTTCTTATGTGCTCTTCTTAAAAAATCAAAAGCTTTTCTTTTAACTTTAAACAGCATAAATATTTTCCAGAAAATAAATTTGTGTATTAGAAAGATTCCTGTAGACACTTGTCCTCCATGTTGACTTTTCATACTGTTTTCATTCTCATACTTCTCTTAACTTGTTTTAGTAGTTTGTTCTCTTGGCCTTTTTCATGAGAAATCCATGTTCTGTTTTTATTATTTCATCTTTTTTCAAATTTTTAAAAATTAAGCCCTAAAGTCATATCAGCTTTTACATTTTTAAATTAAATTCTCTATCAATTTTTTAATTTCATTTCTGATAATAATAATAGCCAGTGTAGCTCTTTAAGATTTGCAAAGCACTTGAAAAATATTATTTCATTTTTATCCTCACAACAACCCTGGAAGGTAAGTGCTGTTATTTTACATTTGAGGAAATTTGAGTCAGGCAGAGGTGAAGTGACTTGGCCAGGGCCCCACAGCCAGTAAGTGTCAGAGGTCAGATTTTAATTCAAGTCTTCCTGACTCCAGGCTTTGCCTTGTACACACTGTGATGCCCCCTAGTCTGCCTCTAGATTGTATTATTGTACTTGGTACTATAGCTCAGATAGAGTGAACCTTACAAGATGGTTCTTTCAGTGTAAAATATGTGACCCTTATATTTCACCGCTGAGGTCAAGACTGGCCTGAAGCAATCTGAAAGGCAATAGAATTTTCTTTTTTCAGTCTAGTAAATAGTTCCCCTATTTATAGCTGTTTGTGTTTTATTTTTAATCCATAGGTATATTCAGATATATTAGGTTCTCCAAGATACATACAGTATCTTAATCAGAGGTGTCTAGAATTTGAAACGGCACATTAGAACTGGTATATATTCCTATGTACATAGTGTGTGCTGTAGTAGTGGCTGCTTGAGTAGACACTATTCTTTTTTCTTTTTTTGTCTTTGTATCATCACCACCTACCATACACCAAGTATTTGCTTATTGATTAAGAATTAATTTTATAACAAAACTTCTTTATCCCTTTTCCAGTAAAAATAAGTTACTTGTGGGAGGCTGTTAAATCAGATTGAAAGTTTCATGAATATAATACATTTTAAATCATTTTGCATGTTTTGATCCTTTTTAAATGTTTATTGCTGTCTGTTGTCTAAACTGTTAAATTTCTTTTTACAGAGGTGCAATAAGAAATGCTTGCCAGATGTTAATGATTCTAGGTCTTGAAGGAAGATCAGTTTATGAAGAAGATTTTGAAGCCCCATTTTTGGAGATGTCTGCAGAATTCTTCCAGGTAAATTAATATTGATGTAAATAAATATTCCTAGAATGTATTCATATGCAAATAGCATAATGCAATTAGGAGCAAGGTTTTCTATGTAAACAAAATATATGGGAAACAACATTCCTTTATGTGGCAAGTAGCACAAAGTATTTTAATAATAATTTCAATGAAATGTTCATTTGTAAAACAGTATTTCAAAATAGGCTGTATAGCTACAGTTATTTTATATTGAAAGTTTCTGTACTGGCCAGTGATAAAAGTTTTGCAGGAGGTGCTAAATGGCAACTTGGGGAACTCAGTTGTTCTTTATAAATATCTGAAGTCTTTGGGCTTTTTTAGCAAGGTACATTGAGAAGATATTTTCTTTGTAAATTTGTGTAAAGATACCTTCTCATCTATCATGTATTTTTCATACTTTCCTTAAAGTTGATCAGATTAGAATTAGAAAGGATTTATAAGCCAGGAGTAGAACTCTTTACAGGGTTGATTTTAGGTTGCTAGACTAATTCCGCTTTAAAGGTATGCTCTTTTGAACTTAAATATTACATTAAAGAACATCATTTCACCTACAGAATGGATTTTTTTTAAAAGTACTGTCATAATTAGGTCCCTTCAACAACTTACATAAAATGTTTATTACACATTTTTACAATATTGTCTTGTGATCAGTAACGTACAAGCCAGAATAAAAACGTATTTATTTTACAGATGGAAAGTCAGAAATTTTTAGCTGAAAACAGTGCTTCAGTTTATATAAAGAAAGTAGAAGCAAGAATTAATGAAGAAATAGAACGAGTGATGCACTGCCTGGACAAATCGACTGAGGAGCCGATTGTGAAGGTGGTTGAGAGAGAACTGATTTCCAAACATATGAAGACAATAGTAGAAATGGAGAATTCTGGGCTTGTGCACATGTTGAAAAATGGAAAGACAGAAGGTACGTTTAAAAAGTATTGAAGTGTTACAAGGTTCTGTAAGTTTTATGAATCGTTAAAATTAATTGTGATTTTTCAAATATTGACGTGGGTTCTTCAGGGGTAATAATAGAGCGTCATTCTGGGATTACTCTGTTATTGATCTTAAGTACTTGAGCTTCTGTGCTTCTGGGGTGTCTGCCTACTAAGAATCTTAGACCTGTCTTAGAAGAACTTTATAATCTCCTGCCTTCTTTTCTCTCTCCATTTTCCCTCCTTCATTTGAGTTTCCCCTTGACAGAGAAAAAAAGGTGAGCTCCAGGATGCTTTTCCTACAAATTTTAAAACAAATAATTGTAAGACATTGATATTTTCCCAAGTTCCTGAGCTTCTCTTTTGTGATTGTTTGCAAATTGAAGCATTGATTTTTTTGTGTGTGTTAATTTTTTTCACAGGAAGTTTAATGAGATTTCAGTAAGGTTGTGGTCAAATATTACTTTTGGGTTTAGTCTTTAGTAGGAAAGTTCTTTGAATTGTAAATAGATAGATAGATAGATAGATAGATAGATAGATAGATAGATAGATAGATAGATAGATAGATAGATTGATTGATTTTGAAGAACACTGAAAGGTAAGACAGAACAATCAGAAACTCTACTTAATAAGATTTGAGAAAAAAGTTAAATACTCTACTTTTTTGAGGTTAGCTGTATTATTGACATTCATGTTTAGATTATAGAATTATATATCCATTATGCCACACTACCTCCTTTTGTCCTTATTTTCCTAAAAGAATGACTTTAGAAAAGACAGGCTACAGAGGCAGTTAAAAACTCAATGGAGAGGTACTATAGGAAGCAATTGCTTTTATGATACTTGCATTGTCATCAAATTTGTTTTTAAATTAATAATTTAATTATAAAAATATACACACAAATGCAACTATCTGATACTTTGTGCTTCCTGTCAAAATAGTCAATAACCATTTTCTGTACACCCTATTTTACTAAAAGGAGTTAGGGAAAGTTTCTAGGTTTATCTGAAACACCCAAAGGATTCATGGAAAAAACTATTTGATTCATAGTAGTAATTGCCTGAGGTGCCAAAGCTGTTCGGCAGTCTGGATGAGAGGTGATGAAGGCTTGAGCTAGTTGGATTAAGATGGTAACTGTTTGGGAAGAGTAAAGGAGAGTGTATACAACATATTTTGGGGAGAGAGAAACAACAAGATATAGTAACTGAGAACCGTCAGGTGCCAAATACTGTAATTGAGTGGTAGTCTCGGATAGTTAATAGAGTACTGAACTTGGAATTGCAAAGAGCTGGGTTCATATCCTTCTTATGCCACTTGAATTTCCTGGGCACATTACTTACTTTTTCATCTATAAATTGAAGAGTTGGGCCTCAGGGACCTCTAAGATCCCTTTCAGCTCTGGATTTATGATCCTTTCTCTGTGTCTCTGACCCTGCTTACTCTCATGCTTGGAATGTTCTCCTTCCTCACTCCCGCCTCTTGGGATTTTTGTTTTCTTTGAAGATTCAGATCAAGTTTTACTTTCTGCCAGAGCAGTGGATAGAATGGGGAAACCTGTACTCAAGAAGACCTGAATTCAAATCCATCCCTAAACACTTACATGTGTGGCCCTGAGCAAGTCACTTCACCTCTGTTTACCTCAGTTTCCTCAGTTACAAAATGGGGGTAATAATAGCAGCTGCCTCCCAGGCTTGTTGGGAGGATCAAATGAGATCATATTTATAAAGCATCTTGCATAGAGCGTGGCTCATAGTAGGGACTATGCAAATGCTAGTTATTGTGGTTATGATTATTCAGTATAAAAATTTTTTTTAAAAGATTTTTCTCATATTTAGTCTAACATTGTACTTTCCCGTTTCTACAAAGGGTGTACCAGGATATGAACTAATCTGAATAGTAAATAGTGCTAATATGTCATTTTTACCTCTGTTGTCGAATAATTTTTCCCTTTCATTGTTGCCTTTTCCATTTACACACAAAATAAAAGAACCATTTGCAAAAATAGGTGCAAGCTATGGAAAACTTTTAATTACGTAAGTACAAATTTAATAATGGGATAATTGGTAGCAGTTCAAGGTGCTTTTGTTTCACAAAATTTTGTTAAGTATATATGTATATAAGTCAGGCTCAAAATACCCATTTTTTAAGCTTGAGAAATTCAGTAGTAGATGTTGTCAGGTTTCTGATTAGGAGATTCTGATTAATTATTTACCAATTTAAGGGAATATTTTAAAAACTTAGTTGATATAAATTAATAATTTAAAATATAATTTTTATATTAGAAGGTGAAAATTGTTAAGCCAAATATGTGGATAAAAATAGATTTATACTGAATAATAGTTTCTATTCCCCATTTTGTTTTTAAAATATGTGTAAAATTATTTTACTAACAGGTTTCTCTGTCTGAATTAACCAAAATAATGAACATTGTCTTGTTAGTATTAATCTATTTAAAATTTTTCCTTTTTAAATAATACATTGAATATATTTCAGGTAATAAATTGATAATACAAGTAATAAGACCATTCTCAAACTATTTCATTTTAAAGAAGAAAAATGTAGTCTTCAAAATATAATTCACTCTAGGAATCTGAAAATTTTGATGGAGTTGCTGCCACCTCCCTCCCCCACACTCCCAACTTCTTAGTAGTCAAATCTTATTGATATTCTTAGCCAACTAAGTGAAAACGCTCTCTGAATTTAGATAGGTTCATCCTTGGTTGATAGCTATCATTGGGCTTGTACAACAAGCTATTCCAGCTACTCTTACTGTCATAGCCTTCAAGAATATAGTGTCACTTAGAGTAGTATTTTATTATAATAATCTTTTGTTAAATTTCAAGTTTCTTGCATTTTAATCTCAGCTATAAAATGGGAGATGTTTATATTCTAAGTGAAACATGATAAATTTAAAGTATAACAAAATCTTATTTTAATACAGGTATTGTGGTAAAATATTGACTGGTTCCCACTAGAGGAGTCTGTAGAGTTACTCTGAGAAGGTACATTCAAAAGCAGATTTTTCTTGCCCTATGAGTTTATAAGGTTAGCAAGGATGAGGAGAAATTTTCAGGTGATGTTTGTCTTAAGCAGTTTTTCACTATCTTTTTCCGTGTGATTCTTATATTCTTTAGCTGATGGTTAGTCACGGTTATCACTTTGTTTTTATTTTCTCCCTAATTGTTATCATAAACATTGTCACCATAACTAAGTTTCATTTATATTTATACCAGTGATATATCCAAAACTAGATATTTATAGCAATGATATATCCAATACTAGAATTAGGGTAGGTAAATTAATAAAAAGTTCTCCTCTAAAATATTGATGATAGCATTTTGAAAGTTTGTTTTGCTGTAATGTGTGTTCTAACTGTGATTTTGAGATCTCTTCCTCATAATTTGACATTTTAATACATTATATAATTTCCTCTTATGGAAAATGAATTTGATTCAGACTTATTTATTTGGCATCTAATTCTGGTTGGATTGTTTTTAATTGCATAAGTGAACATCATAGTGGAGACCACTAATTGCATCATTAATCAACAGTCTTCATAAAATACTTTGTTTTTATTTTTACTCACATTTTTTAAATTTGCTGTAATCAATTTTTTTCTTTCTAATTCTAGACCTTGCCTGTATGTACAAGTTATTTAGCCGTGTGCCAAACGGTTTGAAAACAATGTGTGAGTGTATGAGCTCATATCTGAGGGAGCAAGGTAAAGCTCTTGTTTCTGAGGAAGGAGAAGGAAAGAATCCAGTTGATTATATTCAGGTAAGTATTTGTACTTCTTTATTTGAATATTTCATTTAGCTTTTTGTAAGATCATAACAATAGACACATTTAAGAGTTTATTAAGATCCCTCATGCCTTACTGTAAACAGCTTTGGGTTTGACTATGCCATGAAGGAACACAAGACTGTTAGAATATCTTAAGTATGTGGAGAAAAGTGCCAAATTTGTGAGTCTTGTGTTTTCTGTCAGGGATCTACACATAGCTGATTACTTTGGTTTGCTAATAACTCTTAGCTGGACCTCCTTACTAAAATAAGTACCTCTAAAAATGGAAGTGTATCGCAAAATTTATGAATATTCTAATTGTTTGAGGCATTAGTATTTCAGAAAGAAAACATAATTATGTTCTTAGTGTTTCAGTGACTTTTTTTAACTTCTAAGCAAAACCAGCAACATTATAAAGTAAATTATCATAACTATTTTAGTGTGTGTATATTTTAACTCAAATCACTAACCTCTTTAAACCCTCAGTTTTAATTAATGCCATCATTGTGTTGTATCTAGCTTTATTGTCCAGCCATTAAGATGAATCTGTCATCTCCTCACTGCATGTAATTGTGTATAAAACTACATTGAAGTGCTTTTCAGATCTTTAAATAGAAAATTACATGGGGTGTCCAGCCTGTAGCATCACAGGGTCACAGGATTTGATAGTTGATTCAGGAGAATCCCTGCTGTAACATACCTTACAAATGGTGATCCAGCTCTTTGAAAACTACCAATGAAGTAGAACCCAACTCCTCTTGGGCCATTATATTCCAGTTGTCGGCTGCTGTAACTGATAAGTTTTTCTTGACAATATGATTAAATTTGTCTATGTGATTTTAAAATTACATAAATAATAAATTTTACCTTTTTTTCTTTTTTTTTTACATTTCTAATTGTGCTTCCTTCTGGATTTCCTTCTGTTTTCTTTTGCGCATTTTTAAGAAATGTTTCATTAACATTTATTGGCAACAAGATTGCTAATCCTCAGCCCACACCTTTCTCTTTTTAAAAATTACTCCCAAACCACCCCCCACCATCAGTAAACTTGTAAAAATAAGCATAGTGAAAGAAAATTAATCCACACAGTAAACATGTCCAGAAATGTATGTTTTTTATGCATATTGAGTCTGCATGTCTGTGAGGAGGTGTGTGGGTTATGTACTTCATTATAGGTCCTGTGGAAATGTGATTTGTCATTGTTTCATCAGAGTTCTTGACCTTTTTAAAAAAGTTTTAAATTTGTAAATTTTAAATTTATTTTAAAAGGTTTTTTTTAAAGTTTTTTCTCTAACAGTACAGTTGTCCTTGTATTAATTATTCTGTTGATTTTGTTCACCCTGCATCAGTTTATACTGCCCAGGATTATCTGAAATGTTCTCTTTCATCATTTATTTTCTTTCCTTTTTAATTTATTATTTATTTGTGATTTTTTTTTGAGTTCCATATTCTCTCCCTCCCTCCTGCTCCTCAACCACCCATCCAGAAGGCAAACATTATGTCACTTATAAACGTGAAAGGATGCAGAACATATTTCCATATTAGTAATGTGGGAATAACAAAAAAGGAAAGTGTTTCATTATTTCCTAAGAACAATAATATTCTTAAAATTGTATACCATGGTTTGTTCATCCATTCCCATCCCAATTGATGGAAATCTCACCCCACCCTTTAGATTCTGCTTTTTTCATTCCCAAGTCTTTTGCTTTTGGAGTTTTAGGAAATGATCGGTAGATTTTTCTGTCTTCCCTCTACAAGTTTTATTTACAGTGTCTTGAAACATGGCGTCTTGACTTTTTTAATGATTTTTCTGGAATCTGGTGTTTCTTAAACCATTTCTTCTTGTCTCGCTTGCCAGACCAGTTATATTTGATATGCTATAGCTTACTTTTTTTTTCCTGCCTCAGTCTTAATTTCTCGTTCTAATATTTGTGGCAGTCTCAGAGATTTATTGATTTCTCTTTGATGTATTCTAGTTTTTAGGGAGTCAGTTCCTTAGGAAAATTTTGCTTACCACTTTTTTTGATAAGCTATTTATTCTTTTTCTTTCCCCCAGGATCTTTATCATTTATCTCTTTATTTCTTCTGTGTCTCCATGCAGTCCTTGTGGAAAATCCATTTTTCCTTTGAGTCCCTCTGCTTCTTACAGAGTTATTCTCACCTACATTTGGGGGAATCTCTAGATCTACAACAATTTTGTACACTCAGTGTCTTCTTTGGTTTTCTCATCTGTTCAGCTATAGTTTCTGAAGCAGGGCTTTGCCGGTTCTGGGCTCTGACCTCTCCTGCACTTTTTGGGTCTTTGACCTTGTTTGGTCTCACACCCTCTTCAGGTTTCTGTGCTTACCTCTACTTCCTGACTTTGTGGCACCAGAGGAGCACACTCCTGTCCTGTGGGGGTTCTGTCGTCGTTCTTCCTCCCTCCCCCTTCCTAATCATGGTGTGAAGGCCATTGCCTAGCCCTTCCAAGCTCCCCACCCTGGAACTTTGTGACTTCATCTCTTATGTCATTTTTGCCCACTGCTCCTGGTTCTGCCCTCTAGGGAAAAGGAAAACTCTATTACTTCTTTCACAAGATGTCTCATTCACATGACACCTGTCACATATGTACCTTCTGAGTCTTTCTTTTCTTTGCCAGGCTGCACTTGCCGTGTTCCTTCACTCAGTCCTTACAAGTCAAGGACTCATGACCCATCACCATTTAGATTGTCCTCCAGGCATTCTTCAGCTTAGTAGTGTCATGTCTTTCTTAGACTGTGGTCTCTGAAACTGAGTACAGTACTCCGGAGGAAGTCTGAATTGGGGAGAGCACAATGAGGCTGTCACTTCCCACTTCCTGTCAGCTGTGTACCTATGTTCTCACCATGGCCTGAGATCATATTAGGAGCTTTCGGCTGTAACATCAGAGTGCTGACTCCTGTTGAGCTGGCAGTCCACTTAAACCCCTAGAACTTTTTCAGAACAAATGCTGTCTATCCATTGCATTCCATCTTATATTTTTGAAGGGTTTTTTTGGTTGGTTGGTTGGTTTTTGTAACTTATTTATAGTTGTTGAATTTAATCTTATTAAATTCAGTCCAGTCATCTGGCCTATCAAAGATCCTTTTGGAACATGTTGTTCCCTCTGTTAGCTATCCGTTTCAGCTTTTTGTTATTTTCAGATTAAATGAACATGGTGCCTATCCCTTTAACTACTTCATTAATAAAAATATTAAATAGCATGAGACTTGTTTAACTACAGATATTTCTGCCCATCCATCTAACCAGTTCTGAATCCATCAAATTGTTTTATCACATAGCCTATGGAGTTAAATATTCTCCCCAAGAGTAGTACGAGATACTCTGCAGATGCTTTGCTAAAAACTAGGTGCTAATTAATCGTCTTGTCAGTAAAAGAAATGCAGTTAGTTTGATATGACTTTACATTCAATTTTTCTTCTCAGTTACATGTAAACAAAAATCTGTAACATTTGTTTTTTAAATTTTGAGTTCCAAATTCTTTTTACCCCTCTCCCACTTGAGAGGGTAAGCAGTTTGATATAGATCATAGATGTACAGTCATGTAAAACATTTCCATGTTAGCCATGTGACAAAAGAAAACATAGACCAAAAAACAAGAATAAAAAGGAAAGTTAAAAAAGTATGCTTCAGTTTGCATTAAGACTCCTTTAGTCCTTTTTTAGAGGTAGATAGCATTTTGCATCATGAGTCCTTGAGAATTGATCATCATAAAATATTGCTATTACTACTATGTTCTTCTGGTTCTGCTCACTTCACTTGCATGAATTCATATAGTCTCTCCAGGTTTTTTGAGAGCATCCTACTTGTCGTGTCTTACAGAATAATAACATTCCATCACAATTACATAGCACAGCTTATTCAGCCATTCTTCAAATGCTGGGCATCCCCTTAATTTCCAGTTCTTTGCCACCATAAAAAAAGCTGCTATGAATATTTTTATACATGATAGGTCTTTTTTTTTTTGTTAATTCTTTGGTATGCAGATCTACTAGTTGTATTGTGGGTCAAAGGATAGGCACAGTTTTATAGTCCTTTGGCCATAGTTCCAAATTGCAATACAGAATGGCTTGATCTGTTCACAACTCTACTAACAGTGTATTAGTTTTCCTCCATTACCTGCAGCATTTGTCATATTACTTTTCTGTTATACCAGTCAGTTTGATAAGTGTACAGTGGTACCTCAAAGTTGTTTCAATTTGCATTTCTCTGATCTGTAGTCAGTATGACTTGTTCTTAATGAAACTAGCCTAGCCTTTTGGAATCACTACTTCACTTTTCAGATGTTCATCAGTCGTCTTTTTAATAACCAGTTGTAGAATTTTCTTAGGAATTTAACAACTCTGCCTCCTCTTCTTAGTTCTGGATGACATTTGTCTTTATCCTGTCTTCGGGTATCACTAACTACCATGATCCTTGACATATCTAATTCATTATTATTCACATAATTGATGTCACATTATTATTTCACATAATTTCTCCCCACCTTAAAATATCATGCATGGTGGAGTTGTGAACTGATCCAACTGTCCTGGAGAACAATTTAGAACTATGCCCAAAGGACTATAAAACTGCATACCCTTTAACCCAGCAATACCACTTATAGTTCTATCCCAAAGAGATCATAAAAATGGAAAAAGAGCCCACATATACAAAAATACTTATAACAGCTCTTTTTGTGGTGGCCAAAAATTGTGAGTTATGGGGGTGCCCATCAGTTAGGGAATGGCAGAACAAGTTGTGGTACGTGAATGAAATAGAATGCTGTTGTTCCATAAGAAATGATGAACAGGCAGACTTCAGAAAAACCTGGAAAGACTTGTATGGACTGATGCTGTGTGAAGTGAGCAGAACCAGGAGAACGTTGTACACAGTAACAGCAACATTGTACAATGACTGACTTTGAAAGACTTAGCTCTTCTTAGCAATACAAGGAGCTAAGACAACTCCAAAAGACTGAGTGATGGAAAATGGTTATCCACATCCAGAGAAAGCACTATATGGAGTCTGAATGCATACTGTTTGCTCTCTTTTTTTTCTTGTTTCTTTCTCCTACTTCCTCCCATTGGTTCTAATTCTTTTTTACAACATGAATAATGTGAAAATATGTTTAATATGAATACATATATGTAGAGCCTATATTAAATTGCATGCCGTCTTGGGGTGGGAGGAGGGGAGGAAGAGGGAGAACATTTGGAACTCAGAATGTTACGGAAGGGAACGTTGAAAACTAAAAATAAATATTTTTTTAAATTTGAAATATCATGCATGATATTCTTAATATTGGCAAAAATTAGAATTTATTAAAATGTTGTTTTGTTTTTTTTTTCTTTTGTAAGGGTTTGCTGGATCTGAAGAGTAGGTTTGATCGCTTTCTCCAAGAATCATTCAATAATGACCGGCTCTTTAAACAGACAATTGCGGGTGACTTTGAGTATTTTCTCAACCTCAACTCCAGATCCCCAGAATACCTCTCGTTATTTATTGATGATAAGCTTAAAAAGGGAGTCAAAGGAGTAAGTATGAATACTGTTGAAGCCATGTAAAAACAAAATAGATCAGTAAGTTAAAACAGTGAAAAGACAATTCTTTTTATGATTCATGCACAAGTGCATTTTATGAAATTTTTTATGGATTAGTATGTTATTTTTACATTATGAAACATAAGTACTTTTTATATTTCAATCAGTAGAATAAATATCATGACTGAGCTATAAGACAGCGAAGCTATGGTACATTTTCCTCTGTGAATGAGGCTGTAACTACAACTGTCATGTCTTCTTTTTTGTACATATTTGTCAATGTATATTTACATACGTTGGAACCATTCAGTGGGGTAAAGTTACTCATTCTTAACTCTGCTAGATAGGTGATATACTAGACACATGGTTGATAGAGAGTTATATATTGTGTGGCAGCATCATGTGTTGAGGTAAGGGATAGTCAGTCATCTGCCATTTATTAAGCATCTGCTTTGTGCCAGGCACTGTACTAAGCTGTAGAAATACAAAAAAAAGTTAAAAAACGAACAGAACAGTTCCTCTTCTCAAGGAGCTCACAGCCTGACGAGGGAGACAACATGTAAACAACTATGTACAAACAAGATAGATAACAGGTTAAACTGGGTGTTATCAGAGGGAGGACACTAACATTAAAGAGGATTGTCAAAGCCTTCTTGCAGAAGGACTTTAGGTAAGACTTGAAGGAAGTTAGGAAGCAGAGAGAGTACGTTTAGCCTTTAAAAATGCTCGGAATCAGGAGATAGAGTGTCTTGTGCTAGTAAGAGCCATCAAGGTCAGTGTCACTGGACTGTAGAGTAGTAGGTGGAAGGGAGTGAGTTGTAGGAAGACTGGAATCATGTGTGGTGGGGGAGGGGAGGTGTTATAAAGGGCTTTGAAAGCCAAACAAAAGGTTTTATATTTGATCTGGAGGTAATCTGGAAGTCAAGGGAGTTTATTGAATAGGAGGGTGACAGTCAGCTTTGTGTTTTGGGAAAATCAGTTTGATAGGTGGTTAGGAAGTGGACTGGCATTAGAAGCAGGGAGACCAGTCAGCAGGCTATAGAAATAATCCAGGTGTGAGGTGATAAGATCCCACACTACAGGTGGTAGCAGCGTCAGAGGAGAGAAAAAAGCATTTACTAGAGGTGTTGCAAAGATAGAAATGATAGAACTTGGCTACTCATTGGATGGGGGTGGGGGGGAGGATGAACTGTGGAGTTGAGGATGACATCTATATTTTGAGCCTGGTGTCAGGCTCACCAACCCAATCTGGGTCATTGGATGATAGGTACAGTAAGGAGGTTAGTTAGAGGGGAGAAGTTAGAAGGAAAACATAGGTTTAGTTTGGGACATGGTGAGTTTAAGGTGCGTATGGGATATCCACTTCAAGATGTTCAAGGTGTCTCCAATTGGGCCAGCTAGGTGGCACAGTGGATAGAGCAGTGGCCCTGAAGTCAAGAGGACCTGAGTTCAAATCTGGTCTCAGACTAGACACTTGATGCGTACTAGCTGTGTGACCCTGGGCAAGTCACTTAACCCCAATTGCCTTTAAAAAAAAAAAAGTCTCCAATTGCCATTTGGAGATGCAAAACTGGAGGCAGGGAGAGAGTTTAGAGCTGGATAAATAGATCTGAGAGTCATTTGCATTGAGATGATAGTTGAATCCATGGGAATTTATGGGATCATGAAGTGAAATACTAAAGAGGGAGGAGAAAAGCAGGCCCAGAACAGAGCCTTGGAGGACATCTACTGTTAGCTGGTGTGACATGGATGAAGATCCATCACAGGAGACAAAGAAGTGGTGGTCATATAGATAGGAAGAGAAATAGGAGAGAGCTGTGTCATCAGAGCCTAGAGCATGGGTAGGGAACCTGTGGCCTCAGATTCCCCACCCCTTGCCTGAAGGAAAGAGTATTAAGGACAAAAGAGTGATCAACAGTGTCCTAAGCTGCAGAGAGGTCAGAAAGGATGGTGACTGAGAAAAGGCCATTAGGTTGGACAATTAAGAGATCATTGGTAACTTTGGAGAGAGAGGAGTTTTAGTTAAATGATGAGGCTGGAAGCCAGACCACAGAGAGTTAAAAAGACAGTAAGAGGAAAGGAAGTGAAGGCATCAATTGTATACCTCCTCAAGGAAGTTTACTGTAAAAAGGAGAAGAGCTGTAGGACAACAGCTAGTAGGATTGGGATGGCTCAAGTATGAGGTTTTTTAAGGATGGGGGAGACATGGGCATGTTGTAGGCAGTAGAGAAGCAGCCAAGAGACAGGAAATGATTAAAGATAAGTAATAGTGAGAGCAATCTGCTGAAGAAGATGGAATGGAATGCATTCACTTGTACATGTAGAGAACTTTATCTTGGCAAGGAAATAGGTTACCTCTTCATGTGAAAGAGACATGAAGGAAGAGATAGTGACTTAATGAGATGAGGAGAGGATAAGAAGCTCTTTGCAAATGGCCTCTTTTTTCAATGAAATATGAGGCCAGGTTCTCAGCTGTGGGGGTGGAAGGAGGAGGAGCCCGAGGAAGTTTGAGAAAGGATGAAATAATTTTGATAGGAACTAGACATTGATCTCATTATTATCAGAAACTCCCAGATGAAGAAACCAACTTTGGTTCAGCACTTTGTCTACAATATAATCTTAGCGAATTGCCAAGAGCGCTGGGAAATTAAATGATGTTCTGGGGGTGCCCATAGCCAGTATGATTCAAAGGTGGGCCTTAGACCTCAGTTTTTCTGGCAACAGGGCCAGCTTTCTGTCCACTCTTTCAAGCTGCCTCAATATTGTTGGATCCTTTTAGGACTCCTAACTGTTGTTGCCTAAGCTAGGAAAAGAGGAATAGGAATACAAATCTAATATATGGGCATTAGTTCTCACATGGTTGTGATAAGTCAAGAAAATAGTTTTGATTTTTTTATATTTGTACCTATTTTTATCATGAGGAATGAGAGATTGCTGTCGGTTTTGAGAACACGAAGTTAACTCATTTGGTTTTCCCACGTTCTGTGGAAATAGATGAAGTCAGAAGAATAAAGTTCCTACTAGAGAAACATCTTCTGTAGCATTTAGAAAAAAGTATTTTGTGACTCTCAGGTAGACCGGATTATTGTTGAGGGAGGAGGGAGAAATGAGGAAAATGTGCATTAGTGGTAAAGTACGTATGAAATGCAAAGAAGGAAACATGCTAAGTGCAGCTATAGTTGCCTGATATACATGGAGCAAGAGGTTCCCTTTTAGGCATTGGGATCCCTATGTATTCGTTAGTTATACACTTAAATTTATGTGGTAGTTTTGTTCTTTTCATAGAAATCAAATTTTTGAATTCTTTCAATTAATTTTACAGCTTACAGAACAAGAAGTAGAAACAATATTGGATAAGGCAATGGTCCTGTTTAGGTTTATGCAAGAGAAAGATGTATTTGAACGTTACTATAAACAACATTTGGCCCGAAGACTTCTTACAAATAAAAGTGTTTCTGATGACTCAGAAAAAAATATGATATCTAAATTAAAGGTAAGATAGAATATAGCATCATCAACATTTAATACAAATGTTTAACACAGGTAACATGTGATTGTGCACATGGCTATGTGTGTGTGATTGAAAACATTTTTAAGTGAGCTTTTAATTTGTAAATTTATTTTTTTTCTCCTTGCAATTAACGTAGCTTGTTCCCTAAGATGCTTTTCTAGAATTATTAAAATTCTAAGAATCCCAGTGCCCTTTCTCATTCATTTAGTGCTGCTTGAATACTCTTCAATCCATTCTGTACTCCCCCCAGATCACTGGATTTAGTAGAGGTGATTCGCATTTCAAAAGCTTTATCTCGCCACTGTTTTCCTTAAAGTAAATTAATAGAAATTAGCCCTACTGTTGAAAGGCATTTCATATTTAATTTTCTGTTAAAAGCTTGAGAGTTGTTTTAATGAATAAAGATTGTTATTGCATATGTGTCCTTTATTTCCAAAGACTGAATGTGGATGTCAATTCACATCAAAACTGGAAGGAATGTTCAGGGATATGAGCATCTCAAATACAACTATGGATGAATTCAGGCAGCATCTACAGGCTACAGGGGTGAGACTCTACTTTTGTTTCTCTTGTATATATCTGTTTGTCTTTCTGTATGTATGTATCTATCTATTTTTACATAAATTTTTTCATAGTAAACATTTTGCTTGGTAAGTAACATAACCAAAGTCTTCTCCTTTGAGAGTGAGTTAACTTTATTTTACTTCTTAAGAGCTGTAAACATTTATTTGTTTCCTGGGTATTGAGTATTAAATATTGAGTATTTTTTCAAGGAATTTTCATAGCTCCCAAAACTTTTCAAAAATCTTTGATTATTCCTTCAAGATAAAAAAGCCTTTGTTTATAACTCAGTTTCTTTTGTCATTTAAAAAAATTTATTCTGATCAAAATGTTATAAAATTGTTGCTAATACCCAACAGGCATGTTGTAGAAAAAATATTTCTAGAAAAAAAGAGTGAGACCTAGCTTTTTGTCAGTTAGTCCTAAGCATCATTCCTCTAAACCGTGTCATCTCATACAAACCACCTTTTGTCACTCCTGTCTGTAAAATCCGAATAAAGGTGAAACTAATTTATTTATACTTAAATGGGGATGTTCAAATAAATTGAGAACACTTATTTTAATTGGTTTGAAAAAATTAAAATACTATATATCATCTAGAGGACATCATCTAGGGGAATCTAGATTATAGTACATATAGTACATATAGTACATGATAGAAATGGTATTACTACAATAATGCTCTAGCAGTTTATTATTAATAATTGCTTATGGAATGGAAAACCATTTAAGTGCTTACTGTGTGCTAAGCATTGTCTAAAATAAAACCTTTCAGATTTGTGGCTAAAACTTTTAAAAATAATGTAGCTTCCTTAACTCTCATCTGCAATAATTCTGCAAAGATTTTAAGGCTATTGTTATTCAGATTGCTTTGCACTGCATAGGCTTAGGGTGAAGTCACGTCATACCCAACATTCAGCTTAACTCCGCATTCTTTGAGGTTTATACTCATGAGTAAATATCACTTGAGATTGTATACATTGGTTATAAAACTGCCATTTATAAATATTTTACGATATAGTCCATTTGGATTTAAGGCAGAACGACAGCTCCAAGTAACAAACTTAGTTACTAATAATTTTTTGATGCTAAAACAAAGGATAGTAATAACTTGTTTCATTTAGATGAACAAAAGAATCTATAAACTTTCAAGAGAAAGAGGAACAAAGGGGGCAGTAGCAACTTTCAGACCTTAAATTCTGTGACATCTGTAATCATGAAAACATTTTGTTACTGGTTCAGAAACAGAAAAATAAATCACTGAGCAAGGGTTGGCAAAGAAATATTTTTAAAAAAATAGAATTCAGTGTTTGACAAACTTGGGAAAGAACTGCCTCTTTGGCAAAAGTTATGAGGAAAACTAGAAAGCAGTCCTGTGGCTTGTACCACCCTCTTATGCCATCCTCCATAGTAAACTGAAAATGAATTTGTTACCTGAATACAAAATATCATACCACAAGCAATCTATGCCAAGATGTGACATAAGCATCCCATTCCCCTTCATTCAAAGTCCATCTCAGAACTGGTCGGCTGTGCTGGAATTGCACAGTAGCATATTGACTGTTTAACTTTGGAACCCATACTGTATTTGACTGAGGCACCCCAAAAAAATTTTTTTTTTTACCCCAAAGGAGCTAGTCTGGGATAGTACCCTGAGGTAGTATTTGACTATACCAGGGGTGGGGAAGCTGTGGCCTCAAAGCTGCAGCTTCCTACCCCTGGACTGTACCAAGCATAAGTAAACACAGAAAGAGATTGATTTATTACATCTCCCCAACTTCCACTTTGGTGAGAGGAGGTCTGATCAGACCAAGTTGGTTCACATTAGAGTTTCATTATCAAATTAGAGGCATTCTCAGATACTAGGGTTTTGTGGTTTTGTTGGGGGGGGGGTGTTCAATTCATTCTTGGATTTGCTCAATAATTATTTATTGACTATAAAACAAATGTTTTCATGTGTTGCAATTTCTTGATGTTTAAGCTAATAGTGAAACTTCTCTAGCCCTTTCTGCTGTAATTATTAATATAGTATTTATGATGGAGAAGGGAGATAAGGAACAGAAGAGATTTGGTGTCAAGATAAATAAGATTAGACAGTGTTTTATACTGTAAACACCATTTCTTTCTCTACTTTTGGAATTTGTATTGATACATTTAATAAGCATTTTTGAGGCATACCAATTTTCTGTGTGCTACCTACCACCCCCCCATTGATTATTTATTTCTTTCTTTCATTAAAATTTTTTTGGGTTCCGAATTCTATCCTTCCTTCTACTCCTCTCCCACCCATTGAGAAAGCAAGAAAGGTGGTATCAGTTACACATGTGAAATCCTATAAAACATTTCCATATTAGCCATATTGCCAAAAAAAGAAAAGAAAAAGAAAGAAAGTTAAAAAAAATTATGCTTCTCTGTGCATTCAGACCCCATCAGTTTTCTCTCTCTGGAGGTAAATAGCATTTTTTTTTATCATAAGTACTTTAGAATTGTCTTGGATCATGTATTGATTAGAATAGCTATGTCATTCACCGTTGATCAACATTACAGTTTGCATTTACTATGTACAGTGTTCTCCTGCTCACTTCACTTGGAGTTGAGTGAAAAACCCGAGAGACAAGAGTTCCAGGATAATTACTAACCAATTTATTAATTAGGCCAGTGAATAAATAAATTGATGGGTCTGATGAATGCCTTAATTTTTTTTAAAGGTGATGCCCCTGACAGGAGAAATCAACCCTGATTGGTAGATATTTAAAGGAGGGGGTGGGATAAAAGTCTTCAGCTCCTCCTGCTGAGAATCATGAGATTTAGCTGCCTGTAAGCAGTATGGAAAAAGAAATCCGTATCTGCTCACTACTCTGGTTTTCTCCTTCATGAGCTGGATCACCCTAAACTGCAGTGTTTAGGGGTACAGGGGCATGAGTTCATCGCTTTGGGCAGAAATTCGCCTAGCTTAGATTCTGTTTAAACAGAAATAAGGTCTCCTAGTTGAGTGGGCATCCTCCCAAGATTAAGGAGCATATTCTCAGAGGATTTGGGAAATCTTATCTATCAGCTTTGTCCTTCAGAGAACGACCTATGGGGGCTTGTCCCTGGATGAGGAAATAAAGAGAAAAATCCTCAATCCTAATATAACAAAATAAAAATTTCTCTAACTTTGTATCAGTTCATACATGTTTTTCTTAAACCATCCTGCTCGTTATTTCTTGTGTGTGTGTGTGTGCCACCTATCTTGAGTGTGGGAAGGACAGGTTATAAACATCTGATTTATTAATCTATATACCTTGATTCACATACATAGTCTTCCCTAGGGTTCCCTTCTTTTCAGAACTGCAAGGGTGTTTGGTATTATCATGCTGTAGATATATGAATGCATATATAGTGAGAGAGAGAGAGCAAAGAAAATAAAGACCGGGGCGGTGGGGGGCACTAGGGTTTGGTAAATAGGAAGCTGTTGATGTCCTTGGTTAGTAGATGTGGAAGCCAAATCATAAGGGATTGGAGATAATGGGTATGAGCCCATTTTTTGAACAAGTTTGGTTGTGAAATGAAGTAGAGAGGTGGAACATTAACTGGATGGAA
Organism: Phascolarctos cinereus; assembly: GCF_003287225.1. NCBI lineage: Eukaryota > Metazoa > Chordata > Mammalia > Diprotodontia > Phascolarctidae > Phascolarctos > Phascolarctos cinereus. Next base: position 61,178,134 of record NW_027556180.1, read on the forward strand.
TAAAGATGCATCAAGGGCAAGCTGCTTAGGATTGAAGACTACTGAACATGTTTGTAGGCTAAGATAATGAACCAATGTAGCTTGGAGCATAAGGTATCTGAGTGTCTTGAATGCAGTGCTGGAAGAGGTACTGAAATGGAGTCAAGACCCCAAGATAAATTAGCTTTCTGTGAGGAGGAACAGTGGCTAAAACTCTGAGATGGAAAAGTAAAGTGAAAGAATGAATGGTTCTTCCTCAGTTAAAAGTGATCATTATTAACCTCAGATTTTTTTGTAGCGCTTCAGAGTTCTCATTTCTCTTTATCACATTCTACATTCTGTTAAAGTGCATTTTTAAAATTTGTGATTTGGAGCATTTTTTTCATGTGCTTTTAGATAGCTTGCATTTCTTCCTTTGGGAAATACCCATTCATATCCTCTGATCATTTCTCTATTGGAGAATGGCCCTTGTTCTCATATGGTTGTCTCAATTCACTGTATATCTTGGATATCAAGCTTTCATCAGAGAAATTTGCTTCAAAGATTTTCCTCTGGTAATATTACTTACTCTTCTGTTAAAAAAAAATATAACTTCAAAGGTAAGATGGAGAAATTCATCTGGAAAAGATGAAGGGTTTTCAATGACCTAAAAGCTAAAGTGTGAACATGATAGGAGAGCTAAGAAAGTTAATGGAATCTTGGACTGAATTACAAGAGGTGTTAGCATCCAGGAAAAGAAAGGTAATATAATCCTGCTGTATTTAGTCTGGGGAGACCATATGTGGACTATATGTTTTTTGAGTACAACATTTTAGGTGTGACATTCCAAGTGAATGGCAACCAGTATTCTGAAGGGTGTTCAGGTCATATTATATAAGGATCACTTGAAGGAACTGGACATCTGGGTATCTTTGGCTTGGAGAACAGAAAACTCAGGGTAGTAGATTCCTCAGGTATTTTAAATTTTATCCAGTAAAAGAGTTCTGCTTGGTGCCAAAGGAAAACAAAGAACAGTGGCTAGAAGATACAGAAAGACTAATTTAAGTTTAAAACTTACTAATAATTAGAATCTTTCAAGAAGGAATGGACCTCATCAACTGGGGAACGTTTGAACAAGTTGCAGTATACGATTGGGATAGAATACTGTTGTGCTGTAAGTAATGACAGGCAGAATGGTTTCAGAAAAACCTGGAAAGTCTTATATGAACTTTTGAAAGTGAAGTGAGCAGAATCCAGAAAACATTGTACACAGTAACAACTGTATTATAATGATGATCCACTGAGAAAGACATAGATACTCTGATCAAGACAGTGATCTAAGATAATTGCAAAGGACACATGATGAAAAATGAACTCCAGGGAGAGAACTGAACTCTGAGTGGAGATTGAAAGATACTTTTTTTTTTGCTTTTTTAATTTTTCTTGTTTTGTATGTGTGTATGTGTTTTTTGGTTTTTTTTGGCAACATGGCTAATGTGGAAATGATTTCACGTGTATAATTGATACCATATTGCTTGCCTTCTAAAAGGTGTGGGGAAGGTGGGAGAAGGAAAGATTTTGGAACTCAATTTTTTTAAATGAACATGAAAAGAATTCTCAATTTAATTAGGAAATATTTAACAAAATAAACGTTTTAAAATAAAAAAAAATTTGCCATCTAGGGAGAGCTGTTTGGATCTACTTTAGTGAAATTATTTTTTTCCCATAAAATCACGCTAGACAGTATAAAAAAACCTGAGAGTACACCTGCCAAAAGAAAATTATAAGAATACTTTGCAGGGCCAGTGAGGTGGCACAGTGGATAGGGCACCAGCCCTGGAGTCAGGAGGACCTGAGTTCAAATGCAGACTCAGACACATAATACTCATTAGCTGTGTGACTCTGGGCAAGTCACTTAACCCCAGTTGCCTCAACCAACACCCCTACCTCCCAAAAAGGCAAAAATATCAAAGGAACTAATGAAAAAATGTAAAGGAAGGAGGTTTAGTAGTAACCAATCTTGAACTATATTATATGGCAGTAATTACCAAAACTATCTGTTACTAAGAAATAGAAAGATAGGTCAATGAAACAAAGTAGATATAAAGTTTACAGCAGCAAATAGTAACCTTCTGTTTGACAAATGTAAAGACTTAAGATTTGGGGGTAAGAATTCATTATTTGGTAAAAATTGTTAAGAAAACTGGAAATCAGTATGGCAGAAACTGGGTATAGAGCAGTGTCTTAAAACATTTACCAAGGTAAGGTCAAAATGGATACGTGACAATAGATAGAAAGATATGAGATATAAGAAAATTTGGAGAACATGGAACATACTACTTAGACTTGTGGATAGGTGAACAATTTATCTACAAACAATAGAGCAGAGTAAGGTATAAAATGGATCATTTAAATTAGAACAAAAAAAGGTTTTGTACAAATAAAACAAATGTAGCCAAGATCAGAAGGAAAGCAGAAAATTGGAGGGGAAATTTTGCAGACAGTGTCTCAGATAAAGATCTCCTATTTCACATGTGTGAAGAACGTTATAAAATCTTTGAGAATATGGACAGGCAGTTTTCCAATGCAGAAATCCAAACAATTTACAGTCCTATGAAAAAGTGCTTTAAATCATTATTGATTAGAAAAATGCATATTAAAACAGCCTTGAGATATCATTTTATACCTATCAGATCGGCTAAAATGATTGAAGAGGAAAGTGACAATTGTTGGAAGGGATATGGAAAAATTGGGACGCTAATTCATTGCTGGTAGAACTGTGAACTGATGCAACCATTTTGGAGAACAATCTGGAATTATGCCCAAAGAGTTATGAAACTGCCTAAATCCTTTGACCCAGTAATGCCACTACAAGAGTCTATTTCCAAAAATGGTTAGGTGAAAAGGAAAAGATCCTATGTGTTATAAAATATTTATAATAACTCTGTGGTGGCAAAGAACTGGAAATCGTGGAGAAGCCCATCAATTGGGGAATGGCTGAACAAGTTGTTGTACATGAATGTGATGGAATACTGCTGTACTTTAAGAAATGAAGAGCTCCATGATCTTAGAAAAATTCTGATAAACTTGCATGAAATAATGAAGAATGAAGTGAGCAGAAATAAGAGAATGTTGTATACAGTAACGGCAATATTATTTTAAGAACAACTTTAAGTGAATAAGTTATTATAAATACCCAAGTTAACTAAAAGGACATATGAAGGAAGATGCTACCTGCATTCAGAGAAAAAACTGATAAGTAGAAGTATATATAGTATGAGTTTATATATAAATACATGTTTGTATCTAATGGTAGCCACAGGGCAGGTGGGGGTAGGGGAGAAAAAAGAGCTTTACATGATAACTTTATTATATATTTAAAAGGAATAGCAAGTTGTACATAATACATATACAGGTCCTTATGCAGTCTTTTTTATTATACTACATTATGGAAATATTTGTTTTATTCCATAAATTAAAAATAAAATGTGTTTTTTAAAAGTAAGTCTTCAACCATAGTTGTCAATCACTTTTTCTGTTATGACAGAATTCTTTTCATTTGTAGGTTGGAGTACCTTTTAACTGTGAAAGTCTGCAATTCTCAAGCTTCCAACAATTCCCCCATCCCTCTCTTTCCTAAACGCCAGTCCCACATTATCAGCTACTGCTAGATATCTCATAGTAGTCTAATAGGCATCTCAAACTCAGTGATTCCACAGCAGAATTTAATATTTTCCCCCTACTCTTCCATACTTCTGTTTCTTTCAGAGCACCACAATTCTCACAGCAACAACCCAGGTTGATTAGCCCAGAAATTACTAATTTCTTGCCTTCCCACATCACATATATCTCATACATCTGGTAAATTGCAAAGACTTGTTGATTAGAACCTCCACAATCTCATAAATCCATTACATTTTCTCTAATCACACAGTCACCTGCTGATTACTAATGCAGTAGCCTCCTAACTGGTCTTCCTGCTTCTAGGCTCTCCCATCTCTAATTCATCCTCCACACAGTTGTCAAAATAATCTTCCTAGACAGAAGTCTAACCATATCACTCCCTTCATTAAAACCTTCGCTGGTTTCCCAGTAGCCTGGCGTTTTAGGCCCTGTATAATCTGGCTCCCAGTTACTATTTTACTGGCTCCCACTACTACTGTTTTACTCCGTGTAACACTCCCCTTCATGAACTTTGTTCTAATAAGACTTGACATTCCCAACTCCCATCTGGGAATGTGTGTAACCCATTCCTTCAGGCCTAGATTACACTTTCTGCTCATCTCTATTTCCCTAAATCCTTATATTCCTTCAAATCTTAGTGGATCCTCCAGTCCTCCTAATTGTTCACCCTGACTTATTCTTGTGAGATACCCAATTTTATATCGTATTCCTCCAGAAGGATGCAAACTCCTTTGAGCTCAGGAATTGTCATATTGTCATTGTATCCTGAACAAAGTGCTGTAAAAATAGGTATTTTAATAGTCAGATTGTGACACTTAAATGAGCTTGAATAATATAGCTAAAAATATTTTTCTTTCAAACTTTATTGTGAGGCTTGTACAAGGTATCAAGAAATGGAAAACTTGACTAAGTGGTTTGAAATGTTGAATTGAGATGAAAAGGATTTCTGTTATATTTGTACTTCAGGGTTAGGGGCTGCCATGCTGTATCTAAAATTTCAGCAGAAAGTAGAAATAACTGTAGAAACATCTTGGAAGAAAGAAATCATTGTGATACCTTGACAATCTTGTTTAAAATCTAAGTAAAGCTTCATGGCCTTATAATAATTTTGTTTGCAATACTACAATGTTTTACTTTTTCCCTACCAGCATTGACCGTCAGTTTTAAACTGAAACTTAGTTCTCTATAAATACTCTCTTTTATAGCATTCCTTGACTGTTCAGTATCTGTCAGATTCTACTTCTGCTCTTACCAACATTATCTCTTCAGATAAAGTAAATGCTGATAGACTTTTAAAAAGGTCAAGTCTAGTAGACAGAGTAGGGGAAGGTCACAGAATTCAACAGTAGATATTATGTTCCTGTTATGTGGTCTATTTTAGGCAGAAAAAATTGTGCTTGTGTATGAAGATGGGATGTTAAGTAAGTCATCTTAGAAGTGAGAAATCTACTGTGCCATGTGCTTCTTAACTGTTTTAAGGCAGGCCTTCACTGTATTTAATTGGAGGATATAATTAATTCTAATTAAAATTTGAGGTATTTTTCCCCCATTGTGCATAGGTATCATTAGGTGGTGTTGACCTCACAGTTCGAGTTCTCACAACAGGATACTGGCCCACTCAGTCAGCCACACCAAAGTGCAACATCCCGCCAGCACCAAGACATGCTTTTGAAATATTTAGAAGGTAAATACTAAAACAAGGCTTTGCATTTTCAGTACCTATACTGCTTCACCTTGAAATAAGTTTAAGATTTAGGAAAGCATACAGATTAAATGCTTTTTTTTTCCCTTTCAGTGTGTAGTAAACATTAAATTTGATCTAAAATGATAGAAGTCAGTAAGACTGAAGAACCAGCAGTAAGATGAATAGTTTAGAGCAGTATATCAGTAGTGGGGAAGGGGCTTTTTTAAGTTGGCATAAATGAAAGCTCTTGAAGAGTTCACCAACTCCAGTGTTATTGATGGAACTTAAAACAGTGGTGTTCAGAAAGTCTGCACGTTCATTTTATGCTGGTTTCTTTTTGCATGTAATAATTTATTGGTGCCTTCTATTTGATGCCTTTTTATTTTAATCTGCAGGAATACATGGAGGCAGAGCCATGAACTCAGTAGTATTTTATCTGCTACTAAATTATAACACAATAGCTATTTTAAGATAGTTTTCAATTGTTATGGTGGAATATGACCTGAGCAATAGTGCCTTTGCAACAGAACGAGGACTATGCGTCTGTGGAGATGACCTAACATTCTGTTCTTTCATATGCACTAGTATGTGACTTGGAGCAATACAGTTAATAATCTGTTTGGCCATTGGTTTCCTCAGTTACAAAATAAAAAGATTAAATTGAATGAACGCCACGGTTCTTCCCAAGCCCTAAAGAAACCTTTGCCATTTACCTTCACTTTTATGTCCCTTTTTTTCTTTCCATGGCTACATAGGCTTGTCTGGGGTCATTATCCTTTCTTTTTAAAAAAAAAAAAAGTGTAAATTAAATGAATTAATTTACTTTTTTGTTGTGCTGTAGGTTTTATTTAGCCAAACACAGTGGTCGGCAACTGACACTCCAGCACCATATGGGTTCTGCAGATCTCAATGCCACCTTTTATGGACCAGTCAAAAAGGTAATCATTTGAGCATTTATATATATCCATATCAAATAATTTAAAATTTTAAAAATATAATCTATGAGGTAAATTATGTGGTTAGCTTTCATTTAGTTATATAGGCAACAGATGTACATCATGCAAATTCCTAAGGGGGCTGGTAGGTGGGAACCTGAGTTGTCTTTGTTCTCTTCCCTCAATTAACTTTTTCATTTTAAAAACACATTTTTTGCTGTTAGTCAGCCCTGAGGTCTAAGTGCTAACAATTTCCTAAGACTAGTAATTCTTATAGAAAGCACATTTTTTTAATCATGTAGGCATTAGAGAATATACATTTTTAAAATGTCAAATTCACCAAAGGTGACTTTAGAATTCTTAGGTTCCAGTAACCCTGAGTGCTCATGAGCTAGATAACTTTGCAAGTAAAGAAATAAGTTGAAAAACTGTAAAATAATTATAGGAAATTAGGAAAACTTAGTGAATCTATTAATTTTAATTCAGAATTAGGAGATTGAGTTTATTTTATCTACTTTCATAAGTTTGTTGCTTGCTTTAAGTAGGCACCTCAAAGAATTTTATAAAAATTTTTAAAAAAGGATTGAGTTTAAGAATAGCAGTTCACGTTACTTTAGGTAAAAGTTTTGTCTTTTTTTTTTCCAACTAGTCTGTAATGTAAGAGAGGCACATGGTTTAATGAACAGAGAGCCAGTCTCAGAGCCAGGGAGACCATTGTTGAAGTCCTACTTCTGACATACACTGAATTAGTAACCCTGAGCAAGTTACTTAACCTCAGTGCCCTCAGCAGCACCTTTAAAATGATAAGGGGGGAAAATACCAACTTGCATGGGAGAGTTTCCTCACCCAAGAATTCCCTATGCTAGTGAAATCATGGATCAGTCTCTATCTCTATAAAATAAATTTAGAATTGCAAAAATAGTATATGGCTTTAAATAAAACTGTGTTCATTTATCCTTAAAGCAGTGACTTTTCAAAATCCATTAATCATATGAATTTCAAATATTTGTTGAAATAAGTAATACATGGGACAGGTAGGTGGCGAAGTGGATAGAGCACCGGCACTGGATTCAAGAGACACATAACACTTACTTACTAGCTGTGTGACCGTGGGCAAGTCACTTAACCCCCATTACCCAACAACCAAAAAAAAGAAAAGAAAAGAAATAAGCAATACTTCTTAAGATAAATTGAAGCATGCTTACCGTTCAGGCATGAAATAACCTGGGGATTACATAGACTCTGTAAATAAGTTGACCCTCTTCAGTGTTTGGAAGATGGAATTGATTTGCTAATATATTTTAAAAGAAGACTTTTTTATTCTTTATCAAAATTAAGTCAGGTAAATATATAAAATAAGGAACAAAACCTTACATAAACCTTAAATATTTAACAATATTAATGGCTTTCCTTTTATGTTTTTAATATGCATATAATTCTAGTTGTGCTGATTTTTCACTCAGGATCACCTTACATAAGTCTTTCCATATTTCACTGAGTACTTCCTATGTATGTTTTTATGGAACCATCATATTCCATTACAATAATAACTATAATATATTCATCTAGTTTCCAAGTTTGAGACATACAAGTTGTTACCAGTTTTTGCCATCACAAATGGAATGTTTACTAACATTTTGGCACAGGTGTTTTTTCCTTGTTTTGTTTTGTTTTGCAAGGATTGAGTCTTTGCATTATAATCTGTTTGGTGAAAGGTATGGTCGATTTTGAGACTTAGTGCATATTGCTGCATTGCTTTCCAAAATTTTTATATCAATTTTTGGTTCTGCTAACAGTAAATTCCTATTCCACCATATCCTTAATATTTATACAATTATTTTTGCAAAAATAGCTATAAGATTGTAACTTACAGTTGTCTTGATTTGTACTTCTGAATGGATTTTTAAGATTTTACTTTTAACTGACCCATAAACTTCTTTTTACCAAAAGTTGCTGATTAACATTTAAGTTGTAATTAAATATTCCTTAAAATATTTCTTATGTATTAGGTTTTTATTGATTTTTTTTCTCCCATAAAATGTAAGAATAAATATATTGGTCTTTTTCTAAAATTACTTATATGAATGATTTTTTTAAAATCAGTACATTTCTTAAATATGTATAGAAATCTTTAGGTCTTACACTGCTCATTCTTAGTTCTTGAGCCAGAGACCTTTTCCGTTACATAAGATTTTTTTCCATTTCATTTTTTGTAATTTATGTGTCAGCTATATAACCAATGCATTATTTCCTAATAATAAAAGTTCTGTTTTCTTAGTTCTAATCATTTGTATTATGTCTCAGGTAAAGTAACGATATCTATGAAATTGTTGGCTCTTCTTGTAAGAATGAAGATTTTATACTACAGAAGTAATAGCCATTTAAAATAGCAAACAGGAATTTTAAAATTAATTTTATTATTATATTTTTATTAAAAAAAAATAGGAAGATGGATCAGAAGTTGGTGTTGGAGGTGCCCAAGTAACTGGCTCTAATACACGGAAGCACATATTGCAAGTCTCTACTTTCCAGATGACAATATTAATGCTCTTTAATAATAGAGAAAAATATACATTTGAGGTATGATTTACAATTATGTCAATTTTAACTGGTATCATTTTTAACTTGTTAGATGACAGTGACTGAGTCTTATGTAAAACTGCCTCTCTTTCATGCTTTAAGGAGATTTGCATAAAACTGTACTTAAGAATGTTTGAAACATTATCCTAGTATTGTTCATTTGTGAAGTTGGTTCTATTACAATTCTTTTTTTCAACTCGCAGTTCCTAGTTAGAGTACCATATAAGAATGAAGATTCAGCAAGACATGTCTTTCGTGGTGCTAAACCAACTCACCCTATTCTTGTGATTAAAGACTACAGTAAGCCATTAGACATCACACTCCAGTCATTCACTTCCTACTTTGTCAAAATATATACTTTGGTTACTTAGTGTAGGACTCCTTTGCCTTTTAAATTGCTTCCTGTTGTTTTCATTTGATTCCTTTTTTAGTTAACATTAATTCCTTAGAATTGGGAATTGGTGTCCTACACGGAAAAGTTACTAACTTATTCGATTGTACTTTCTTTGCCGATAAGTAGTCTGTCTCCTTATCTTTCTTATCTTTTCTTTCTCTCCTAATCCCTCCCACCACACACACACACACACACCCTAGTTTTATATACTACCTATTTCCTGTTTAAAAATTTTCTGTCCTTCACAGTATTTAAGTAGTTTAGATTTACTACTTCTTAATAAAGTGATTTTAAATTATCTTTTATTCCATTTGAAAAACTGTCATTAGTAATAATCTTTATATAGTATTTATAATTTTTAAAGCCTGTCAGACAGTTAATTCTTAGGACCTTTATGAAGGGCAAGAGTGTAGTATCCATATTCTATATCATGGGCATTTGATAGGTAAAGCATGACTTTTTAGGAGTTCAATTTTCTTCAGTTTGCTTGTTTAGATCCACTTACTATTATCCATTGCTGGGCAGTTCAAGTTTTCCATTAGAATATTTCCTGAAGTCAGTAGGACCTTATTAAAAGAAAACTTTATGATCTTCATGTAAACATAGAGAGAAAAATAATTGACTTTTAATTTGAGTTAAGGTAGTTTTCTTGAGGAGGCAAGTCAGTGTTAGCTATACAGTTCAAATATTTTTACCCTTAAATATAGCAGATACAATTTTGAATTGATATTTTTCTTATAAAAATCTTAACCTTGACGAACATTAAAAAAAAATCAGCCATTTGTGGTCTTCAAGCACAAGGGTGTTTTCAGAGTAGTAAAGAATAAAGCTACAAATTATAAGAAGAGGCATATTTTATCCAAACAGTTCTTTCCTACAGAACATACTTTAATTGACACAGTTAGCAAATTTAGGGTATCAGTCGACACATATTGCAAATTATTGAGCATTCTGTAGTGTTCAGGCATTCTAAGGTTCCCTAAAGACAAAACTGAAGGTCCTTAACAGTTGCTTCCATAGTTGTGTCTGAAACCTGCCATAGGTCACAGGGATGATATATCTACAGAGACAACAGTTTTATGGTAAGCAATTGAGGTTTGAGAGGCGGCAGGCGTGACCTTGTGCATAGAGTCAGAGCTACCAAGGTTCAGGTGTTGTATTCTTCACAGACGGGCTAGGTTACCCTGGATGAGTCACTTACTGAACCTTTCAGGGCCCCAGGCAACTCTGTAAGCCTATTAGTTGTCAATGTGCAATGATAGAAGGAATTAACCTTATTAAAAATTCTCTAGTAGTCAAACTCAAAACATTTGGTAAGTGCCTGCTATGTTCCCAGCATTGTACTGGGCGCTGGGAATACAAAGACAAAACAATAAAACAATCATTCCCCTGCGCCAGTGAAATTATAGGTCTGGACCAAGAAACAAAAAATAAAAAGAAACTCGAGGTGTAGCTGAAGGGGATCAGCAATATTCTTCTGTTCTAAAGAGAAGGTAGGGCAGAGTCCTCACATCAGCTCATTTTTACTTGTTCTGATCTTTTTTTCTTCTTTTCATGGCCTAACGTATCCGAGAAATCTTTTTGACAGGCAGCACATGGGCTATATATAGCAAAATTGAGTCCTCAAAGTAGACACGGCAGCCCTGGCGATCATGTTGAATTTAAACATTTCCTTTTCGTTACTGTCAGAGTGTGTAGCAACTTCATTTTTCAGGTTGTAAACACCTCTTATTTTATATGTTGGGATGTTATGGATTTGTGTAAGCGAATAAAAAGTGAGGCAGTAAGGCTTCACTACCTCGTAGGGTTGGAGGAAAAAGCAACTCATAAAACTTGCAAGCACTATAGAAATGTAAGTGGTTGTTAGTAGTAACATCTATAATATGGAGGAATAGCCAGCAGTTCTTGAAAGAAACAAGTGTGTACATAAAAGTCTTATATCAAGGAATAAATTCTTTTATTTCTGAAGAACAAGTTATATGAGGGAGGCATGTGAACATTGACGGTTTTATAAATTATAAAGAAAGATACTCATCATTTTGTATTTTTTTAAGTATTTCTTTTGTCACATTCATTCAGGAATTTTTTTTCATTTGTATTATTTTATCTATAAGGCAGTTTTATATCAAACCAAAGATTCATGCAATTTTCAAGCTTTAGAAAAGGGCCAAGAAAGAGTTTTAGATGATCTCAGTTCATGTTCTCCCTTTGGAGATGGCCAGAGTGGAGGTTAAGTCTAGACTTCTACAGAGGTCTAGATAGCAGATGGGAGTAGAACCCACTTCCAAAAATCCCTGGTTATCAAAGCCTGAGGGACTTAGAGAAGAGTCTACTCTACCCTCTTCGTTTTTACACATTAGGAAGTACAGGCCCAATTTGAGGAGTGAATGGACTTGCCCCCACACCCCAGCGAGTGAAGCGCAAAGACAGAAATCAGACCCTGGGTTTCAGATTCCTGTCTAGGCTTCTGTGCCATACTGGATTTCCAAGTCTTTCTGTGTTCAGTCATGCTGCCTTAAATTTATAGTGGGTTAGAGCAATTTATATGGGTAAGGGATGCCATTAGTAATCACTATCTTATTTTATAAATGTGTTTTCAAAGTGTTCTTTATTATGTAGGATTCATTAATTGGGTACAGAACTTTGATAGACCAAGTTAATTGTGATATGGTCAATACCAGAATCATATTAATTCTTACATTACAGTTCTACCCATCTTACATAAAACGTCAACTTTCCAGGGACAGTTTATAAAATGTTGTGGCTGAATGTAACTGAAATTTTCACTTGTTTAAATTTGATTAAGACAACTTAAATCCTCAAAAATGAAGGGCTTCAGTGATTATCTCCTCTAGACTTAATGGCAAATTAGAAAATTTATGTTTACCATCTCCTGAAATAGAATGAAATCTGTTTCCCAATACTTCTTTTTCACTTGGCAAAAATTTATCAGCGTCAGCAATGGAAATGAATATTGTAGAAGAAAAATACATAATCATTGATACTGTCTACGTTGCTTTAGAATTGTCATTTCCCAATTATAAGAGAAGCCAAGAGTTTATGTAGGAAGTTATATGAAAGCATTCTTGGCCTTCAGAAGGTGATTCAACTGGTCAGTCACAGAAACAGTGAGCTTGCCAGTCCTGTTTATGTGCCCACTTTGTGCAGTGCTGCTGAGATGGTGGCAGGAGTTTAGCCCACTCTTCTGAGCTGCTCCCTTGCCTTTTCTTTAGGAATGGTTTGTGTCTGATAATGATAAACTGGACCCTTGAGAAAGAACAGGCTTCCTTATACAGTGAAGCACGACCAAAGGTACCACCCTCATTTTGTTAGACATTTGCTCCAGACCACAGTGATCCCCAGAGTAGTATTTAGCTGCTGAAAAGCATACTGGAGTAAAGTGACAGAGTAAAAAGATCTTCTCCCTTTCACATTGCTTCTCTAGAGTGAAGTTAGACTAATTAGAATGGGTTGGGGAGAAGATAGATCCTACATTTATTCTAGTAACATTTTTTTTAGTATTATACAGCTTATAACTTTTTTCTGTGATTTTTAACTCTATTGCTTAGTGTTAATTACCAAACATGTTTGAATTTTTTCGTGTTCTAAATATGTACTGAAAATTATATTAATTTGAATTTACTACTTTAAAATTTGTGATTATACCATTTTTATTTTTTTTAAAGTATTTACTAAGCAAATGAATAATATCAGCACATCTAGAGGAAATATTTTTAATCTGCCTATAAAAGTTTTGTTAGTTTAAGTACTTTGGAAATATCTATGAATAAGTGATGAATCACAATTCATTCTTCCTGAACTACCCCTACTTGCCTGTGTTATGTTACTTGCCTACCCCTATGTTAGTTAGCCTAGTTATTGAAGACACTTGAAAGCAATGAAATTGCTTTCTTTTTAAATTTTAAAAATTTATTTTTGATTCACATTGGTCCTTTCCCCAGTTTGCTGAACTGCTGAAGTTTTATTATAGTATAATATATGTAGGGACAGCACTTTTATAAATTATTTACTTAATATAATTCTCCTTGACTTCTTGGTCGTTCTGTTTTCTAATTATATAACCTGTTTGGATCTTTTAAAAAAAACCTAATTATATTAATCTGCTGAATTTTCAGGAAATTCAACAAGAGACTGATATCCCTGAGCGAGAACTTGTTAGAGCCCTACAGTCCCTTGCATGTGGTAAACCAACACAGCGGGTTCTCACCAAAGAGCCTAAATCAAAGGAAATAGAAAATGGTCATATATTTACAGTTAATGATCAGTTCACATCCAAACTGCACAGAGTCAAGATTCAAACAGGTATCCGGAATTATGCTGAGCTGTTTATTCCTTAAAAACATCATGTAGGGCTGAAGTCTTCTATAAAAATGGACTTGTCATACTGTTCACCTGAGTGTGAGAAAAAAACGAGCCTGCAAAGATAATCCTCATTAAAAAGTACAAGACAGAAGCATTATAAGAGTGTTCAGTTGGGTAATGAAATGCTTATTTTCATAAATCAAAATCCTTTGTTAGAGACTATGAAATCTCCATTTTTTTCCCCAGAAATGTGTACCATATGTGTGTATATATACATACATACATGTGCATGTGTATGAAATCTGGTGCTTAATTTTTTTTTTTTTTTTGCATAAACATAACTTTAAAATTTTTATTATTATGTTACTTTTAAATTACGATAACAATAAGAACTTCTGATGTCTCCAGTTGGGTATTTCTGTTTATTCCTTTAGAAAACAATTTGTCCATACCTATTTTTAAAAACCCACTGTAGAGTATATATGGGCATGAACGCACTATACCAAGAGATTAATGGTTTCTAGTTACATACAGGGATTTTAAAACTCCTTCCCATGTTTTAAAAAAAAAAAAGTTCACCACAGTATAGTGACCTGAGAAATCATAATAAAATTTGAAAAGAGAGTTCTAGGAGTGCCCCACTGAGAAAGTTAAAAGTAATTAATTCAGTAATAGTTTTAACTAATAGTATCTTGGAAACAAATGTTCTTTTCTTTCCTGAGTTTTCGGAGTCCTTTGCCACATTTGAAACTTAAATGAGTAAGGTAAAAAAAAATAGCCTTGCACACATAACACCCATTGATTCATTGGGCTGAGGTGATATGGGCAATTTAGATGGGAGATGTGGTCTTGGAATAGGTGACCCTGGAAAGTCCCCTTCCAACACATGATTTAATAATATTATGGAAATAAAATTAAACCTGCAGTGAATCTTATAGCCCTGATAGATTTCAGTATTGACCGTGTCTAGAAACCACCCTTGAAATGATAGTATTTTTTTTTCCTCTTTAAAAGAACGCCTAGCTTAGAATGAGGAAAAAAGAGAGAGAACATGAAACCTGATTTCTTATCATTTTGTATATGATCTTTAAAAAAAATTGGTTTATAATGACTGAATAGTATAGTGATAGTTAAAGTAGGACTTAATGTGAACAAGAATTAAATTGTGTATAGTAATTTTATAAGTGGATGTTTACAAATATAATATTCAGATGTTGGTACACTAAGAATGTCAGTAGAGTTAACTTGTTTGTGTCTGTTCATAAACAGAGAGGACATTCTAAGTGAACATCACTAGATATGCATTGTGTGTTTGTCTTGTATATCAAATTATTTTCTGGCATATAACTTGTTTTATTACTTTTACAGTTGCTGCCAAACAAGGGGAATCAGACCCAGAAAGAAAAGAAACAAGGCAGAAAGTAGACGACGACAGAAAACATGAGATAGAAGCTGCTATAGTACGGATAATGAAATCTAGAAAGAAGATGCAGCACAATGTGCTAGTAGCAGAGGTAAGATTAAAACAGCTTAGATGAACAGGAGAACTAGTAAAAAGAATTACATTTTTATATAATATTTAGAAATGCAGATTGTCAACAAATAAGAGTAAACTTTACAAATACCATGCACTAGTCAAAACATCAAGATCTCTTCTGTTTTAAAGGATAGACTTCATGATGCAGGTAGAGAGTGTTTCAAAGAAATAAGCCTTAGCAGTTCATGTTTATTTATAATGAAGATAGCAAATGTGACATTGAGCATATGTTCTGTATAAGCAAATGTCTAAAAACTTTGGAGTACCTTTTTTTCCTCTCCAGATGAACACATTTACATATTTCTGGTAAGATTTAAACTAGAAAATATAATATGATATAATGACCTTGCCATTGTTAATGGTTTTCTGGGATGCACAAATTTTTTGGTAGTTACTTTAGAAGTAAAAATTTTAGTAACTATTTAATAAAGAAAAATCTACAACAGAATGACAGGCACTACTTTCATGACAATGTTTGAGGTCTATTGGAGTAGCTTTTTGCTTGACTTATTTTGTGTCATCTGCTTCAGAACTTAAAAGCATCACCTTGAAACCATTACATACGTTGAGATTCAGTTTCAGATTCAACTAACGATGATGATGCTTAGTATTTATATAAATAGTACTTTTAAGGTTTGCACATCATTTTACATATATTAACATATTTGAGCCTCCTGGATGTGATTCTGATTTCTTTACCTAGAGTACAATTAGTCATCTTCATTTGACTTAGCACTTTTGTCAAATAGTAATTCAGTCACTAAAGCATACATAGACCTTCCTATTCAAACCAAATAAGGTTTTCACATTTATAGTATAGCTTTTTCACTAATGAATTTTCTGTCAGAAAATTAAGGGTTCATCTTTTTTTCCTTCTTTAGGTAACTCAACAGCTGAAGGCTCGATTCTTACCAAGTCCAGTTGTTATTAAAAAACGTATTGAGGGACTTATTGAGAGAGAATATTTGGCACGAACACCTGAGGATCGCAAAGTATACACTTACGTAGCATAAAATGCGTTCAGAAAATTGATTTATTCTTGGACTATACTCTTCGCATGAACTGGGAAGTTCTTTTAAATCAGTAAATATTAAGACGACCATCTCTTCTATTAAATTGCAGTACGTGTTCTAGACCATTCAGATCAAGCCTTTACTCCCTTTGAGAGTTTTCAACATCAATTGATTGAGCTTCAGGCTTTTCAACGTTATCCCTGTAGAGATCATCTTTACAGTTCCTCGGGAAAATGTGAATGTGCCGAGTTTTGTTTTCAATACTGTATGAAAACAGAAAAAAAAAATAAAACAAAAATTTAGAAAATTCAGCTCATTAAAAAATAAAATTGTTGGAATTTCATTTTCCCAGGTCTTCAGTGTTGATGTAAATGTGTTTTTGTAGTGTTGCTTAGCACTTTGCACATTGTATAAGTTGGGTAACAGAAAGATAAAAGAAATGACAGAATTCCCAATTATATTGCTCTGCTTCCAACATTTCTTGAGTCATGTTTAATTTAAAGATTTGGTAAATAGTCAGAAACCCAAGGATACAATTTTGGCACGTTCCACTACTCAAACTGCACTTACTAATCTAGCCTCACAACCATGAATCTTTGTTTCTGTCTTAATTGGCTTTTTCCTGTTTTAATTTGAATTCTTCCAAATTAAGTCCTTATATTGATTAGGTTTTGTTCTGCATTATTTCTAGCAGTAAGAAAGGAAAATATTTTAGTATGTATAAATTGTATAATAATTTTTTTTGCTGTTGTACTCACTGCTGATAGTGGATTGTACAGAGCGGTGTTTTTATTTCATTTATTGTAGACAAATTAAAAATAAATGGATTTAGTGTTCACATACCCACTAATTCAAATATGTCAGAGCACAAAGGTGGCAGTTGATTATTTTGGCCCCTTTGAAAAGCACACCAGTCTACACTTTGTTATAAATGTCTTTGGTTTTTTTGCAACCATAAAGTTCCTCCACCTTAAATACTTGGGGAGAAAAAAGTGAAGCCTGTTGTGCACTATTAATTTACTGTTTTAAAACACAATCTAAAGATGCAATAAATGTGGTTACTTTAATCTTTTAATGAAATCTTCAGTTCTTACAGCCAAATTTTATGGTTTGGAGTGTGATAAAGCAATATTTTTTAAAGCTGGTGATTTGTGGACGAAATTTACATTCCACAGAATCAGTTTTACTTTTTTCAAAAATGTGCTTTGTACTGAAGATGTACTTCGGTTTTCCTGTACTTCCAAACATTCACAGATGTTTTTGACCTAACATCTGCCAAGGACTATATTTTTCTTTATTTTAACATCAAAGTATTTTTATCTTTGGTTCTCTTTAATTTTGGTTTGGTTTTGTTTTCCTAAGACGTTACAAAAATGTAATTGGGACAAACCACTATAGATGCCTGTTGGGTGGAAAAATAGATTGTTACTAACAAGTTTGAATTGAATAACTGACACTTGGTTGAATATAAGTACTATTGATACATTTATTAGAATGTGTGTCTCAGAAGATGATTTTTGTTCAACTTTATGGTCAAGTTAAAGCAATTGGATTTTAATCTGGATTAAAAATTCCACATAAATATTTTTTCCCATGCGTCTTGGGTAATAATTTTTCCTTCTAGATTGGCAAGTGTCCTTATGTTAGATTAATTTTTTTCAGCTTATTTAGAATCTTACATTATTACCATTTCAACATTTTTTTTCTTTATTCATGTTGAAATATAAGAGAGATGAAAAAATTAATCAGCATCATTCTCAGGTTTATCTTTTCTCATCCCACCTTGAGGTTTGAAATGTGGATATTGGGTCAGTTATAATATGAAAAGCCAGAAGTTCTCCATGTCCAGTTGTAATATTAGTTAAGGGTTGTTAAGCTTTCTTAAAAGTTATTGGAGTTCTTTCAATGTTCTTTTTTTGTTCCAGTTTGTTTTTGTAATTTCTCTGCCTAATTAAATAGCTCTGTATAATTAAGTTCAGGTAATGTATATATAGGTTATATTGTTGGTGTATGTGTGCTTTTATTCATAAGGCACAAAAGGTTTCTTTTAAAGTTGGGAGTGGGAAGGGGAAGATGAGACTTTCCTAATGGAAGAAGTATCTAAAATACTAATGAAGTGCTTACAGTTTTTTTTTTCTTTAAAAAGTTAATGTCAAAGATTGAGTAAAATCAAAATTACATTCATTTTTGGTGTTGAAGTGGAAAGCAAATAGAAAGTATAATTGTTTCCTTCCCCAGCACATGTAATCTTTGTACTTCTAAAGTCAACATTTCTCAGAAACACATTTCTGAACAACAAATGAATGAAGCATTTTGACATAGAATGTCAGAGAAAATTACTTATTTTTGTGGGTGCTATTTAGTGCTGCATAAAAATTAACTATAGTATATAAATACCAGAATGTTGCCTGGAAAGGGTTTTAGCTCTTTTACAAAGTAAAATTCATCTAATTATATCTTAATTTGATATTACTTTGTTCCCACAGATTTATAGATTGTACTCATTTTGTCCTTTTCTTAATGTTCTGGTTCTAAAAATTAAATATGTCCTTCCCAGTATGCCATTTATTTGGATAAATACGACTATGATGAATGCAAATGGATTGAGTCGAGTGTTTTAACAATAGAAATTTATATAGTCATGTTTTCATATATAGAATAGATCATATTGTGTGTGTTGAATTACATTTTGGATCAGAGGATTTAGAGCTTGGAGGAGCACATAGGGCTGTCTAATCAAATCCCCACCTCATTTTTTTTTAGGGATGAGGAAATTGTGACCACATCAATAGAGATGCTAAATTTTATGTAGTGAAAATTTAGGAAAATGTACAACTCAGAAAAAAAAGATTATCTGTCCATAAAATGTATTTATTGCATTTAACATACTACTGACAGTTCAAAACTGTGCTTATGTATAACAGATATCTGAAGTAAAAGTAACAAGTGTTAAACTATTAGTATTTGGATTTCCCAATAAGTTTCTAATACTTTATATTTAAGTGGTAATGTTGATACTATATATATTTTCAGAACTAATCTTAAAGGATTACTGAGTTTTCTCAGTCATACAAGAAATATATTCCAAATCAGAACAGCAGTTTTCTTTTCAACCAGTCAGCAAGTATTTATTGTTGTCATTACATGAATATAAATTATAAAACATTTGAAGTTAATCAAATGATAGTAAAATTATTTCTGTCCTAGTCATAGAAATAATCTTGAATTATCACTGTGATATTGACATAGCATGTTGGATATATGTTTTTAAGGAATACTTTTAGCATTTTATTTTTCCATTCACCTGAGGAAAAGTTATAGTAAGCTATGTAGTATAAAACTACTTAGCAAACAGATGTATAAATATCTCAGTCTATTGCACTTTTTCACTGAATATTAATAATGATAGCAGAGGCCATTTTTGTTTTTCCTGGAATACACTCATTTAAAAGGACATTTTAATTCCTTTGTTTTCCTCACAGAACCCTGAGTTGATAGATGCTTTCCTTCAGTAGGTCATGTGAATTTTTAACTGCAGAAGTCAGCACTCATAATGTTAACAGTTGTCATGATTTTCTCCTTCCCAGATGGATGAAACAGTATTTGAAAATGTGTGTTGTCAGAAATATTTTAACTACAACATATGTTTTTGACCTAATACATTTATGCCCATCATAAATATTGATACAAATATTGAAGCCAACTTTCATTATACTGTATTACAGCTGGGTTTCCAGCACTTTTTTCACTTGATAAAACATAATAGGAGTTATGCTGAAGAATATTTTAGAAGTTAACAGTTTGTTCATATAAGCCTGCTGTTACAAGATATCTTTTAGACCAGGTCCTTAGTTGATAGAACAAAAAGAATGGCTCTGCACTATGTTGAGTGCTGAAAATCTGAACTGTTTTTAAAAAATACTTTAAGTTGATGCCAGATTTAAAAGTGTATGGTGAGAGGGAAATTACAAATCCTTGAATTTAGGGAGTATGGAACAAAAATATACTCAAGAACATTTGCAGTCTAGCAAATTTAATCTTTTCTAATATTCACCTGGATCTGAATTTTTCTAACTAAAACAAGTCTTTAAGAATTTGCTCTTTCTAGTTTTCTGTTAATAAAGTTTAGAAAGGGGGGGAAATGTACAAAGAATTAAAATGTATAAAATAATCATCCCTTTCGTTATCTTTGGGGATAATGAATGACAAAGTTATTGATGTTTTCACTTCTATAAACTGAAATGCAGATGCACAGTAGATTTTTGGTGGTACCTGACATGATGCTCAGACAGCTTGGCAGAAGTAAAAAATTCAGATAAAATGATTTTTTTCTACGTGATTCTAAATCCTCTGATTTTCCCCCTTTCCCGTCAGTTGGTTGCTGTGGTATTGTTTGAATCCAACTTTATGATTTCAGGGCTGTGAAAGTAAAGGTAAGGTCTGCTTTTTAGTAACGATTTAACTTAAATAATGGATTTTCCTTTACAGATACTTGGGCGAAAGTTTATATGGATTGGGTTTTTTGCCATCATTATTAGATAGTATTTCATGAAGAACTTGACTTGAATAAGGAACAGGAAACTGATTCAGACTCAACGGGAAAATTTGAGAGTGACAGTCATTTCTATTTAGTGACTCTTGAAGATAGTCTGTATACATGTAGTGTGTGGAGTATATTCACATTTTTCTCCTTCAAAATATACTTTAGAAATACCAGAACGCAGCATGTGAACCTCGCAGATAACGGTGGAAATTTTTACTGTTTCTTGGTAAAAAAAATTAGTAGCCCTTTGACAAGATAATATACATGTTCCAATGGTGTTGCTGTTTGAAAGTGTTTAGTCTTATTTCAGAGCTATAGAAGAAAGCTAGTCTCAAGTCAAACATTATTTTTAAGAAATTTTTTTTTAAAATTGTTAGTAGCTATGTTAATCACTGAAGTTATTCCCCAGATTTGCTTCAGATTTTTCTCTAAGATTAAATCCACTTTTTTTTTGGGGGGGGGGAAGGCAGTGGGATTAAGTGACTTGCCCAGGGCCACATAGCTAGTAAGTGTTATGTGTCTGAGCCGGATTTGAACTCAGGTCCTCCTGAATCCAGGGCTGGTGCTCTATCCACTGCACCACCTAGCTGCCCCCCCTCAAATCCACTTTTGAAGAATTAATCCATTTCCATCATTAAAGATTTTGAGAAAGAAAAGGCCATGACTTTGAAAATGAGCTGTAGAGATGTTTTCAGAATCTCTGGAATTATCATAAAATCCAAAATCACAGCTTTTAAAAAGTAATTTGGGTGTGTAAATTATTTTCTAAGTCAACTTTGTATATCAACCTGTGTGTCTAACAGTTTGTATTAGTTGACATTTCTCTAACTCCTTACAGTAGTCACTGTATTTGGCCCACACCTCACAACAGTTCTTTGAGGTAGGTCTTACAGGCACAGTTATCCTCATTTTATAGCAGTTTGAGACTCAGAGGCTCAGCCATTTGCCTGTCATTACACAGTAAGTGTCTAAAGTGGAGTTTGAAAACTGATCTCCCCTTCTCCAAGGCTGATAGTCTTTTCACTACTGAGTCAAGTCCTGTGACAAAGCTAATTTTTGGTCTCGGGCAGGTAGGGTAAGAGGATGGACAAATGTAAATTCATCAAAGTTCATGAGCTGTTCATGATTTAATGGAATTGACATCTATGAGGATGAGCCTGCTAACTTCTAATTAGGCACATCAGTAAATGGTGGAAAGAACAGAAAAATGGAACTAGACAAAATTTAGAAATGAGGAAGCATATGCCTTTTGGGACAATATCAATTAGGAATGTGAACACCAGAAGAATGATTCTCATCGATAGGAAAACATTAGCAAACACAGACATCTTGACCAATGGAGATTTGACATTTTTTCTAGAAGAACCATTTGTGTATATTGCAGACTGGCTAGTTAAAAACAAGTTAGGCAAAATCTGAGATGTTTTGGTTACTTGTGTGTCAGAGTCCATAGGGAGGAATGGCAGTGTAATTCTCCCTTTTCCGAGAGGCCCTTTATTTAGAGTCCTGCAGGTTTTCAGTCACACTCGGTCTTGAGCTTTAAATCATAAGTGCTTACTCTGCGTAGCATGGGGCTGGGCTTGATGTAGCTAAGTAAGACGGCCCACGCTGTCGGGGAGCTCTGTCTACTGGACAGTCAGCTGAGGTGTTTTCCTGAGTCCCGGATGTGGGCCTTTCATAGCCAGCTTAGGTGAGGCATAGTCAAGGCCATTGGTTTCTGAGGTACAGCCCACCACATGGTGGTCTGGAATCAAGACTTAAGTTTAATCCTTGCTCTACTGTGTCATACCATGTTCCATCAATTAAATGTTCCAAGTGTTAACATCTTGCTTCACTCATTGAGCTGTTGAACAGCCAAATTAGATTTTATTTAGTAGGTTACGTGAAATAGGTCCCCCCTACTTTTTTCATTGTAAATATGATTTTCCTAGATGGTGTCCAGTTTGTAAAATATCGGTCTGTTTTGAGCCCCTTCCTATTGTATTTGTTCAGAGTACTTTATTTTTTTCATATCTGAAGAAAGTGGATGTAAAATATACTAAACAAGGCATTTGTGTAAGTCATTTTAAAATTAATTTTAGTATTAAGAAATAATATGACATCTGGTAACATCTTCAATAAGAGTAAAGTATGAAAGTAGTGCTTAAAAACATAGCTGCAGTCCCTAGTTTTGTTTTAATACACTGCTTCCTAACAAAGATGTTAAATAGGAAGATTATTTGACTGAGAAAATACTTATTTCTACCAATATAATTTCCCAACCTTAATGCAACCATTTATACTAGTTCCAGTTTGTAAAACTACTTTTGTTTTTTATTTCAGAAACCAGGACACTAGTTTCATGCATACTGATACACAGAATAATAATACCTTCCATTTATATAGTGCTTTAAAATTTGCAAAGCACTTTACATACATTCTCTTCCTTGACCCTCACAGCAACTTTGTGAGGTTGGTGCTGTTTACTGTCCCCATTTGACTGATGAGGAAACACTATTATGCTTCACAGAAAGTTTTACAAACAATTCAAGTTTATGTCCCCTCCACCGTCCCCTCTGCAAGTGAAAAGACATCATAATGGTTTTTTATGGAAATCTTGCTCCCATGGCACCACACACTCTTGATTCTAAGACTTTTTGAATACATGCTGCTAAATCCAGTGTAATCCGGATGCCGTGGATGGTACAGACATCAGCTTTTAGGTTGTTAAGTCCCCTCTGCTGTTGGTGTATCCACCTTGGATTCCTTATCCTTATCTTCTTCTGACACGTTCAACTCCATTCTGCTGTAGCCTGGCAAACCAGGTAACCAGAGTTTTTGTTTTATCGTTGGTGGCTTTGGATAATATTGACATGAGAAAAGTTCATGATTTTAGTGCAGTGGCTTTTTGACTTTTTTTTTGGGGGGGGGGCTGTTGGAGATTTTCTGCTTCCTTCTAGAACTCTCAGTAACTGAAGTGCATTTGTAGATTTAAAGATGATCTTGATCTGAGCCTGAAAGACACCTTTTGGAATCTAGGTTCACCAGAAAGATACCTTAGAAAGGAAGGATGAATTCTGAAAAAGTTCAGTTGGGAGAAGCTCAAGCTTTGGCCTTGACTTCCCTCTCGGCATTACACGGACTGGTTTTAAAGTACATTCCTCATTGCTCCGGTACTGATTTCATCTATCTGGATATCACTTCCAGTGGTACCGATCAACAATCCTTCCACACTTCCTGTACAGCTCTCATACTCCAGTAAATCTTCCACTGGGATATGTTCAACTGTTAGAGGCCTTCTTCTAGGTCTTTTAACATTTCTTGGCTACTTGTGCAGCATTCAAATTGTCCAACTGTTATCCCGTCTTCTAATATGTTCTTCCCACCTTTTTTCCAGTCATCCGATAACATCTTTCATATATTTAAAGATACACATTGGGGGCAAATCTTACTGTCAGAAGTTAGAGTGGCTGCACTTATAATAAAATCAGGTCTACCAAAGTACCATGTTGGCATATATAGTAAACGCCCATTTGTCCAGAATGATTGAGGAATGGGATGTTCTAGTTAATTGAATATTCTGTTAACTGATGTTACCATATATACCATGCATGGATATTACTAAATAAATTTCAAAGAAGTAGAATGCAGAAAAATATACTTAATATAGAAACAGTACTGAACATCATTTAACGCATCATTGTTTCAGAAGAAATTTCAGGACTTTGTGCTTTATATTCATTATAAACATCGCTTCTTACGGTACAGAACTGTAAGTGCAGGAAATTAGAATGAACCTGTACCATCTGGAAAACATACCATGGAAGGTTTTGTTTATTTGTAAATAAATTTCTGGTACCAGCTTGTATATCTGTCATTTGTCTCTTGATTATAAAAAAGAATTTGAAATGTGGGGATAAATGCTGGTTGAATTCTCCAGGGATTTATGTAAATAAAATATTTTTAAAACATTTTTAGCCTTGCAGTTTAATTAGAAGTTATTCAGCCATCACTGCTAATAATAACGCTTTTTTTCTTTAGAAGCCATTACTGCTTCTTACTGAGAACTAGGGCTTTAGCAATTAGCTCATCAATCAGTTTGAGGAAGATAACTTATAAACACTAAGCCTGTTGTCCTCTCTTATAATTTATTGGCTTACTTAATCTTGCCTCAGGTGAGGTTTTTAAAAATTGCTACTGGGAAAAATAATTCCAAATATCAGATCATAGGATTTCAGATGAAGTGTAGGGAAGTCAAGTGATTGACCAAACATACTTTGGCTTCTAGTGACAGGGGGAGGATTTGTGCCAAAGTCCTCTCTGCCTCTAGAACCAGAATTCTTTGATGGCACTTGTGTTAGATTCAACAAACCAACTTTAATAATACTAAGGTCTTGTCACACACACAAGTCACTGGAAATACAGTATAGACCCTGTTGTCGAGGGTCCTACACATCAATGAGAATGAGGACAAATACACAAGATAATGACAGAAGAGAAGGTGAGTTAAGTTCAGAGGGGAATTTGCTGGCAAAATGATGTGAGCTATTTGAACAGAGAGAGTCAGAAGCTTGTTCACTGGGGCAATGAAAGGGAAGGGTTATTAAGAATGTGGCAAGTGAACCTTGAAGAGATGAACATAAAAAGAGATGGAATTCATTCAAAGACTAGGGATAGCAAAGAAGGCAGAACAAAGAAGGGAAAGTCTGGTTTAACTGTAATGTAAAATACATTAAAGAAGTATGTACAACTGAAGGTTGGTGAAAGAACCCAAGTGACCCTGTACTAGAACAAGTAGGGCTGATCACCTTACCTAGGTGTAGCTAAAGGAGTTTAGTCCTGGCACAAAAGCTAGAAAGATGAGTAAGCCATTTTATTTATATACATGCATACATAAATACGCACACATATATATGTATACATATGTTTATGTATGTATGTATTCACATATGCACACATCTACCTACCTATCTTATACACATGTATATGTATATATGCATGTGTATAATGGCTTATGTAATGGTTTATATATATACATATATTATTTTACGTGTGTGTACCATATGGGAAAGAGTGACTCCCTAACAACTAATAAGCACAGAAAAAGACTGAAAGGGAAAAAATAGCTTTCCTACAAACTACAAGAATACCTAGAAGAAATGAAGCAAAAGAAAAATCGGGTATGATAGCTCAGGAAAGAATTGGAAAAATTATAAACAGCTTAGTTGCAAATCTTTATTAACAATTGCCCTGAAAGCTAAAATGGACAAGAGAGAAATCTGTGACTGTGAGACAGCCGGAAATATCAAAATAAAACCAAAAGGGGGGGGGGGGGAAACAAGATAACATCTCAAAAACAATCTGGAAAATAGGTCATGGAAAGATCACTTAAGAATCGTTGGATTCCTTGAAAACTAATTTTAAACAAAAAAGGATCGTAGATACTGTGTTTCTGGAGATCAAATGATAACCTCTTACATCAGAAGTAGAGCATGAAGAGCACAGATTCCACCAATTGCTTCCTTAAAGAAACTCTGAAAGGAAATGACCAAGAAATAGTATAGCCTGAATCAAGAGTTCACACATCAAAGAAAAAAAATGCCAGTATACAAAAAGTAGTTCCAAGTACCAAGGAACCATAGGATCACACAAAACCTGGCTAGCTCCTACTTAATTCAGAAAAAATCTTGTAATACAGTACTTCAAAAGCCCAGAGTCTTGAAATCAGGGGTAACATACCCTGAAAAGAGGAATACAATATCAGAGAAACAAAAATGGACCTTTAATAGAATAGAGAACTTCCGAGGATTTCTGATGAAAAGACCAGAGCTCAGTAGGAACTTTGAAATATAAACACAGGCATCACGAGAAACCTAGAAAGGTAAATTGATTTGAGCCGTTGGAAAGGGCTGTGTGATGATATAGTGTTAATATTCTAATGGGGGAGAAAAAATAAGTATCCCTTGAGAACCTTAATGTCTTCAAAGGGTATTGAGGGAGTTAAGCAAAGCAGCACCAGGGGTTGGATTGGTTTGTGTGTAAGTAAGGATTTTAAGAAGGGAAAGAGAAGGGAGGGTAAAAGGAATACACTTATACAGAAAAGAAAGAAAAATTGAATTGAACTCATAATTTGAGGGCATGAGAATAAACAAACTGAGGAGGGGAGTGGGAATCAGTTGATTTTCATCTATCTGAAAGAAAAGTAAAATTGATCCCAACTTAACTGCAGAAATACATCAAACTAAACAGAAATTAGTAGAAATAGGAGGGCAATTAATTGGATAATATTAGAGAAGGGAAGTCACAAGCAATATAAACTTTCTAGTGCTGAAGAGGGAATTAAAAGGGAGAAAGAAAGAAACCTAGAATCTAAAGGAGCACACATCACTTGGAGAATGCCTGAATAAATTGTCTATGAAGTAATGGGATTTTATTGTACTATAACAAATTATATAATAGTTTGCTCAGTATAATACATTCATATGATACTTTTAGATTTGCAGAGTACTTTATTTTCAAAGTACTCACTTGATCCTCACAGTTCTAGGGGAGGTGCTATTTTTATTCCCATTTTACAGATTAGGAAACTGAGACTGAGAAGTTAAATGACTTGCCCAGTGTCACAGCTAATAAGTGGCTGGATTTGAAAGTGGCAGGATTTGAAATCAGGTCTTCTTGAATCCCAGGCCCCACACCTACACATTGCACACTGTGTCCACCTACCTGCCTCATAACAAAATGATGACTTCAGAGAATCTTGAGTCATATGAACTAATGCAGAGTGAAACGAGGATCCAGAAAACAGTTTATACAAGGACATCAACATTATTAAACAATACACAAACAGAATTGTAAGAGAATTAACTGTGATCGATGCGATGACCAATGATGTGTCCAGAGGACTTATGCTGAATCACGTGACCCATCTCCTAATGGAGAAGTGACGGACTGGATTTGTTTTTGTCGCTTATACTTACTTACTACAGTTGTTTCCTTTTTTCTTTTGGTATTTTAATTGGGGGAAGATGTTGGGGAAAATAGCACATTAACAGTGATACCAAAAAAGAGGACCACCAGAACTTTATTTTTTAATGCACAAAAGAAGGAAATTCAGAAGGAAACAGAAAAGTAGGATAGTTGTGAAAGTAACATATAGAAAACAGGTGTGTAACTATCTCCAAATGTCTCATTCGACCCGTCACTTGAGATCTTTTTGGATCCAAACTCATCAAAGACATTGGCCATCCTTTCCTTCCCGATTTCTTGGCATCTGTACATCTGAGGAGTGAGCCGTTAACAACTTCATTCACATACGTCATGAAGTGTTGGACAGGACAGGGCCAAGGACAGAGTGCTGGGGTGCCATAGGCCCAAACGTCCCTTCAGGCCCTTCTCGGGTCCTTGCAAGCTTCTCTTTCAACTGGGTCATTTAGACCAGTTATGAAACAAGTTAGCTTTCTTGTTATCTAGCCCAATACATCTCTTCCTCTTTTATAGAAGGAGAACATGAGAAAGCCATTAACAACTTCATTCACATAAGTCATGAAGTGTTGGACAGGACAGGGCCAAGGACAGAGTTCTGGGGTGCCATAGGCCCAAACGTCCCTTCAGGCTCTTCTCGGGTCCTTGCAAGCTTCTCTTTCAACTGGATCATTTAGACCAGTTATGAAACAAGTTAGCTTTCTTGTTATCTAGCCCAATACATCTCTTCCTCTTTTATAGAAGGAGAACATGAGAAACGTGTTTAAGTGTTTTACCAAAATTTCGGGTAGCTCTCCCCTGACCTGAGTCTAATAACTGTCGGAAAAGAAAATGAGATATAGCTTGTTCTTGAGGATGCCAAGGCGGCTCTTTGCAGCTGCTAATCCCGTCTTTAGTTCTCTAAACATCCCTTTAGTTAGTTCTAGAATGTTGCAAAGAATTGAATTCAAGCTTATTTTGCTGGGTTCATCTTCCTTGTCCTTAGAGTATTGGCCCTGGAGTCTGGAGGATCTGAGTTCAAATCCGGCCTCAGCCACTTGATACTTACTAGCTGTGTGACCCTGGCCAAGTCATTTAACCCTGATTGCCTCATCCCCCCCCAAAAAAAATTTGTGTGTGTGTGTGTGTGTGTGTGTGTGTGTGAAACCGATATTATTTGCATGTCTCCAACCCTAGGATCTAAAACTAGAAGGGACCTTAGATATCTATTAAGCAGACCCTGAGAGGCTAAGGGGACTTGTCCAAAAGTCACACCGATTAGTAGTAGAGCTTAGATGCACATTTAGATCCCAGACTTAAGTCTAAAAGAGAGAGGGGAAAGGTATAGTAGCCCCTCCCAAAAGGGAGAGGACTAATGCTCTAAATCATTATTGATTAGAGAAATGCAAATCAAAACAACTCTGAGGTACCACATCACACCTATCAGATTGGCCAACATGACAAAATGGGAAAATGATGAATGTTGGAGAAGATGGGGGAAAATTGGAACGCTAATACATTGTTGGTGGAGTTGTGAAATGATCCAACCATTTTGGAGAACAATTTGGAACTATGCCCAAAGGGCTACAAAAATGTGCGTACCTTTGATCCAGCAACAGCACTTCTAGGGCTATATCCCAAAGAGATCATAAGATGGGAAAAAGACCCACATGTACAAAAATATTCGCAGCAGCTCTTTCTGTGGTGGCAAAGAATTGGAAATTGAGGGGATGCCCATCCATTAGGGAATGGCTGAATAAGTTGTGGTATATGAATGTAAAGGAATACTATTGTGCTACAAGAAATGATGAACAGGCTGACTTCAGAAAAACCTGGAAAGACTTGTATGATCTGATGCTGAGTGAAGTGAGCAGAACCAAGAGAACTTTGTACACAGTAACAGCCACATTGTGCACTGACTAACTTTCATAGATTTGGCTCTTCTCAGCAATGCAAGGATCTAGACAACTCCAAAAGACTCATGATGGAAAATGCTCTCCACATCCAGAGAAAGAACTATGGAGTCTGAATGCAGATCGAAGCAGACTATTTGCTCTCTCTCTCTTTTTTTTTGTTGTTTTTTGTTTCTTCTTTCTCATTGTTCCTCCCATTGGTTCTAATTTCTAATTCTTCTTTACAACATGACTAATATGAAAATATGTTTAATATGAATGTGTATGTAGAGTTTATATCAGTTGTATGCCGTCTCGGGGAGGGGGGAGGGGAAAGAGGGGAGAATTTAAAACTTAAAAGCTTATGGAAGTGAATGTTGAAAATTAAAAATTAATTAATTAATTAAAAAACCCAAATAGGTCCTTTTCCCTTTTTTTGTTTTTGTTTTTGATGTCTTTGGGATACACACATAGCAGTGGTATTGCTGGATCAAAGGGTATGCACAGTGTCATATAACTATTTTTAATGAATATAATTTTAGCCAAATTCCTGCGATTTCAATTAAAGATACTTTAATTCTCTGATAATTTTCACAATAATATTGATGGACTAATTGATAGGGATTTAGGGTTTGCATTCAAAGGAAATTTATGCAGGAATTTATGTCCAGATATAATTATGGGGGATATAAAAAAAATACATATAAAGGCAGATGATCATTCTTCTCTCTTCTGTCTTCAACTCAGTTGTCCGAGTGATCTTCCTAAAGCACAGGTCTGACCGTGTCACCCTCCTACTCAACAATTCCAAGTGGCTTCCTTTTGGCTGCAAGATCAAATGTAAAAATCTGGCATTCAAAACACTTCATATCCTTACACACACACATACACACACACACACACACACACACACACACACCCCTTTCCAGTCTTCTTACACTTTATACCCCCTATTCTCATGATTTCTTCCATCCAGTGACACCAAGCCTCCTTGAGACACTCCATCTTCTAATCCTAGGGATTTCCACTGGCTGTTCCTCAAGCATTTCTCATCTCTTGCCTCCTGGCTTCCTTGACTTCAAATCACAGTTGAATCTAATACAAGAGGCCTTTCCCAGTTCAGAACAAGCAGCTCCCTTCACTCTTTTGAAGAATTAAATCATTGTTAAGAATGCCTCAGCTACTCAGCTTTTGTCAGTGAGTGTTCGGCAGATGTTCAGATTGAAGTCCTATTACAAGCATATTATGCCTCTGTGCCAAGTTTGTGTCCTGTTTCCTTAATTCCTTGTCTCCCCTGAGACCTTGTTTCCATCCCATTTTATCTTGCTATCACATCCTCTTGAATAACTAGGAATGACTGTTTTAAGTCTGGCTTAGTGCCCTAAACTAGCTGAGATTTATGTATGTGTAGATTCTAGACGAGTTTCTTTCTCTTTATTTTTCTACACATTCAGTGCTCTAAAGTCAGCCAGAATGGGTAGATCTGCCGTGCAAAGTGCTAACTTCAGCATTCTTCTCTTTGAGCAGCAGACCACGTTTGCTACCTGTACCCCATTTTGATTTTTAAGGACATTATCTCAACAGAGGTTGGAATCTCAAAAGAATGTTTTGTCAGGAAAATTAGTTTGATATTGGATATGCCCAACTTAAGATAGCCATTTCCCAAAGTGGATGTGTTGTTTAGGCAGAAGAAAATGTAAGGTTTAAAGACTGTCATTTAGTGAAGAAAGGACTTAAGGTAGATCACATTACACAGGCCCCATTCCCCCTAATGGTTTTTAGGTGGGTGGAACCGTGGTCAGCCTGGGCCGCTTGGATCTATGGGATTTAGAATAGAGATAGGGGCTTGTGTTGAAGTGCTTCCTACAACCTGTGGAGCAGCATGAGGGCATGAATACTAGGGAAAGGTGAGGCGATGACACATTGATGCTAATAAGACTTTTATGTCTCAGCACTAGTTTTATTCTAGCCGCCAAGTTTTTACTGCTACTCTCTTTTCTTTTCTAGTGCTGGGCCCACAGTACTGGACCACATCATGTGCCCTGAGACATCTGTCAGCAGCTGAGGTGTCCAGACCAGTGAAGTTATTATTAGATTAATGGATACAGTGGGAGTCGAAGCCTTGAGAATTCTGGGTTCTAGTCCTGGTTTTGCCTGCAATAGGCTGTTCAGACTTCAGCAAGCTACTTCAGCTCACTCTGTAAAATGAGAAGGTTGGCAAATATCATCTCTAAGAGTTTCTTCTAGGCACCTTTGCCCCACCCTTCCCCACTTCCACACCTTCACATGGCAAGCTTTTGCTTTCCTATACCTTTACCTCCTCCTCTACTCAGGCAGGAGGGGGAAGTTGAGTCCTACTGCTTGTTTCCACAGAGTGCTTAGGGGAGGGTCAGGGCGAGGTTTGCTGATGATTTCGGAAGCAGCCCCAAAAAGGGGCAGATCTAAGAGCACAAGATTGAGGGTCCTGTTGTGCTGGCCTGGCAGAGAATGGGGGCTGAGAGAGGATCGAGTGAGCACCTTGGGGGTTAAAAATTTAATTTCTCTGCTGTTAATACATCAGGTTGTTACCTCATGAGGATTCTTAGCATCTTCACTTGTAGAGTCAGCCACAATTAGTTTACCTCCCGAATATAATTCTTATGTTGGGGAGTTTTGAGAGTTCTGGAGGATTAGAGAAGAGGTCTTATTGGCCATCTTGTCGGTCATGTCAACTCAGTACAAATGATCAGTCACAAAGGTTATGCAACCCCTGTTAACTCTGACAGTACCAAAGAGCTCACACAAGTTATCACAACCTCAGTTAACTCTGAGAAATTAAAAAAGAAAAAAAACCAAGAGCTTACAGTGGTCATAAGCAAAATGCTTTCTTTATTCCATCGGAGGAGGGAAACTAGATCCATGAGCCAGGGCCTCCTCTGATGCCGAGGAGACCCACTTTAGAATGGGCAAATCTCAGTACCTATACTAGTGAGCTGTGGCCCTGACAGTGAGGGGTGACAGCAACAAGGAGATAGGTTTGATTCATGGCAGGACTTCACGACCAGAACACGAGCCCTGCAGGTACTTGTCCAAGCTCAGAGACCACCCGGCACTGGTGTGAAACAATTCTGGGATTTCGCTGCAGCTTTCATCCAGAAGGTGAGCGCAAAGGATTGTTGTTATGCCAAGTTTAGGGCACAATTTGCTTAAGGGTTAGCTTACCTAATTGGAAAAAGAGAGGGGTGGTTTGGCATAGAGATCCTGACAGTCATATGATCTGGAAGTCAAAAGGAATTTTATGAATAGTAAAATTAACACATTCAGTATGTGACGTTAAATGAGTGGCATATTTAAATTAAATAAAAATACAAATTTAGTTGATATGCATGTATATGAATTTGTGATTTCATCAATGTGGATAATCCCTCCAACAGTAGAGATCACAACCTCTTTTTATCTCCTCTTGAGTAGGTCAGACCTGCACTTTAGGAAAATCATTTTGGCAACTAAATGGAGCATAAATTGGATGGTAGAGACTTGAAGCAGGAAGACCAATTAGAAGGGCATTGGAATAGTTAAGTGAGAGGCATTTTGTTTCTGTTTCATAAACAGATTTTCTCAGGATGGTGAGGCTCATTTTCTTCTAAACTGGTTTTTGCTGTTTTGTTTTAGGAGGTGATACTGTTCATAATTTTCTCTCCCCTTTTCTCTAATATTTTAAAAAATGAATTCATATTCTAAACTTAACTACCATGTGTCTCTGGTAAGGAGGCTGTGTCAACAAGACAAAGCAATTTCTAGCATCTTTTAGCCTCCTCTTTGTGACAACTGTTTTGCATGGGAATCTTCAGGTCTTCATTATCCTAAAAATCTCTCTAAAGGTTTGGGTTTTCCCTTCAATGGATAAGATTTCCTCTTTTCTCAAACCTACTTGGGGGAGACTGGCTTTTAGAATAGGAGGAGAAAGGACCTAAGACCAGCTTGCATAACCCAGATACCCCGTGGCAATGATTTCTGCCATGGAGACATAACCCTGGATACCACCTAGCACACAGATACATGCTAAGGAGGATGCCTCCAGGTAAGGTCAGATCCTTGCAGTTTGGACCAAGAACAAAAGAAGGTTCTGTTTCAAATAATCAGTGGGGTTTTCTTCCTCTCCTGGGAGAGTCTGTTGCTGGCAGTTTGGAGCTTGTAGTTTGATCATTTCTCCTCAGCTTGCCTTCCCCTAACCCACAATGAGCCGAGCTGCACCAGAGAGGAGGGGTGGCACCATCGCAGGGAGAGACAGAGAGACAGAGACAGAGAGAGAAAAAGAGAGGAGAGGGGGAGACTGAGAGAGACAGAAGACAGAGACAGAGAGAGAGAGAGAGAGAGAGAGAGAGAGAGAGAGAGAGAGAGAGAGAGACTAGACTCTTTACTTGTAACTTTGATTCTAGTAACGAGGCTCTCTTCATGAGGAAATAGCTCTTTGGGGATAGTCTGACTAGAACAGAATGAGATTTCTGGTTGTGACCTTTTGTTGTTCAATCTTCATTTTTGAAGAGAACGATGACATCACAGGTGATGTTTTGACCTGGGTGTGAATTGGATTTAAGGGAGGCAGAGCTGTGCAAAGTCATCAGCCTCAATCTCTCTTCCTGAGTCATTGAAGTCCAGTGAGGAGACCAAAGTCAGGATGACTGGTGATGGTCCAGGATGCAGTGGATGACCTTGGCATCTTCCATGTCTGAGAAAGCTCTAAGCAGTCCACAGCACCTGCTTCAGCCGCCTTCATGGCCTTTGAAACAAAGTGTTCTCATTCACCCATTCTACTGGGGGAAGTCTTCACATACTTGGGATAGACATGTGACCCTTTCAGAATAATGGGAAAGTTGCTCAAGGTTTAACTCATCCCAACTCTCCATCCACAGTGCAACCCTTGCTAGAAGGCGTTTTATATGATTTTACCCCCTCTTTTTTTAAGCTGTTTGTATTTTCTGATTTTAAACTATAATTGATCATAACTTCTTTGTGATGCATCTCAATATATTAATTGTATACAGAGGAGGACTGTAATGGAGGATGAAAGTTAGTAAGTTGGTTTGCACAAAACAAAACTACATCAGGAGGGCAGCTAGGTGGCGCAGTGGATAGAGCACTGGTCCTGAAGTCAGGAGGACCTGAGTTCAGATCTGACCTCAGACCAAACACTTGATACTTCCTAGCTGTGTGACCCTGGGCAAGTCATTTAACCCCAATTGCCTTAAAAAAAAACTACATCAGACAATGAGACCATTCCTTAGAATGCTATGGATCACTAGCTGGAGGCAAGTTGATTATAACAGTTTTGATTATTAATAATTTTGATAACCTTCCCAAAAGGTAGAATTCATCTAGATTACAGCTTTTTATCCCTTATTCTGGGCAAAAACAAGCTATTGTTTAAAAGGGGTTCTATGTGGCTTGGAGATCAGCCCCTGCTTCCAGCTTCCATTCTGCTCCAAGTGTGCCACAGGGTGCTGAGCTTGGAGTCAGGAAGGTGTGGAGTCATTTCAGTCCTTTTTGACTCTTCATGACCCCATTTGGGGTTTTGTTGGCAAAAAGTACCAGAGCGGTTTGACATTTCCTTCTCCAGCTCATTTTACAGATGCAGAAACTGAGGCAAACAGAGATAAGTGACTTGCCCAGGGTCACACGGCTAGTGTCTGAGGCCAAATTTCAACTCACAAGATGAATCTTCCCAACTCCAGGCCCAGCACTCTACTGTACCACCTACCTGCCCCTGGAGACAGGAAGTCCTGAGTTCAAATCTAACCTCAGATACTTACAAGCTGTGTGACCCTGGATAAGTCCTCTAACCCTTTTTGCCTCACTTTCCTCATCTGTAAAATGAACTGGAGAAGGAAGTGGCAAATTGCTCCAGTATCTTTGCCAAGAAAACCCCAAATGGGGTCATGAAGAGTTGGGCAAGACTGAAAGAACTGAACAACAGCACAGTAGAGCAGGGCATAGACCTAGGGTAGGTCTCGCCTCCAGGGATACCTAATAGGGGAAGAAAAACTGAAACTGGAAAGAATCAGCCCCTCCCATTTACCTGGTAAGAAAAGTAAGTTTTTTTACTTTCTCACAAACATTCTCTATTTCAATTAATTATTCTTGCCAGCAAGGTACTAAGATTAGTTCCTCTTAGGCTGCTAAACAGCTGTTGTCAGCACCCTCTATTGGAGTCAGCCTGGCCTGGGGTCAAATCCTAATTGCCAATAACCCTACTTGTCATCTTGGATACTTATCACTTCATTGCTATGATCCTTGGTTTACTTCTCTGTAAGTAATGAGGTTGGTCTCAATATTTTCCAGGGTCCTTTCCAGCTTCAAACTTTACTGTATGAAAAGCAGCAACACTGATTGTAAAGCAGTGAGTAAAGTACCATGTAGTTCTATAGCAAATACTTTACAGTGATCTCAAGAATGAAGATAAATTTCTGCTTATCAAATCTGAGAAACAGGAGATTGTTGGAGTACACTTGGGGTGTGACCTAGGTAAATGCTTGGAGGCAGGAGATGACATGCTAGATTCAGGGAACAACCTCGAAGCAAGTCAGCAAGCATTTGTTAAGCCTTATTATGTGCCAGGCATTGTGCTAATCACCAGTGATACAAATATAAGTGTAACCCAAGTCCCGAAGCCCATGGGTATGGGATTCTCTCCTCACTGGTAGAGATCAATGCCCTACGCCTGTGTGAGGGGTAGAGAAGAACAGACAGGAGAGAAGATTGGCAGGCTTTCTGAGTCTCTGCAGTCACTTCAGGTGCTTCTGGCCTTCAACTTCAAGAGAGAAGATGGAAGATGACAACTGTTCTTCCTTGCTGAAGGGAAAAACCTCTGGGAAGAAACCAACATGAAAGAAGCCAACAGTCTCCATCATGCCCCTATCCCTGGGTTGCTAAACTCCAGATTTCAGGGACTTTCCCCTTGACTGAGATCTGGGACTGACTCTCTCTCTCTCTCTCTCTCTCTCTCTCTCTCTCTCTCTCTCTCTCTCTCTCTCTCTCTCTCTCTCTCTCTTTCTTTCTCTGTGTTGGGCTGTTACCTCAGTCCCAAAGAGAGAGCTTCGTCATTCTGTATTGTCTGGTATATATTCTCCTATGTATAGTTTCTTTACTTTCTGTTTTGTTATTGCTCAAAACAAGCCTTGGATATAAAGGTTGGAGCATTAATGAATAATGATCAAAAGTTTAGCCTGATCCTGAAAAGTGTATCTCTTAGACTAATAATATTTAAGGGAGCAGAAAGAAATCACTTTAGGTGCTCCCTCTTTATCAGGAAAGCAGAGGGCTAAACTTTTGGCCCTAACCTCCTGCTTTCCCTCCCAACAGGAAGTAAACCCTCCCTTGAAGGGGGGGGGTGGGAGATGGGGAGAATTGTCTACAGATGTCTATTTTGCCTCCCTTGAGCCACAAAATGACACCTCCATGCTACTTGTAGGGGACAACCTCACTACACAAGCAAAAGGAAAGACAGTTCCTACCCTCAAGGAGATTACATTCTAATGGGGAAGACAGCACATAAAAGGAAGCTGAAAAATGGGGAGTGGGTGAGAAAAGGAAAAATACTTATAAGGGGGTATTGTGGCAAAGTCCAGAAAGTCTGAAGCAGAGCCATGAGAGGAATCAAAGATGATAAACCTAGGACTCTCTAATTCCTATCCTTTATGGCCCCCTGCTTTGGGAACCCAGAATTTAGGCTATATATTCTTCATATTACTGGCCAAATAGATTTCTCTGAATTGCCCTGGGAAGGTATTCCGAAGGTCCTTTGGGAATACAACCTGATTCTAAGCTGACTCTATGACTGTGTCCAAATGAGTGCCAGGGATTGCAAAATACTATAGAAGCTCTGAAGAGGAAGGAATCAAGGGCAGTAATTATATCATGCCAGAAGTGGGCCTCCAGTAAGCTGTACATTGAAGGATGAATGAATAATATTTAGATAGAAGGATAGAAGGTTGTTGTCCTTCATTCTGGAATAGGACCAAAATGATATCACTATGTTGGAGTCAAGGTATAGTGTTCTGGGACTGTGGCTGATCAGACCAATGCAAGCTCAGAATGCTGTACCAGAGGTTGGGCACAAATAGTCCATATGCTGAGATAAGTACAAACACAAGGAGGTTCAGAAATAGGGAAAGGTTACCCATCTTAGAGGATTCTGTATAGGAGTAATAATAAGGCTAGACAATTGTCCAATTTTTAGCTTTTATTTGCTGGCCAAGAAGTTTGGACTCTATCCTGCAGGCAGTGGGAAACTACTGAAAAAGTATTTACCAGGTAAGTGATGTGACTAAAGGAAATTAGCACCATAGTTTTTACAGTTGTTTTTATAGTTGTTTACATAGTTTATAAAGGGCTTTTCCCCAAAATTGTTTAATTCCTACAACTCTGTAAGACAGGTAAGGGAAGAAATCCTCTTTTTATGGTTGAGGAAACATGTAGAAGCCCTGAATTCTCAGAGCTTTTGACATAAGAGTTCAGCAATCTTCATACAACATGCAAGCTTCTCAATGTGGAACATTTTTGTAGAGGGAAGAAGGCTACATGGAAAAATAATAGTGATTATTTTATATAGAGGAAAGGAGATCAAGGGAAAAAAACATGGAAATAGGGAAGCATCTAAAATTCCATCCTTTTCCCACCTGTGGAGGCAGCTGGTGTAGAGGAAAGATGAAATTTCCAGATTTGAACACAGACAGGCCTCCTTCAAAACCTGGTTTTGTGTTCTCTTTAGCTTTTTCAGCCTCAGTTTCCACATCTGTAAAAATGAGAGCAAAACTTGAACTAACCCCTACAATGCCAACTATCCAGAATCATTTTTGCCTCCTTTCAAAATCCCTGAATTGGTGAGGACCCGTGGTAACCAGTATGATGGGTGAGCCCATACTAATTTTCCATCCCAACCTCCAGGTTTCAAAGATCAGCACGGTGGGCAGCTCAGGTGTCTGAGCGGACAGCCTCCAGCGCAATCCAGGGCAGTAGAGAACGGGTTGCACTGGCCCAGATGACCTTGACCCACCGAGGGGTTTGGGAGTGGTGAAGCCAGTAAGAGCTCTGCGCTCTTGTGGCTGCCCCGGCGGTCTCTGGGTCTGGCAGAAGGACGTGAGCTTCTGTCCAGTTCCTGGCCAAGGTCGGGGCGGCGCTGTTCGGAAGAGGGAGGAGCTTCAGGCGCCGTGGGTGGAAACCTAACAGAGCCCCTGGGGCCAGGACGCGAGTGGCTGCAGTGGGGTGGACTGGTTAGCGGTTTGGGCTTCGCGCCCTGCTCTCTGTGTTTTGCCTTTTGGACAGTAAGATGCGTGCATAAATGTGAGTGGAACAACAGGCGGGGGTCTCGTTCTCCAGACTCTGGGAAGACAGAGCTGGGTTCCCAAGCTGGACCTGAGCCCCACAAGCCCCCAAGTCCCGGCGCCTACGAAACCTTGGGTCCCTTCGGAGCTCTGCGCAAGGCAAAGCCAGCCAAATAAGCTGCTTGGCGGTAGGTCTGTGGCGTCATCACTGGCTCTGAGTCGGTCCAGCATTATCTTGGAAAGTTGCTCCTTTCGAAGAATTCCAAAGCGCTACCAGCTGCAGCCGAAGGAGATGCTGCGTGTCCAAAGCTGCTTCCCAGCGGGCTCAAGGTGCGTTTGTCCAGCAGATCCGGGGTCTTTGGCTCTGTAGTAGGGAAGGCGCCTTGTCCGGTCTTACCAAACGGGCGTAGGGACGCACCCTTCTTTGCAATTATAACTCGTTGGGGCTGTCTCTGGGCATTTGTCTCCTTTGCCTGCCTTTCTCATCTTTTCTCCAGTCTTTCCCTCTATAGGCCCTTTTACTTTCATTAGACTCCAGTCTGCAAAGGACCTTCGATGTCATCTGCTTCTAATCCCTCACTTTCTGGATGAGGAAACTGAAGCCCAGAGAGCCTAGGAGACCTGCCCAAGGTTACTCAGGTGGCTGAGCAGGGGATTCCAGCCCAGAGACTCTGACTCTAAAGTCAGTGATGTCTCGGGCAAGACGACTGCTCACGGTACCTATTGGTTATTCTGACTCTTTTTCTCTTTAAATGTGCCAGTGTTTTCTTCCTTTCTTACCCTGCAAGCGCACACCACCAAGATCAATTAGCATAAGCGGTAGAGACTTCATTCCTTTAAACGCATCCCCTGTTATCTTGATGAGAAACTTTTTGTAATTTGACATTTACTTTTCCCCAGCTTCCTCCTGCAATATAGTGAATTGATCTGGTCACTAAAGGGCAGAGACCAGAACCTTATTTGTATCACTAGCTCAAATAATGGCACAAAGTAACCATGGGAACTGGCAACCTTACTTTTTATTCATCTCCATTCTCTGAGTATTTAAGAAATTTGTCCTTTCACTTATAAAAAAAACTTTTGAAACGATAATTTTTTTGCTTCCTACTTAATTTCCGAGAAGTTTCCACTGTTCTTTCATGTGCTGGCTATCAGTCTTTGATTATGAGCCCAGGTATATCATTTCCTCTCCCCCAAAAGAAAAAGAATTAAAATTCAATTAAATTATAGGTTCTGATTTCTTCCAGTTTTAAAATGAACAGAAATAAAACCAGTTTCTAAAGACTTCAGAACTCGTGAGCTTGAGAAGACTGATAAAAAATGGCCTCCTGTCCCTTGGCAGAAAGGTGATAGACTGGAGATGCAAAATGAGCCACACATGTTTAGATAGGGCCAAAGTATAGATTGTTTTACTTGATTGCCCTTATTTATTATAAGGGGGAGCTTATGTAACTGAGCACCATTAAAATAAAAGACCAGAATGTTAGGAGAGTAACCATTTGGCAAGTTCCAAGACTGGACCATAAGGGAAGAAATTTTAAGAAACTCAAATGTAAAGAGTGCTCAGAAGCTAATGATTTTTACTAAAAACAAACAACTAAAATAAATACCCAATAGTGTAAAAAAAAATAAAGGCTACATTTTGGTGCTTGCTCTGTAAATGTTATATTTTAACCTATTGAAGAGAATGCATGGGAAATGATTTTAAAGTTATATTTATTTACTGTTTCTTCAGGAAATTAACTTTTGTGGGAAGTGGCCAGAAAAATATACTCTAAAAAGAATTCCCTACAGTATAGCCATGGCAGAAACGAAAATGTGGAAGGAGGAAAGAAGTATGTTCTGAATCTGTACACTAATTAATAAGAAAGAGTCAGAGTGAAAGGATTTAGTAGCAAGGAAATGTCAGAGCATGATCAAATTCTAAAGAAAATACAAAGGAAAGCTAGTCTATTTCAAGGTGAAGGCTCAAAGACAGACATCGAAAACTGTAGATTACACCTGGAATATAGAAACAATCTTGGCAATTATTGAGCCAATGGAGGAATTTGGAAGACTCTAAATGGAGAAATAGTTGAAAGACTAGCCAAATATGAAAATGTGTATGATTTTTAACATTCACATCATAGGAAATATAGATTGGGGAAGATCCTCACATGATCATAGATTTTTCTTTTGTAAATTCATTTGACGCAAATGTCATTACTGCCACAGCACGGATTGTGTATCTGGAAACTGATGACTATGATGGTGAAGTGATTTGCTTGAGGTCACACAGCCAGAAAGAGCAGAGCTAGGATTCGAATCAAACACCTAAGATTCCACACATGATGATAACTACCACCCTTTCCACTTAAATGTGCTAATGTCTTGTTGCCAAACCCATTTTATCATTATTTGCTTCTGATTTTTCCTTGCTATTCATTTATTAACTATTACTGACTACAGAACTTTATATTACTATAGGCACAGTAGAAAATGCAATATTAACTGGAAAACACAGTTGCCGTCCTCAAGGACCTTTCAGTTCAAGCGACAAATGGAATAAACCTAAATATGTACATATACAAGAGGTGTCGCTACAATACTCTGGTCTTTCTTCAATGTGGGATCACTTCCTAAGTGAATCCACTTTATAAAAGAGTCTTTTCAGTGTGTAGGTAACTAAAACTGTTGGCTTGACTTTTACCTAGTCCTCCTGGATGAATAGTGCTATAATGAATTCTAGTGTTTAAACTCCAATGATAAAAACATGCATGGCATTGAACCAGCTATAACTATTCTCAGGTAATAGACAGAAGCGCCTAACAGTAAAGAAGGCTAGCAAGGAATGTGCTGTTATGACTGAGCCCAAGTGAGATATATTTGGAAAATTTTAGAGCAAGAGGAGAAGCTCAAGCTGAGTTTTGAACATGGGGGAAAGGGAAAGGAGAAGGGAAATGAGTGTTCTAGATGAGGTGCACAGCATGAGTAATATTCTAGAATGAAGAGATGGAAGAACTTAGTTAGGATCATAGATTTAGAACTGCAAGGAACCTTAGAAGCCATCCAATCCAACTCCCTCACTTTTACAGATAAGGAAGTTGAGGCATAGAGAAATTAAGTGACTTCTGAGGTTAAGGTCACATAGACATTTGGATATTGTAGGAACATGAGTAGACAGAGTGCTGAAAAATGATTAGTGCTAGTTGCTGAATTAAGGGGTTAGGTAGACAATCGTAAAAAAAAAACACAGTCAAGTATTTTAGTAGGATTGAAGAGGCAAATAGAAAAGAAAATAAGAATTGGGTTAATGGAAAATAAATTCACACTGATATCTTATTTTCCAATAAAAACATTGCTTTCCAATTTATAAATATCTTCAAACTTATATATTAATGGAATGAAGAACAAGGAAGAAAATTATTTCTCTTTTAACTTAAAATCATAGAACTATAGAATTGAGAGGGAATTTAGAGGCTATCCAGTTTAATCTCCCAACCAATACAGGAATTACTTGTCAAATATTCCTAGTAAGTGGCCAGTCAACCTTAGTTCAAACAATTTCATTGAAAAGGAGCTTACCACCTCAGAAGGCAGGCTTTCCTTTAAAATTACAAACAACAACATTAATTGAGCCAAAATCTGCTTCCTTGAAACTTTTCCCCTTTCTCCCCTGATCTTCCTTCTGCCCTCTGGAAATGTACAAAGTTGGTCTTTTTTTTCCCACTTGACAACCTTTTAGATACTTGAAAATGCTTCTATTCCCTTGTAAATCTTTTCTTCTCAGGCTGAATATCCCCAGATCCTTTTAACATTCCATATATGACATGATTTCCACATGCATTACCAGCCTGCTTGCCTTCCCTGGATAGGCTACAGTTGTGAAGGTTCCTCTTAAAATGGAGGGCCCAGAGTCAAGCATAGCATTCCAAATGTGAGTTGTCCAGTATAGAGTGCAGTGGGACAGTTTACTCTGTGCACTTTACTTTTATTTAAGATACCTAAGATGATATTACTTATGTTTTGGCAACTATGTTTTGATAGATAGATAGATAGATAGATAGATAGATAGATAGATAGATAGATAGACAGACAGACAGATAGATATTTATAGATATACATTCTATGTCTCATGTTGAGACAAGCTACTAAAAATTGAAATACTTTCCATGTGAATTCCTGTTAAGCCAAGTGAATATCCCCACCTTCTATTTTTGCCATTCATTTTTTGAACCTAAGCAAGGACTTTACCTTTACCACTAAAATTTCTTCCTGCTAGTTT
Source organism: Phascolarctos cinereus (assembly GCF_003287225.1). Classification (NCBI taxonomy): domain Eukaryota; kingdom Metazoa; phylum Chordata; class Mammalia; order Diprotodontia; family Phascolarctidae; genus Phascolarctos; species Phascolarctos cinereus. The sequence goes on from NW_027556180.1 coordinate 61,221,179, forward strand.
TGATTCACTAACCTACCCTATCCAAGAAATTTTTGGATTCCCATTCTGTCATCTAACAAATTGACATGCCTGCCAGCTTCATTAGTCATTTTTCTTTTTGGAATACTGTTCATTGTTGCTAGGGAAAAAAAATTTGAAAGTAAGGGCTTAAGGAAATCATATTTCATGGTGTTGATGTGAACTATGCCTATTTCAATAATCCTATAGTTATGATCCTTCTGCTTTTAAAAATAATTAGCTTGTGATAGTAATGAAACTCTGACAAAGCACTGACATGTTGGCTCATTTATGGGATTTTCCAGTTGGTATGGTAATTCTGCTCAGCATAAGGCAAAAAACCAACCAAACAAAAAGCCTGATAAGAAGATTGAAAGTTTAAATTAAAACTTTTCTTTGGAAAGCTTACTTGTGTATGCCTATATTTGATAAAATACAGCCACATGTTACACTCCTGGTTTTCTCTTCTGATCTCCTGTGTTTCTCCTTTTTTATTTTATTTTATTTTTTAGCCTTGATTTGGTTGGTGAACTCTTCCTTCCTCATAAAACCATATCCATAGAATGATCATGCCCTGTATACATGACGTAGACTTTATAGTGAAGAAAACAAATTAAAGCTTTATTTAACCAGAATGGTTAGGGAACCCCAAGTTCTGCTTACTTGGGCTTTCTGGTCATGAAATGACAGAACCTCAGGGTCAAAATGAACCATATATGAACAAAAATGATCATGGCAGCTCATCATCCAGCCTCTGTTGGAAGACTTCTAGGAGCAGTCTTCCAAATGTGCGCTGGAAACCCATTGCATTTTTGTGTGGATCAGATTGTTAGGAAGCTCTCCCTTACATCATGATTCAATTTGCCTTTTTTCAACTTCCTTCTCTGGCCACTATTTCTGACTTTTGGGGTCAAATAAAACAAACATAACCCTTCTTCCACATGTTATTTTGGTCCCAACTTCAGGTAAGAGAATTCTTAGTAAGGAAATTCTCTCTATCAATGCAAATGAATGAATGAATGAATGAATGAATGAATGAATGAATGAAGCATTTATTAAGCATTTAATTGTGCTAATCACTGGGGATACAAAGAAAAAAGTCAGATAGTTCTTTCTCTCAAGGCGATCACTTTCTAATTGGAGAGAGAATACACATGGAGGGTTTTTAGCTGCGAAGCAAATGGAGTAGTTCTATGGTACTTAGGATGCTGCAGCAAAACAGATGGTAATGTCTCTTCTTAATGCCATTTCCACTGATAAAAGTATGTTTCTGATATTGAACCATTTGACAATGCCAAGGACTTTGGTAGCAAGAGCTTTCTTTTTGGGGTTTTCAATAGATGTGGCTGTAGCACCCACAGGACCAATTGTCAGGCTACATCTCTATAGGAGTTGCTTTCCAGGATGATAGCTATGGACACTGAGGAGAAAGCATTGCTATTCCAAAGGCTCTTGGATTTAGGGATCCTGGGCTCCAATGGCGTCTGAGGAAAGATGGTGGTCAAAGCAGTGGCCTTGCTGCTTCAACTAGGCTGGCTTCCCTATCCTCTGGGCGGCAACTGGTTGATAGTTGATGGAGATAACTGGGCCTTTCTTCACAGGACCTGGCTGTGAGTACTGGGCTGAAAGGAGAACTGGTGGTCAGACTGACAACTCTTCTGCAATTTAAGGTCTTAGAGAGCTGTTGGGAGGAAAGAAGAGATTAAGTGATTTGCCTGCAGTCACACAGCTAATATGTATCAGAGGCAGAATTGGAACACAGATTTTCCAGATTCGGAGCTCATCTCACTATCCAATTAAGCTAAACATCCTGAGTTCTTTCAGTGGATCCTTACACTGTGTGATCATGAGTTCCTTCACCATACTTACTACCCTCTTCTGGACTCTCTCCAATTTATCAATGATCTCCCTTCCTAAGATGTGGCTCCCAGAACTCCAAACTCCAGATGTTATTTGACCAGAGCTGTGTATTAAAAGATTGCAGAGAACAGGAGAAGATGGAAAGGAGCAAATGTCCCAATTTTAAAAAGAGCTGAGAATGGAGCCTGCAAATTATACACCAGAGAGCTTGATTTGGACTCCAGGCAACATTCCAGAATGTATTCTTGAATAGATAATTGGAGAATAAGTAGACAGTTAAGTTTTAATCACAAAATCTAACATGACTATCAAAAACATGCTAAATAAATGACATTTACTATTTTTGGTCAAGGTTTAGTTTACCTATGTTAGAGGGGCATTCCACACCCTTCCACCCCAACTAATGTAATTAAGAAAATGCTACATACCTTCACTCTGCTAGTTTATTGAGGTTAGAATGCCTTTTTGATTGAATGGTAGAATCATCAAACACTTAAAGGTATAAATTATGCATACACAATTTCTATAACATCTGTCAAATTCATCAAAGGTGTAAACCAGATACAAATTGAATGAAAGCAGATGATGCCACACAGGAAATGTCTTGTGGCTGGTGAATAGAATAAGGCACTTTCTATGGGGCTTAGACAAAACATCAAACCAATATGGAATCTGGCATTCCAATAGCAGATCAGTCTAGTGGTGGAGCCACTCTAGCCAAGCTTCTTAGAAGAAATTATCTGGAGGAGAGGAGATGGAAAATCTCAATCTTTCCAAGCCATCCTCACCAGAGAAGGCACTGGTGAACTTCAAAAGGTCAGAATATTTGGTCTTTTCCAATATTTGGACATCACTAGCAATGTCCCCTACTTAGTAATGGCTGACCATAGCATCTGCATTGGGAGCTGAAGACACATTAGACTCAATTAAGAAGCACAGCTTCAGAACTCTACAAGGGCACCAACTCTTGGAATTTAGCAGAGAGCTATACAACCAAAGGGGAACCCTCCACAAAGGGAAAAATGGGGTTGTATCCAATGAGGAGCTGTGAGGTATATGGATAATGGCATAGATTACAAATTATTAAATATGCAGGTGATACAAAGTCGGGAGCCATAGCTAACATGTTGGATGACAGAGTCAGAATCCCTCAAAATCCCCACAGTCTAGAATACTGGGCTGAAATTAACAAAATGTAATTGAATGAGGACAAATATGAAGTATTACATTTGGTTTCAAGAAATCAACTTCACATATGCCAGGCAGTAAAGCATAATTAAACAGAAGTTTGTCTGAAAAAAATCTGAGGATTTTAGTGGCCTGAAACTTAGTATGAGTCAGTACTGTGGTATAGTAGCCAAAAAAGCCAGCACTATCATAAGCAACATTAAGAGAGGCATAAACTACCAGCTTAGAGGTTAAAGTCCAATTTTATTCAGCCGTGGTCAGACTCTAAGTAATGTATTCAGTCCTGAGAATCACATTTAAGAAGAGCATTGATGAGCTGGAGAGTGTTGAGAGGAGGAAAGCAGAATAGAGAACGGCTTAGATATCAAGCCATGTGAGAATGAGTCAAAGGAACTGAGGATGTTTAAGGCTGAAGGAGAGTTTGGGGTGGTGTGGGTCCACAGTGACATGATAGCTGTCTTCGAGTATTTGAAGGTCTGTCATGTGGAAGAGGAAGTAGACTTTTATTCTTGGCTCAAGGGGGAGGAGATGGTTGAAAGCTGGAAAGAGGCACATTTAGGCATGATGTAAGGAAGAGCTTCTTACTGATTGAGCTATCTAAAAGCTTAGAGGGCTACTTCAGGAAGCAGTGCATTCCCCCTTTTTGGAGGCCTTTAAGCAAAGACTGGATGACCGTTTGTTAGACACTGTTGGGGGATTTGTGTTCAGATAGAGTTTGAATGAGATGTTCTTTGTTAGTCCTTCCAACCCTGATATTCTTTGATTAGACCATCTCAAAGGTCCTTTCTAGCTTTAAATCAGGTTATCTGGGGAGATCTGTTAGGATCTTAGGGTGATCATGTTGAACATCAATTATGGTGGTTCCCTACCACAGCCATTATTAAAGTCTATGTAGGAGATTGAGCTAAGTGTATTCATGATCTGGTAGTTGTTTTACTGACAAAATCTTTGCTACATGTTTCTTTTGTTGTCATTGGCATGTTTCTGTTAAAAATGGGCTGCATGATTGAACCAGTTTTTTTTTAAACTTTCTTTATTCTTGGGTTGTTGGGTTTTTTTTGGTCTGTGTTTTCTTTTGCAACATGGCTAATATGGATATGTGTTTTGCATGACAATGCATGTATAATCTATATTAAATTGCTTGCCTTCTCAAGGAGGGGGAGGTGGAAAAGGCAGAGAATTTGGAATTAAAAAATTTTAAAAACATTAAAATTTTTTGTTTACATGTAATTGAGAAAAAATTAAATATAAATAAATATGGACTGCACACAGTCTAAGTCTTGCAAAAATGTTTTCTAACAATAGCATAAAAGCTCTGCAGTAATCATGGAGAACTTTATTACCATTTCATCTGACTGTGCAAGAGGAAACAAGTCATTACCGTAGAAATGATCCTCATCAGCTGTGAAACACAACTCTTCCGTACAGGAAAGCACTGGACAAGAGAGGATGTGAACTTTGGTGTGATTGTTTTTTTAGTAAATGGAAATGTTTGACAATCAACATGCTTTTGTGAACCACTCATTTGCAATGAATTTTTTGTTCACAGAGTTTCCCATTAATTTTTTTACTCTCGTACGAATGAGGAATTGGGTGTGTTAGCTGCAGAAGTAGGTTCACTAGGATAACTTTATTCAGTGGGAAAAATTTGATTCTAAAAAAGATGACCCAAAAAAGAAAATGATCCACTTTTTACTTTGTAAAATATGCTTTACTGATGTCTTTTGTTTTTAAGCCAGTCATTTCCTGTTTGCACCCATTCCAGATTGCACCCTTCCATGTGGCAAAGAAAACAAGCAAAAAATCCAAATAAGAGATAATGTCATATAACATGTGCAATATTCTGTCCTTGGAGTCTCTGACTTGTTTCCGTGAAGGAGGAGATTTCATTCAGCATCTGTCTTGTAAGATTTCCACGGATTTTTTCCATTATTCAGAGTTCAACTACTAAACTTTGAGTGATCTGTTCATTAACACTGTTCTGGTCACTATATGTGTGGGGTGTGTGTGTGTGTGTATGTACATACATGTATATGGATATGTGTAGTTTTATTAGTTCTCCTGATTTTACTCTGTATCAATTCATTCAGATCTTTCCCTATTTCTCTAAATTCCTTTTATTCATCATTTCTTAGGGCACAATAATATCATATTACATTTACATACCATCATTTTCAACCATTCATTAATCCATGGTCACCTACTTTTTTTCGGGTTCTTTGCTACCACAAGCAGTATTGCTGTGAATATTTTGGCATATATTAGACCCGTTTTTTCTGCCTTTGACTTCCTTGGGGTATATTAGTATAGTAGTGGGATTACAGGGTCAAAGGGGGTGTAAAATAAATTTATGTTTCTTAATTCCAAATTGAAATCCAGAAGTGATAGACCACTTCCCAGTTCTACCAAGAGTTTCCCAATTATCCCTTCAACAATGACTAGTTGCATCTTTTTTTCACCTTTGCTACTTTGCATGGTGTAAAGTGGACCTTCAAAGTTGTTTGAGCTTTCGTTTCTCTATTATTGATCTGGAGCATTTGTCGTGTGTTCCTTTAGGATTTGTAGTCTTTTTGAAGACTATTCTTCATATCCTTTGACTACTTTGATATTTTCCACTACTATTTCTCTTCTGATTTTGTCTTCATTGATTTTATATGCCCAAAGCTTTTAAATTTTGTGTTATCAAAATTGTCTATTTTATTACTTCATCTCTCCCTTGTTTGGTTAAAAATTCTTCCCCCAACTTAGTCTTTAAAGGTACTTATTTTCCTCTAGTTTGCTTTCTTTTGTGCTTTCTTTATCTTCAGCTCATTATCCATTTTGAGTTTACTGTGGTATGGGGTGTAAGAGGCTATCCTAACTTTGATTTCTGCCAAATTCCCTTCCAGTTTTATCCCAGTTTTTGTCAAAAAAAAAAAAGTTCTTCCCCCTGTAACTAACCCTAACTCCATCCTTATTGGCTTAGCATTAAACATGTAATTTAATAGTAGCTCACACTTATATAGCACTTTAAGGTTTGCAAAGAACTTCATATGTAGATACATCTACATATGTGTGTGTATATATGTGTATGTGTATATATGTATGTATCTATATATACATATATACATGCCATTTGATCCTCACAACAACCCTGTGAGGTAGGCACTATTATCTCCATTTTACAGATGAGGAAACTGAGACTGAAAGACATTAAGTGAGTTGTCCATAGTCTCACAGCTAGTGTCTGATGAAAGATTCAAATTCTGGTTTTCCTGACTCTAAATTAAGCATGCTATCCACCATACTACCTAACTACCACCAATAAGAGTAGTATCATCATTTTTATCATATTGGCATGGACTGACCTTAAGCAGTGAATACTTTTCTAATTATTTGTCTCCCTTTATTTCAGGAAAGATTATTTTGGCATTCAAAGACCTCTATAATCAATCAATCAATCAATTAACATTTATTAGGTGACTACTATGTGCCAGGCACTGTACTAACTACTGTGGATACAAAGAGGCAAAAGACAGCCTCTGCCCTCAAGGAGCTTAGTATCTAATAGGGGAGAGAACGTGCAAATAAATACATACAAACAAACTATATAACCGGGTAGCAGGATAAACAGGAGATAACAGAGAGAAGGCACTAGAATTGAGGTGCTGGCAAAGGCTTCCTGTAGAAGGTGGGATTCTATTTGAGACCCCTACTACCTTTCCAGTGTTCTTAACCCTTACTTCCCACTACATACTCTTTGATCCAGGGAAACAGGTCTCCTTGATGAGCCAAGAACAAGACACTTCATCTCTCAGCTTCAGGTTTTTTCCTGACTGTCCCCCATGCTTGGAAAGTTCTTCCTCCTCATCTCTGCCTCCTAGCTTCTCTGGCTTCTTTTAAATCCCAACTAAAATCACATCTTTTACAGGAAGGCTCTCCCAACTCCTCTTAATTCTGGTGACTTCCCCATTAATTATTTCCTATTTATCCTGTATGTAACTTGTTTGTACATTTTTTGTTTGTTTGTTTGTATACTCTGACTGATTATTAGATTGTGAGCTCCTTGAGGGCAGGGACAGATGGTCTTTTGATTCTTTTTGTATCCAAAATGCTTAGCACAGTGCCTGGTATACAGTAGCTGCTTAAAATATGTTTATTGATTCTGTATTTATATAAACCTCATGTACATCTTGGGAGGTTAACTTATTTATTTGGCAGTTTTTGAATAGAAGAGCTCTTGTTGTTTTTTCCTAGTTTTTGTAAGTAACATATACTTTTTAATTCAAGTTTATAAATCTCATCGTATGGTGAATAACACATCCCTAAACACACATACACTCACTGACACAACTATGCCTACACAACACATGTTATAATTGGAGCTCTTTCTGCTTAAGACAAAAGTTATCTTATGGATGTCATCTGTTCTTTTTTCCCCCCTGCTCACTACTTGACTTTTTAAAAAAAATCATTATTTATTTAACGTTCTTTTCTTTTTTAATTGAGTTCTAAATTCTCTCAGTCCCTCCTACCTTTCCCCACTCACTGAGAAGGCAAACAAAATGATATCAATTATACATGTGAAATCATGCAAAACATTTCCATATTAGCCATTATCCCCCACCAAAAAAAAAAAAGGCAAAAAAAAAGAAATTGGGAAAATTATACTTCAATTTGCACTGAGTTCACCAGTTCTCTCTCTGGAGATGGAGAGCATTTTTTCATCGAGTCCTTTGGAATTGTCTTGGATCATTGTATTGATTAGAGTAGTCAGATCATTCATGGTTGATCATCATTATCTTACTGTGCACAATAATCTCCTAGTTTTTCTCACTTCATTTTGCATCAGTTCACATAGGTCTTGTCTTTTTTTTCTGAAACCACTCTCCTTCATCATTTCTTATAGCACAATAATACTCCATCATAATCATGCTGCAACTTGTTCAACCACTCCCCAATTGATGAGCATCCCCTGGATTTCCAATTCTTTGCCGCCACAAAAAGGGCTGGTATAATTTTTTTGTACATGTAGGTCCTTTTTCTTTTCATCTCTTTGGAGTATAAACCTAGTAGTCGTATTACTGGGTCCAAGGTATGCACAGTTCTATAGCTCTTTGGGTATATTTCCAAATTTTCATCTGTACTTTTGTTAGTGGGAGTGATAAGATGACCCAGGTTCAATATTCATCACTTAAGAAAATGTTCACAAAAACTTAATGTTCGTGACTGCCTTTAACCCTTTCCATCCTGTATTCTGTCCCAAGTAATGGAATCTTCTTGAGGGCCAATACAATTTTGTTTTTATGTTTGTATCTACAGTTAAATTGGAAAAGAGAAAGAGAAAGGGAAATTGGAGAGAATGAAGAGAAAAGGATGATAAGTTCATAGGTTTATAGCTGGAAGGGACCTTAGAAGACCCTTGTTTTACAGTTGAGAAAACTGAGGCACTAAAAGTTCAACTGACTTACCCAGGGTCACAAAGCTAGTAAGTTTCTGAAGCAGGTTTTGAACTCAAGTCTTCCAAGTCAAGTCTAGAATCCTATCCACCATGCTATGCTGCCCATCAAAAATCGGTTGTGTTGGGCAGGGATCAAACCTGGGCCAACAGCTTGAAAGGCATCTATGCTTATCACTCTTCCACCAACCCAGTTAAGGGAAATAATATAGAAATATAGAGTGAGGAAGGAACACATGCACACACACACATATTTTATAGTGAAAAGAGCTCTGAACTATGAATCAGAAGACGAGTTCAAATTTAGGCTCGAGAGAGAGAACTAGCCATATGATGGTGGACAAGTCAAGCACTCCCGGTCTCATTGGTATCATCTATAAATTAAATGGATGGTCTAGATAATGTCCAAGGTCTCTTTCATTGTTAAGAATCTATAATGTGACTAGTGAAGTCCCATGGATAAGGCAATAAAAACCTTCATTTAAAAAGAGGAAAGTATTTGTAAGGCCAAAAGTTCATCAAAGGAAGGTGGAAGAAAAGCCACTCATGGATATTGCTGTGTCCCAGGAAGGCTTAAGGAAAGAGCACCCTGGGGACTGGGGCCAGGACTTGGGGGAAGGGCTAACAGTGATTAGGAAGACAGACCAGACTTCTGGAGCTGAATCAATCAAGGCGGAGGGGGTAGGAGGACAAACTCCAGCTGGCAACAAGACTCGGTTGCCGAGATCACTTTAGAGTCCATCCAGAAAGCTTTTCATCTAAGTCCAGGAACCAGTCCCAGTAACCTTCAGGGCAGTAACTTGCTACACCTGATAAACTCTGGAAACTGGCTGTTCATGTTGTTACGGCTCTTCAAGTCAATATGGATGAATGGCAGTGGCATCTGTGGATAGTTCTCTAGATGAGGATTTCAGGAGTGGGAATGACCAGCCAAGATTGTCAGGTGCTAATCAGAAGGAAAGGGATTACCCAGAAACCATGCATAAAGGACCACAGCTCGAGGGAACGCAGTAACTGACCTGAGGGGTGAACTATTGTGTGGAACTAAGGAGAAAAATTAGGCACATATGCTAAGCCAGAGAAGGGTGAATTCTGAGCCCAAACTGCATACCTGCACATTGCATGCCATCATGTAGTCTGCACACCAAAATTCCTTACACTGTAGCAAAGTAGATTGTGTGGTTGAAATGGCCTGCTGAGAACATTGTGATTTGTTTTTTATTTTTGTTTCGTTCTGAGATTTGGCCTCCTTATCTTGCCCAGGCTGAAAGTTCAATAGCCATTTATGAACCAGGCCTCACCAGTGATTGACAGAGAAGCTTTGACCTGCTCTGTTTCTACCCTGGGCTGATTCACCTCTCCTTAAGCAGCCTGGTTGTCCCCTGTTTCTGGGGGCGAAGCTTGGTGTAGTTACCCAGATGGCTTTAGCCCACTGCTATTCACAGCTCCCAGAGTCACATAATCCACCAACATCAGCCTCCTCAAATCAGAAATTACTGGACTGTGCCACCATATTTAGTGAATAATGTGGCATGGATGGCTTATTGTGGAGAAGGATATGGAAACATAATGTGGGGCTACACTGTAGTACTAACATTTACATTGAAAATGGATAATGCAATTAACGACTTGGGGTAGGGATGTTTAAGTGACCAAAGGTGAACTTGGGGAACTTAGTATTTAAAAGGGTTTTGGAATGGGTTTTGTAACACGTGTTAAAAGCAGTTTATAAGTATATGCACACACACACACACACATCATTCAGTTCTAATTCTATGTCATATAGATATGGGAGCTATTTTCCCTCAGTTGAGTATGTGTATATATGTGTGTGTGTGTGTGTGTGTGTGTGTGTGTGTGTGTGTGAGAGAGAGAGAGAGAGAGAGAGAGAGAGAGAGAGAGAGAAAGAGAGAGACCCCTTCCCTCCCACCCAGTCCATCTTTTGCTAACTGTGAATCATGGTCAATGATTAGCAAATTCTACATGAGAATTTGTAAAATTATTTTTAAAGAGCTTTGGCTACTACATAGCCCCTGTCCTAAAAGCTACGTCAGAGGCAAAATACTCTAAAAAGACACCAAATCCAAGGTGGAGGGAATGTTGTAGTGGAATGTTGGTTATCTAGATTACATGTGATTCTCCTGCTACCTGTAGAGTGGAATGACAAAACCTTGAGTCTACAAGCAGTTCCTGGCTAGTATTGCCAGAAAGTGATCTTCTCCACCTTATCAGACCGATTAATCAAATAATTTTAACCTATTAAGCTACTATTATTCTAGTTTTCCACCCCAGAAAAGGAATCTGTTCTTGAGCTTAAATATCTGTCACTTTGCTGCATTTGGAGTTTATTCTTGAAAGCCTGCATTTAATGTTAAAGATTTCTAGGTAAAGAAAAAGTATGAAAATCAGTTATTTGGTCATCATGATCATAACTCAAAAAAAGGATTAGAGTTACCTGGCACATTGTATATATGTTTGGAAATCTTTAAATCAGTGAGTTGATCCTTGCACAAAATATACATATATTTTGGCAAAAATACTTTTTTCCCCTAAAATGATTGTTTCTCTGTGATTGTAACAAAATAATTTTATAGATTTAAACTAAATAACATACATATAGGGCAGCTAAGTGGTACAGTGGATGGTGTGCCAAGCCTAAAGTCAAGAAGACTCATCTTCCTGAGTTCAAATCTAGCCTCAGACACTTACTAGGTGTGTGACCCTGGGCAAATCACTTAATCCTGTCTGTCTCACTTTCCTTATCTGTAAAATAATCTGGAGAAGAAAATGGCAAACCACTCCAGTATCTTTGCCAAGAAAACCCCAAATGGGGTCACAAAGACTTAAATATAAATGAAGTGAGTGAACAACAATAAATAATACATGCATATTCAAACATAAACCAACAAACCACAGACAAAAAGGCCTGAATATCAAAATGCATTACATGAGGGTGGCACAGCAGAGAGAGCATCAGCCTGGGAGTCAGAAAACCTGGATTCCAATCCTGATTCTGCTCCTTCTTAGCTCTGTGACCTCAACCTCTCTGGACGAATGTTCTTATCTATAAAATGATGTGGCATGGAGGTGGAGGGAGAGGACTGGGTATTAGACTTAGTAATTTCTAAGCTTCCTTCCAGCTCCAGTAGCAATTGGATCTGGAGTCAGAGAATCTGTGTTCAAATCCCAGTTCTACCACTGACTGACTTCTTTCTCACCTGCAAGAGGAGAGAGGTGGCCTGGATGAAGCAATCTCCAACATCCCTTCCAACTCTGTATCTATGCTTCAAAAGAAGAGAAGGAAAGAGATGTTAGCCATTTTTTCTTGCTTCTGAGATGCTAGGCTTTTCTTTTCACCCTGGTGATGTTTAATCAAACAGATCCTGTAACTTCTTGTTATGCCTATTTGAGTCTTACTTAAAATAAATTTTAAAAACCTAGCTCAGCTTATCCTTCAGGAAATGTATGTTTATATTAGGAGCCAAAGCTCTTTAAAGTACTTTGAAAATGATTGTTTTGGGGCATTTGATAGTTGCAAGAAACTATCAAAAATACACACACACACACACACACACAGAGTACCAGAAATGAGAAGAGATGACTGAACATTTTTCCCAACCAGGATTCCTTTTCTTGCTCTCCATAGCAAAGCCTTTAAGATTTATTAACTAAGCTGAAATATCTCCCTTAAGCCCACTTTATTCATTTGAAGTTGTATGAAATTCACATAAAACTCTGTTCACTAAAAAAAAAAAATCCTACTGGGTGCCCACCATATGTCCATGCTTATGCAAAAGAAACAAGGTGTAATCCTTGTTCTTGGGGAGGGCATGATCTAGTCGGGGATATGAAATAAAACGAGATAGAATAATTAGTGAGAGGGACAATATTGTAACAAGAGGCAGATGGTGGTGACTGGTAGAGACAGGGTTCAAACTCATAGTCTTTAATTCCGAATCTAAAACTCTATGATCCTATGAAAGTGCCCAAAGCATATGGTTCAGGGTATAAGTGCTTTGGGAATTTGGTAATGGGAAGATCAGGGAAGTCTGTCTTAATAGGGGAAGGGTTTTTGAAGAAGGTGAAAGTTGCTTTTGTACCTGGGAAGACTGATGTCAAGCACTCTAGACAACAGGGAGCAATATCACCAAAGCCATGCTGCATTTTTTCCCATGCTCCTGAACTCCTCCCTTATATTCACCCTATTTATCTGATCTCTTGTTGGATCCTATCATTTCTACTTTCACAACACCTCTCATACATAACTCCTTCTCTTCACTCATACAACCCCTACCCTACAATAAGTCCTGGTCACCCCTTGCCCAGACTGTTGTGACAGCCTGCCAGAGATGATATGTGGCTTCTTTCAACTGACACTTTGTCTTCCGTGTTCAGATATTCTGGGTAGCTTTCTTGTATTATTTCCTGCATTATAGTGTTCAAGTTTTTTTATTTGTCATCTTCCTCTGGATAATCTATGATCCCTCAGTTGTCTCTATACGTCCTTTCTTCAATGTCAACATGTTTTGCTTGTACAGATCATGAGTTGTTTTAATATAATTTCTTTTTGCTTCTCTTCTTCCAGATTGTCCTTTACTTCTGTGTATTCATATTCCCAATTAGTTGTTAAATCTCTTATTTCTCTAGAGACACTCACCATCATGGATTCAAGTTTTTCTATTCTGCAACATATTTACACTGTGCGACCCATAAATTTTGTTTTCATGATTTTTATTTCTCTCTTGAACCATTTGGGACCATTTTGCTATGGTTCCATGGTCTCCTGAGGATCCGTAGACTCCTGTACCTCATCTAGTGTTGATTCATTTTCCTTTGTCTTACAAAATTTTTTTTTCAGAGAAGTCTGGATTCTTTTAGATGTTTTGTAGGCCATCCTTCTTTCTGTAACTAGTATCTTCAATGTTGATTACCTACTTGTGGTCAAGGTTTTTAACTGAGTTTTCTTCCTTCTGAGATATTTGGTAAATTGTCCTTTTTTTGCTCACATTCTAACTCTTTCCCCTTTGATGGTGAATCTCCAGAGTTGGTCCTCAAAGCTTTCTCAGCCCCCTCCCTTTCCTTCAGGCTTTGTACTGTAGTTCTCTCCCAAAACTCTGATGTTTAGCCCCAGTTCCCTTTATTCTTTAATTCTCTGGTCAATCAGTGCTGTAGTAGAGCTGCACTTCCACTTCACTACTCCTTAGCCAGAGTAGGGTTGGGTGTAGGCAGAATTGAGTTCTGGTCTTTGTTGTCACAGATTGGTGGCATGAAGGCAGGGGCAGAGAATGCCCCAAAACAATCATTTGCTGTCAGAAACTACAGCAGTAGCCAGAAAATTGATCTCAGAGCTCAAGCTTGTGGGTCCTATTGTATTACCCTGCCAGAGCTTGGGGGGCAGGTGAGGGAGGAGCTGCTGAGTGAGCCTGTTAGGGATTAGAGATGAGGTTGTTACCTCATTAGACTTCTTGGTCTCTTGGCTGGCAAAGACAATTGTAATTATTTACCCCAATCCCTTCTCCACTCATCTGCCACAGTGATTTTCCCAAAGCGCAGGTATGAGTTACTTCTCCTCCACCCCAATTCCAATCTTTTAACTTCAGTAGTTCCTGATTTCTTCAAGGATCCAACATAAACTCTTCTTCTTGGCATTTAGAGCCCTTTACAACCTAGTCCCTTGCTATCTTGGCAGTGTTCTTACATTACTCCCTTCCATACATTCTACAATGCAGCTGTACTGGTCTACATATCACATGTAACACTCCAACTTCTGATGCACTTTGTTTGCATAGACAATCCCAAATGAATGTAATGCCCTACTCCATCAGCTCTCTGCTTCTTGCCTTCTCTGGCTTCCTTTATGACTCAGCTCAAATTCCAACTTTCTTTAGGATGTGTGTTTCCCTCCCCTGTTCCTACAACCAGTTTTTACCTTCCATCTCTCTCTCCCCCACCCATATATACATGTTATCTATATTTTTAGAGACCATGTGTATGCACGTATATGTAAATATACACATATGTATTATATATGAACATGTGTGTACACACATACATTTATATGTATACATAAATACATACATATATGTGTGTGCATGTAGATGTGTGTGTGTGTGTATCCTAAATACATAGTTGTTTGTACATCATCTCCCCTAATTAGAACGTGAACTCCTGGAGTTCAGGGAAAGGATTTTTGCCTTTCTTTGTATCCTGGGTGCTTGGCATATAGTAAAGTCAGTCCTTCCTTAATAAAAGCGTGTTGAGTGATTGACATGTTCAATTTTTGAAATCCCAGTGCTGCTATAACCTAACACATGCATTCCTAAAAATTACCACACTGTGCAAAGTCATACAAAAACCACAGGGATTAGGGAGACAATGGGGTCAGGGCACAATTCTCACCATCGACATTTCTTTTATTTCTACAACATTGTCTCTGATGTGGATTCCTTTATACCAGTTGCTTGGGAGACATCACATGTTCATTCTTTCTTTCAAAACTTTATCATTTCAAGCTTCTCCTCAAGACTGTAAGCTTTCCTTTGGCCTGCGCTGCTTGACATTTTTGAAGCAGGATGCTTAGATATGTTTGGGATAGTGAATGAGTGGGTTGTTGTGGACAAGAAAAGTTCACAAATGCAAAAAAAAAAAACCTTAGTAAAAACAGCCTTGCAGATAATACATGCAGTTAACTCAGGCAGTTGGTAGATGTTGAAGGGGTGTGTGTGTACATTTTGTGTATTCCTACGCGGCTCAGTTCAGTTGGTATAATTTTCTACATTCATTTAGTGTTTCTCTTGGATGGAACCACATAAGCCAATGCAAAATTTGCATTAGACTCAAATTGTTCCCTAATATATCAATCTCACTGGAACAAATTCACATTTACAAAACAAGTGTTATACCAGAACTGCCTGTGTGGGGGTGTCTCATATGTGTATAATTGCCATTTGTGCTATTGGTTGTTTGTGTTATTTGGTTGTCTAGTACAGTCTGAGTGGCCCCCAGGGAATGCTATTAACTATAAGAGAAAAATGTGCTAATTAAATGCTCACTATATTTATGAAGTGGTCTCTGTGATTCTTTTTTTCCCACATGATTCAGCACTGCATACAGGAATTTTGTATTAAAAGGCCCTAAGTCCCACTCCTAGGCATTGCCATGATGTGGAGTGACCCTTGAGAGTCAAAGCCAGAATGTAAGGTCTAGGGAGTCCTACCAAAATAGAAAGGCTTTCAGCATAGGTTTGGTGACTAACTGTATCACTTTTGGCTCAAGGGATTCTATCCTTAATCTTTTGAGGGGTTGGACCCCAATGGAGCAGGTCAGACTTTTCACTCTCTGGTTCTGACTCTACCACCCAAAGTAACTCCAGGGAAGTATATAAAGGAAAACTTATGTATGATTCATGTTTAGGTATTTCCTATATGGAGATAACACGGTCCTGTCTATGGACAGCAGGTAAAAGAGAGCAGTTTATTTCCTTTATCATAGAAACTCCATAAGATGCAAGTGCATGAGCAAATACAGAAAATAAACCTCTCAAGTGGTGCATTACACTCACTATACTCCTCTCAGAAGGTAAAAACAATTTTGTGGAACGACTGAAGAGATCATTCTCATTCTTCTCAGAACTGACTTACCTTAACAATTCATAAGGTCTAGGCAAGAAAAGGCAGAAACTCAGGCACCCCTAGACAAACATTTCTCCCATTGCCACACATTTGTACCACAAATTCTCATTGCCCTTCTTTCTCTTGGGAAATGTCCCAAGAACAGAAAGAATATGTAAAGAGAGAGAGGTCCAAACTAGAAGAACAGCATGATTTATGCTCAGCTCTTCTATACTACAGAAAGAAGCGGCCTCTCTACTAGGATTCCATTCTCCTGGGTCAGCCAGCTCCAGTCACTGGGGACAGGTCAGGGGTACTCACTCTGGCATCCCAGAATGGTGCATGACCCTCCATAAGGCACCAAGGTCACATGTCCAGCTCTGTGGGTGGTGCCTTAGCAAGATAATCAAGGATTCCCCCGATTACTTCTGCCACGATCTGAAGACCAGCAGGAATGGGTTACCAGCATGCTGGCCACAGAGTGATGACATTTTTTACCACAATACCTTTATTTGTTGTTGTTGTACAGGTTTATTTTACTTTGTTCTAAAAAGCTTTATCGATACTTTCTGTTTTTATACAACAGTCGTTTCTTATATGCCATCCACTGTCATTGAACTCTTCCTTGTAACAAAGAAAAAAATTTAAGCAAAACCTGTTGACCCAGCAGTTGCATCTGTGGACATATGCAATACCCTAGCTACCACAATAGTCTCCCTCCTCTCCACAGACAGGAGGAAAAATAGGTTTCATCATCTAATCTTCTAGATCAAGACTTGTCATTGCCAGTGTTCAGAGATTGGCCACCTTTCAGTGTTTTTTGTTTACGTGACTATAGTTATTCTGTGTGTTATTCTCCTGGTTCTGCACAATTCACCATATGTTAATTTGCACAAATATGGCCCTGCTTCTCTGAATGCCCCATACTTGTCATTTCTTATGGTAGAATTAATATTCCACTAATTTATGTACCACAATCTGGTCAGCTCTTCTCCAATCAATGGAAACCCACTTTGTTTCTAGATTCTCTGCTACCACAAAACAGTGGCCATAGCCACTCTTGAAGGACATTTGTTAGGACAAAGGAGTTATGATTTACATCAAAAGAGAATATGGCAACTTTGAAGGATTTACAGATTCTTGGAGGACTGAAGTAAAGGACCCCAGAAATGGCTTGGGATATATAAAAATAAATGTATCATTTGGGGAGAGACCTAGAAAAAAGCTGGGCATCTGCAATTGGAGCAGTGTTCTCAAGTATGATTACCACCTACCTGGGATGAGGGATGGAGTAGTCTGTCTTATTGATGGTATTAGACAAGGTATCAAGGACAGGCATATTATCTGGAATCATGGAGCCTTTTTTTCATGCAAAACTCCCTGGTCTTTAAGAACAAGGGTAGACCAAGCCCATGATCTTGATACTAATGGCATATTTCCATAGTGAACTCAAGGTTTGTTTTTAAAAAAAAAAATACCACCACAACCTAGCAAACCAAATTAGCATCCCTTCTTCTTGGTCTACCAATTCTATTGCTGGTACTCAACCTGTCTTTCTAATGGCCTTTTCAGGTTTATCCTAACAAAGCTACTTTAAGAGAATCCTAGTGCCAACCCAGAGAATCACAGTACCAACAGGTTTAACATTTTACAGATCTCATACCTCATATCTTTTCTAAATGGTATTTTCAAAGCTGCATTAGATCCTTGGTGTATTCTAGTTTTACTGTGATCTAGAATTGGTGTGAAGCAGTTTTGTCTTAGATTTTTTCCAAGGGGGGTTTCATTACCAATGTACCAAAAAAAAAAAAACCCAAAATGAAGTAATCTCACATGTATCCATGGAATGGGTACTAAGATCAATATTATATATAGTCTCCAGCATATTAGGTATCTTATCCAACATTGCAAAGAGAGTTGTTACTATTTTAATCTATTCTCTTAAACTTTATATTGGAGAGGAAGATGAAGGATGCGGTTTGGTTTAAATTTCTAGATTTTTCAGTGGAAAGTTGCAGGCTTTTAATCAGATACCTGAATGTTAGCCGGTCCCATAATGCCTGAAGAATTTGGGACAGGATTAAAGAAAGCTATGCCAAAAGACCTAGAAAATCAAATCTGTCTAGACCAAAAAGAATATTTCAGAACTCTGCAAATTCCACGACCTCATTCATGGCTTGCCTATCCCAAGATAGTTCAGCAGATTTGTAAAAATCTTCAAAAGGAAAATATTTAACATTCAAATTGATTTTCTTTTTGAACCTGAAATCCAAAGAACAACAGTAATTAAAATAGACAAAATTTTGAGAGAAGAGTGATTTTGCTCCTTTATGATATTAATTATTACTCAATGAGCATTTTTGGCTCTTCTATCTGAGCTTAAGTATTAAGTTTCAAAATAAGATTGACAGAGAAAAGGCATCTACAAGGAAATTACCACAGGGACTGGATTGTGGATCAGTCAACAGCAAGTGGCAATGTATTCTGGAGATTTTTTGTTATTTTTTTTTAAATACCATCATTCCTATAAGATGAAGGAAACCCAGAGCTCTATGCAGCTTGAAAGTTTCTAAGCTGAACTTTTGAGACCCTCCACAGTGACTCTAGTTGGGGAGCTCCAGTTACCACCCAGCAACAAAACTTGGCATAAATATGCCTGTCTTGAAAGCGGCTCGTCCAGAAGCATCGAATTCCTGCAGTACTGTATTTCCTGTTGTTCTGGAGCTCATGTTGCCAGCAGAGATATAAATCAAGGCCTCTATGTGTCATGCTTTCCTTTGAAGGAGTGGCTGGGTTCTTAACTAATTACTAGGCAAATGGAACAATTACTTTCAAAAGCAGATCTGTAAAATGTTAAACCTGTTGGTGCTGTGATTCTCATGGGTGGCACTAGGATTCTCTTAAAGTAGCTTTGTTAGGATAAACCTGAAAAGGTCATCAGAAAGACAGGGTGAGTACCAGCAATAGAATTGGTAGACTGAGAAGAAGGGATGCTAATTTGGTTTGCTAGGTCATGGTAGTATTTTTTTTAAAACAAACCTTGAGTTCACTATGGAAATATACCATTAGTATCAAGATCATGGGCTTGGTCCACCCTTATTCTTAAATACCAGGGAATTTTGCATGGAAAAAAGTCTCCATGGCTCCAGATAATATGCCTATCTCTGATGACAACTCCAAAAAATTCAAGTTTCATTTAGGAAGTCCAACATAAACTTGTCACCATAACTGGAAAAAAACAGCTCAGCACTCATGTCCTATTCATGCTTGGTTATCAGCATTACCGTGCTTGTCAGTGATGGAGAATGTATCCTTCTCAGTATTTTGAAGTGAACAGGCACACTAGCTTATGGAAAACTGAATAGACACTTCATTATTTAAGTCAGTCATTAAATTAAATTAAATGGGAGCATTTGCTTATGCAGATTCTTTAGTGGAATGCACAGAAGACATTCAACATATATAAGAAGAGAATATTAGCGCCTAATATATTTGGAACAAAGCTTATTTTTCCCAATTTTCAACACACTGTGTGTCCTGAGGATGGAGACTGCCCATTATTAATAGCTCTTGAGACATAATAAGAACCCAATAAATATTAACTGATGAAATCAAAAGGACATCCAGCCTGCCCTTTCAACACCACATCTCTCTCATGTTGCAGCTTGCCCTCCCAAACTGGCCTGGCTTATGATGGCAGGCAAAGGTACTCATTTGAATTAGTACACATCTATTTTTCTAAACATCCTTCTGTAATTTTTGTAGTGGCCAGAACAAAGATTTCCTTAGAACAGTTTATTTTCATAAGGTTAAAGAGGGACCTTAGAGGCCATTTATTCTAACTCCCACATTTTACAAATAAAGAAACTGAAGCCCAGAGAGGTTAAGTCAATTGTTAAAGGTCACAGAGGTTAGTCAATAGCAGAGGCAGGATTTGAACCCAAGTCCTGAGACTTTAAGTTCAGCAACACTTTTCATTGTACTGCAGTCTCCAAAAGAATGCATCGTACCTATTTCCAGATAGAATCCAAATGGTTAACTAATGAGAATGGAAAAACTGTATTACTCCAAATTCTCCTACAACTAAAGCCTAGGTTTTTTCTCAGAGGGTAAATAGTAAAACTATTGCTAACCAATCAATAAGCACTTATTAGGCATCTACTCTATGCCAGGTACTGTGCTAAGCACTGGGAGATATGAGAAGAGGCAAAAGATAGCCCCTGACCTCAAGGTGCTTATAACTCAACTGAGGAGACAAAATGCAAACAAATATTAAAACAATTTTATGCCTATTTTAAAAAAATGAATCTTTCACATTTCATTTTTAAAGGAAGTAAATGATTGCAGAAAAGGAAAGCATTTCCTCCATTGTTAAGGCCATTTTTTCTTTGACATCTTTCGATCAAGTTCTGTCCATCATTGCCTCCCTGTGGCATGGAGGAGATGCTGAATTCTCAAAGGGTAGTACAAGCACCTGCAGGTCTTTCTAAGCTGTAAAGACATCAAATGCCAAGTTTCTGATGGCATCTGTCTGCCCTCTGACTCTGTGCCTTAGTGAGTTAGGAGAGACTCACTACAAGATACCTGGTTACCACATGGTGCCTGTTTTGGCTACAACAACTCATAAAACTATTCAAGTGGGAACTGATCTCTTGAAGTCTTAAACAACAGATGGCAGTATGTTATCATGGTGAGAACGTTGGCTTTGAAGGCCAAAGACCTGGGTTCAAATCCTACCTCTGCTACTTAGTACACGTATTATCTAAAATTTTTGTGTCTCTCCTGTTCCCCCGCCCCCCAATAGTAGGTTCTTAATAAAGTCTTTTTTTGGGCAGCTAGGTGGCAACCAAGCACTGGCCTTGGAACCAGGAAGACATCTTCCTGAATTCAAATTTGGCCTCCAGACACTTACTGTGTCTTACAGTGTGACCCTTTGCAAGTCACTTCACCCTGTTTGCCTCAGTTTCTCATCTATACAATGAGCCAGAGAAGGAAATGCCCAGCCACTCCAGTATCTTTGCCAACAAAACCCCAAAATGGGGTCATAAAGAGTTGGACATGACTGAAACAACTGAGCAGCGGCAACAGAAGTCTTATTTTTTTGTATTATATTACAGAAAGAGAGCTTATTCTTTCCCTCTGGTTACTTATGCAAGTTCTAGCTCTGGTGGGTGGTCTGTGAACAGAATAAAACACACAGTAATTACTCTGGTTTTATTGGCTGCTGTCTTAGGAGGCAGCAGCCACAATGAGCAAGGCATTTCTCAACTTTATGAGAGGTACTGGATTTATCCATCACCAGCATTCACAACCTGAGGCTGGTAAAAAAACTTAACTCTCCAAAAAAGCCATGTGTGGCCACCTGTGCTTCTAAATGGGCATTTCTATGGTACTTCATGCCATTTCAATTAGAGTCTTTCTAAAACATCAATCAGGAAAACAACCCATCTGAGTAACCATCGGAGTTTCTTTCTACACCTACCCTGAATTTCCCACTTGGGATTTATGACTGCCAATAGCTCTTACCCTTGAGCGCCTTATAACAGTCTGCTGAGCACTGACTAGCACTGAAACTTTCCAAAAGAGGGTGAAAAAAGCCTTTCTTGGATGAGGAGATTGTATCAAATATAAAGACAGACTTCTTTGTGATTCATGTACTTGACTGTGCCTAACCACCTTTGTCTACTCAACCCCTGACCTTCTCTTAATTGATTTATAGTCAATAAATCCTTGAGACCAGAACAGAAATTTGAGAGGGTTCCTTCCCTCTGGTAAGTTTAATTTTGACTTAGGAGCTGTATCATAGACATTCAGAGCTAGCTAGCGTCCTTTGTAGAACAAGGAAAGAAATTTCCCATTTGTTTACAGTCAGTAACAAAAGACGTGACTCCGTTATAAGGGGGGGAAAGCTGTCAAGTCTGGGCTGTCCTTTCTTTCTCTTAGAAATGCTAATCATATTAAATACATATATGGACGATATTCCAACTACTTCCATCCTGTCCCATCTTGTTAATTTCCTTTTCCCTGTTAGTGACTTTTTGGGGGCACCATGTGATGCCTTTTCCACTATTGGAAACAATTACAGAAGTGATGGTTAGGAGGACCAGAGGGCAAGCAGCTTAGGCTTGTAACATTTAACTTGCAGTTTGCTGAGCGTGTAACTCAATATCCCTGTGCTGTTTGGGTTTTTCTGTTTCTCTCTCTCCCATCTATAAACTACTCACCTTTCAGAAAGGACTAATGGACATGAGACATAAGATGTGTGCCATGTTAGCATTTTTTTTAAAAAAGGGTCCCCTGGAAATAGTGGTTTTTTTGTATTTAAGAAACCAAATATGCTAGTGCTGAAGAAAAAATATATGAGACACGTAATAAATCATGCCTGTCCTTTAAGAGACATGTTAAATTAGCATGGCATAGGTGATACCTTGTGCATAAACACTGCAATCAATATGCATATATATTCTGTATGTGGTAATAACAACAACAGCTAACATTTATAAAGCACTTACTCTGTCCCAGACACCATGCTAAGCGCATAACGATTATTATCTCATTTGATCCTGGGGATTAATTGAAGTGTTTGCTCTGTCTGTGCCCAGGTACTGGGGATATAAAGATAAAATAGAAACCACTTCTGCCCTAAAGCAGCTTGTTTACTTACATTTACTAGGGTCAGACAACCTGTACAAATGTACTTATATATGAAATAGATACAAGGCAATTTGGGACATGGGGAAAGCCTCGTGGAGGAGGTGGCATTTAAGGTGAACTTTGAGGGAAACTGGAGAGTCTAGAAGGTGAAGGAGAGAAGAGAACCCATTCCGAACTTGAGGTTAGGATTAGGGTTAGGGTTAGGACAATCTATGTAAAAGGGCAAGAACGGATGGAAAGGTGGCGGAAAGCAGGAAGGGTAATGTGGCTGTGTTAGAGAATGCACAGAGGGGGGTGTGATCCAATGCACAAAGAAATATTACTTCCCCGTAAACTGATCATATCAGCTACCATATCTAGACAGACTCTTCATATGGCTTTAGTTTACCTATGGAAAATACCATATTTAGGTCCCAACAGCAAATTTAGAAACCTGGTAAATGGTTGGAAGGCATTTCAGCGTGATGACTGGTTGTCCTCTCAACTAAGCTACTTACTCCCTTGTGACCTAGATGGGCAAGTCAGAAACAACAAGTTTCAGGGTTGGAAGGGACGTCAGCAGCCATCTATCCCAGCCTATATCTGAGAGATCTCTCTGGGTCACACTGGAAGAGTGGTCATACTCCAGTGATGGAGGGGGAACCAACCACTGTACCTCCCGAGGCAAACAATTCCACCCCTCTACCCCGGGCCTCAGTTTGCTCATCTGTGAAATGACATCCTAGAATTAGCACGAGAAAGGACCTTAAAGGTTACCTAGTCCAACCTCCACCATCCCCACAGCCCATTTTACAGATCAGGAAACTGAAGCCTGGAGAGGCTAAGTTATCAAGGGATATGTGGGGAGTAAGGGGCAGAACCAGGATTTGAAACTGAATAGGATCAGATTCCTACCATGTTCCGGTGCCAGAAGCTCCACTTTTAACCTGGAACACCAAGCTCCCACCGTGGGACCCTGATCATTCACCACTTGGAGCCTGGACCCAGACCATCCTACTTGCCAGCATCTAAATGTCATGCTGCCACACAGATATCCTCCCCACCCAGTCAAGTCAAATCAACAAGCATTTATTAAGCTTTATTAAGCACCTGTTCTAAGGCAGGTACTGTGCTAAATGCTAGCAAAAAATAAAAAATCCTGCCCTCAAGGAGATTACATTCTAAGGAGGGCTGAAAAGTAGGACTGGAGACAGAGAAATCTGGAGGGTCAAGAGCAGAGCCCGGAGGAGAGTGAACAAGCAAGCCAAGAGCTAGCCTTAAAATGACGCTGCGGGAAGAGCTCACCAAGCAGAGGACTGGCCCCCAGCAGAGAAATCCTCCGGGTTGAAAAGGCCACAGAGGCAGTGGCATCTGCCGGGATGAGAATGCCCACCCCCACAACAACATACATTGCCTTCTCCAGCAGGAAGAGCAGTAGTCAAATCACAACAAAACACTCCTCCTAGGCCAGGCCACCAGTCCCCCAAGGTGTCTTCCTCATTGGAATATATAAGGGCCTTGAGGGCATGGGCTGTCAGCTTTCTGGTGTCTGTACCTTTCCCCTTCCTACCCCCCCCGCCCCCATGCCCCAAACAAGTGCTTGCATTGGTACGATGCCCGCTACGATGCCTTCCATTCTGTTCCTGCCCCGAGTTTGAAAAATGGAAACGGAGTGCAGCTCAGTGATTACAGTGTGGGTATGGTTGTTTTTCCCACCCCTTCTTTCCCTTTGCTAGACATTAGCTGTCATTATTTGCAGCAGCTGCGGTTTAAATATAAAAGGAGAAATGGAACTCGGTGAGGCCGGCTTGGGACAACAGCTGAGTGGGTCTTGGCAAAGCCAGACAGAAGCTTTTTCAGACGCGGGGATGCGTTCGGGCTTGCCGGTTTCGGTCTCTGGAGGATTTGTCGGCGTGTATGCCCGGCAGCTTTTTAGGATTAGAAGTTTAGCTTAGTAAGACTTGCGGCTTGTCACGTGGCTCATTTAGAAACAAGGTGCTAATTAAAGCCAGTCTTTCTGAAGCTGGGTACCATCCCCCTACTACCCACCCCGACTCCTGTTTGTGTGATGATGGGGAAGATGATGTAGTCTTTATCTACACAGAGTCGTCTAATTCTAGTTTCTTGATAAAGAAACTTGTTAAAGGCTTGATATCTCTTAATTCTCTTGTTAAAGGAGCATATTAAAATGGCTACTTCAATAGTTAATTTTTCTGAATTGCATATGTCTTCAGAAGCCAGAACCCATCCACTCACCCCCACTTAATCAATTTGATGCTTCCTTATTTGCATACATGCCATTGACCCTATGAATATTCATCCCTAAAATGAAAATATATAGAGAGAATTAAAAATAACCCCTCATGGGGTTTCTATACAAAATGACATGTGTAGGCCATTTTTGCAAAATCTGACAGCTTCACTTTGTCATTCTCAGAATTAAAAATCAAGAAATAACGGCTATAAAATTTTTAGTTTTCAATAAAACTTCAGCAAATTAGCTACGATCAGCATTCTTAAAAGCTTTCAATAAAACTTTTAGAAAATACTGATCGTACCTAAGGTACTGGGTTAAAAATACAAACAACCCTTTTCCCTCCCCACCACCCAAAAGGATAGTTAAAACTGAGCTTTCTGAAAATTTTCAACTAAAATAGTTGATTTTACAGATTACATACAATGAGCAAGCATTCTTTCAAAAGACCTGTTATGAAGCTCTTTGCATTTCTCTTAGTAGAGAGTTTGGGGATTACAGATCATCTGCCATCTTTGACTTAGCAGTCTGAGGATTGGGGTGGGGTGGGCAAAGGTGGGGGAAGTGACGGTATTGGGAACTGACATGTTTGAAAAATGAAAAGCCCCATTATAACAAAAAGATAGATTTTGAATAGTATCGCATTAAAAAAAACCTTCCAAATGCCAAATGACTGAAGGTTGTTTATTTTAAATCCCTGGTTTTGGTGCTACCTGTGGAGATGCTCCAGAACAAGACCTGAGTTTTCCAATCTGTTGAGTGATGTTTTTTGCTCCCCTTCTAAAATGGAGGGAAATTCTTGGATTACGTAGCATTTTCCAAGGACAAAGAGAAAAAGGGTTATAAAATTGTGCATTGGGAGTGTTCTGAGGCCCTAGGTAGAAATGTTTTTGAAAGATGAAGTTCCTTTGTAGAGGAAACTATACTAAAAATTCTAGCGAGTTGACTACCATTGTCATCCCAAAAAGAAATGCCATCTTCCTGGGTGATCTGTGTTGGGGAAAGGTGGGCATAATGGTGACTGCTGTCACAGACTCAATCACCCTGAAAGCAGAATCATTTCAAGAAAGGAAAATCATGTTATCTCATGACCAAGCAGAGGTTTTTATGACAAAGGGAACTTGATTAACATCAAAAAGTCAAGGGGAAACACAGTGGCCTTTGTTCACACCTATAACAACTGAGTGTATCAGCTTTCATGCTGTTACTTACACTCATTGTCCCGGGAAAAACAGGGAAACAGATGGCCGTTTAACAGGGCTGAGATAGTATTGTTTTTGGTTGGGAATGCCGTTCCACCTTGGGAGCTGGGGGAGAAGTTTTCCACGTTTAGCAACAACAACTTGGAAAAGGATCTCATCCTACTTCCTCTTTCACCCTCCAATCCCAGGAGGAGACCAGGCAGGGTGGAATTGTCCATGACCCAGATGTTTTCATGCTGGCTGCCTCCCAGACAGGCAACAGGAGCAGATGACATGAGGGTATGCACCTGTGGGAGGCTGGAAGCATTGATCAGGCAGGAAAGGCAGGGAGGGCAGAGGATGGAATGGGGAGGGGCCCCAAAACAGAGGAGGGAGGAACTCACCCAGCCTGGAGGCTGCCAGCCTCCAGGGGCACTTCTCCCATGAGGAGGAGTCTAGACCCTTGACTGATTCCCATCTTCTTCTCTTGGCTTTTCTTCTGACAAGGGGCATACAGCCATAAGGCATGAAGAATCTTCACACGTTGAATCTTAGTGCTGGAAGAGACCTCAGAGATAGAAGTTTCTTCCAGAACAAAACCATGTGCTCTATTTGGTTACCATTGTTATAATGGCAGGTAGTATAGGGATAGAATGCCAGGCTAGGACTCAGGAAAATCTAGGTCAGGGTGGGGAACCCGCAGGTTCTGATCTAGGTTGTATCCCATCTCTGATACTTACTAGTTGAGTGAACAAAGTCACACAAAGTCCACAAAGATTGTATGGACTCTGGAAGTAGTACAGAGAGTTCCCACACTGGGAATTCCCTTACCTGATAAAAACATAAGTCCTCTGTGTATTGAAACTTTAAAAAAAAGTCATTAAACTTTAATATATTTATTCCAAGATCATATTCGTTTCAGCAATTTAAAGCATTTAGCACATTTACTAGGACCAGTTCAATGAAACATGTAATTGGAGATGGAAACAAATATTTGGATATTGTTCTTTTCTAGTCCACTAGGGGGCGCTGGACCTGGAGTCAGGAAGATCTGAGTTCCAATACATCTTAGATACTTAACTGGCTGGCTGTGCCACCCTAGGCCAGTCACTTAACCACTGTCTGCCTCAGTTTCCTCATCTGTAAAATGGGGATAATAATAGCATCTACCTGTCATGGTTGGGGTAAGGATAAAATGAGATAATATTTGTAAGTTGCTTTTCAAAACCTTAAAGCGTTGTATAAATGCTAGCTATTATTATTAATATTATTGTTTATCTTACTTTTATTGATCATTTTGTTTATGTTTTTTGTTTTGTTTATGGCCATTTCCAATGTATCACTGTCTCTTCCCCTATCCAAGAAGTCATCCTTTATATCAAAGATTAAGAGAAAGAAAAAAAAAGCAGTTCAGCAAAAAGTATATACTGTATCTCCTGCACCTGATAGTGTAAGCAATGCCACATGCATAGTTCTCCACCTCTGCAAAGATGGGAAAGAGGTACATCTTCTCACATATGTGGGGTGTTATAAATAAGGAAAAACAAAGAGGAAAGATCAATGGATTAGGACATCATGAGATTGCATTTTAGGCCCTGCCACCAATATGCCATCTTGGACAGGTCACAGAATCTCCGAGGAGCCCAGTTTCTTCATCAACAAAATGAAAGAGATGAAATAAACAATCCAGAAGGCCCCTTAAAGCTCTAAAAGGGGGCAGCTAGGTGGCGAAGAGGATATAGCACTGGCCCTGGAGTCAGGAAGACCTGAGTTCAAATCTGGCCTCAGACACATAACACTTATTAGCTGTGTGACTCTGGGTAAGTCACTTGACCCCAGTTGCCTTGCCAAAAAAAAAACCTCTAAAAGTATACAATTCTATGCCTTAAATGAGTCAACAGTTATATATAAATTATTTTATATATTTCCATACATAATAAATTAATAAATATAAATTATATAATTCTGTGCCTTCAGTCAATCATCAATTATATATTTGTATATAAACTAATTTTTATATTTGTATATATAAATTATATATAGATAAACATATCTACATGTAAATTTATCTATATACGTTATATAAGTTTGGGCCCTTAATCAATCAACAAATATATTTGTATATAAATTGTTTTATATGTTTGTATATAGAAATTATATGCATATTTTATTAAAAAAATATACATTCTATAATTCTGTGCCTTTTACTCAATCAGCAATGTGAACCAGCCACTCTGCCAAGCACTGGGGGATCCAAAAAGGAGGGGATACAAAAAAAGGTCTCTTCCCTCAGGGAGCTCCTACTTTAATGGGGGAGACGATATGCAAAAAACAAATAGTACATATATGCAGCGCAAATGGAAGGTGATTTCAGAGGGAAGGCACTAGCAGTATCCATAGACTCCTGAGTTCCTCAGTTTCTCTAGTAAAAGAGTAGCCAGGACAATGAACAGCCTACGGACAAGATGCTGTTGTCCTATCTAAAAGGTCTCTCCTTGCAGGGTTCTTGAGTATTCTCCTCAGAATGATGACAGATTGCTGACACCGATATTAAAGAGGTACCTGAGTAGTCCTTGACCATCATCAGTGGAGTAAATAAGATTCAAGTATCAACCAAGTTTCCAGAGAAATGAACTGGGTAGGAGGTAGGAGGTAGGAGGTAGTCAGCACTCTACAAAGCCTTTGTACAAAAGCTTTGAGTAAGACTAACAGATAAGAGAAAGCAACACTCACCTAATTCTGAAGAATAAAGCAAATGTGTCTGCCCAAGAAGGGAATGCCTTGACAATTATTTGGGCATATGCTAACTTCCTGTGCAAACGGGGAGAAGGGAGCCCCATTTCCGGGAGATCCATTTATTTTATAAATGACAAAGAGCTTGAGACTTAGAAATTGAATATGCATTCAAGACAGCAACAATAGTAGTAAGGACTGATCCAGGAGGCCTCCCAAGGCTTCCCTCCAATCCTCATTATTGGTTGCTTTCTTGGAGTTTTGAACATTACCTATCAACAGCTCCTCCACTTTGACTGGGTGGTGTTTGCCAACTGGCTTTTATCCAGGAACTGAATTCTGACAGAAATCTGGAGAGCTTTTCAAAGTCTGATATAAACGAGAGACCTGAGTGTCATCCATAGTTGGATAGTAGCAGCCAATGAATTCTCATAACGTTTTCATCTGCAAATTGAATGGAAGAATCCTGAAAACAAAACAAAACAAGCAAAAAAACCAGCCCTATAAGAAAAGAGTCAAGAATAGGGTGGGGATGGGGTGTGAAGTAGGGGAAAAGAGAAGTTTTTCATTCTATCTCTCTTTCAGAAAATATTTGTATGTGTGTCAGAATTGATGAGGAGATTAAAAAAATCCAAAGCCTCATCGCACAAGTTGCCTTGTATGAAATCATGTGGGGCAGCGAGGTGCCACACTGAATAGAGTGTCCAGCATGGAGTCAGTAAGAGCTGAGTTCCAACCTGTCCTCAGACACTTAACTAGCTATGTGACCCTGGGCAAGCCACTTAAGCCTGATTGCCTTAGTTTCCTCATCTGTAAAATGAGCTGGAGAAGGAAATGGCAGACCACTCCAGTATCTTTGCCAAGAAAACCCCAAAATGGACCACGAAGAGTCAGAAACGATTTAACAAATTGAATAGTGTAATTGGGTTACAATCTACTCTTTCATTTCCGGAATTGTTTGTGAGTTGAATGCCCCCTTCCCAATGCCACTGCTGGCACTTCCAGAGTAACAAGGACTTGTTATGAGAGCAGGGGTGTGCTGGAGCTGCTGTACAAGTAAATTATCAGTGACAGCATTTACACCTCAGAAATTGGCACTCTCCAACAAATCAGGGCTTAATTTGTTGTTTTCTTGATTGTCTGCACTTAAGAAATTGTTAATAATGGCATTTAAACATAAAAGTATGTGCACATGTCCCCTTTTCTGCCTGATTGTTAAACATTTATTACTACACTCTGTACGAAAGGCTGTTTTGTCTGTGCTGTAAAAATGAGTACAGCTATAGGAAGGAAAGGGGAGAGATGGAGACAGAGACAAAGACAGAGACACCGAGAGATTGAGATTTGGAGGGCTGGGAATGTCTGTGTTGTAAGTCTAAATATCTTAAAAGTTATTATCCACTGAAATAACTCTTGATGTCAGGCACCAGAGAGTAATGAGACTTGGAAGAAGTAATTTCCGTGGTTTGAGGGTTTGTTTGTTTTTTAAAATGACCAAAACGTATTTAAATTTTTTGTTGTTTTTCTTCAAGCTTATATTTTTTATAATCATTGTCTCTTGTGTTCTTGGTTCTGCTGGTTTCATTTTCTATCAGTTTGTATAAATCTTCCATGCTTCCCTGAATTCTTCATGCATCATTTCTGATAGTGCAGTAATATTCCCTTACATTTACATAGCATAGTTTGTTTAGCCATCCCTAATTGCTGGGCATCTACTTTGTTGCCAGTTTGTTTTGGGGTTTTTTGTTGTTGTTGTTTTGTTGTTGTTGTTGCTACCACAAATCATGTAGTTTTGAATATATTGGTCTATATGGTTGATCTCCTCAGGGGGGTATATGCTTTGCAGTGACTCTAATGTATTTTTTTTTGGAAGTTTGAGCAAAATCTAGAGTAAAAAGAAGAAAAACATTTGCCTGCTAAACAGATATTTTCGCAATGTTTATTTGTTATTCTGTCATTTGAAAACTGTAAGGAGTTCTGAAAATCAGGTTTGGCAGAGCCGAAGTTTTAAATGCAGACAAAGAAATTAGGAGAATAATTGTTCCTTCTGTATCAATAAAAAAGAATGAGGTGTCCCAAAGATCACAATTGCACTAAGACTTTTAAGACACCCTGTAGTTGGCTCTTTACCTTTGAATGTTACTATTTATAAAGAAATCTGAGTGTAGAAAAATTTGTACTTATAAAATGAACAAAATAGGAAGTAATTCTTTTTGTTACAAAAGTACTTCACAAAAAAAATTCCCTGGAAGGCTCCTCAGTAATAAACTCCTTATTAAGTTTCAGATCTTTCCATTTTACTCCTATAATTATTCCAGAGTGCATTTACATTAGAATCCAATTTATAAAAATTTGATTTACATACAGCCTTTTAAGAGCACACCAATCTATGCATAAGTAGCATGTTGTTGGAACAAACTATATTAGGGTGTTGTAGGTAGGACTTACAGAATTAAAAGGCATGGCCTTGTTCAAGAGCCAATGAAGAAGGGAAAGCTTTTGTTATATGTCATTTTTCAACTACAAGTTTCTTGGAGTTTTTCCCGTTTTAAATACACTAACAACATCAAATAGAAAATTCAGGCCAGGTCTCTGATCAATGGGTCATGTTGCCACCTGAAAATCCCATCTTTTCATTTTCTTTTTCAAGGAGTCAGAAGAATGAAGGGGGATGAATTTCCTAGGACTTCTTCCTATGCTGAGTGTACTCTGAAGTAAAGTGAGTAATTTTCAGTAAATAGTGAAGATCCTTTATCCAAAATACTGTTTTTTCAAGTACAGAAGCATAAAGTCTCCAAAATGAAAAGCACATAACTTTGGGGGAAATTTTGAAGCCCTTAATCATGCTCTGGGTCCCCCAGGCAATGGCTGTAAATAGCATGTATACATTAGGAATGTATTCACAGTGGAAAATTGGTGCTCCTAAATGAAGGTTGATTCTTATCTCTTGGCATTTCTCATTGATTAAAGTTATGTTTGTTCTCATTGAACCTACTTGTTAGCCAGTTTCCTTTTTGGTTTATCAGCTGCCCCCAAGTGGGTGTTTGTCCTCAAGATTACAGCCATTTAGGTCCAGCTGAAGCCTTGGTGTAATGCTTCAATAAGCTCAGTACATTGAGCTGTTTCACACTTGAGCTGAGTAACACCAGTGCTGACCTTGCCTGTGTCTAGTAAGATTCTTTGCCAAGCCTTGGGGAGCTGCCAGCCTGGTGCCTCTAACAGCTACCAGCAAGATTCCCATATAAGAATCAGGCTGTTGGATATCTGCTCTGATTTCCTGATGGGCTGAAGCCTTGTGGAGAGCCAAACATGCTCTCCTACACTACTTCCCTGATTTCAGAAGGTTAGGGTATTTTGGTATTTTGGCATCTGGTCTAACAGCAGTTGATTCCTTTTTCTCTCTTGGGCGCAGCCTGGTGATGGACAAGAGACAGGATCCTTTGGTCATGACCGTCCATCTCCTGGCCAACTCTGGATGTGCCCTGCCTTTGCAGCAAACCCTTGACCGCCTCTTGCAGTGGATTTGTCCAGAAGTCCACCTATTTCTGGTGTCAGAGAGAGTGACTCCAGTGAAATACCATGAAAAAAACCACTCCACGCGGTCTGGGTTCCCAGGGATTTCCGTTTTGCTCTTCTTGCATGAAGGCTGTGGAGAAGAGCGGTTCTTTCACATCTACGACTCCTTCCAACAGCCACCCTGGCAGGCTCATCCCACACAGAATGCGGGTGGAAGGCTGTGCCCATACACACTTACCAAGCAGGATTTCTACAGCCTAGATCCACACATGCCCGTGTGGGGGATGAGGCAGGCATGCTATGGCAGTGAGATCCTTCAGGTGACCTTATATTGTAGCTTTGATAACTACGAAGATGCGGTCAGACTTTATGAAATTATCTTACAGAAGGAAGCCACCACCCAGAAGAGCAACTTTTCCTTCTTTGTATTGTATTCAAAGAAAAACTTTTCAATCCAGCTCTCTTTGAAGCAACTTCCCCTAGGGATGTCTGTGGAACTCAAAGAGTCTTCGGTGCTACAGTTCAAAGTTCAAGAAATTGGCCAGTTAGTACCACTTCTGCCAAATCCCTGCATTCCTATCAGCAGCACCAGATGGCAAACTCAGGATTATGATGGAAACAAAATTCTCCTACAGGTATGTCCTTAGGGTTTTTTTCCCCTCTAGATATAAACACATGATCGTATGGGAGAAAAATGATTATCTTTCTCTTGTATTAATAACTAATTATTGAATCAGAAACAAGATTTTTCTCCTTTTCTACTTCCTCATCCAGAAATCAACCAGTGTGGGAAATCTTTCTCAAAGATTTACCCAGGCCAAGATTTAATCAGTTAGTAAAAGAAATTCCAAGTTAGGCTAATAGGAGGTTTCCTGCTCATTGTGTTTACTCAGACAAGTCTGGGAAAATGTTGATTTTCCCTTTTATCAAACAGGTGACATAGAAATTGATAAGTCTCCTTGACAAAGTTTTTGGTGATCCAGTGACATGCACCAAGATCCCCATTATAATAGAGCCCAGCCTCTTCATTATAATATTCTTTCTCCCATTAATTAACCAATCAGAGTTGATTGCCACCGACAGGAACACCTACTCTTCCAAGGGCATAAAAATTGTAAACCCACTGCCATGAGGGGGTATTTGGTCTAAGAGAGATACCCAAATGACCATCTTTTTTATTAATAAACATGCTTGCCTTATTAATAAGATCACTAAATCACCCAGAAACTATGTCCCTTGAACTTCAAAAATGCCACATATGAAATCATAGACCATTAGATTTTCGGATGAGGACACTGAGGCTTAGAGAAACTGAAGTTAGTGACAGGACCCAGGACTTTAAATTCAGCTCATAGAATCATGTATTTATAGATTGAAAAGACCTTAGATGTTATCTAGTCCAACCACCTTCATTTTACAGATAAGGCTACTGAGTCTTAGAGAGTCATGAGATCATAAATATATAGCTGGAAGATACCTCAGAAGCTATCTAGTCTAACATTTTTGTTTTGCAGATAAGGAAAATGAGACCCAGACAAATGAAGTTACTCGACCAAGGTCACATAGGTAGGGTTAGAAATCCCAGTCCTTGGATTTGATATATATTGTTCTTTCCATACAGTATACTTCCTCCCTGTCTAATATTCTTTCCACTATCTTGCTGACCCCCATGTGTACATATATACATTCTTTCACCTAACTGCATTCACCAACACAAGAAGCAGTTGTGAATCAGTCTGAGGAAGTTACAGTCATGATATATTTGTGAATGCCAGTGTTGAAGATATGAGAGGCTGAAACTGGCTAGTTAAGTTCTGAATCCAAGTAACTCTCTTGTTTTAGTACAAATTAAATTAGCTGATTAAATGAACTTCAGCAGAAGATTTTTAGAAAAGAAGGTCTTTCTGAGCCATGTTTATTTGTTCCTTTGTCCGTCCAACACATATGTAGCCTCTATATCAAGAAAATGGCACTCAGTCCTGGGGGAAATACAAACTAAGAGGTGGTCCCTGTCCTCAAGGAACTTGCTTTGGGGGGATACGACTCATGCAGAAATAAATGTCAGAACTGTGCAAGGTTAGCATACAAGAGAGGGGCATATGAAATTCTATGAGGCCTGAGAGGAGAAATCTCACGTACAGCTTGAAAGACTGGAGAACACCTCATGGAGGAGGCAGATAGCATTGGAAATGAGTTTTTAATAACTAGTACTGTTAATTGTGACTACAGTATAACTGTGCATGCATCTATGTGTAGGCATGAAGATGTATAGCAATTCAATTCAATTCAATTTAACCAATATTTTTAAAGCATCTGCTATGTGAAAAATACTGTATTAGGTACTGAGGATATAAGGAGAGAAAACAAAGCAAGCACAGCTGTTAAGGGGCTTATGTTCTACTGGGACATACAACATGGTCCATGCATTTGGATCTGGAAGTGGCCTTAGCCCAACACCCCTAATTTTACAGATGAGGTAACTGAGGCCAAGAGAAGTGAAAGAACTTGCATAAGGTCACAAAACTAGTCAGTATCTGAGGTGGGATTGGAATCCAGGTCTTCCTGGTTCCAAATCCAGAGCATTATCCACTATGCCACAATGTCTCTCATATATACAGATAAATAGATTATCTAATTCAACTCAATTAAATTCCATAAAACATTTATTAAGCTCCTGCTGTGTGCTAGTACAAAAAGAGGTAAAAGACAGTCCCTGCCCTCAAGGAGATTACAATCTAATGAGAGAGACAAGGTGCAAACAAATATATACAAGACAAGCTATACGCAGGATAAATGGGAAATAATTGAGAGAGAGAAGGCACCAGAACTGGGGAAGGCTTTAGTAGGTAGGACTTTATTGGGACTTAAAGGAAGCCAGGGAGGTTCAATAGACAGAGTGAAAAAGGGTCCAGAGCCAAGAAATGGAATGTCTTTTTTGTGGAATAGCCAGGACACCAGCTTCACTGGATCAAAGTGTATGTTTTGGGGAGTAAGGTGTAAGAAGACTGGCAAGTAAGAGGGAGCTGGGTTATAAAAGGCTTTGAGTGCCAAACAGAGCATTTATATTTGCTCCTGGAGGCAATAGGAAGCCACTAGAGTTTATTCAGTAGTTTGTTTAATTTATTGACTTAAAGAAGGGGAGCATACGAACATCTGGAGTAATCAGGAAAGACTTCCTGTAAGAGGTGGGGCTTGAGTTGAGCCTTGAAGGTAGCTAAAGATTCTAAGAGTTGGAGGCTAGAGATGGCATTCTAGGCATGGGAAGCCTTTGGAAATACAAGGTGTGTGGAGATAGAAAGCCAGTTGGGGGAAATTAGCAGACCAGTTGGGGTTTATGGTAAAGAGCACAAAAGGGGGCAGCTAGGTGGCGCAGTGGATAGAGCACCAACCCTGGAGTCAGGAGGACCTGAGTTTAAATCCAGCCTCAGACACATAACCCTCACTAGCCGTGTGACCCTAGGCAAGTCACTAAACCCCAACTGCCTCACCAAAAAAAAACTTAAAAATTTTTTTAAAAAAGAGCATAAAAGGAACAACGTACAATAAAGATGGAGAAGTAGTTTAGAGTCACTTTATGAAGGGCTGGGAATGCCAGGTTGAGAAGTGTATGTTTTATCCTAGAAGTAAAAAAGTCTCTGGTTCCCTTTTACTGCCGGGATAAAATATACAAGACTGTTTTGGCAGCTACGGGGGAAGGATGGGTAGGAAAAGAGAAGCATGAAAACCTTACGCACAATCTGGCCGTGTTAGCTCCTCCACTTAGAGAACCTTGTGTTGTTCAGCTGTGTCTGACTCCAGGTGACCCACTTGGGGTTTTCTTGGCAGAGACACTGGAGTGGTTTGCCGTTTCTTTCTCCAGTTCATACAGCAGGTGAGGAACTGAGGCAAACAGGGTGAAGTGACTAGATAGCTAGTAAGTGTCTGAGGCTGCATTTGAACTCAGATCTTCCCAAGTCCAGTCCCAGAACTCTATCCACTGCACCACATGTAACCTTTAGGATCAAATATAAACTCCACTGTTTAGCACCGAAAGCTCTTTGCCACCTGATCTCATCCTACCTACCCAGACTGTATACAGATGACACCTCTCCAAGGCTTAGCAGCCTGTTTGCTGCTCCTCCTCCTAAGGACTCCTGCCTCTCCTGCTCTAGTGCCTTGGTGCTGACTGTCCTCTCTGGCCCGATTCTCTCCCTCCTTACCACCTCCTCCTGGAAACCACAGTTGCCTTCAAGATTCAGTTCAAGTGCCTCCTTCCGATCAAGGCTTTTCCTGGCCCCTCCAAATGTAGTGCCATCCCCTTTAGGTTTACCTTTTATCTGCTTACCTGTGCTTTGTACATACTTATATTGTGCACATGTGGTTATGCTCGTTAGAATGTAAGCTCCTTGAGGGCAGAAATTGTTTTGCTCTTGTTTTTGTGTCCCCAGCCCCTAGCATGGGAGGGACAGAGAGATGGCACTTGATAAATGATTATTTGCTTAATCCAGAATGTAGCAGGGGATATATTTTGGATGACCCAGCTAAAGCATAATTGCTTATTTGGTTTTCAGGCCACAGCTGTTGATATTTTATTGGACCAAAACTGGGATAGAGGGGGAAAGCTACATAAGAATCTGCAGGGTAGACAGCCCACCCTAGACTATCTGAAATGAGCCTGGTTAATGGGGGGAAGAGGAAGAAAAGATCAGGTGGAGAAATGAGGCTAATGGGGCTATAGTAAATCCCATCAGTAATCAGAAATAATTATTGCAGCTCTCATTTTTTAGCCTTTTCTTCCCTTGTACTCCACAAAACCTTTACTGGGGTGTTTTACCTGTCCCTTTTTCTTCCTGAACACTGAGATGCTTGAAAAGAGGCTCCCTTATGGGAAAAGGCCAGCCAAGAGACAGAGACATTGGGAAGAATAGGTAATCAGCCTCAAAATATTGTATAATTGATTGTTTTTACCTTTGGTTCTTCCTTTATATGGACCCTTCACCTATATATGACATGTCCTAGTGCTCTGAATATTGGCTCTTCTACTGTTAATCAGTGAATATTTCTCAAGCATCTGCCACATGTCAGTAATGTGCTAGGAACTAGAAACAAAAATGAAGTAGCCCCAGCCCTTATGGAGCTTATGTTTTGGGGGAAGGGAAAAGGGAAAACATTTACAAATATATGTACGTTTAAAATATGTACAAAGGAAAGACAACATAATTTCAGGGTGAAGGATCTTGGGTTGCGAGGATCAGGAAAGGTTTTATATAAGAGTTGGACATTGAACTAAGCTTGGAAGGAAACTAGAGTTGTCACTAAAATCAGATGTTTTGAAAGAAAAAAGTATAGAAATATAGTGAGAAATAACATTGCTGAGAGGCTGCATAAAAACCTCAGCTTTTGTAGAAGGCAGGGCTAGTTTTGGTTTTGTTTTATTTTTGGCAGGGAAGGGAGCATGACCTATATGTGGACAAATGTAACGGACAGGGAGACTGGGTGGGGCACGTATGTGCTGTCCAATCATAGCAGGATTGACTTTCGGAGTGGCAGGTTCAGGTTTATGCAAAGGTGTTCTTTCAATTGTTTGTGTAAGACTTGTCTTCCTTCATGATCAAACCTCCCTAGATGGTGAGGGCTCCTGACTTCTGAAACTCTTTG
Source organism: Phascolarctos cinereus (assembly GCF_003287225.1). Classification (NCBI taxonomy): domain Eukaryota; kingdom Metazoa; phylum Chordata; class Mammalia; order Diprotodontia; family Phascolarctidae; genus Phascolarctos; species Phascolarctos cinereus. The sequence continues at coordinate 61,259,225 of NW_027556180.1, forward strand.
CTCATATCTACTCCCTTTTTATTTGATTGTTAGCTAGGACATCCATAATGGACATATATAAGATAAATTGATAGGTTCTATGTATAAACCCCAGGAGGAGCACTTGGACCAAACCAAGTATGCATAGAAGAAAAGCATGATGGAGACAATCTAATTTTGAAAGCAAAGAGGTGTCAATTTTCAGGATGTCTGAAAGAAAGGAAATATACCAAGAATTAGAAAAAATCCCAGATGATGTTAGTAACTTCTCTAAAAATGAAATCAAGAGGATATAAATAACAATTGGTCTGTATACCTACTTCCTTATTTTGGTAAGCTCTTTATGAGGATATCTACACACACATTAAGTGCATCTTTGATAAAAATGTGAGAAAGGAACCTGACATTTTGAATATGAGCATAATATAACATATTGTTCAGAAAGTTGTTTTTTTATAGCAGACCATATCTCCCCAGTCACAAAGCTGACTCAAATGCATACAGAAGACAAAATCTCACTCCTTAATGTTTGTTGGTTATTTAAAAAAAAAAAGGCATTTCAATTTGTCAGAGTGAAATGTACTTTCAAAGGCTTCCCTGTATATCTAATGTGTATTTTGAAATCAAACAAAATTCATTGACAGATCTACCCAGTTTAGTTCAACAAGCATTTATTAAGCACCTACTAAGTGCTGGGGGATTCAAAGAGAAAAGTGAAAAACAGTCTCTGCTGTCAAGGACTTTATCAACTGGAGGAAGAAGAAGGGGCTGTAATATATGTAGATAAGTAAATACAAAATACCAAACAGGGCAGCTAGGTGGTGCAGTGGATAAAGCACCAAACCTGGAGTCAGGAAGACTCTGTTTCCCAAATAAGGAGAATAATAGCACCTACCTTCCAGGGTTGTTGCAAGGATCAAATGAGATAATATAAAATGCTTAGCACAGTGACTGGCACATACTAGGCACTATATAAATGTCATTACAATGGTGATCCAAACCCTCTCGATCACAAATGAGGAAATTAAGATTTGGAAAGTAGAATGACCCTCTCAGGATCACTCCCTGTAAATATCAAAGATGGGGTTCCGACCCAGCTTCCAAAGGAGCAGCAGTCCTTTTTCAATTACAGGTTTTTAAAGAGTTTTCTAGGTAGGATTTGGGATTTGTTTCCTAAATGTTACTCAGCAGCATTTCTATGTCGTACCGACCAGTTTCCTCACTGTGTTAATTTCCCATCCTTACGTCTCCTGAAGGATTTTACTATCTCCTTCCCAATCCCCCAAGTGCTGTCATTAGACCAACATTGCAGTCTCCCGGACTTGAACTTGGGGTTATCTTTTGTACTTTCGTTCTCAAAGCCAATCAGATCAATTCAGTTCCCTTGTTAAGGGCCCACTAAGTGTAGGTCACTACGTTAAGTACTAAGGGGGCAGAAATGGAAAGCAAGCCATGGCCCTGGCCATTCCGTCAGTATATCTGTGGGAACTCCAGTTCCCATGGACCTCTCCATTTTCTAGCTCCTTTCATACTTATTGTCAATGTCACCCAACTATTTATAAATCTATTCCATTAAAAAAAAATAAGAGGAGTAAGGAAAATCAATGACAAAAATACGGATATTTGGGTGGGAGTTGAGGTGATAGTGCAGTGGATAGAGAGAGTACCAAGCCTGGAGTCAGAAAGACTCATCCTTCTGAGTTCAAATCTGGCTTCAGACATTTATTAGCTGTGTGACCCTGAACGAGCCACTTAAGCCTGTTTGCCTCATTTTCCTCATCTGTAAAATGAGCCGGAGAAGGAAATGGCAAACCACTCCAGTGTCTTTGCCAAGAAAACCCCAGAATGGGTCATGAAGAGTCCGACATGACTGTAATGACTAAATCACAAATTAACTAGTGTAATTGAATTACAGCCTCCTCTGTTTCATTTCTATAATTGTTCTGAAGTCGAATGCCCCCTTCCCAATGCCTTCTTCTCTGCTCTCATAGTCATTGCTCTGATTCAGGGTCTTATCACCTCTTGTCCCAACCATTACAATAATGACTTATTGGTCTCCCTACTTCCAGTCTTTTCCCTCTCTAATTGAATCACCATACTATTTCCAAAGGAATTTTCCTAAAGCACAGTTCTAATAATGTTGCTCTTGTTCTCAAGAAGCTTCAATGACTCCCTATTATCTCTAGGGAGGAAAACAATAACAAAAACAAATACATTCAATTCCTCAGCTTGACCTTTAAAGCGCTTCATAACCTGGCTGTAGCCTGCCTTTCCAGGCTTATTTCACACTCCCACGCTTCATACAGCCCACGACCTCACCCAGCCCATACCTAGAAAGCGCTCGCTCCTTAGCTCTGCTTTTTCTAGTCCTCGTCTTCTATGAGAAGATACTTTCTCTGGCTTCTTTGCAGAGGTGAAAGCCCACGGGCGTGGAAAGCTGTGTGGGATGTGTGTATGTGTGTTAGTTTGGTGGTACTTTATTAAGAGAACTTTTTTAAAAAATTCTTTTCAAAGCTATTGTAAGGAATGATGATTCTCTGGGAAGGTGGGGAAGCGACAATGGCAGCAGCAACAACAATAATAACAACAACTATCATTTATTTAGCACTTTAGTGTCTGCAAATTGCTTTACCTCTCGTTTGATTCTCATAATAACTCTGTGAAGTAGGTGCTATTATCATCTTAGAGATAAGGAACCTGAGGCTCAGAGAGAGAGGTTAAGTGACTTACCCAGGGTCACACGGTATCTGATGTAGGATTTGAACTCAGGTCTTCCCGATTCCAAATGTATCTACTATGCTACCTAGTTGCTGAGGATACAGTAGGAACTCTAGGTGACATAAAAACAACAACAAAAGTAAATTAACAACTACTTTTTTAAAAAGAATCCTTAACCAGATCTTGAGGATGGAAAGTTTACCTTCCTGCTAAGTTGGGGTGTGACCTGTACCAATTGAGGTAGTTCTCTGTATCCCCTCTTTCCCCAGCTCTGCAGACCACCCCACCTTCATTTACTGGCCACACTGGCCTATTTGAAGTGGCCCTAACTGGACATTCCAACCTCCTGCCTCCAAGCCTTTGCACAGACTGCAAATACCTAGAATGTACAGTCTCTCTAAAAACCCTTGCTTCTTTAAAGGCTCGGTTCAGGTACTGCTTACTGTGGGTTTCCCAGATGTTCTTTTAGTTCTAAATCTGTTATGAACCTTGAATGATCTGAAATATAATTATTATTTTTACATGTTGTATCCCCTGGTAGTAGCCTAGGGACCTTGAAGGCAAAACTCTTTCTTTTCTCTTTCTTTCTTTCTTTCTCTGTCTTTCTCTTTCTTTTCTCCTTCCTTCCTTCCTCCTTCTTTCCTTCCTTCCTTCCTTCCTCTTTCTTTCTTTCTTTTTCTTTCTTTCTTTCTTTCTTTCTTTCTTTCTTTCTTTCTTTCTTTCTTTCTTTCTTTCTTTCTTTCTTTCTCTCTCTTTCTTTCTCTCTCTCTCTCTTTCTTTCTCTCTCTCTCTTTCTTTCTTCTTTCCTTCCTCCCTCTTTCTCTTTTTCTCTCTCCTCTCCTTCCTCTCTTTCTTCTCCCTGCCTCCCTTCTTCCCTTCATCCCTCCCTCCTTTTCTTTCTTGTATGTGCATAATAGCCTCTTAATCAATGCTTGGTGAAAGCTTGCCCCCCCAAAAAAAACCGGGAAAATTCACCACCCCTCCCACATTCTTTACAGCAGTGGGGGGTCCATGGGTATATAATAACGATATTGCACATAATGTAAAACTTTTTTGATATATTGATTAATTCTATGGAACTTTTCCCCCTTGCTTTAAAAAAATTGTTATTAGGGATCACTCTTTGGGGAGGGGAGAAAAGAAGGATACAGTGGGGAATGTAAGTGATTTTAAAACAAAAAAATAGCAATAAAAATTTATCTTAGAAAAAAATTAAAAAGAATCCTTAGCTTCCTTCAAGATTCAGCTCAGGTACCAGCTCCTTCCTGATCTCTCCCAACTCAAATTCACAGGTGCTTCCTGTCTGTTTACACATCACCTCTGCATGGAAAATGTGAACTTCTTGAAGGCAGGGACACCTTCTGCCTTTATAACCTCAGTACCTGGTATATAGCAAATGCTCAAGAAAAGCTGAGTGTTCAATTGAAAGCGGGTCTAACTGAGCAGTGCCCAGAGCAGATACTAATCACACCCTTAAAAGCGAAGTTCTGGGCTATTGTTACCACATCTTATTACTATCAATAATAATTTTTAAAATCTCTCTCAGTGATATTCTTGCCCTTCTTTGCTAACAGGTCCAAACAAACCCAGGACCAGGCAAAAACAAGGGTGAGCTTTCCTCTAAGCAAGGCCATACTGGAGCTGACACCCCTCTCCAAGACTCTGCCCAAAGGACCACAGAACAAAGAAGTCGGAGAAGCCAAACCGGGAGGTCAAAGCACAACCCCCCAGAGCCTCTTGACCTGGCAGGGGGCACTCTGCCATCAGGAAGCTCCTGTAGGACTCCCTGGACTGGCTCCTGTTCATCTCACTGTAGCAGTCCATCAGCAACTTTCCAGTGGGATAGACCCTCTCCACATCTGGAATCAGCAGCCAGAATCCAAACACGCCATCAAGGAAGCAGTTTTCAGAAGCCTGAGGCAGAGACTAATGTTGATACAGGGTTCACAGTAATCGATTCAGAACAGAGGCAATCTTCTCTGAGAACATTTCCAAGGGATTTGCAAAGCAGTCTGCCTGCGTCATGGTTGCCAAACTCTTTGTTAGCCATAAATGGCTCAAGAAATAAGCCCTCCAAGGAGACAGTCCACCCCTTGCCATTTGCTGTCCAAAGGGACAGTGGTGCAGGGCAGATAACCTCAGCATTTCACTCGCCACAAACACCCCATGGAAACGACGAAGAGGAATTCTTTATATGATGGGAAACAAATGCGAGTTTCAGACACTGAATCAAATCCATTGTTCTGGAGACTGAGCCCAACCCCCAAACTAGCCAGCTTCTCTTGAACATCTGGAGATGTCTGGGTATTCCTCAGGTCTACACCTATGTGTCTTTAATTTAAAAAAAATAAATAACCCTGTTCCAAAGAAGCAAGGGACTGGCTTCGTAAGAGATTATCGCCAAAAGCACAAGGCAAAAGGATAACCACTGTTGTTCCCCAGGATGTGTACACACAATTTGAACCAATTGTTTGCTGAGTCTCAGGTCATTTGTGTTGTGTGCTTATGAACAGAATATGTTATGCAACTCATTAGTGTTTTGTGCTTTAATATTCATTGGAGTTGCCTAGCTTCTTCCAGAACCACATTAAATATTTATTCTTTACCACTTGCTAATCTCAAAACTGTATCGGTTCTACATACTTCTGATACCCTTTGGGCATTCTGGATTTGTTTGTATATTTGATCCATTAAAATACATAGTGTATAGATCAAAGACCAAAACTAGAATGTATAATTTGTTGCTTTCCTAATCAGCACTGCTCTGGCCTGCTCCAGAGAGTCAAACTGTACTTGTTACTAATCAAAAGAATAGCTCATTTGTTTTTGTTTTTGTTTTTGTCATTCATGGATATAGGGAATTTTCAGGGAGCCAGGCAACAGGTACATAGTAAGCTTCTGTTGTGTGCTAAGTATTGTGGCATTGAGGAAATAAAAAAAATGAAATGTCCCTGTCCTCACAGGGTTTCTATCCCAGTGGGAGAGACAATCCATATTTACAGATAAGTATATCCAAAATGAATGCAAGGTATTTTAGGGGAGGGCACTAGTATCTGAGGGATTAGCTCACATAGAAAGTAGCACTTGAACTACATTTTGAAAGATACAAAAGAGCAGGGCAGAGCCAAGACGGCGGAGTAAAAGCAGTGACCTGCTTCCCAAACCTCTCTCCAAATATCTGTAAAAAATGGCTCTAAACAACTTCTAAAGCAGCAGAACCCACAAAAAGACAGAGTGAAACAAATTTCCAGCCCAAGACAGCTTGGATGGTTGACTAGAAAGATACACAAGGGAATTAAAAAGAGATGAAGAAGGAAAGAATTATTGGAATATAGAGATGAAAGAAACTCCATTCATCCATGCACTTAGGCAACCACTATGCAACTTTTACTCTTAGAGAGCTGCCTTGGACACTGAGTGTATAAGTGACTTGCCCAGAGTAACACAGTCTGGATATGTCAGAGGCAGAACCTGAATCCAGGCCTTCCTGACTCTAGCTGGCTTCCTATGCATGATAACCTGTTGCTTTTCAGTGACTTCTTTGGACTCTTCAGCATGGGGCTGCTAATTTAGTTAGCTTAGGTTAATGGATTGAATTTTATGGCTATCTTAGGTCCTCTCACTTTATTGTAATATGCCGTAAGATTTATGGCCAGTGAAACCTCAAAATATTATGGTTTTCCCACCATGGCACATCTCTTTTATCAAAGATTGAGAAAAACAAAACAAAACAAGACAAAAACCAACTTTAAGTCTGCAAACAAATTGATCGGCCTATAAAATGTTTGTTATTTCTTCCTCTACTTACCACACCACAAAGCATTTGTAATGAGTATTCTTATCCTGAAGATGCACGATACTAATGACAGTAATTGGGAGTGAGCCTGTGATTTCTTTGGCATAGGGATCTCGTGGGCGAGGAAGCTCTCTCACCAACTTAGGTTGGCCCTTCCTCTGCATTTGATAGCCTTACTCTTAGATTGCTGCCCAGAAAACATTGCCAGGTTAAGTGACATGCCTGTATGGACCACAGATGGCACCTGCACCTAGGTCTGCCTGGCTTCAAAGCCAGCTCCGAATCTAAGGCTAATGTACAGATTGCCAAAGTGATTTATAGTTTGTCCATATCCTGATTCCTTTCAGGCCCAACAGAAGAACATTCTGGAGCTCTAAGGCCTGTAGTTCTATGCTAATTCATATGGTTGTTAGCTTTCATGGGTTTTAGAAATCGGGATACAAAAAGACTTTGCCTCAGCATATAATCATCGGTCAGATTGGATTTTGTATGGAACTTTCCACATAAGGAAAATTCTGGTTGTGACACAGTAACTGTGAATAAAGTAAAATGTTGTTTACAGAGGAGAAAATTAGAATGGCAAAGGGAATTCTTCAAAGGACTTCAGAACCCCAATATTTGTCCTTAGTAAAATAAAAACTGGAGGACATATGATATAACCAAAAGAGCAGCCTGGGAATCAGGAAACCAGAGTTCAAATCTCTGCTCTGCCACTGACCAGCTGGGAGGCCAAGGACAAGCTCCCTGGGCAATTCCTCAATTCTAAATTAGGATGGTTGGACTAGTTGATCATCAAGGCTTCTTCTGGCTCTAATATTCTATGATCTATTCATTCAATGCCCAGTCCTACTCTACTTAGCTGCCCAAGTGATCTTCCTAGTGGACGGGTCCAACCATGTCACTCCTATTCAGTCAAATCCAGAGGTTCCCTGTTACTTCCTGGATCAAATATTAAAATTTTTTAAAGCCCTTCATAAACTGGCCCAGTGGCTAGGTGGTACAGTAGATATAGCACCTGGCCTGGAGACCTGAGTTCTAATCCAGCCTCAGACACTCACTGGCTGTATGACCCTGGCCAAGTCACTTAACCCTATTTGCCTCAGTTTCCTCATCTATAAAATGAGTTGGAGAAAGAAATGGCAAACCAATCCAGTATCTTTGCCAAGAAAACTGCAAGTGCAGTCATGAAGAGTCAGACAGGACTGAAACTGAACAATAACAACAACAAACAGCCCTTTCCTACCTGTCCAGTCTTCTTATGCTTTTCTCCCCTTTTTACATACTTTTATATCCAACTACTCTAGCCTCCTTGCTGTTGGTCATACAAAACACTCTCTCTCCCAATTCCTTACCTCTTCAGTGGCTGTCCTCCTTGCCTAGACTGCCTTCTTATCTCCACCTCCTGACTTTCTTGACTTCCTTCAAAATTCAGGTCAACTTTAACCTTCTTTGACTTTTTTGCCCCACTCCCCACCTCAACCTCCTAGTGCTGGTGCTTTCCTTGTGAGATTACCTACATTTTACTCTGTATATATTTTGCATGGCCATACATACAAAATGTTTACATGTTGTTCTGGCCATGCATACAAAATGTTTACATGTTGTTGCCACCTTTAGAATGTAAGCTCCTCAAGGGCAGGGACTGTTTTTTGCCTTTCTTTATATTCTCTGCACTTAGAACAGTGCTTCTCAAGTTATAGGCACTTAATAAATGTGTATTGACTTGCTTGCTGCTTAATTCTTAACGTATTGAAAACTTATTGTGTCAAAATTTTACCTGATTACTAAGTGAGATTTGGAGATATGGGAAGAATTTTGTTTTATTCATATTTCCTTAGAAAAAAAGTTAAAATAATGAAATAGTTTCATAAATAAAATCACTAATGATTTTTAAAACTTAGCAGGGTGAAGCTTAAAGATTCTGGTACTTGAATAGCATGGTACTTGAATAACACCATAAATGAAACACTGACAAATGTAAATGAGTCCATTAAAATACTGACTTGTTTATCAGTAACTAAATATATCATATTTATCTCTTTTCCCTCAATAAGAATAAAACAGTTCTTTCAAAAGCAAGCTTTAAGTAAATTCAATACCGGAAAAGAAAAGAAGGATCAATAAGGTGTATGTTACAGTTATTTCTGTATATAATCACTCTATTCCCTCCCAATCTCAAAATTACATCCTTCCTCAAAACACTTGATGCAATGACCCTTTAGACAATGTATCCTACTAGGTAGGGTATTCTATCCTAGCAGTCCTGTCTATTTGAGAAGAGTAGGGAAGTAAATTTCATTCTCTGTTCTTCAGGCCCATCATTACCTACCATTTGTTTTAAATCCATATAATTAAGCAGAGAAGGTAGAGGTTAACAGCTCACCTACCACAATTTTACCTACTCTAGGGACAAACTTTTCTCTACTGGTTTTCAACCTTTTTAAATGTGAGGATTCCTCTCTTAACATAAAAAAGTATTGGTTGCCCACAAGAAATAGAATTATTAAAATCCAAAGATTGAGGAAATGTACAAAAATAGCATGCTACTATGAATTGTGTAACCCATGACAACTTGCAATAACACCATCGTGCCCCTAGGTGGCTATCACCAGGACCAACTAAATTGTATGTTCTGCAATGCTTTCTGTCTCTCACCTCTGTAGTTACTATGAACTTTTCTTACCATGTGTATAAAAATATCATTCTGCTTCTCAAGATATTATAGCTACAAATGCTGTCCTTCCTCACAATGAAAAATGCAAGTGGAGTCATATTCCTTGATGTAGAATATACATGTGTCAATGCACATTTCAATATAGCTCTATTTTTTAAAAAAATACACTTTTCTTGTTATCTTTTATTTTTACCTTGCCTAATTTTCCTTCTGTATCCCCCCATGTTCCTTCCCAGAGAATCTCCTATAACTAAGAATATTTTCAAAGGAAAAGATGAAGAGAGCACATTAAAAAAAAAACCCAAAATATGATCAATGTTTCACGACCATGGGCCTCCAACCACTGCAAAAGGAGGAAGAGAAGCTTCTTCTCCTATCCTTGGAGCCAGGTTTATTCTTTGTAATTTTGCAACTTTCATTTTCAACTGTTTTGTAGCTGTTCTTTCCATTTACAATCTTGATTTCACTGTATGAGTTGGGTTTTTTTTTTGACTACTTGCTTCACTTTGTATAAGTTCATGTAAATTTTTCCATACTTGTCTATATCTATCATATTTGTAATTTCCCATAACATAGTACTACCATTCTCATTATACTGATATTTATTGACATTACATTGATAGTTTGCTTTTGCTGCTGTTGTTTTGTTCTTTCAGTCATGTCTGACTCTTCATGACCCCATTTGGGGTTTTCTTGCAAAGATGCTGGAGTGGTTTGCCATTTCCACCCCCAGCTCATGTTACAGATGGGGAATCTGAGGCAAACAGGGTCAAGTGACTTGTCAAGAGTCACACTAGTGAGCTAGTCAGCTAGTAAGTGTCTGAGGCCAGATTTGAACTTAGGAAGATGAGTCTTCCTGACTCCAGGTCTAGCACTCTATGCACTGCGCCAGACAGTTTGTTTAGCTATTCCCCAACTGATAAGTGTCTCCTTTGTTTCTAGGTTATTGCTACCATCAAAAAAATGCTGCTATGAATATTTTGGTGTATATGGAATATGTCTTTTTATCAATGACCTTCTTTGGGTATAGGCCTATTAGTGAAATTTCTGACTCAAAGCTCTATGAACACCTAACATCTTGTTATGATCTTTGTATGTGGAAAATTTGTTCTTCTTCTCTTTTGGAGTCTGAGTTAACGTTTCACATGTAGAATTCCTAGGAAGGAGGAGAGGACAAAAGCACCTCAATTAGACCTTTGATACTTCACTTGAGAGAATAATCCAAGGCTACTCTCCTGGCACCTGCCAGATAATTGGCAGGTACACTAAGCAGTACCTTGCTTTTTGCTTTACCTCTTAAACCTAGCCAAGAAACTCTCCCTCTTTTTGCCCAATATTAACCCTGTAGTTAGTGTCCTCTAAGTCCACATGACCCTATCCCATTATAGATAAGACCCTTAGGCAACCTTGAATAAATCTGAGAACATCCCACTTTCACACTCTAACCAGTCCCCTCCAGATAAGACCCAATTACTATACTCAAATGATCCAACAGCTCAAGGATCGGAGATAGCCGTTAATACCTTGCTTATGACCTGGGAATAGTGGGTATCACTTTACTCGCTGGCCTTCATCTATCAACTGATGGTCCCCTGAAGTCTTTTTCTGCTCTGAATTTCCTCCTTATTCGGTGATCCTCATCACAGCAGCAGAAACATAGTAATCCATTCACATATCAGGCATCATTTGTTTAGTCTACAGAAGACACAGGTGCTCATTGACTATATTGAGGCACTGAATAAGATGGCAGGTCTGCAGTTTTTAGTGACTAGACATTTGGTACAAATGAACTAAGCACAGAACTTAGATCCAGTTCTGTTTGCAGTTTTTTTCCAATATTTAGATTTCAATGTGGACCCTTCGTGTGGTAGGAGAAATATCCTCTACTCCCTTGCCCCCCTGATGGTTAGTCTAGGTTTTCTTTAAATGTTATTGAGAGCTTCCTCCAGTTTTAAAAGGTTCAGGGAACTAAAAGTTCAACTTGTTGACATCACTTGCTCATTACCTAAGTATAAATAGCCATGAGAAGGTCCAGGTCCACTCTCTGATGCTTGGCTACTGAATCTCTGTGGCAATTCAGGCAGCCCAGGAATCAACTTGGATTGTCTTCAAGGCTTATCTCTGTTGAATATCCTTCTTTTGCTACAGCTAAGTAGTTTCTCATTTCGTTCTAATATTGAACATAAACTACTAGCACACCGGCTAGAATCAGTCCCAGCCTAGAACACCTTGTTATAACTTCATACCCACCCTCCAAGGGTTTTACAGGTTGGGAACCAATGGTAAACAAGTGAGTAGGTCATTCTTTGATTTAATCATACTCATAAATAAATAAGCATTTTTTTCTAAGTCATATTTTTTAAGTATGAAGGTCTAGCCTGTAGAGGAGGTTTCATGGAATGTGTCACAGTTTTTAATACTTCCCAGTAAGAAGGGTTTCCATAGTCAAAGATTCATATACTAATGTTTAATTATTTATGTGGGCAGCTGGGTGGATAAAGTGCTGGTCTTGGAGTCAGGAAGACTCATCTTCCTAAGTTCAAATCTGGCCTAAAATACTTCCTAGTTATGTGAGCCTGGGTATGGCACATAACTCTATTTACCTCAGTTTTCTCATCTGTAAAATGAGCTGGAGGAAATGGCAAATCACTCTGGTACCATGGCCAAGAAAACCTCAAATGAGCTCATGAAGAGTTTGACAATGACTGAACAACAACAAATTATATGTACTCAAAAGAGAGATGGTCATATACCAATTAGTGGTAGAGTGATGGGGAGATCATGGAAAAGTGAGCATGAAGTGTGTCTGTGGGAGAACCAGATGACATTTCAGCGGCCAGGATCTTTCCTTCGGTACACTGCAAACTGCATGGTGAATAAAGTATAACAAATGATGACATCATAACGCATCCAAGCAACTTTGCACCTCTAGCACCATAACTAGAATGGAAGAGAGCAAATGCTATCCATACAAATTACAATTATAATTACTGTAGATATGTCAGATTGTTCTCTTAAAGGAATTTCAATTCTATCTTTGTATCATGTGCTTAGAAACAGAATAGACACCACATATGTATTGGGTTTTTTTCATTGAGTGATCAATAATAGAAGTCTTGCTTTTGATTTAGCTCATTTCTCCCAAGATTTTCTTCTCATCAAAATTTCCTTGTGTCAAAATGGCACAGTGGATTTGAATTGCCATTCATTGAGTGACTTTGAGCAAATCATGAGTCTCAGTTTCCCCATCTGTAAAATGAAGGGCATTGAACTGATGACCTCTAAGGTTTCTTCCAGGTGTAAATCTTATGATCTTACAACCTCATATCTATTTTTATTACCAGGGTGTGGCCACTGGTAATCATATATATATACACACATACATATGCATATACATACATATATATACATACATATACATATACATATACATATATACACATACATATACATATATACATACATACATATACATACATATACATATATGTGTATATATACATATGCATATATGTGTGTATATATACACATATACATAGATATGTGTATATATACATATACATATATACATATACATATATGTGTGTATATATACACATATACATATATATGTGTATACATACATATACATATATGTGTATATATACATATACATATGTGTGTGTGTATATATATATGTATGTATATATATGTATATATATATGTATATATATGTATATATGTATATATATATATATATATATAAGGTCATGAGATCAGGTCAGACATCGAAGATGCCAGGGTTATTCACTGCATGCTGGACCACCTCCATTCATCCTGACATTTTCTTGCCACTGGCTTTTTGATGACTCTGGAAGACAGAGTAAGGCTACCAACTTTGCACAGCTCTGCCTCACTAAATCCAATTCATTTGCAAGTCAAGATATCACTTGTGATGTCATTGGTCCTCTTCAAAAACAAAGGATGAACAACAACATTTTCATTATTTAGATATAATTTTATTATTTATATCTATACATAAGTATATATATGTATGTGCTTATGTGTATTTCCTCTATTTTGGCCCCCATGTCTTCAACCTCCCATTGAGTTTGAGGAGTAATGATCGCTTAAAGTTGTGACACAAAGGAAATATAGGTAAGTATAAAACATTTTATTTAACAGAAGAAAGGGATGCTAAAAATTGTTATTCAATGAGTTATATCTAACAAAAAAGAGTAATTAATACTCAGCTAGGAATTGGTTACCATGACAGCTGTATCATCAGTCTGGAACACCTCCTGGGAAGCCCCATTAACATGGCATTTCCCCTGAGACCCTTCACAGCAATAAGGATAATCAAATTACAACTGTAATTCCCCCAAACAGCTTTGCAATTGTGTGTTTGAGTCTATATGAGCCCGTTCATATATGCTTTCTAATCACTCAATCATCAAAAATTCTTTGAGCCCCAACTGTGCACTCAGCACTGGCTAGCACTTTTACTATTGGCACAATCCTGCAATATTTATAACAGGGGTTATAATTAATCATTGCAGTTTTCCTTTAAGAGCCTTATTCTCACCATTTAGATGAATCTGGTACTTGTAGGCCAGAGCTCCTTTTCAATTACTTTGTCCCTCACCATACATAATAAGAAGAACTTTAAAGGGACCCTATGGACACACACAGAAGCTTCCTTTCCCAAATTTCAGAAACATAAATGTTTTTCTGTAGAGGTTATTGTGTAAACAAATAACATGGAAATTAAGAGGAATAAAGTTAATTTGGGGTTAGATCCATAAAGAAAGACGTGCAGTTAACAAATGAATCATGGGCTTAGTTCTTTCATCAGTCCTTATGACACTAATGGGGGCCAGATTATGTCTTCAATTATCCCCCTTCAAACTTGCCTGACTTGGAAGTAACTGAACGCAGGATTGGACTTTGAGACTTGCAGTTTCAAATGAAAATGAGAAGATCTGATGTGCCAAATGAAGTCTGTTTCATAACACCAAATTTCCCTTAATTACAAGCATAATTTAGAGGAGTGATGTTTTATTTACACTGTTGGGTCTCATGGGTAGCTTTTCTGAATACCAAAAGATGTCACCCTAGAGACTTGAAACAAACAGCGACGACATTATTCTGCCTTTGTGTCACCTGCAAATCTGACAAGCATATGATCTATGACTTTTTGCAAATCAGCAAAAAAGAAAATAAAATATTGCATACCAAGGACAGATCCCTAGGGCACTCCATTAGAGACCTTTTGGGTCTGGCTATTCATTCCACCTCCCTGTACTATTGTCTAGTCTCTACATCTCCATTCTGTCCACAACAAAAGCATGGGAAATTTTGGCAAGTGGTTTGCCAAAATCTAGATAAACTATATTTTTACCATCAAAAGAAATAATATATGTAAGGCACTTTGCAAAACTTCAAGTGAGATAATAACTGTAAAGTGCTTAATACAGTGCCTGGCACATAGTAAGCACTACATAAATGTTGTTGTTGTTAAAGTGCTGTGTAAATGTCAGCCATTATCATTTCCCTGAACTATGAGTCTAGTAACTGTTTGGGGAAAAAAAAGGAAATTAGGTTAGTTGGGCATAATGTATGTAGTGAGTAATAATCAAGTGTTGTCCTATATCCCGTTAATGAGAATTTTGTTCAGCCACTGGTGATGTCTTTTTATACAATTTGGAGAGTCTGCATTTGTCCCATGAGATGACGTCATTCTGGAATGAACAGGTCTCCTTGAAGAGGCACAAATTACTTGCCTGGCCCTAGGTTACCACACTGACCTCCCATTTAGGATAATTCACAACTATATCATACACCTGAGCTATGTCTTTGGACTTTTCCTGTAAAAAGAGAGCCCTGAGACACAGAAGCATGCTTAGAGAACCAGGGAGAAAGCTTAGACAGAGAGAAAGAAATCAGAGACACATAGACTAAGTACCCTGGAAGCAAGTCTGTATAATTTTGTGCCTGCTCCAAGAAACTATGTCCATCATGAAATTCTATGCACTAAAGAACCAGCAGTGGATGAAGAGGACCAAAAGGAAAAATTCCTGAACCAAAGGGAGGAATTCCTGGGCCACATCAACTTCAGGGACCAGCTGAAGCCAGAGATGAAGAGTAATAGGGGCTAGTGTATGATATGAAGATCCAAATCTTGACCTTGGCCTTCATTGATATTGTGAGTTTGGGGGACTGTGCAGGACAGAGGAATTGGGCCAATTCCCTAATGAGCTAGGGAGCTTTCCATTACCATGAGGGTCCCAGAGTAACATAATAAGTTAGGAAGATTATATAGGTCCCTAGGGAGGTGGGTTCATCAGGAAGTGGGTTGATTGCTTGAGTAAATTCTATTCCATTTCTTCTTTTGTTTGGGGAGAGGGTAAGGCTTCTCAAGGTAGAACCATAAATACTGGCCCCTGGGAGGTGGGCATCACCAGAGGGGTAGGTTGTCTGACTCTCTAGTCACCCAAGTTCTTTCTTCTTTTGTTGGGGGGAACACCTAGGGTTTTGCTAAAAGTCACAATCCGAGACACAAAAAGAGATGTCTTAAGAGTTTATGTACCCGGGTACAGTCCTTTTACTTTGTGAAGGCTGAAATAAATCCTGTTTTATATTCCATGTCATTAACCTGAGTTCTTGCAAGGGAGTTGAGGGCCATTTAATTTTTTTGTTTGCTTCCACAGACATCCACAGATCAAGAGTCAAATTCTACTATTCACACTGGGAAATCACAGGTAGAAGCAACATGAGTTTAAATTCTGATATTTCCATGGAAAACTCTGCATGACCAAAGAGAAATTATGTAAGAAGCTTTCAAAATGGAACTCAGACCTTGTAAAACATTCATTTCTGGACTACTTCAGTTATACCTGCTCTTGATGAAGCCATTCTGACTCTTTGTGATAACCACTTCCTTTTTAATGTTTTCCTTAAACATATGTTCTGGAATTTTGCCAGAGGTTCAGGCCAATTGCTGTCATTTGAAGACTCTACTCTCTTCTCTTTTATGAAAATCCATACATTTGCTTTTCTTAGGTCCTGCAGCATGTCTCCCATTATCCACAGTTTTTCAAAGATTAGTGATCATCCTTCAGCAATTGCCTCCAGCAATGCTTTCTACATTCTGGGAGGTAGTTTGTCTGAACTCAACAAGGAGAGTTAGGTACTTGTTTATTAACTCCGCCACTTCTGTTGGGTTTCACTGACCTAGTAACCATTTAGATTTTGTCTTTTCCAGGAGCAAGACTGGGAGAGATAGCTAATAAATTAGGTTACAGAGTCAAGATCCAAAAGGATCCTGATATACTAGAATTTAGGGTCAAGTAAATTCAATAAGGATAAATCTGAAGTCATATTTGGTTTCAGAAAATCAACTTTCTCTCTGTAGAAAATATATATATATATATATATATATATATATATTTCTAGATATATAAAACACATTTATATGTAATATTATATACCTGTATATTAGAACCCCATGCCTTCGAGCAGGTCATCAACTGATCACTTAAAATATTAATTTTAAAAAAATTAACTCTATTAAATATACTCTTCAGTGAAGGCCTGAAACACCAAATGAGGACTGGATCTTTGTAGTCACACCATATTGCAACTAATCAAAATAAAAGATGCAACAAGACTGAAATGATAGCAGTTTATGAGTCTTAGCAGTGACGTCTATGGGAGTTGCACACACTCTTGGCATTTATTGACAAAGCTGCTAGCTAGAATGCACAGAGCAAGACTGAAGCCTTGTGCTCTTACCTAGATCTCTGATGACATCTACTATGAAATGCAGGATAAAAGGCTTTGGGGAGGGTAAATCTCCACAAAAAGAAGTTTTTATCATTTGACTAAAAAAAATTATATCAATGATGTCCCAGTTTCATTTCTGGTTGATAATCAAAAATCACATCTTTCTCCATATTCTAGATTCTAGGTGAAGAAATGGAGACTGAAAGTTGTAGATTATTTTTTCCCAGGGTCCTTTGCATGTTAACTGCAGAAGTAGAAGCACGTGATGTCATCTCTGTCTTTCATTACTGTGTCAGCCTAAATTCACAAAACTGGTCCATATTTATCAGACAACACAGGAGCAATAATTTGGGAGAATTTTTTATTCTCCTTCTGTCTTAAGAGGGGAAGGATAAAGAGCAGTTTTATTTTAGTTAGATGTTGCTGTTGTTCGTTTGTCCAACTCTTTGTGACCCCATTTGGGATTTTCTTGGCAAAGATACTGGAGTGGTTTGCCATTTCCTTCTCCAGTTCATTTTATAGATGAGGAAACTGAGGCAAACAGGGTTAAGTGACTTGCTCAGGGTCACCCAGCTAGTAAGCATCTAAGGCCAGATTTGAACTTAGAAAGATGAGTCTTTCTGACTCGAGGCCCAGCACTGTAGAAACCAAACTCCGCATTTGACAGATTTAAACCTTAGCCAAATGGTCCCATTAAATAAGCATCACTCCTACTAGTTTCTCACTGGGCCAAATTAGTTGGCTGCCAAAGACATCTAAATTTACCAATTACAAATAAGTACTTGACACAGTATTTCAGTCCATGGGAGGATTGCTAAATGGTTCTAATAAACAGGGTGCTTGGGAATTGAGTTTTGTGTTTGTTTTGTTTCTGGCTGCACTGTCATCATCATCTCAGTAAGTGGTACTCTTTACTCATATAATCAAAACAAGCGACAGAAGGTTAAGATGATTAAAGTTTTTTTTTTATTGACTACTTAGCATTAAAAAGGTTTAAGAGAATAGAAACACATAATAATGCAAATGGGCAACGGGAAGCTAGGTGGTGTGGTGGCTAGAATGCCTGTCTTGGAAAGAGAAAGACTCATCTTCCTGAGTCCAAATCTGGTCTCAGATACTTAATAGCTATGTGGCTCTGGGCAAGCCACATAACCCTGGTTCCTCAGTTTCCTCATCTGTAAAAAAGCTCTGGAGAAGAAAATGGTAAATCACTACCGTATCTCTACCAAAAATGACCCAAATGAGGGTCATGAAGAGTTGGACACAACCAAAAAATGACTGAACAATACCCTTTGGACACTCTAAGTGGTTTTTATAAGTTTATCATGATCTGATTATTAGATTGGGGGGAGGCGGAGGAAAAAATTTGAAGTTTTCAATGCACTGTGTATTTTGATGGATTAAATATACAAAAAAAGCCAGAATGCCCAAAGGGTATCAGAAGTATATGGGGTCCAACAGGGTTATGAGATTAGCAATTGGTAACGAATAAATATTTAATTGGTTCTGGAAGAAGCTAGGCAACTCCAATGAATATTAAAGCAAGTCACTCCAATATCTTTGCCAAAAAAAAATGGAGTCATGAATAATCATACATGACTGAAATGACTGAATAACAACAATAATGAAAAACCTTTGACAAAGAAGTAAGGGTAGGAGGTAGGAAGGGGACTATATCGATTATTGATAATTGTTAACTGGGCAGGCCATTTGATCATTCTCTGTTACATTTTTCCTTATCTGTAAAATTAAAATAATAATAGCTGTTGCTCAGTGGATATAAGACTGGTCTTGGTATCATAGCATTACAGAACTAGGGTTGGAAGGGATCTTAGAGGTCATCTAGTCCAAACCCCCTCATTTTGAGGAATGAGGAAACTGAGGTGGGATGACTTGCCCAAGGTCACAGAAGTAATAGATAACAAAGGCAGGAGTAAAGTGCTAGAGAAAATGAAGTCAAAAAAGGGTCAGAATTTTGCCCAAGAAGGGCCAGCCTAATCATGAGTGATATGACAATAGATTCTGGAAACAGATCTGTTTCCTGCATACTATTCTGTTATCTACATTCTACTATCTATTTTCTGTCTTCCTTACTAATTTAGGTAAACTATATCTACAACATTCCTGTTCTATTAGTTTGTCAGAACAGAAAAAGGAGTGTAGTGTAGCCTGACTTTGTCTTAATGGGGCCATGCTGGTTCTCTATGATCATCTTTTTAATAATACTTTCTAAAATTTTGCCAGGAACCAAGTCAAACTCATCAGCCTACACTTTGCAGATTCTACTCTCTTCTTTTTTTTTTTTTTCAAAAATCAATCCTGTGCCATGATTCCAGTTCTCCATGATCTTGCAAAGATCATGGTTCTCTCTTGGGCCCTCTTCTCTTTCCCTTCTACAATTTCACTTGGTGATCTAATCAGCTCCCACTGCTAGCATCTCTGATGATTGTCAAATCTATTTGTCCTTCCCTGACCTCTCTGCTAACCTCTAATCATGCATTTCCAATTGCCTTTCAGATATCTCAAACTGAATGTTTAGTGGATATCTTAAACCTCAACATGTCCACAACGAAACTCCCCCTAAAGTGGATTTCCCCCTAAATCCCTTCTCCATTTCCTAGCATTGTAGAAGGCAACACCATTCTTCCAGTCCTTCAGGCTTGAAACCTGGTTGTCATCCTTAACTCCTCACAACCTCTCACCGCCCCCCATATGTAATGTTTTGCTAAGGCCTATCAATTTCACCTTTATAACATCTCTTAAATAATCTCCCTTCTTTCCTCTGACACTGTCACCACTCTAGGGCAGGTATTTGTCACCTCAGGCCTGGATTGTTGCTGTAGCCTCCTGGTGGGCCTGCCTGATCTCTCCTCACCCCAATCTACCCTCCATGCAGCCTCCAAAGTGATTTTCCTAAAGCATAGGTCAAACCTGTGCTTCGCCTACCCATGAAAAATGAATACTTCTCCAATTATTTAAATCTGATTTTATTTGTATAAAAAGATTTTTTAAAAAATAATTTTGTTCATATAATTCCCGTGTTTGTTTTAGCAGGTTTACTCCCAGATGTTTTATACTGTCTGGAGTTATTTTAAATTGGGTATCTCTTACAATCTCTTCTCACAGGGTTTTGTTAGTAATATATAAGAATGCTGGTGATTTATGTGGGTTTACTTTATATCCTGCTACTTTGCTAAAATTATTGTTTCAGCTAACTTCTTAGCTGAATCTTTAGGATTTTCCAAATATATCATCATATCATCTGCAAAAAGAGATAGTTTTATTACCTCATTACCCATTCTGATTCTTTCTATTTCTTTTTTTTTCTCTTATTGCTATTGCTAGGATTTCCTGACAGTGGGCCTCTTTGTTTCCACCTGATATTATTCCATTATAAATAATGCTTGTTAGTGGTCTTAGGTAATGTTTCTTATCAATTTAAAGAAAAATCCATTTCTACCTATACTTTCAAGTGTTTTTAATAGAAATGAGTATTGTACCTTATCAAAAGCTTTTTCTGTGTCTATTGATATAATCATATGATTTATTACTTTTATTATTGATATAATCAATTATATTAATAGTTATTCTTATGTTAAACCATTGCTGCATTTCTGGCATAAAGCTCACTTGGTTGCAATGTGCAGTCTTTGTAATACATTGTTGTAATCACCTAGTTAGAATTTTATTCAGGATTTTTGCATCCATATTCAGTAATGCAATTGCCTTTTTCTTTCTCTGTTTCTGCTCTTTGAGGTTTAGGTATCAATATATTTGTTTCATATTAGGAGTTTGTTAGGACCTCTTCTTTGCCTATTATTTCACATAATTTATTTAATATTGGAATTAGTTGGTTTTTAAATGTTTCATAGAACTTGCCTGTAAATTCAACTGGTCCTGGTGCTTTTTTCTTAACAAGCTCATTTATGGCCTATTAAATTTCTTTTTCTGAAATAAGTCTATTTAGATATTCTATGTCCTCCTTTGTTGATCTAGGCAGTTTGCATTTTTGTAAATATTTTTCCATTTCACTTAAAGTATTAAATTTATTGGCATATAATTCAGCAAAATAACTCCTTATAATTGCTTTGATTTCATCTTTGTGAGCCGTATATTCACCTTTTTCATTTTTAACACTAGTGATTTGGTTTTCTTCTTTTTTAAAAAAAATCATATTAACCCATGGTTTATCTACTTTATTGCCTTTTTCATAAAACCAACTTCTAGTTTTATTTATTAATTCAATGGTTTTCTTACACTCAATTTTATTAATTTCACCTTTAATTTTTTGGATTTCTAATTTCATGATTAGTTGGGGATTTTTAGTTTGTTATTTTTCTGGTTTTTTAAAATGCATTTTTCCCATGTTCATTGGTCTGTTCATTCTCTGTTTTATTGATATAAGCATTTAGAAATATAAAATTTCCTCTGATTATTGCTTTTGCTGTATCTCATAGGTTTTGATATGTTGTCTCATTAGTGCCATCCTCTTTAACAAAATTATTGTTTCTATGATTTGTTCTTTAATCCACTCATTCTTTAAGATTAGGTTGTTTAGTCTCCAATTAGTTTTTAATCTATGTTTTCATGGTCCCTTATTAAATATAATTATTGCATTGTGATCTGAAAAGAATACTTTAAATATTTCTGCTTTTAATGATAAAATTTTTATGCCATAATATATGGTCAATCTTTGTAAAGGTACCATGAACCACCGAAAAAAAGGTGTATTCCTTTCTATTGCCATTCAATTCTCTCCAGGTATCTCTCATATCTATTTTATCTAAAATTCTATTCACTTCCTTGACTTCTTTCTTATTCATTTTTTGGTTAGATTTATCTAGTTCTGACAGGGGAAGATTAAAGTCTCCCACTATTATCATACTACTGTCTATTTCCACTTGTAATTCATTTAATTTTATTTTTAAAATTTTAGATGCTACAGTTTTTGGTGCATATAGATTTATTATTTCTATTGTTTCATTGTCAATTGTACCTTTTATCATGTCAGGATACCCATGCCAAGACAGCCCCTCTCTTTTCACTCCTCTCTTTTTACCATTACGAGACACCTTGGGTTTTGTTTTTTGTTTGTTTGTTTGTTTTTTAGAGCTAAGGCTCAGTAAGTAGGCTGTGCTCTCAGCTTGGTATCGTTGTTACAATCTTTTGTGCTCACTCACCCTCTGGATGAACTCTGCTGCAGCTAAATTACAGAATTGCCTCAAACCAGCCTCACATGGTTCCTGAGCTCAGGCAAGCACTTGCAGGAGCCATGTTCCAGTCATAAAGCCCTCCTATGAATAGCCTTTTTGACTCATTGTTGCTGTTATACCCTACTACTGTGGTCACACCTCACTGCTTGGTTCTTTGTCTAGCCACAACTATATGCATCAAGTCTTAGCCTTGGTGCCCTAAGTCTGCTTGATCCTAGAGCAGACCCCAGCAAGTGTGACTAGTTTCCCTCCTCCAATGGAATAAAGAATGCTTTTTGCTTATAACCACTGTTAGCTCTTTGGTTTTGGTTTATTTTATTTTCAGAATTTGACAGTTGGCATATAACCTTTGTGAGCTCTTTGGTATATTTACAGTTAACAGTGGCTGCATAACCTCTGTGGATCTTTGGTCATTTATTTTCTGGGTCTGACAATTGGTGTCAGATGTGGGATTGGAAAGAGTTAATTCCTTCTGCCCCACCCCCAATGCCACCAGCGGTACAGTCCGTACAGGAGGCCATTGTTCTCCACTCAAGTCTTGCACTTTGACAATGACAGTGAGGGATTTTTCATTCGTAGATTCCCAAGCTCCTGTCTTTGGTCAAGCTCTGCTCCCTTGGAGGATTGAAATATTGGTGTCATGAATGGAGAGAGGATTTGTCCATCTCTTCTTGGTGAAGACTCTTGACCTCTTTGGAATAGGTACCTTTTGTGTTTGTTTCCTTTAGTTTGTATCTAAGAATGAACCACCAAACAACCTGATTGCAGGGCATGTGCATTTACTCCATGAACCAGACACTTGCAAGTTTCTTAATAATTGGCATAATTTGACACTGTTGACCAACATGGAGTTCTTTTAATTGTGACAAAATACATTAACTTAAGAAATATCTTCATGAAGCTGGCAAGAAAATTAATATGTGGAATGGGATGCTTTTTTTTGGAGGGGGGGATGTTTTTAATGAATGGCTACTTGAAGTCACCAAATGAATGGCCTTTTGTAACTTGGGTTAATTTAAGAAAAGCTTAAATAAAATTATCCTATGTCTGTCTTGTTTTGTTTGTGTCTTTGCAAAACAGGAAAATCTTTGTTTTACATCATGTTGGTATTGTTACAGCCAGCTAGAAAAACTACTAAAAGAGTTTAGAACAGTGGGAAAGATAACTGAGCTTTCATACTTGAAGCAATTGTCCCAGTAAGCAGGACTAACTCCCACTTTAGGCTTTCTGCAGGAGATTAGGTTATTAGAAAAGAGGAAAAGGAAAAAAAAACCCCGCAAGATACTTTTTCTGTCATTTCAGCTTTGGCTATATTGGAATTACAAAAATAAGACCAGATAATCAAAGTTTGTAGAATTGCTAAAAAGTACCTTAGCAGATTTTGAAGGTTTGGAGTTTAAGGAGGTTTGGAGATTAATCATTAAGAAGTTGGGAAATTAATCATTTTAAGATTGCAGAGGAGAACTCCTGAGACTTTGGATAATTCCAGGAACTCAATCCCTTCTGAAATATCTTAGTGAGTTTTGGGGTACCACTCTATCAAATTTGTTTTGAGGAAAAATAAGAATTAAATTGTTTAAAAATTTTAAAAGTAAATGACACTTAAATGTTTCTGCTTAAAAGTGATAGCCTAAAGAAGGCATCTAGTTTAGAAGTAATCCCTGTGTGAAGATAAAAAAGTAGATATACAGTTCCCACTTTATAGCCACCTCTTTTTAACCTTTCTTATCTCAAATAAAGTTCCTAAATAAAGGTATTGGTGTAATTACAATTATGAATTCATGAAAAACCTTATATATTTGGCATATAGATAAGTGATGCATGGAGGTAGTGGGTTGTCCATTCCCTAATAAAGCAAAAAAGGAAAAATTGAGTGAATTGAGGGGGTTTAGATAGCAGGTGGTTAATAGTGGGAATTGAGTGAACCATACTGACTCCCATCTTGTGACTCAATCTTGAAACTAGCTAAGTATTTATTTATTTATGGGTCTAGTCCAACTTCTGTCTTGTGGGGAAAATCTTTATTCAATTGTGGGAATTGGGGAAAAAACCTTATTGCATTGTTTGAACCTAGACCTCTGTGGCTGGGAAACTGAACCATCTCAAAGTGATGTTTAGAGACCTTAACCAAGGAACTAGGTTATGCTGACCAGAAATTGAGATTCAAAGATTGATGCAAGGAATTTTCTCACAATTACACATCTCAACCCATATGTCTTATCTGAAAACTGACCCCATACCAGTCAATCAGTCACTGTTTCCATGTTCCACATATTTGGGGAGTAGGATACCTCCTTTTCTGAATTCAGGAAATTGCACCTGTTCAATCCTCACCTCAATCTAAGGGCCCCTACTAGGTCCTTCTGATTATTCCCACAGCTGCCAAATTAGTGGGTGTGGAATCCTGTAACATCTGAAGATATGTCCGTTCCTGAGTGGACAGTAGAACACTCTAGGGACCTCAAGGTTCATCTAGTATGAACCCAGAAGCAGCTGACATCCAGATAAGACAGCTGTCCCAAGATTCCAGATGATAGCTGAGTATACCGTCTTAGTTTTTTTCTTTCTCTTCCCTTTTGTTATGTGTCCAACCACCATGGCCTTGATTTAAGCACATTGGCATTTTCTCCTTTTATATTCTTGGCTTCCCCTTCTTTTTTCTGCTTATAACAGACAATGGCTAGATATGAGTTGTAACTCCATCTGCTTACTATCTTCACCCTATTGGGAGTTTTGCAACAATACCTAGTATGCCTTTCCCTGATAGGTCCCCTTAAGAAACTAATCTCATGGGATACTGGGATAAATATGTCATTCTTCATCTATCCTCCATCATTGCTAAGGGGGAGGAGCTAACACATTTTTGGATTTGCCACCTTACCTCCCACCCCAAGCTCACCAACATAAGCCCACAGCTGTCCCTTAACCAACATTTCATCCTAGCCCAACTGGCCTTTCACGGCATCTTGGCTCATGCCTGGTCTCCAAAATGTCAGGATTCACATGCCAAGATCACCTCTCTCTTTTTTTAAATGTCAAGACAATTTTTAGCATTCATTTTTATAAGATCTTGAGTTCCATATTTTTCTCTCTCTCTCCTCTTTCCTCTTCCTAAAATAGTAGGCAATTTGATATAGATTATACATGTGCTATCATGTAAAACATATTTCCCTATTAGTCACAGCTATGAAAGAAGAAACAGATTGAAAGGAAAAAAAAGTGAAAAAGAATAAAGTGAGAAAAGTACGTTTTGATCTGCATAGAGAGTTCATTAGTTCTTTATCTGGAAGAGGATAGCATTTTCCTTCATGAGTCCTTTGTACTTGTCTTGGATCACTGTGTTGCTGAGAAGAGCTAAGTCATTCATAGCTGGTCATCTCACAATGTTGCTGATACTATATACAATGTGTTCCTAGTTCTGCTCATTTCACTTTCTATCAGTTCATACAAGTCTTTCCAGGTTTTTCTGAAATCTGACTGCTCATCATTTCTTATTGCACCATAGTATTCCATTACATTATATGCCACGGTTTGTTCAGCCATTCCCCAACTGATGGGCATTCCCTCAGATTCCAATATTTTGCCACCACAAAAAAGGCTGCTAAAAATATTTTTGCACATGTAGGTCCTTTCCCCTTTTTTGTGATCTCTTTGGGATACAGACCTAGCAGTAGTATTGCTGGATCAAAGGGTATGCACAGTTTGCTTGCCCCTTGGGCGTAGTTCCAAAATGCTTTCCAGAATAGTTGGATCATTTCACAACTCCACCAACAGCACATTAGTATTTCAATTTTCCTATATCCTCTCCAACATTTGTCATTTTCCTTTTTTGTCATATTAGACAATGTGATAGGTGTGAGGTGGTACCTCAAAGTTGTTTTAATTTGCATTTCTCTAATCAAAAGTGATTTAGAGCACTTCTTTATATGCCTATAGAGATCTTTGATTTCTTCATCTGGAAACTGCCTGTTTATATCTTTTGACCATCTATCAATTGGGGATGGCTTGCGCTCTTATAAATTTGCCTCGGTTCTCTATATATTTGAGAGATGAGGCTTTTATCGGAGGTAGTTGCTGTAAAGATTGTTTCCCAGCTTTCTGCTTTCCTTTTTATCTTGGTTGCATTGATTTTGTTTGTGCAAAAGCTTTTTAATTTAATATAATCAAATCATCTGTTTTACATTTCATGATGCTCTCTATCTTGTTTGGTCATGAACCTGTAATTCACTGAACTTTTCCTTTAAGAATTTGGATAGTATACCACTTGATGCATATCTATTTGGTATTGATATTACTTCATTGTCTATGATACCTTTTAGCAAGATGCAGTTTCCTTCCTTATGTCACTTAATTTTTTTTTTTTGCTTTTGCTTTGTCTAAGATCAGGATTACTACCCCTGCTTTTTTTTTCTTTTTACTTCAGCTGAAGCATAGATTCTGTTCCAGCCCCTTACCTTTACTCTGTATGCGTCTCTTGGCTTCAAGTATGTTTCTTGCAAACAACATATTGTAGGATTCTGGTTTTTGATCCACTCTAGTATCTGCTTCATTTTATAGGAGAGTTCATCTCATTCACATTCATAGTTATGATTACTACTACTGTGATTACACCTAACTACTTGGTTATTTGTCTAGCCACAACTACATGTATCAAGGCTTAGTCTTGTTACCTTAGGTCAGCTTGGTCCTAGAGCAGACCCCACACACAGGACTAGTTTTCCTCTTCCAACAGAATAAAGAAGGCTTTCCCCTTAAAACCACTGTTAGCTCTTTGGTTTTATTTTATTTTTCAGAATTTGATAGTGTATAACCTGTGTGAGCACCTTGGCATTTTCAGAGTTAACAGTGGTTGCATAACCTCTGTGGTTCTTTGGTCATTTATTTTCTGGACAATCATAATGTAGTTTCCCTGTTTATCTCTTTAATTAAATCTATTTTAGCTTTAACATTGTCTGAGATCATGATTACTACCCCTCTATGCTAATAAATTGAGGAAATTTTTTTAAAAGAGCAAGAAAATATGAAAAGAGAGTCAACCATTTGTACCCTATAATAAATTCTACTCCAGCCTTTTATTTTAACAGTGTGTATATTTCTCACTTTCAAATGGTTTTTCTTGTAAACACCATGCTGTAAGATTCAGATTTTTAATCCATTCTGCTATGTGTTTCTGTTTTATGGGTGAATTCATCCCATTCACATTTGAAGTTATAATTACTATTTGTGTATTTCCCTCCATCCTATTTTTCCTGACTATTGTCCTCAGACTCTCTTTTTACCCAATCCCTCCTCACACATCTAGTTTATTTCTAATCACTACCTCCCTCACCCATACCCTTTTAAAGAACCCCTTGCTTATCATGTCCCCTTCTACTCCTATTCCTTATTCTATCCACCCCTCTAAAAGTCCTTCTCTTAGCCTCTCCCACATGCTCCAGAATCTTAATCTACACACCCTTTTAAAAGCCCCTCCATTATCCTGTCCCCTTGCCCTCTTATTTCTTTATAAATTTAGAAGACTTTCATACCCTTCTAGACGTATGTGCTGTTCCCTCTTTAATGCAGATCTGATGAGAGTAAGATTCCAACACCACTAGCCCTCCACCCCCACCTGCTTCCTTTGTATCAGTTCTTCCTTTCATGCTTCATTTGTATGAGATAATTGTGCCTTTTTACTTTTTCCTACACAATTTTGTTTTTTAGACTCACCCCATCATACTCAGCTCAACTTTTCTTTCAAACTCCCTAAGCAATGGTGACAGTCGTAAGAAAACTGACAATATTTTCACATATAAGAAGTAAACAGTTTGCCCTTATTGAGTCCCTCATAATTGGTCTTTCATTTTTACCTTATATTTCTCTGGATTTTATATGTCAATTTTCCACTGAGTTCTGGTCTTTCTGTCACAAACACCTGAAAGTCTTTCAGTTCATTAAATATCCATTATTTTCCATTCAGGATTATATTCAATTTTGCTGCATAAGTTATTTTTGGTTGCAAACTCAGATTGTCTGCTCTTTGAAATCTAATGTTCTAAGACTTATGGTCTTTTAATGTAGAAGCTGTTAGGTCTTATGTAATCCTGATAGTAGCACTGCAATATTTAAATTGTGGGTTTTTTTCTTGTTGCTTGTAACATCCTTAAGCTGGGAGTTTTGAAACTTGGCTATGATATTCCTATAAGTTTTCATCCTGGGATCTCTTTCAGGTGGTGATCTGTGGATTTTTCTATTTCTACTTTACCCTCTTGTTCTAGAACTTCAGGGCAAGTTTCCTTGATTTTTCTTTAATAACTTTTTGTAATATTGTATCAAGATTCTTTTTTATCATAACTTTCAGATAGTCTAACAGCTCTTATATTGTCTCTCCTAAATCTCTTCTCCAGATCAGTTGTTTTTTTAATGAGATGTTTCACATTCTCTTTTATTTTTTCATTCTTTTGATTTTGTTTTATTATTTTTGGTGTCTTTTAATGTCCTTTGCTTCCCCTTGCCCAATTTTAGTTTTCAAGGAATTATTTTTTCCCCTAAGTTCTTGGAACTTTTTTCAAATGGTTGACTCTCTTTTCATGATTTTTTTGATTTTCTTGCTCTTTAAAAAAAATTCCTCAATCTGTGTGTGCTAGCTCCTTCTTACCACAGTCTCAGGACCATGTCTACTCAGCACAGCTGTGCCTGGAGTCCCAAGATAGCAGAGGCTCCTTCAACATTCCCCTACTCAGTTATGGGACCCCCACCCTCTCCTTGAGGTAAAGATTCCTGAGCCTAAGTCTGCTTTCAAACCCAGCTGTCCCAGGCCTTATTATTTGTTGATCCATCTGGAGATGTTTGTACTTTAATCAAGCCAAACCTCTGCCCCTGGAGGTTGAATCTTTTGTGAGGTCCTCTCAGATTATCTTAGAAGGACAATTGCTTTGCCCTGACTTATGTTTACTTTTGCCTCTCTACATTCACTTTGAGGTGATGTTCTGTTTTGTTCAAAGAGGAAATTTGGAGAGCCTGCAATTTTCTGACCTACTCAGCCATTTTCCCAGAATGCCCTCCCTATATGAAAATTCTTGAGCCATGCTGGAAAAAATGTCCATAATAAAATACCCTTCACTATTAAAATTACTATCACTTCAGTTCTGAGGTATTGACTTCAGCAAAATTCCCAGCAAGTTGGAATTTCAAAATCAAGCAATAGACAAGTAATACACTAGCTCCACCTTAGACAAGTAATACACCAGCTCCACCTTGTGACTAAGAGTGGTAACACTTTTGTTTTGCCAAAACTGTTTTCTGTCTTTGTATTGTAAACACTTGGTACCATGCCTGTATATGGTAGATGCTTCAGAAATGTTTATTGACTTGATGTATGATTCATTATTATTTTTTTGAAATATTAAATGGTGTAGGAGTTCTAAGATTTTCCATTTTAAAAAACAGTTTTCTTGTGATATTTCTTTATATTAGTTATGGGCCTTTAGAATAATAATATCTAGCACTTCCATTGCATCTAGGGCTATCTTCAGTTGTCCTGATCTATATCTTGCCATTGGGCCCAGATGGCTCTGAAGGAGAAAGTGAGGCTGGTGACTTTGCACAGCCTGCCTCACTTAAATCCAATTCACTCACAAGTCATGACAATTCTTCCTGATATCAAGGTCCTCTTTGATAACGAAAGACAAACAACATCTACCACTTCCATGATGCTTTCTTTAAAGTTTGGGAAGCATTTTACAAAATAGTTTATACTGTACATATCTTATTTGATCTATGTGGTCTTAATGGGAAACCTAAAGTCCAAGAACCAGGCAGAAAAATCAATCATTTTCATAAATAACATCTATGTATAGTTGTAAGATTTTCAAAGTGTCTTTCATACATTATCTCCTTTGGGCCTTACAAAAAGTCCTGTGAGACAGATACTACTACAGTTATTTCCATTTTACAGATGAGGAAACTGAAGCTCAGAAATGTTCTATGATTGGTCTGTAGTTGCCCAGCTAGTAAACTGCAGAGATTTGACCTCCAAATTAGGATCTTTAGTGAGGTGTGAGCCTCTATCCCACAATGGCTGTCAGCTACAAATTTAGGGGAGCCTGACTCCAAAGAAGTTATTGGGCTTCTCTTATCTCACTGGCTCATTATGTTCCTACTCTAGAGCAGAACTCTGAGGACGATTTCCAGACCAAAGCTTACAAATATCTCACGGCTAAGGTTTTTTCCAAGAAAGAATTAACAGAGTTCCATCTTGTTAATGTTAAAAAACAACAACAACAACAACAAATAGGATATCAGTTACTTATTTCTTCTACAGAGGAAACATGAGTCACACACTCACGTTAACAAATGCTTAAAAAACAACAATAATCCATCCCAAATATTAAAATCTCCCTGAAAGGTAGAAACAGCACTTCTTACCCCTTTCACTTAGCACTTCTATTACTTTCACCTCAGCCCTGCATTGTCCTAGCAACTCACAAGGTATAGCTCTCCAGGCTAACCAGGCATAGTCTCTACTCCTGTCCGTTTCAAAGTGACCCTTACCAGTGGACACCTCCTCCATGACAGGGAATAGTTTAAGGACATACCTCCTAATGGGCAGCTTGTATTGACTCAGGAACCCTGGAACTCTTAAGCTCATGAGAAAGGTACCAAGGCTGGAAACATCCATTTCTCTGGATCACTGGTTGCTATATGATTACTTATGGTCAGGAAAGAAATTACAAACAGAAGAAACAAGCAGGAACTTGAGGTCCAGTCTTGGGACTACCCAAGATTACCAATTCATGGTAATCCTAGCTCTTTTGCCCTACAGAATATCATGTTCCAAGTCCTCTGATCCTTTAATGTAGAAACTGCTAAATTTTGTGTTATCCTGACTATGGCTCCACAATACTTGAATTATTTATTTTTGGCTGCTTGCAATATTTTCTCCTTGATCTGGGAGCTCTGGAATTTGACTATAATATTCCTGGCATTTTCATTTTGAGATCTCTTTCAGTAGGTGATCAGTAAATTCCTTTTTTTTTTTTTTGGCTAGGCAATGGGGTTAAGTGACTTGCCCAGGGTCACACAGCTAGTGAAGTGTTTTGTGTCTGAGGCCGGATTTGAACTCAGGTCCTCTTGGGCCAATGCTCTATCCACTGTGCCACCTAGTCGCCAGTAAATTCCTTCAATTTCTATTTTACCCTCTGGTTCTAGAATATCAGGGCAGTTTTCCCTGATGATTTCTTGAAAGATTATGTCTAGGCTCTTTTTTTTTTTACATGGCTTTCAGGCAGTACAATAATTTTTAAATGATCTCTTGTGGATCTATTTTCCAGGTGAGTTGTTTTTCCAATGAGATGTACTTTGTCTTCCATTTTTTTCATTCTTTTGGGGTTTTTTTATTGTTTCTTGATTTCTCATAGTCATTAGTTTCCATTTGCTCCATTCTAATTTTTAAGAAATTATTTTCTTCAGTGAACTTTTGTGCCTCCTTTCCCATTTGTCCAATTCTGCTTCTTAAGGAGTTTTTTTCTTCAGTGAATTTTTGTGCCTCTTTTTTCATTTGGCTATTTCTGTTTTTTAAGGCATTCTTCTCCTCATTGGCTTTTTGTACCTTTTTAACCATTGGGTCTAGTCTGTTTTTTAAGGTGTTATTTTCTTCAGTATTTTGGTTTTTTGTGTCTCCTTTACTAAGCTGACTGGTTTTTCATTATTTTCTTGCATCACTCTCATTTCTTTTCCTAATTTTCCCTCTACCTCTTATGTGATTTTCAAAATCCTTTTTGAGCTCTTCCATGGCCTGAATCCAATTCATCTTTTTCTTGGAGGTTTTGGAGGTAGGAGCTTTGCCTTTGTTATCTTCTTCTGAGTGTGTGTTTTGATCTTCTTTGTCACCATAGCAACTTTCTATGGTCAGAATTTTTTCTTGTTGTTTGCTCATTTTCCCAGACTATTTCTTGACTTTTTAACTCTTTGTTAAAGTAGGGCTCTGACTCAAGCTTCAGGGGTTCTATGCAGCTGTTTTCTGAAATACCTCCAGGAACCTCGAAGTTGTCAGTTCTTCCAAGGCGGTATGATCTAAGGAGAGGTATGTTTACTACTCTCCTGGCCTGTGTACTGGTCTATGAGGGACCACAAGCATTCTTTTCTGCCCTGGAGCTATGATAAGAGTCCCCACTCCACTGTGGCCACCAGTTCTGGTGTGCTAGTGCTCCTCCTCACCCTAGGGCAAAATAAAATCATTTTCATTGCTTGTTGGCTCCTGGGAGTGTCTTTCCACACTCCACCTTATATCCATAGTGTGAAATACAAGTAGAATGTAGGCTCCTTGAAGGCAGGAGCATTTCTGAGGTGCCTGGCACATTCAATTAATCAACCAACAAGCAGTTAGTATGTGCCTACTACGTGCCAGTCACTGAACTAGGGTATAGGGATATAAAGACAAAATTAAAGAAACATACACATGTCAAATGTAAAGGTCCACCTTGTTTTGCTGTACTTCACAGACATTGTGGTTTGTGTTTGTTTTTGTTTTTACAAATTGAAAGTTTGTGGTAACCCTGTGTTGAGCAAGTCTCTCAGCACCATTTTTCCAATAGCATGTGCTCAAACCTTGTCTGTGACACATTGTCATAATGCTTACAATATTTCAATTTTTTCATTATTATTATATCTCTTATGGTAATCTGTGATCAATGACTTACGATGTTACTATTGTAATTGTTTTGGGGCACCATGAACTTCTCCCACATAAGAAGGCAAACTTAATTGATAAATGTCATGTGGGTGTGTACTGACTGCTCTACCAACCAGGGCTTTAAACAACTAACAGAAACATTTAGGTAATAGGTAATAGGGAGTTAATAGGGAGCCACTGTAATTTATTGAGTGGAGGGGTGACAGTCAAACACATGCTTTAGGGATCTCACTTTGACAGTTCTGTAAAGGGCAGATTGGGGAGGGGAGAGACTTGAGGCAGGGAAAGCAATTAGAAGGTCACTGTAATAGTCCAGGAACACAATGCTGAGAGCCTGAACTAGGATGGTGGCTGGGTGAGAGGATGGAAAGGGAATGAAGTTAAGATGTGCTGTGGAGATGGAATTGAGAAGACCCTGCAGCTGACATAGCACATTCTGGGTAATTAATAAATCTTTGTTGAATTGAATTAAATCAGATTATCTCACCTGGTAGGAATAACTTCACAGAGTCTCCTTTGGAAACTGCTGTGAGAAACGGAATCCTGAAAAATGAATCTCATTTTGGAACTTTTAGAAGCACTGTATAACTTACATCTTGTGAAGTAACTAGGAAAGTGAGATAAACCTGGAATCAGGAAGACTTGAGTTCAAATCCAGCCTCACATACTTCCTAGCTTTAACCTCTTTTTGCCTCAGTTTCCTCAACTATAAAATGGGGATAAGAATAAAACCTACCTCCCCAAGGTTGTTGTGAGGATCAAATGAATAAAGTACTTAGCACATAATAAATGCTAAGGAAGGAAGGAAGGAAGGAAGGAAGGAAGGAAGGAAGGAAGGAAGGAAGGAAGAAGAAAGAAAGAAAGAAAGAAAGAAAGAAAGAGAAAAAAGAAAGAAAGAAAGAAAGAAAGAAAGAAAGAAAGAAAGAAAGGATCTTTGCACCCATTTTAAAAGCCTCTGCTAGTACTCTAAGCTTTTTTGAGAAGCAGTTCTACTGACCATACCTTTCCTATGACCCTGGTTGGATAGCTATCTTATTTCTGGCATACCTACTAGCTTTCTTGAGTAGCCCAGCTCCTCTTGTGAACATTTTAGTCCTTAAAATCTCTACAACTGCTTTGTAAGTTAACATGAGATCTTGTGTTAGTCTTCCTCGTGTGTATGTGGGGTATGGTTTTGAAAATATCTTATAGCAACTATAAGGCCAAAGGCCCATTGGGACCCAGGTTTTATCACAAGATTCTAACACTCTACTCTGCTCTGATAAGATCACTTAATATATGCTAGTAGTTGACTACAAAGACAACTTGGCTGTAGGATCACTAGTTCAATATACCCATACCATGGAACCAGAAAAAGAAAAATCCCTGTTAGTTAGAGGGACCTTATAATTTAAAGGATTGAGAGCTGGAGCAGGTCTACAGAGATAATCTTGACCCTTCCACATATTCCACAGTCCCTCCTTATCTATATCCTTGCAGCTAAACTCTTTATCTCTCCTCTTTGTACCTTTGCATAAAGACTATCCCCTTTTCTCCTTCCTTACCTCTGCTACTGAGAATCCCTGGCATCCCTCAAGATTCAGGTCATTCTTGAATATGCCCTTTCTGGTCCCTCCAGCTCTTAGTGCCTTTCCTCTAAGGTTATCTCCCATCTATTCTGTACTTACCTTACAGATTCTATTTATTTACATGTTTTTTCCTTTATTAGAATATACCCTCCTTGAGGGAAGGGAGAGTTTTTGCTTTTTTGTTGTTTTTTCTTTTCTTTTCTTTTTTTAATCACTGGTGCCTGGAACAGTGCCTGGAACATATAGTAAGTGCCTAGTAAATGCTTGCTGATTGACTGATTGTTTGTACCGAGAGCTCCCACACAAGGGGGTCACTCAAAGCCAGTCACTTCTTTTTCTAGATTAGTCTAAATTTCCATGTGAGGTCTGGAGGAAAAAACTTTGCCAGGACTTTATTAGCTCTCAGGTTCTTTGATCACCTTCTTGTTAGTTTGGGGGCAGCTTTTCTCAATTTATTTAAATTCATTCAAAATGCATTTATGAAGAGCCTTCTACAGTATGTGCCAGGTAGAGTTCTAGGGGCTGGGGATTTCTTTGAATTCTATGATTTCTTCAGTATGAAGAAGTCTCAATGAGGAAACACCAAGGTGTGCCAGTGGTCTCTGACTCCCAGTCTTAGGTCATCTAGAGGTCATCTCAAATCATGGACTTCTTGGTGTCAGGACCCTCTTGGCTGTGTGGTGAGACCTACAGAGCCCTTCCCAGAATAATGTATTTAAATTGCATAAAATCACATAGATAGATTTACAAAGGAAAGAAATTCTATGAAGATACAGTTATTAAATTTTTGTGAAATGACCAAGTTCACAGACTCCAGATTAAGCAGCTGTGATTTTAATCAAACCCCTCCATTTTACAGATGAGAAAACTGAGACCCAAAAAAGAGAAATGGCTTAAAATATCAGAGATCTAGATCTGGAAGGGACCTCAGAGACCACTTAAACCTCCCCTCCCCATTTTATGAACAAGTAAACTGAGGGCCAGATTGGGTCAAGTAATTTACCCAGGATAACAAGGGTTTAAACTGATGCTTTTTGCCTCCATGACTTATCCAACATTATTTCTGCTTCTCCTCTAAAGTTAAATAGTTGGCACGTGGGAGAGTGGGAACCAGACCTCCAAGACAATCTCCCCTTTTATCTCTCCAGGACTGACCCTTGGTAACTTAAAGGTTGAAGGCATGGGAGTAGCTTGGCAGATGACAAGAAACAAGCCTGCAAAAGTGGGGACAATAACCTATAATTAGGGCCCATGGATGTGCAGCATTCTAAGGTTTAAAAAGTGTTTCAGGTACATGATTTCATTTGATCTTTACAGCAGACCTTTGAGATAGGGGCTTCAAAGATTCTCTCCCAGCCTCAAGTCTCTGCCCACTCCAGTCCATCCTCTACTCAGCTACCAACGTGATCCTCTTAAGTACAGGTCTGACCATATTACCATCAGCACCCATTCCCCCATTCAATAAACTCCAGTGTCTCCCCATTGCCTCCAGGACCAAATAGAAAGTTCTCTGGCTTTTAAAGCCCTGCATAACCTGGTCCCTTTCTGCCTTTCCAGTCTTCTTTGCACCTTTCTGTCTTTCACCTATTCGATGATCCAGTGACTCTGGCCTCCTTTTTGTTCCATGAACAAGACACTGCATCTCCTAATTCCAAGCATTTTCACTGATTGAACCAATGCCAGGAATTTTCTCCCTCCTTATCTTCACCCTCTGACTCTCCTGGGTTGCTTCAAGTTGAAGCTAAAGTCCCATCATCTTCCAGAAGCTTTTCCATAATGTTAGTGCCTTGCCTCTTCTGATTACCTTTATTTTATTATAGATACATATTATATATATTCTATCTACCATGTTGATAAATAGTTGTTCAAATGTTGTCTCCCCCATTAGACTGTGAGCTTCTTGAGAGGAAGGGCTATTTTTGAATTTCTTTGTATGTCTAGTGCTTAGCACAATACCAGGCACTTAGTAAGTGCTTAATAAAGCTCATTATTGTGGTTTTTAGGAATCTGAGGCCCTAAGATTTAAGATGACTTGTCTAGAGTTATTCAGCTAAAATAGTGTAGAGCTGCACCTGATTTACTTTCCACTTCATCAGGCTTGACCACTATTAGTTCAGGTATGAAAGTTTGGGTGGTAACTATTGGGAGGTGGCAAAAAGGCAGCTCTAGAAGTGGAGAAATTGACCTAGAATGATGGCCTGTATTTAGAGAGGTAGCATTATCGACAAAAGGCTAGACTCAGCATCAGGAAGACTTTGTTTTAATGTTCCATCAGACAACTGTAAGATTCAGGTTCTGTGAGCCTCATTTTTTTCAGCTGTAAAATGGGAATGAAAATAACACCTACATCCTATTAGGCTCAAAGAAGCTATTATGTGGAGGGAATCTTGGGGAGAAGCAGATGGGGAAGAATTGGCTCTGGTATCAAAGAACCCTGTTTGAAGCCCTGTGTCTTTTACTACCTATCCAGAGGCCTTCGGAATGTCACTTTACTACTCTAGGCCTCAGTGTCTTCACATTTTTTTAAATTGGGGGGGGAGAGGATTAGATCTCTGAGGTTCTTTCCAGCTCTACATCTATATACCTATGTGAAACACTGAAAATATCACTCTACAAATGCCAGCAACTGTTAATATACAAATCATTTTACATCCATAATTCCATTTACTATTCCCAATACAGGTATACCCATTTTTCAGATGAAGAAGCCAAGGCCTATAGATGTATCCTAGTGACCTCATCAGTGTAGAGGAAGGCAACCTTAGCAGCCATCTAATCCAACCAATTTATTTTACAAAGGAGAGAACTAAGGCTTGCAGAATTTGTGTGACTTGCCCACTACCCCCAAGCTAGTAATAAATAGCAATAGTAAGTGGCAGAGCCCTCACTGAGACCCAGCTCTCTCTTCTATCCCATTGCTTCCTAAACTAGAAGAGAGAGTGTGGAATTGGTAAATTGAAGCTGAGATGAATTTCCCAGTTCTGCTGCAGCAGTATCTCCACTTGGGCCCTGTCCCTTCCTCCTCTGCCTCCCTTAACTCCAGGGTGTTGAATTCTAGAGAACCCTCAGCCACAACTCTTTTACATATTGCTCCAGGGGAGGCCTCCCAGCCTCTTCCAGCCCAGCCAGTCAAAGGTCACATGAATGGGGAGGAGGAGCATGAGGAATGAGGGACATAAACAAGGCCAGGTAGACTGGGATGTCCCAGAAGAGGCAGACTCAGGACTCCAAAGTTATCTAAGGTGTTGCAGGAGCAGCAAGGGCTCCTTTACTGAAGGGACCATGCTCCTAGTGCCTCCCAGGGGTGTTTGGCTGCTGCTGCTGGTGCCCC
This sequence comes from Phascolarctos cinereus, assembly GCF_003287225.1. Classification (NCBI taxonomy): domain Eukaryota; kingdom Metazoa; phylum Chordata; class Mammalia; order Diprotodontia; family Phascolarctidae; genus Phascolarctos; species Phascolarctos cinereus. Next base: position 61,296,940 of record NW_027556180.1, read on the forward strand.
TGCTCTTTGGCACCTATGCAGAGGGCATGCTCAGGAATTTCCTCTTTAACACCTATCCTAAAGCAATAGATCATCCTGACCAGCAATGGCTTTGGCAAAAACTGGACCATTTTGATCCGAAGTCCAAGGAATTCTGGAGACAGGTAATGGAAACCGAGGGGGAAAAAAAGAGAAAGGCAGGCTGGGGCTATGGGATCAGATAGACCTATGGAGCTGGCCAGGTACCCCACAGCATTGCTTTGGGGACTATAAAAGGGGCCAGAGAAGGCACTTAGTGCAACCTTCTTATTTTGGAGGGGAAGGGACTTGCCAATGCTTGAGCAAGGTAATAAGTGTCAAAGGCAGGATCTGAACTCACATTCTGATTCTAAATCGTGCCCACTTTCCACTGAGCCACCCTGCCTCTAGAGTCCAGTAGGGCTGCTAAAAGACTTGAGGAAAGTAAGGGTCAATCACTGGGCTCTCAGCTTTATGGTTTGGAGTTCTTGGGGCTAGTCAGTCTTTTATGGTACCAGCTGGAAAGTTCTTTGCTCACCCCCTGGTGCCAAGTACCCTGCTGGGCACTGTGGAAACAAATGGAGATACAATAACAAAACTTTTAAAAAATTTGTAAATATATATGTTTACACAGCCATTCATCTGTAGAGGTAGCTGTAATGGAGCAAGCTGATTGTTAATTTTTTAATGTGACCATTTACACATTGGAAATCAGGGCACAATTTATTATTTTCTTGGTTGACCAGTCTTAAGAAATTGTTAATAATGTATATGAAATTAAAACTGTCTTGCATACAGTTTTTCCTCCAGAAAACCTGTTTGTTAAACATCTATTAGCACACACCTATATTGTTCTGTAAATACTGCTTGAGCTAATCAGGAATGCAGAGAAGCCTCAGGGAAGGAAATCATTACCAGACTGGAAGTCTGGAGAGAAAGACAAGATAATTTGGGAAAATGAAGCACAGCTCCTCTTGTAGAACATGACATGAGATCTGAACTTTGAAGGTAACTAGGGATTCTAAGGGGCAGAAGTGAGAAGGCACTGTATTCTAGGCATATGGTGATAGCCTGAGAAAGGCAGGAAGAAGAGACATAAGATGGAGAAGGCTAGTTTGCTAAGGCTGCTGAAAACATCAAAAGCCATAATGCATGATGAACCCGGACAGGTAGGCAATCTGAAGATAGGTTGTGGAGCAAGTAACTTTCCTGGAATCATACAGATCATACAGTATGTGTCAAATGTGGAACGGGAACCCAGGTTTTCCTGATTCACTGGCGGGAGGGAGAGTAGGAGATAGACAAACAGACAGACAAAGATCTAGAGAGAGGGAGAGAATCCCCTTCCTGTGTGCATTAGACAACTCCCCATTTTAAATCTTCTACTGTGTATTTCTCTTTTGTGTAGTATAAATTGTGGTCAGCGATAGGAGCAACAGATTTAGAGCTGGAAAGGAACAATCAATCAACATTTATTAAGTGGTTACTATGTGTGAAAAAGTTTACTATGTGCCAGGCACTGTGCTAAGCACAGGGACCAAAGGTCCTCTCCCCTTTAGGTTTTAAGATGGAATATTTGCAATGTTGGAGATGTGGGGATTCCAAACAAAAGTTTTAGGAAATATAATGAAATAAACATCTCCATCCCTCCTCCATTTGTAAAATGGAGGGAAATACTTGCTTTACTTATTTCTTAAGCTTGTTGTGGAGGCCAAATGAATATGTACAAAATAATTGACATTTGTATGGTTCTTTGTGACCCTGAAAGCCCTTTACATACATGAGTTGCCTGATAACCTGTGAAGTAGGGATGACTAGTATTGCTATTCCTATTTAGACTGATAAGGAAACTGAAGTTTGGAGAGATTAAGCGTCTCACCCCATTTGTTATACAATAAGTATCACAGGCAGCCTTCATACCCAAGGCTTCCTGATTCCAGTCCAACACCCTATCTACCAGGATACATTGTTTCTTGAGGTAAGGCTCTGAATACATACAAATGTCAGCTATCATCATATCATTTGTGCATATGGGCAAATGGGAAAAAGTAATATTTGTAGTCTGACATGTAACATCCATTTAGACCTAAGACAATTCAATTAATTTCTCTGAGTTTGTTGGCTTATGTGTAAAATAAGAGAGGAGGTGTGTATGTGAATTGGGGGGAAGGGACAAACCTTAGAAAAACCACTTTGGTAGCTGTATTCTGGGAAAACAGTTCAGCTTTACCCTTGAGAGTTTTAATCCTTAGAGCCATTTGCTGGTATTCTGTATCTACAGTAGAGGACCCACACACATATAAAGAGACAGAGACAGATAGATAGATAGATAGATAGATAGATAGATAGATAGATAGATAGATAGATAGATAAATGATTGAGAGATAGATATACATATAGATAGATACATATATGTACATTATATATAGATACACAAATACATGTATCTATATGTATATTTCTCTCTGTGTGTGTGTGTGTGTATATATATATATATATATATATATATATATATACACACACACACACACATACACACCCAAACATATTGCTAAAATATCTACTGATAGTGAGGAAAGAAGTGCAGTAGCTTGCCTGAGGCCTAGCTACACCCACACACACACACACACACACACACACAACACATACACATTGTGTGTGTATATACATATATATACACACACATATATATACATACATATGTATATGTACATGTATATGTGTGTGTATATATATTAGTGGACATTCACTATAAAAATGGACAGTTGAAAGATACACCACAATGTATTAATTGCTTAGATATTTTGTTGTCTAAGGGGACCTTAAGCAAAGCATGCCAGCTCTCCTTATCTGAAAAATGAGGTATTGGATAAGATGGATTCCAAGACATCTTACAATTCTCAATCCTCTAATCTTTTGTGAGATTGTCTTTTCCCTGGAAATCAGCTTAAAATGGTAACTGATCTGGCAACCAGCTAGTATGGGAGGGAAGTGGTTTGACCTCCCAATAGATAGTGAATAGTGAGCTGCCTTCCACTGAAATGCTTCATAGACCCAGAAAGAGGAGGGAAAAATCTGCATGGGTTTCCTTAGGAATCCCAGGATCTGAGATGGAAGTTTCAGAAGTAATCTAATCTAAAGATAATTAATCTTTTGAGTGTCACGCACCACGACCACCCCATAATGTTTTTATATGCATAAAATAAAACACAGATGATTACAAAGAAAGCCAATTACATTGAGATGCAATTATCAAAATATTTTTTGAAAATAAATTCACAGATCCCAAGTTAAAAAGAATCTAGCTCAACCCATATCTGTCCAGAACACTTCTCCCTGACCTATGTGCCAAGTGGCTACCCAGCCTTCTTTCGTAGACACCACCTATGGGTAGTTCTGCTGGTTAGGAAGTTTTTCCTAATATGCAGCCAAACTTTTCTTTACCGTAATTTCCAACAATTGCTCCTACATGTATCTTCTGAGTAAAGAAAATTACAATTTGTTCCAATTCTATGAAAATTGAGCTCCTCTTATGTGCCGGGTGATAAGGAAACATACAGAAATGAACCAAGGCTTTCCTCAAGGACCAGAATAAGTCAGAAGTAAAAAAGGAAATAAGCATTTATTAAGGACACACTATGTGCCAGGCAATGGGCTAAGCACTTTATAAACACCATTTCGTTTTAACTTTACAATATTATCAGTAACATCTTTTACAGTTGAGGAAACTGAAGTTAGGTGACTTGCCCAGGGTCACATTGCTGAGGCAAGATTTGAACTCAGGTATTCGTGCTCTGTCCACTGCACCACCCAGTTGCCTCTCTGATTCATCCTTCTTTCACATGATAGCTCTTCAAATTTCTTGCAAACTCAATTCAAGTTCTGCCTTCTACCAGAAGCATTTCCTGATCAGTTTCTATTCTTCTCCCCTCCCAAAACTACTTGGCATGCATTTTGGCTTTATTTTGTATACACACACACACACACACACACACACACACACACAAATCTCTTGAAGGAATGTAAGCCCCTTGAGGGCAAGCAACGTTTTACTTTTGTCTTTGTATTCTGAGCACCTAGTACAGTGTCTGGAACATAAAAGATGTTTAATAAGATTTGTTATTTGATTGCAACCCTCTTAAGTCTTCTTTAGGCTAAACACCCCCAGTTCCTTTAACCAAGCCTAGGTTGACATTGGTCTCCAGTCCTCTGTCTATTTCAATGTCCCTCTTGGACTGCTCCAACTTGTCTAGCCCCTTCCTAAAATGAGCATGTCTGAAAGCTGAGCAGAGTAGGCTAGATGGGGTCTGATAAGGGCAGCAGAGCACAGCAGACCTATCCCTTGTTCTGGATGCTGAGTCTCTGCTCATACAGCATTATATCACATTAGTTTTCGTGACTGATTTTTTGATTTGCAGGCCAGGGAGATTCCCAGATAACAGTATCTAAAGTTTCCTCATGTTCAAGACATTAATATTACCCTCCACATATTAGGACTGATTTTCATTTCCTATTGTAGTCAACCTTCTAGCACAAAAGTATTCTTGGAAAGCAGAAATGATAATACTCAAGGTCTTGGGGCTGGAGTGGGGTGTGGGATCCTTCTGAAAGAAAAACAAACTTCTGCTATTGTTACTGGAAAAAGATCTCAGGGTATAACTTTCACATTCACTTTCATTCTAAAGACCACAGGATTGTAGATTTAGGGAGGGAAGAGAGCTTAGAGGTCATCTAATCCATCTCTGTTTTTACAGATGAAGAGCCCAGAGGCCCAGTGATTCTGGGATTATCTCTAATAACCCACATACTTACTTTGTTTGCAGGTTGTCTCTCTTATTAGACTGTGAGCTCCTTGTGGGCAGGGACTGTTTTGCCTTTCTTTGCCTTTCCAGTGCTTGGCACAGTACCTGGTTTACAGTAGGTATTTAATAAATTCTTATTGACTTGATAGGACATGTAAGCTATTAAGCTTATATGTCATGGACAATAAATGTTCCTTGAATGAATTTTTAGGCTGCTAGGTGGCACAGTGACTAGATTTGACCTTGGAATCAGGAAGATCTAGGTTGAAAGATTGAAAAATCCTACCTCAGATATTTTTTAACTAGCTGTGTGACTCTGGGCAAGTTTCTTACTGTTTCTCAGACTCAGTTTCCTCATCTGTAAAATAGGGATAATGATAGAAAATACTTTCCAAGGTTGTTGTGAGGATTTAATGAGATAACATATGTAAAATGCTTTGAAAGCCTTAAAACACTATATAAATGCTAGCTATTAAATGAAATTTCTTGTTGTTTAGATAGATGTAGTGACTTAAACTATTGTACTGAGCTGGTCATTCCAGGGAGGCAGGATCATTGACTATACCATTTTTAGCATGTGCTAAGGTCGGCATGCTTTAGTGGAAAGAACACTGGAATGGGATCCTCCTCAACTATTTTCTAGTAGTCTCTGAGCCTCAGTTTCCTCATCTGTCAATACTGTGACGGATCTATGATCTCACTGGCACTCTCTCCATAGGCACAAGTAGCAACATGCTCATGCCTTTTCCTATACAATTTTCCTCCGTGTCCTTCAGTCACTCATTCATAGATAAGCTATCTATCTACCCAGGGGCTAAAAGGAGATAATGACACCCTCTTTGGGGAGTTTTGTAAACTTTAAAGTGCCATATAAATGTGAGTTACTATCATCATCATCATCATCATCATCATCATCCTTAAATGACTTTGTTGCTGTTGTATGGGTCAGTGCCAAAAAATCTGTTGATCAAAATGTTGTGATTGTCGGTGACTAAACATAGACATTTGCAAATCAAAAGCCCTGAACTTGATATACACCCAGTAGGAGCTTGAAAGTCTAATAACTGGCCTCTTTTCTATTCCCTGAACTTGGCATTCAAACTCTGATTCTTCTCTGCTCTTAATATAGGCTGTCTTCTCTGCCTAGAAGGCATTCTCTCCTCACCTCCATTTCTTAGAATCTGTAACTTTTGTCAAAGTTTAGTTTCCACCACATCACCTAGCATTTTCCCTTCTCAAATTACTTTGGATTTACTCACCTATTTACACGTGTATTTCCCAGGCTAAGGTAAAAAGCTGTTCATCTCCTGTGAAGATAATAGGTATGTATTAAAGTGATGAGAAAGTGAGAATTTCAGAGTTGCTAATAATGGGATAAATGTCTCTTAAAAATATACTTCATTTTGCTATTTTTTAAATTATATTCAGTAAGAATTTAAAAGTTATACTGATTTTGCTCATAAGGTAACATCTCTGGTTAGGAAGTTTTGTTCAACTGTCATCCTTGACCCTAGAGGTGCAATTATTAGTACCAGATCATTGCCACAGGTTTAAGTAGACTTCAGTACTACTGATCCTGATCTACAAGTCTACAGGGCAGAAAGATGCTATCTATCACTGTGTGATTGGAGTGAAATAAAATAATCTTTCAACTTGACCAAATACTGATAATCTTAAATTCACTTGTCTCTCTCTACAGAGGTTTTTTGTCTATGATAAGTACTATAGACGAGGGGGCCCAGTTTTCTTAGAGCTTGGAGGAGAACAATCTACTGATAGTGCGTGGACCACTGAAATTTCCTTGTTTAGATATGCAGAAAGAATGGGAGCCTTATATGTTTTGCTGGAGCATAGATATTATGGTAAAAGCCAACCGACCAAGTAAGTTGCCATTACTATTGCTGCTCCTATCACTGCTTCTCTGCCTTCCTCTTCTCAACTTGTTTTCTTACATAATTATTGCAGCTAAACACACACTGAAATTTAAGCTACCTTGATATTTGACAATTTAAATTCACAGAAAAGAGAAATGAAGTTATTAAGTACCTGCTATGTGCCAGATACTGTGCTAAGTGCTGGGGATACAAAAAGAAAAAAGACAGTCCCCATCCTCAATCAGAGTGCCAATCTAATGGAGGGAAGACAATACACAAAAGGACATTTAAAAAGTGGAAAGCACTAGAGAGTATCTACTTAGGCGTTGGGATGAGCAGGATAATGGTGAAGTCATAAACAAAGCAGAGCAGCTGGTGGGAAATGAAGAGTTTGTACTAATTCTGAGCATACTATTAAGGAAAACTTAGGAAGGAGTTTTTTGCTCTGCCCTCCAGTCCTCCAGACACAGGGGTAGAGGCAACCCAGGGTACTAATGAGGTGCCTTCCAATACCTTTCACTAGTTCTATCTTCCCTCCATAGATATGTTGGATTGTATTTGATGCTAGGAATATGGTGCTCTGTAAGTAATTTGAAGATTAGGCTTTTATTCAAGGAAGTGGAGTAGTTTTAAAACTACCACCACAACTATAGCTAGCATTTTTATAGCACTTTAAGTGGGCAGTATGTTAACTCATTTGATCCTCCCAAAAGCCCTGTGCAAGAAAGTGCAGCCAGCACTTGTTACCAATTTCTTCCTGTCCCACCCTCCACAGTCCAGCCCAACTAGTCTCTGTCCCATTCTTCAACCATGACACTCACCTTCTGTCCCCATCCCTACCTGGCTGTATCTACTGCCTTTTCAGGGCCATGCCCTGAATGTAGCCCCTCCTCACCTCCACCTCTTAGAATCCCTTGTTTCCTCCAAAACTCAGCTTAAGCTCCTACACGAGGCCTTTTGTGATCCTTGATTCTGAGCGTAGGAGAATCCACCCTCTTCCCCCCTCAAAAAACAACTACCTAATATTGACCACGTATCTATTTTGAATTTAATTACGTGTGTTATTACACATGGCACACAGGACTTCCCACCCACTCTCCACTCCCAGAGAGTGTGAGCTCCTTGAGATTCAGGATTTTTGTTTTTTCCCATATGCCTGGTGCCTGGCATGTAGCAGAAACTTAATAGTTGCTTGTGGATCAATATCGAGTGACTGATGGACTGCTGCCTTCTCACATTCTTCATTTTCCTTTCGAATACTTTCTTTAGTTTTTATCAGTAATACTTCATTCTTCAAACAGAATGTTGCTGCAATAAGATCCTTCCTGCTGTCTGGTTCTTGTGTTTATGCATCATTTCCCATAAGATTTTTTTTTCTCTGCAATTTCATATGATCATTTCAAGGTTTAACAGAATGATAACTGAGCATTACCACAATTAAAAAATTTTTTTCAGTGTCTAATTGAGCTGATATCAAACATCATTTTAGTGTGCTTTAATTGTTTTAACAGTTTCCCTTGTTTGTACTTTCATTTGCAGGGATATTTCTATAGACAATCTTCACTTCCTCAGCAGCAGGCAAGCCTTGAAAGATGCTGTTTACTTCCGGAAATTTCTTATAAAGAAATTAAAGCTCTTTAGAAACAAATGGGTTGTTTTCGGTAGTTCTTACTCAGGCTCCCTGGCTGCCTGGTTGAGGGTGAAACATCCTAGAATGTTTCATTCAGCAGTAGCCTACAGTGCACCTATCTATGCAATGGCTAATTTTTCTGGTGAGTTCATAGAAAGTCATTAATAAACTCAGAACCATCTGTAGGTGGTAGAGTCCCATGGGAGGGGACTGAAATGGTTTGTGAGGTTCCTCTGGGAACTAAAGACTTAAATTTTAGACCAATGTAGATAGTCATCTGAATCAATTGGATAAATTTATATTGGGTTAAAATGATAGTAAAATCTAGGTTGTTAATTTTTAGCAGGAAAAAAAATTCGTGATTTCCATACTTCCATTGGAAATTAGAAAATCTCCCTAACAATTTTTATTTTTAGTAGGCAATTTTTTAAAAATTCAGAATCACCTAGCAATTATCCTTCCTACAATTACTATTACTATTATTCTGAAGCAAATTTAATGAACCCTTTGCAAAATACATCTGTAAAGACCCAGTGATATCAAACTAGTCATGTTTCCTCAAGTCATTTAAAATTCCCCAAATCTGGATTTGAGTTTCCTGCTCCATTAACTTCCTGGCACTCCTTTTTGGTTTTGTTCTCAATTCTTTAATTTCTCTATGTTAAAGAGAGACATAAAAAGGATAATGTTCAGCATGTGGATTAATGCAGTCAATTTTTCCATACCCTAGAATGCCTGGAAGTCGTCCAAAATGCCTTGTTTAGATATGGTGGTTCTGAGTGTATAGACGCTGTGCGAAGTGCTTCCCAGGTTCTGATGTATAAGCTTAAACATGAAGAACACCGCTATAACATGTCAATAGACTTTAGGTAAGTGACACAGTTTGTTACGGCATGACAGAACTCATATGATATATTTGATATCTTTTTTCTCTCATATTCATGTTATCCTTGTTTTACCCTTTGTGATCGCCTCTATGCTTTGTTTGGTTAAGCACACTCCCCCAAGCTGTACCGTGAAAGGCATCTGATTTTGGATCTTTTCCAATTTTCCTTTTTTATGGTATGATCTTTAATATTCAGGTCACATATCTATTTTTACCTTATTGAGGCATATAATAGGCCTTACCAGATATTGAGAAAGCAGGCAGAAGCTCTAGGACTCCTAAATTCCTTTGCCTGGGGGTAAAGAAGAGAGGCAGAAAGGATAGCTTTAGCTGTTGACCATGCTGAGTGAGGAGGATAAAACATAAAAGAGGCTCACAGAGAAATGCAACTAATATAATATAATAAAAGGAATATGAAGACAAATACCAATTTTTGAACCAGAACTCATTGCCCTTCCCCGCAGTAACAGTGGACGTTAAGGCATCAAATCAGTAATGTAATGATAGGATGATACCAGCCCTCAAACAGTTGTCAGATCTCTCTAGTTGGTACTCCCAGTGGTTTAGTGAAGCCAAAGAGTTTTCAAAAACCATGACTATAGGGGCAGCTAGGTGGCACAGTGGATATAGTTTCTGCCCTGAAGTCAAGAGGACTTGAGTTCAATTCCAGCCTCAGACACATAACACTCACTAGCTGTGTGACTCTGGGCAAGTCACTTAACCCCAGTTGGCTCACAAAAAAAAAAAAAGAATCCATGCCTATAGAGCTTTACTTGAGATCAGAAGAGTCTCTGATCTGGAAGGAAGAGCCTTGAGGGGCAAGTGGTTAGAGAGAGATTTATAGGGAAAGATGAGGAAGTAGGAAAAGAAATAAGCTGGGAGTCAGGAAGCCCAGAATCTGATGTCCTTTTTGGAAACACACTTGTTGAGTGACCGAGGGCAAATCACTGAAATTAATAAAGCCTTTGTTTCTTTATTGGTGAAAGGGAGATAATAACAGCACCTACTTCACAGGGTAGTTGGAGGATCAGACCAGTGTGTATGTAAATACACTCCATACACATGAGCACTGATGGACAAAGAGCTTGGGGCAGATGTGCTGAGTGGTTTTTTGTTTTTGTCTTGGTTTGCTTTGTTTGTTATTGTAACATAACAGAGGGAGGATCCTTCATGGAACTCACTCAGACAGCTGCCCACAAGTAGCAAAGACTATGCATCTGAGAGGGGAAGATTAAAATATGTTTCACAGCAGGTCAGATTTTGGGGGAAAGAGTTCTCCCAGAATTTTGTCTGGGCATTCAGAGCAGCCTCCCTTTCAGCTAAAGTGACCCCTCATTCTAGCTCCCAGCTACTTGAACGCTTTGTACTGGCTGCTCCTAATGCCAGAGATGCATTCAAAGCATCATAGATTTAGAGACAGAAGGGACATCAGGTCCAACCTCCTAATTTTACAAACTGAGGCCCAGAGAAGCTAAGCGAACTTATATAGTAAGCATCAGAGATGGGTTTTGAACCCAGGTCCCCTTGACCCCAAATCAATGCTCTTACCATTATACCATGTTTCCCAAACCATCCCCTTCTTCCCCCTCATTCTCTGGGGCCCAACTTCATACAGGTAACAAAGATGTAGAGCTAGGATTCAAACCGAGGTCTCCAGTGCTACTCTATGACACTGCCCTCTCCCCTGCCTACCTCTTAGCATTCCTGACTTCCTTTTCATGTACTAGTTCCTCCAGGAAGCCTTTCTTCACCCCCCCAGATGTTACTGATCTCTTTTTACATACTCTATCTCTTAATAAAACATAAGGTCCCCTGACAGCACGGAGTTTTTCCATATTTGTTCTCCTTGCCCTACCTACCGCAGTGCTTTCTAAGTAGCAGGTACTTAATAAATGCTTATTGGTTTGGTGTTGGTTGCCTGAATAGGAAGAGGGAGCCTCCAATCCTGGCTCAGCTGTGGATGCACAAACTCTGCACCTGCTTTGGCCCTTGGCTCCCCAGTTAGTTTCTGAGAATGTTAGCAAATTGACCACTAGGGGGTACCATCCCCTTGAATTTGAAATCCTGGTGCCTGAAGGATTCACCCAGTTCACAATTTTCAAGGAAGTTTTCTGTGTCAGTACTCTGAGAATGACACACCAGTGTTACCAATATCAGACACTGGTTTAATCAGTGTAAAACTGTCAAATTCCTGGGTCAGCTTCACCCTATCCTATAGGGTCTGACATGCTTCTCCGTCTATTACAGTTTCTAGTAAGGAGGAGGATTGGATTTGGAGTCAGAGAACCTGGATTTGAATCCTGTCTCTAGCACCATACTTACTTTTATGGTCTTGGACAATTCATGTAACTTCTGGGCTTCAATATGTGTGTGGGTTTTTTTTTCTTATCTGTAAGACAAGGAGGTTAGGTGTTTATTGACTGACTGACTATAGTCATATATACATTGCAATAAAATAGAATGTAAAACTCCAGTTCAGTGCAGTGACAAGAAATCCCAAATGACAGCAAGAACAATGAAAAAGGAAGAACAATTAAAGAACCACAAAACCTTAGTGGAAGGTTGAGAATTGACATCAGTGCTATTTCAGGAATCTTAAAAGCAGGAAGCAAATGAGAAGCTACAATTCTTTGGGAATCCTGAAAGTAAGGAAAACTTGAGGAGTAAATAAAATTTCTGACAATGCCAGAGACCCTAAGAGAAATAGTGGTAAGTGGTGACAACTATGTATGGCATTTTGAGAAATGATCTCCATTTTCAACATGGCTTTAACACTCTGTGTATAAATGTCTATAAAAATAATCAGTTTAGAAAAAGCATTGCCAAATTTTTATTCCTTAGGTTTCATGAGAATTGACAGGCTCCATGCCAGTCTGGCTAGTTCAATTTCTTTTTCTCATTCTTTAATGTTGGTGACCACTTATAAATATGAAATAACATGCTTAAAATCTTTTCCCTGAAACTAAGATTCAAGAATGAGTTGCCATGTCTTTATAGTTATCATAGATTTGCAGCCAGAAAGTATTTTAATCTAGTCCAAGCCTTTTATGTTACATAAGGGGAAACTTAGGCCCAGAGAGATTAATTGACTTTCCCAAGGTCACATAAGTACTAGCCAGCATGGCTAGGATTCAAACAGTAATTTCCACTATGCCTCACTTTGAAAATCTTTCTCTGGGCCTCAGTTTTCTCATTTGTGAAACGCTTTGGACTCTAAGATCCCATCCAGGCTTTGAACATCTATGATTCTAATGTAATTGAATGGCTTCAAAGTAACATTTTTATAGTAATATAAATATTTTAAAGTTATTTAGTAGTTATTTTCCATCCAGTGTTATCCCTAATAAGACTGTAATCTAACGTGGTTTCCCAAAATTTAGTATAGTATTTATCTGCTTCCTTTCCCACAGATTATGTTATGCCAATTTTGACTCAGAAGAGAAAATGTCCTATTTCCTGGATCTTTTGATGGACAACATTGTTGGTCTTGCTCAATACAGTAAAGAGAGACCTTTGAATCAGATAAGTGAGAAGAGAATGCGATACCAAGTAGGTAAATAACTAAGTGTTACAAATGGAAGGAGAGAATGGAATCAAACGCGCAAATACACAGGGGCTTGGGGTGTTTCCTTTTAAAATTAAAATAATAAATGTTTCCAATCCTGAAAACCACTATTTGAACAGAACTGAATGGTCCAGACTCAGGGATGCAGGCATGTTTGCTAACATTCTACATCCTACAATCAAATCTTATTTGTTTTTGTAACCCATCTTTTAGGGGAGAGAGAGAGAGAGAGAGAGAGAGAGAGAGAGAGAGAGAGAGAGAGAGAGAGAGAGAGAGAGAGAGAGAATTATTGCCAAATAAGACACAGAGGATTCACAGTCTATCAAAGTATAATTTATCTCCCTGGAATACTTGTCTTCAGAAGCTTGCCAAAAATGTTTTTGAATGCTTTAGAGTGGTTGTTTTAGAATGAAAAATTGACCTGAATTTAAATATACTCCTTTTCCCCTTACTAAAAAATTTACTACCAGTGATTTCTCTTCCTAAGCAACTTTTATAAGAGCAATTATATATAGATAATGGAAAATAATTCAATTTGAGTCTTCTGAGGGCTAATTGTAAGTGGAGGTTAATTTTAAAAACTTAAAATTTCTCTGGGATTTAAGCACTTTTTAATGACTATCTGAATGAAAGGAGTCTACCACATTTATCAGGCTGAACCACTTTGTCACAGACCATCCAAAGGTTTTAAAATGAAAAAAAAAAATCAAAGAAGAAATTTTCATTTAAAAACCTTGGTACAACTGGAAAAAATATCAGCCCTTGAAGAGAATGGGAAGATCAGATTTCCTGAGAAATTATAAGGCAGGCTCAGATTCTTAAAATCTAGCCCACTTGCATTGGCAATACAAATGTTTAGATTCCTTAAAAGAGTCTGGCCAATATGGCAGATGTTCTAATAAACCTTGTCTTTGGGTGGTAAAAAAAAAAAAAAGGAAATTATAAGGCAGATTGAACAACCATAAGAGCTGATATGTTCTATAAAGTCATCCTGACCCATAGGCTGACTTTACTTCATATTCTCCCACCAAGTCAGGGTGGCAAACTGCCTAGGAGAATGAGATCAAGGCTATTTGCTACTGCAGCTCAGAGACTTGACCTTTAGTGGGACCTCAGTGGGCAAGCTATGCATGTAAGTAGCATACCAGGAACATTCATCCCAAGTTGTTCCTCCTTTCCTCATGCTTTCATGCCTCAAGAGATTAGGGTGAAACTATGGCTAAGGTAAAACATGTTACTCCCTGTTATAAAATCTTGCTTGAGTCCCAAACTGAACTGTAAAATAAGGCAAAGTTTCCTCAAGAAACAGAGCATCTTAATGTCAAATGTATAAGAAACAGCCACATTTACTGCTAAAACAGTTTAGGATTATAAAATAAGGGTTCTGAACCATTTTTGAGTCATAGACCCTTTGGCAGTAGGGTAAAACCAATGGACTCCTTCTCAGAATAAGGTTTGTAAATGCACCTAATAAAATATATAGGATTACAAATGGAACCAATTATATTGAAAAAAAGTTACATATATGTATGTGTGTGTACGTAAAGTTCCAAGCCCCCTCCTCATCAATGGACACTCCTAGATTGTTTTAAAAACCATTTCGGTTAGATTTGCTACACAACACGCAATTTCAGCCTTGATAGCCTTAGTTGTTATCCTCCTATTTTCTACCATGGTCTAGAATCTCCTTCTCAGACACCATCTTCTCAGCCTACTATTAATTCCCTAAGTCTATTGTTCTCTTCTCTATCCCTTGCCTTCAATGAGCAACAGCAGTGAGTAAAACACAAACTGTGCTCCTATAATCTTCATTTTCTTGCCCGAGATTTCATAACCTTTCATGCTTTTCTTCTTGGAATCTTTTCCTCTAATCCTTGATTCTCATTGATCTTTATGGAACCAGCTCCTCTTTCAACCTTCAATTATGTCTCACAAAAACCATCATAAAGAAGAATCTGGTCCTTCAAATTTTTCCCCAATTTCTTCCAAACTTCTCCCCAATTCAAACCCCAGCCTTTTTCACAAGTCCAAACCTCTACTAACCACCTACACACTTTCCTTCTCCTTGATTAACCCAAGCCCTTCCCTCTTCTCCCAATATTTGCCTCACAATCTTCTACAGAAGTGAAAAGTATAATTCTGAACAAAGTAATGCTCAATAAATGTTTGATTGCCTAGGGACCTTTCTCTAACAAATACACACCCAATTCAGTGCTAAAATGCCAGGCAAATCCCATTCTATTACTAAAGCAGATGGACTTTTCCTACCTCAGGTCCACACAGCATTCCAGCTTCATATATACTAAAATGTTGGTCGAATTACTGAATTGAAAGAGGGGAATAGATATTATTTTAGTTTTTCACAGATAAAAACAACTGATCCAAACATTGGCTTCAAGGCCAGGTGACAAGAATTTGAGAGCTGACTTCATCTCTTCACTGAACTGACTTCATGTATAGATTTCTCATAGGTTTTAGTTGTTGCTCTTCTGCTTTAACCTTTGCCTTGTAAAATCTCTGACTGTAAGACTCAGATCAAGGGTCAAGGCCTGCAAGAGGCCTTTCTCAGGGTCAGCAGGCTGCTAGTAGTGCTTTCCCTTATGAGGATACCTTCCATCTATTTTCTATGTATTGACTTATCTATATATTCTTTCTCTAATTCGAACATAAGCTCCTGGAGGTCAGGCACTGTTTTTCTGTCTTCTTTTGACTACCAGAGCTTAGTGCGGATACAGAGTAACTACTTAATAAATGCTCGTTGGTTGGCTGATTGATTTGCAGTGTGGGTGGTCATTTCAGGCAATAAAAGTAATATTCCAATCTGCTGTTTAGATTATAGTTTAGTTACTCCTTTTCTTTTTGTTGTTGTTATTTATTTCTTAGGACCAAACGAATTATAATTTTGACCAAAAGTTGACAAAATCCAATTTCACTCTTAACTATTTCTGCCGAGTAATGACTGCTGAGTCACTTGGTACACCATATGAGAGATACGCATATTATTTTAATAAGAATCTTGAAGTCCATGAAAACTATTGCCTTAATGTAAACTATGATGATTACATAGAGATGATGAGGAACCCTGAATGGGATGGAGCAGCTGCAACAGGAGGTAAGTCATGCTCTACTACCTTTCAGTGCTCTAATAATTTTCAGTTATCTTATTTCGTTGGATTACAGGATCATAGACTTAGAGCTAAAATAGACCTTAAAGGTCACTGAATCCACCACTCCCCCTATTTATAGATGAGGGAACTGAGTACAGAGAAGTTGGGTGACTTGGCCACAGTCACCTAGCTAGTAAGTGTCTAAAGCAGGATTTGAACCCAGGTCTTCCTGCCTCCAAGTCCAGCAGTCTATTCACTCTGCTAAGAAATGCTGAAGATGTCATTTCCTATGTGGTGCTACCACTTATTTTGTTCGTTTGGGTTTTTTTTTTTTGTCCCATTAACCATCCTGAACCTATTAGCCACTGTTGGCACAATGGAACTCTCCTTAACACCAATTAGAGGGTGTAGTTATCAGAATTTGGATCATACCTACCATTTCTGATGTGCTGACTTTTGTACACCTAGCAGCCCTAGGGTCTTGTGATTTCCTCTGTCCAGAACCCTTAATGAAGTGCCAAGCCAACCTCAGTCGGTTGGTAGATGGGTGAGCAACTTGGTTGGTAGTTGTCCTTCACTCTCAAAGTGGACCCAAATGGCATCACTGTGCTGTGGTCAAGGTACAACGTGTCTGACTGTGGCCAATCAGACCAATGTGAACTCAGAAGGCTCTACCAGTCCAACCTTTGGAGTGCAGATGTCTCTAAATTTGTGCAACTCACTTTTTTTTGTTACTGCAATTCTTCCTTGCTCTTAGAGCACAGGACCTTCTTTGATGCAGGCACATCATGCTGAGTGGTCCTCTGCCACTGTTTCCTATGTCTCACAATCAGTTCCAAAGTTCTTCAGAGAGACTTTGAGAGTGTCCCTGTATCACTTTTTCTGACCTCCTCCCAAGCAATGGAAAGGAATATTTATAACTGAAGCTCCCAGACAGCACTTTAAGCTTTAGGTTTAATGCATTTTGTAACTTAGGTGGAAGGGGTAAACAGGTAAGCTCGAGTGTAACAAGGCATTTCTCAAGGTGGTACAGAACTCTAGGTTTAGATAGGAGATAGATAGGATCATAAGAGCATAGATTTGAATGGGAAGGGACAATAGGGATCACCTGTGGGGGGGGGAACCTGTGGCCTTCTAGGTCCTTGGGTACAGCCTTTTGACTGAATCCAAACTTCACAGAACAGATCCTTTTATTAAGGGGATTTGTTCTGTGAAGTTTGGATTCAGTCAAAAGGCCACACTTGAGAACCTAAAGGGCCACATATGGCCTTGAGGCTGCAGGTTCCCTACCCCTGATAGTCCAACCTCTTAATTTTACATATGGAGAAACTGAGATTTGGAGAGGTTAACTTGTATTAGTTTGTATTCCATTAGATACAAATTAACTTTGTATTCCATTAGATACAAATTAACTTACCTCAAGGTCATTTGATTTAGGGTTAATGAAGATATAGTGAAGTTTCATTGAAAATGGCTTTTGTGAAGCTGTGGGAGTAATACTGAAGTGGAAAATGGTGAAGAGAAGTACAGATAATATCCATCTTCAGTGGATCAAATAAAATCAGGAACATTTTTTAGAGCCCAGAGGTACTTGGGCAAAGTTATTTGCCCAACTTCACACAGAAAATTAAGGGCAAATACAGCAAGGAGGAAAACCCCCATCAATTGGTTCATGGTCCAGTGCTGTTGGCAAAGGATTACTGCACAGGTTTCCTTATCTAAAGCAGAGATCATGTACATAAATAATTTTGGTATAGGGGATGGAGGGCTGGCCTCAGACTCAGGAAAACTTGGGTTCAAGTGTCACCTCTGACCTAGGCTGGCTGTGTGCTCTGGGACACTCAAAAACCAAAAATTCCTGGCCATTTGATGATCTGCATCCACTGATTAGGTGTTTTCCTTTTGGGGAGTTTCTTACTCATTGAAATGATACTTCTGGACAAAAATAAACAAACAAGTATTTGGAAGTCGGTGAAAGCTTCTTTAACTTGATAAAATCACCCTTGAAGAAGCTGATTCTTATCACTGGAGATGAGTTAGATTAGAAAAAGGAAAGGTTTGAAGCGGAGAAACAAGAAGACTCAGGTGGTCCAGCTATTACTTGTCAAAGCCTAGATCAATGATGGCTGCAGATGCTGGAACAGAGATAATAGGGCTTCAACACTGTGAGCTTGTACCAATAAGACAGCAGTTTTACCAACAATGACAAAGAAATTTAAAAAAAGAAAGTTTTCCCATGAATAAGAAGAAACAAGTAGCTGTCAATAGATTTAGTTTTAGATGATGAATGTTCAAAAGAAAATATCCTTCAGATGACTGAAAACACTGAACTGGAGAGAAGTCGAAGGGGAAAGAAAGGATGAAGTTAAGGCTCTAACTCCTAAGAGTTATTCACACTGTGAATACAGATTAGCTTCCCTTGAAAGATTGTATGAGAAGATGAGAAGAGAACCTATAACTGAACCTTGGGGAAGGACTACACATAGTTAATAGGGAAAGGGAAGAGGAACCAGCAAAAGAGAGGAACTAAGAAAGCATGGTATTTAGGAAAATTTTTTTTCTTATAATTTTTATGAAATTTAAATTCCCTATAGACCTAAAGTCGTACTTAACAATTCATATTTTTATTTGTAATTCTTTTTTTTCTGTACTTCTTTCTATATTGAAATTTTCATAGGATTGTAGATTTAGAACGAGGGATCTCAGAAGCAATCTAGTCCAATCCCTTCTTTTAATAGATGAGTCCGTTAGTCTCTGGCTGGCTGACTTTTAGACTAGATAGTAAGAATAAAAGATGGGATTCAAACCCAGTTCTTTTATATTCCAGAGACAAAAGCATGGTATTTTTTAAGAAGACAGAAGGTGCCTAATGGTATTGAAAATGGCATATCAATAAAAAGGGATAAAAAAAAAGAAGCAGACAGAATTTTGGTGAGAGCAGGTCATTGAACTCGAGGAGAGTAGTTTCATTTGTGTAGGGATGAATGTGAAGCTACATGTTTTCTTGATTTGGCCAAGTTTCTAGCACTACAAGGAATCCTTTGGCAATTCCAAATACAAATAGTTCCTTGTTTATAAAACTCACAATTACCCAAATTCAGATATGTTGTGGACCAACCTATGACCCCCTTCCCAAAGTATGGCTCTTCACAGTGAAAACCTGTCCTACCACAGTAGCTTATAGTAGTATATATATATATATATACAGGCATATACAGTATATGCCTGAAAGGAGGTCCATCATACATGGTTAGTAGAACTTACAGTCAAAGTTTGTCTCGTCAATAAAGAAATCACAAGATCATCACATTGAGTTAGAAAGGACAAATGTTAGAGATGGCATCTGGACCAGGTACTCCAGCTCCCAAGTTGCTCTTCATTCCACAATACCAGATAACTCAGAAGAAGGCAGATGACAGGAAAGGTGGACAGCTTAAAGAACTTAATGAGCTTATCTAATATCAAACAACCACTTTGTAGTCTAGGTTAAGAAATTGACATTGTCTTCAGATTTCTGCCTCTGCCATAAGGAGAAGACAAATCACTTTGTGTTCCCCTAATGCAACCTTGTCCAACTCTACTTTATAACTGTCATGTTATTATTCCTAATCCTGAGGCCATGGCTTCTTAGTCACATTTTCAAGGAGACTAATTTTACCACTTGAGAACCTGTTAATCAGTAAAGTGATTCCAATGACATCTTCACCAAAATCTCTGCTGACGAATGCCTTGTCTGGTTTTCTCCCATCAGCCAGCTTAAAAACTTCCATTTATTAAAGGCAACTTAATGACCAGCAACCCAATCCCTAGTCTGCATCATTCGAATAATTAACTCCTAGATATCTTCGGTAATTTGCTTGCTGACAGGTTTCCAGATAGAGCTAGAACATTATGACATAGAATATTACTCTTGGATGGAATGTTAGAAGTCATCTGGTTCAGCCTCTTCATTTTAAAGACTGAGGAAACAGACTAAGAGGTTAAGTGAGATTTGGAGAGATTAACTTGTATTAGTTTGTGTTGCTCAGGGTCATTCAATTAGAAGGGAGAAGAGGCAAAATCTGAAATCAAGCTCCCTGCATTGAAATCTAGACCTTGTATGAAAAAAATTGAGGAGAAACTTGTCATCCTGACCTTGCAAAATACTTCCTTTTTAAATATTTTTTTCAAAAACACACTAAAATACCTTTCTTTATTAGCAAAATGATGATTTGTCTTAACCAAATTAATTTTGTTTTCTAGCAAGGCAATGGCTTTATCAGACTTGCACAGAATTTGGATTCTTCCAGACCACTGATTCAAAACACCAACCTTTCTTAGGATTACCTATGAGGTAAAGTATATGCCAGTTAAAAATTTCAGCTCTATCCAGGCTTACTACAATTTACTACTGCTCAGTATTTTCGATATGAAGGCAAGATTCTATCAGCTAGACTAGTTACTGTAGATTGATGTAATTTAAATTAAAGAATGAAGGCCAAATGCTTTCAGATGGAGGCTTTCTGGATCAAGGTTATTCTATAAGACATGAGAAAAAAAATTCTGAAAAAGAATTACCTTCATGTCAAGAAATAGTTACAATTCAAAAAGCTATTTTAGAGCTGGTACATTGTCATCTCTGACCCAACTTTTAATGGTGATTGAATACTAGAAGAATAAGTAATTACTCTGTAACCTTCCTAATGATAATAATAATAGCCAAATAACTGAAATGTTATATAGCACTTGATGGCTTCCAGACCATTTTAAATATATTATCTCATTTGGTTCTCACAAAGATTATCATAGCACTTTATTATAATTACACACACACACACACACACACACAAAGAGAAATACATACAAACAGAAATATCCCATAAATCTCTCATATTACATAAGGAAATTGATATCTACAGAAGATGAACAATTTTCCCTAGTTGGCCTAGTCAAAGATGATGAGTACTATTGGTTTTAGCCAGGCACTAAGGGATTTAGCAATAATAGAATCTGAGAATGCAACATAAATGTGATAGATTTTTGTTAACCGAACTAGAAGAGACAATTTCCTTAGATCTAAAAAACATAATCTCTTATCATTGCGTATTGTATCATTGTATTGCAAAACCAGCGAATCTATTCATAATTCTCCCATAGCCATTTGCATGTTGACTAGATTGTTATAAATTATAAATTTTACTGGGAGTGCTCCTGACATCTCAAACAACCTAAAATCTGCCATCTGACCCTGAGTGGGGTACAAAGCAAAATGTTAGCTCCATTGTATAAATGAAAGAATGAAATAGAAACAGAATCAATGACTTGTCTAAGGGTTAGCGGTAGGACTGACGTCGTGGGGATAAGGAACAAAGAATTGAGACAGAGGAATGAGGGTCCTTTTCCTGGAGAGCAGATTGTCCTGCTTTCCTCAGTATTTGTTTTAGTTTTAGGAACTGATTTCCTTGATTAGGAAAACCTTTGGGGCAGCTAGGTGGCACAATGGACGGAGCACCAGTCCTGAAGTCAGGAGGACTTGAGTTCAAATCTGCAAATCCGGCCTAGACCAAACACTTGACACTTAGTAGCTGTGTGAACCTGGGCAAGTCACTTAACCCCAATTGCCTTAAAAAAAACCCTTTTAATTCTCTTTACCTTAAATTTTTGTGATGTTAATTATCTAAGGGTCAGGGAAGCTACAAGAGAAGCATTTGTAGATTTGAGTGAAAGAGTGTGCTTTAGTAAAGAGAAAAAGCATGCCTGATATATTAATCAAATGAAAGGCTGATTGCAATTGTCAAAATAACTTTCATTCTGTGGCAAGAGACAGATAACTTCAGCATTTGATAACTTCAGTATTTGATTTTTGGATCAACATTAAGTGCATGAAAACAGCATGTTAAAAATAGCTGGAATTATAATAATGACCTTCTTGAATAGCTAGAATTCATCTGGCCCTTTTAAGAAAGCTATATTTCAGGCAGGGAAAATCATTAAAAATATTCACTCTGCATGCCCCATTATCCTATTTCCCCCCTCTCTCTTTTCAGCTATTATATTGATAAATGTAACAAAGTATTTGACTTGGAACTTGACATCCATTCACTGCTTGAATCTGTTAAAGAAACCAACAAGTACTACTATAAGCCCTTAATGAAGATGGGCAGAAGAATCCTGTTTCCTAATGGTGACCTTGATCCTTGGCATGTACTAAGTATCAATTCCAGAATGCAGAGAAACTTAATAGGGATGTCCATTAAAAGTAAGTACTATTTGATTCCGTTTAGAGGACCCATGATCATAATGAAAAGCATGGGCTTTTAGGCCATGAGTTCTTAATCTCTTGGGCTATCTGCTGAAGTTTGTTGTTTCTTCCAAATAACGTTTTTTAATTCATACTATAAAATTCATAGGATTACAAAGAAAGCCAATTAGATCAAAGAACACACACACACACACACACACACACACAAAGATACATATGCACACACGTATGTGTGTATATGTATATAAATATAATGCATAGATATGTATACAAATACATATTACGTGTGTGTGTGTGTTGTGTGTGTGTGTGTGTGTGTGTGTATTTTAATGAGTTCACCCGGGTTAAGAATCTCTGTTTTAGAAGCAGTATGACATAATTGGTAGAGTGCTGTGCTTGGGGGTCAGGAAGATCTAGGTTCAAATATGACCTACATTATCAGGTGATAGGAAGTCAGCTAAACCATCTGAGCCCCAGTTTATACTCATCTGTAAAATGGAAATAATAATAATGCTTACCTCACAAGTTTGTTGTGAAGACCAAATGGGATAATGTATGCAAAGTACTTTACAAAAAGTACTATATCAGTATCTGATGTTTAGAGAAGAGATATGTTAGTAAACAATATTGATTTATCAGATTCTATCCTCTTCAGAACCATTTAACTATTATGCCCAGTGGTTTTCCTTTAAGCATTTAACGTGGCTCCTAGTAATCAAACAAGAGGAAGTAGATTGATCTTGTTATGAATCCTGGTATTCATTAAAACTAAAAGTCACTATATTTTCCAAACAGCCTTAAATGCTGTGAAATAAAAGTGTCCAATATATGCCTTATACCCTCTAGTAGTGAATTTGTATTGAAACCCATGATCTTTCTCTATGATTTACTGCCACCAGATGAACTTTTCTGGGTTGGGATTTAATGAAATGAGTTTTAAGATGGATAAGTGATCTATTTTTATCCTTGTTAAAGTTTTCATGTGTTGTTCTCCTTGCAAAAATCAAAATCTGTTGCTTATTATGTCAATGTGGTGCTTCTAAAAGCCATCACCATGGTTTGTGAGCTCAGAGGGCACTGAGTTCTTGTGAGTTGGTCAATGAAAAGTCAGACTCGGAATCATGCTGTTGTTGACTCCTCAAAGGTGTAAGAATTTGACCTGTGACACATCATAGGGACAATTCAGAAAGCTGGATTGCTCTATTATTTATATATTCTGGGGTGCTTTTTGGGCTTATTTCTTTATATGTGGAGTACCACTTGTTTGCAGAGCACTAGATAGAGGCCAATAGTCTCTAGTTTAAAGGATCTTACAATTTTTTTGCAGGAGACCACAGTTTACATGGTTGCTTTTTTTAATGTTTCTGTTATCTTAACTGCATGACCCTGGGTGAACCATACAAGTAGGCCCAAGTTTCCAGATGATTTGTTTACATTTTCCATGAGATACCTCTTAATGTGCCACAGGTATTTATTGTTAGCATTTCAACAGTTTGAAAAAAATAATTCATGTATTTTGTGAACTGTTGAATAGAAATAAATAATTTTTCAAATTTGATTGATTTTAAGTGTCTACCCTGTTTCTGTATTGGACATAAATTCAGATTATGTGCAGTATATGGAAAGCAAATTTAAACCCCATTTTTTGGAAAGACATTATCATTTATAGATTTATGATAAAGTTTCAGTGTCCTCACAGGAATTCTCTTTATTATTCTGCTATGAAAAAAAACTTACAGTAATAGTTGATCAGGATGCAAGAGCAAGTGAGTATCTATATTAGTAAAGGGAAGTTCTTCTTTGGGAGTTACCTATGAAAATAAAATCACAGGCCTGATAAAAACAAATGTGCAAAGTGCTGTGCTGGGGTGAGGGTGAGGGTCAAATGGGGATAAAGACTAGATTACAGTCTTAGTCTGGGAGCAGTGAGGGGTTAAATGACATACTGAGGGTCACATAGCTAGCTCTCTATCCACAATGGCATACTTACTGCTTCTCTGTTTTAAAAGTAGACAGTGAAGAGTATGAAAATAAAAGAGATAAAAATCTTTTTTGCTCTTGATGAATTTTGTTCTTTCTTTCTTCACCCTCACTTTGGTGCCCAGTTTGTGGTGGCATTGTTCAGTTGTTTCCGTCATGTCCAATCCTTCATGCCCCGTTTGGGATGGCTCTTCCTGACTCCAGACCTGTCACTCTACCCACCGTGCCACCTAGTTGCCCTGTGCTAAGTCAGTGATGAGCAATTCAAGGCCACGGGATCCCTAGGTGGTACAACTGATCAGCTGCCCCAACTGTGGTATAGATACCATTCCAAAACCTTTTATCACTGTAACATCTGATGGGTTGATGTCATGATCAATTTGCAACTTCTTTTAAAATAAACCATGAGAAAAGCAGATTCGGAGTAATTCTATTCCTTGCACTCATTGGATAGTGGATGCAGCAGATTGAGTTCTAGGGTTACCTAGTAGTTATTGATACAAGCTGTCTCACTGGAACAAGGTGCGATGTGTTTATTTTGTGTTTGTCCCCATGACACCTTCCCTCATAGTGTATCACAAGCCTTCCTTGTTGACTTTTTGAAACTGGTCAGGTCATTCCTTACTCTAAAATATGTACCCTCTCACTGGGTAATCATGTGACTGAAAGTCCTAGGTTGAAGAAGAGAGAAAACAAGCATTTATTAAGTACCTACTATATGACAAACACTATCTCATTTAATCCCCATAACAACCCTGGGAGGTAAGTGCTGTTATTATCCTAATTTTACAGTGGGGGAAAGTAAGGCAGGCAGATATTAAGTGACTTGCCCAGGGTCACACATGAGGCGGATTTCAACTCAGTTCATCTGGACTCCAGACCCAGTACTCTTGTGTGCTATGGCGCCATCTAGCTGAGGAAGTTAAAAATCACGTTCACTAAAGCTATGGGAGTTAACACATCATCCCCCTCCCCCCGCTAGTTTTCATTGGTTTTAATAATTGGCTAGCTGTTTTAAATGAAACATTAATTAGCTAACAGTAATACTGACAGTTGTAATATTTTCATCTTTCAGATAGTTACCACTGTGAAGCGATATTCGAAAACCAAAAGGGTGATCCTAAGAATCTCAAAGCTGCACGACACTTTATCCTCAAAACCCTGCTCAGATGGCTACCTAAAAGGAGGTGTTGAAATGGCAGATGGATTGAGATGGATTGATGGAATCCAAAGACTGGCCTCTGATTTCATGTCCTGACAGGTGAAGCTGAAGCACAGACAGAAAAGCGTGGCCTAGACAATCTGAGTCCTACATGAGATTTTAAAACAATAAAATTATTTGTTGAAATGAGATTTTTTCCCCTGTTCCCTCTCTTCCTCATCTCCTAAAGAATGGATTAAACCATTCTAGTTTATTCCAATTTAATTCCATTGAAAGGTTAGGCGGTCTTCAAAGCTGTAGCTGCTACATGTATATGTTAGAGGATCCTAGAGTCCTTGCTCCTACCCTTAAACCTTGGTCTGGCTCACACAACCTTTGGAGCCACATGAATTCCAGACTCTTGAAAGAAATCAGAACCAACCAATATCCTCTCCCTTCATTCCCTATCCTACACACACACTTCTTCTTTCTTACGTCTTTTGGGGCTCAAAGAATGAACTTTTGGCTCTTTCCACTGTATACTAAGAAACCTCTTGAACAATCCTGTGTCCTGTGCTCACCAAAGCCTGCAAGATGCTTGGGAACCACAAAAAGAATTTGGCACATGTTGCCTCAAGTTCAAATGCAGCATTTAGATTCAAGTCTTAGTGAAGCCCCAAAATGACAGCCTGGCTCTAAATCTAGATCTCTTAGTATAACATGAAGACTGTAAGAAGTAGCAGTTTTCAGACCCTCAGATTTCGCAAATATTTTATGCTTCCTTTTTAAAGTTCTATTATTCTAATCACATTCATTTGACTTGCAGGATTGGGAGACAATCATTTTAAAACGCAGTCATGTTAAACACTAGGTCCAATCAATCAATCCTTCTATAGACATTTATTAATCTACTCCATACCAGGCATTGTGCTATGCACTGGGGATACAGATGGAATAAAATGAAACACTCTCTACTCACTATGACAGCATTCTAATTAAGAACATGAATTTTTACTCAAGTATTGTTTTTTTAAATATTTTTATTTCTGGCAACTACTCATAGATTTTCAAATTATTGTTGTACCTATAGGAGCATTCTAATCATAGTAATATCCAGAAGGAGGGGATGATCAGTCCTCAGAGATTTTAAGCATTGGTCGCCATCACGTGCCTAGATTTGTATAATTTCAGTAAAACAGACGGCTAAATCAAGTCTCCAGCAAGTCGCAGAGTGTTTGAGCTTGGTGGCCCCTTCCACATTTCAAACAACCCGATGTACTCAATCTCTGCACTTATTTCTAATGTTGCAGTTCTGGAGGATATAACTAGGAAATGCTGGTTTTGCATCTTGAACAAACCACTGTGAAGATTTAAATGACATTAGTTGCCTTTGAAGTACTGTAACCTTTTTTAACTTAGAATGTTTACTATGCCAAAATTGTCTTAGTGCAAATAGAGGATTTCCATGGAGTAATTTTGCTGAGGTCTAGGGGTGCTGGGAACTCAAGGGCAGAAGGGTCATGCCTTGAAAGAATTTGACTCAAGCCTTCTTTCAGTTAGAGACAAGGTTTATTAAAATACTTACCGAGGTGAGTAAGAACCTGAGCTATTGGCCAGATTTTAAGAATCTGAGCATTTGTGATGCTTGTATTGACAATCAGGCCAGACTCTTAAAGAATCTGAGTAATTTAATGAGGTCAAGGTGGACCTTATAAACAGAAAGACTGTGGAAAGGATCTAGGAATGGCCAAGTAGTCTGGGATGACTGGGAGGTAACAGAAACAGGAAGGGCCAAGTACCCTAGGGGAACACCAGGAACCTAGGCCACGTAGAAGAGGTCTAGATGGAATGAAGGAGTGGTGGTCTAGGGTAGGGCCAGGTGCAGATAAAGAGGGCTCGGCTGGGTTAGAGATAACTGAGAATTGGAGATTGGGTCCAGGTCAAAGCCACAATGCAAGGACAGTTGAAAGGATTAACTGGGTGCCCCAGGCGAATGTCAGGGATCTGGGCCATGTGGGAAAGTCAAAGGCCTTTTAGGGGTCCATCATTAGCACCCCATCAGTTTCACAAAGCAGACTTCATATCTGTTGGAGTAATATGTTTGCTGTAATCTGTGCCCATTTTGCTTTTGTTTGCAGAAACTCTTTTCAATTTTATCTTCAATTTTTTTCATCATAAAATTGTATTTAAATACTTGTCCATGACTGAGGTTTAAGGACTTTTGAGGTCATATATGCTAAATTGTAAAATTAATTTTTAAAGGACATGACTGTGACTGGTTTTTTTACATAAACATGCTTTTTTTTCCTACATACTTATACTGGTTTAATAAACTATGTCTAAAATTAAATTTTTAAAAATCATTAAATATTGCTTTACTTAACAACACTTGTAGTTTCCTGTGTATGAAGACAGGCCTGAAGCATTTCCTCTGAAATTATATTCCATGGTACCTTATAAGTACAAGATGTCCTTTGATATAAGGTAGCCCAATATAGCATTTGACATTTCCGTGTTGCAGGATTTTTTCATTTGGGGAACATGTTTGGCACATGTTATCTTACAATTTCTGTTTACGTGACTTAGCTTCTTGCTTGTCCTCTTCCATCTTGGCCAGGGCATTGGCCTGGTTTCTAGACCAGTATAACAAAGTCCAAGTTAAAAATACTAAAGTGGCAGCTGGAATATGTGCAGCTTTCTTTATCCACGGATGCCATACCAAAGGCAGAAGAGAAACTCTGAGCTACTCGTGGGGCTTTTTTTTTTTTAATGTGGGGAAAAACAAACACAATTTGAAGATACCTGAGAGGGAAGGGGCTGGCCAGAACCTATTCTCCCCATCCATGGACCACTCTCTTGCTTTACCTTACACTTTCTGTAGCCAGTCCTTATGGAACCAGAATTAGGCATCCTAAGCTCTTAGCTTGGATTCAAAAGAAGATAGTAAGAAAATAATATATGAAAAAAAGGTTTTTTTTTTTAGAACATTCAAAATTAGATGTAAAAATAGTTCAGGCAATTTTAAACTTCAGGGAAAAAATCACTGAACTGGGAAATCTTTATATCATGTTAATCCCACTTAATAATACTATTTCAGAGCACCAATTTTGTTTTTTTTCAAGTTCAACATTGTTATTCTGAGGCTTAATATATGTGGCTTATATCGCCAAATTGTTTAATCCTTAAATGAAGGACTTATTTTATTCTCCAGTGTGAGTTTTTTATTATACCATATTTTTTCTGGAATGGCCCATCTCTGATTTCATAATTGGAACCAGGGACAAAAGTAGGATTTGTTCTGTGTACATTCCATGTATAGAACATACATATCCCATACACTAAAGGGTTGCTATATGCACTTCCAGCCTATTCCAATAGATGTGGAGTAACGTTGAGGACTTTAGCAAACATCTATGGCATTAAGCCTTTATTGTGTCAAGAATTCTGCTATGTGCTATGAAATACACAAAGAGAAGTCTGACATGGTCCTTGCAGTTTACAGTCTAGTTGGCAGGAGAACCCATATACAAATAATAATAATGTTAAATGATAAGGGTAAAAGAGAGGAAGAAGCCAAGGCATGATGAGGTCTGAAGAAGAAAGGATACTTCCATTTTGGCTGGTACAGACGGCCGGGCAGAGGGAGGGAATGGCAAAAAAAAAAAAAAGAGGTGGAGCGATGCCAGGGAAATATCTGAGGAAGATGGCTTTTGAAATGGAATTAAGAGTATGAGTAAAATTTCAACAGATGGAGAATGATCTGAGGGGTCCCAGAGGGGAATAAACAAGTTCTTGGTCTGGTAATGCCATTAAGACGTTTTGTTTTCTATTATCCTCATTTCACAGGTTTTCCATACAAATGGTGGACATAAAATGTTATTACCAATTGAGACTCAAACTTAAGAGGTGAGGCATAATTAAAGAACACCTTACTTTTTCCAGGAAATACGGCCAAGCTTCATAGTAATTTCAATTAGGAGATTTTTTTCTACCCCAGACACACATCTGCTCTCCAAATTGCAATATACTCTTTTGCTTCTGCTAATATAAATACAACATTAGGAAGAATTTAGCATTCACTATTTTCTTCAAAAGGAGAAACTTCTCACTTTTACTTTACTGAAACTGTTTAACTCATCCAAGTCAGTATTTCTAATTAGATTTTTAAAAGGGGGTGATGAGCTATCCAAAGAGCTGCTTATCCTCTAACCCAAAAAGTAAACTTAATTTAGGTTTTATGTCTCAGATGTTAAACACTTGAAAATCAGGGTATATATTTACAAAGATTTTAAACTGAAAGCCAAGTCTTAAGGAAAAATAACTAAAATCAAAATTTTGAACTTTCTCAATGATTGTCTATCTAATTTGTCCCATAAAGAAAACCTAGGAGATAATATCTTGATGATCACATAGCATTTTCAGAGTTACAAAGCATTTTATACACTCTCTTATTTGGACCCCACAACAATCCTTTACCTTATATACTACAAAAGTTATTTTCACCATTTTACCAATGAGGAAATTAAGGTTCAGGAAGGCTCTCACTTGTTCATAGTTATACAGCTAGTAAGTACTGGAGTGTAGTAAGAGCCAGTCCCCACTTCCTTCTACCTGTCTTCATATGGCATGAAGCTAGGACTTTTCACCATCCTGACTGCCCTCATAAATGCTATCCAGCTTATCAATGCCCGTAAAATGTGATTTGCCAAACTGCACACAATTCTCCAGTTTGGTTTTATCTGAGAACACAGAATACAAGTTCCACTATAACCTCTTTCTGGGAAGCTATTATGCTTGTTAATGAAACCTAAGATTACATTAGCTTTTTTGGGGCTATACTTGCACACTGTTGACTCACTGAGCTTTCAGTCTACTACCATCATCCCCCTCCCCAATCTTTTTTCAGATAACTTACCATGCCTTCCCTCATTTGTATGAAACCTATTTATTTAACCCACATTTAACATTCTATATCTCTATTAAATTAAATCTAACTAGATTCTACTCACTATTCTAGGCTACCAAGACCTTTTTAAAAAAATGCTATGACCTAGGATGTAATAGGGTACCGTAGAAACAGCACTGCCTCTGACATCAGAGGATCTGGGTTCAGAGCCCACTTCTCATATATGCTGACTTTCTAGTTGTTAATATACTTTTCCTATCATCTCCTCAGTGTATCAGATGTTTCTGAATGAACTTCAGAATGCTAGAGTTGATTTCAGAGGACCTGGATTCCAGTCCTGGACCTGACATTTACTCCGTCGAACAAAGCCCTTAAAGTGTGCAGTTCTCAGTCTCTTCATTTGTAAGATTGAGGGGGTTTTACAAAATAACCCCTAAGATGTTCCTGATCTCTCTAAACTAATGATCCTCTGATCTGTGATGCTGTGATCCTCACGCTGTTGGTTTTTTGTTTGTTTTTTGCTTTATGTTTATATACACCATAAAGGAAGGTGACCAAGGATCTCATGAAATGTTACTGGCTTTGGAAACATGAAACCCAACCCTCCAACTCCTTTACCTGCTCCTGCAAGGGAAGCTGTGAGATACCCTTTGATGTGACTTTGTTTTCTAGCACTATTTATAATGTCAATTTTGATATGGTTCAGCCCCTTTGGTAGCTTGATTTGTTGTTTGCTGCATTATAGGTTCACATTTAAAGTATTAATATTTAAATGAATATTGATAGGTATTGTAAAATCTGTGATTCTTAACACTCTATCTCCCTATCCACTTCTCTAGTTTAATCATGGTGGAAGGAAGCCATATGGGTGTTGAGAATCATTTATTTTTTCTTTGTTTCTTAGATTGCTGGGGTTAAAGGAATCATACAAACTTCTGTGCTTAGGTGAACTCACTCTCAGACTGTGTAGGGTCCTGTGGCTTTAAGCTGTAGGGAGAAAGTCAACCCAGGAGGGACAGACAACTCAGGAAGGAAATTGTGAAGGCACAAAGATAAACAATTTCTGATTTGGAAGAAAAATGGAGCTGTCTGACAGTACTGATATGGATATACAGTGAACGAATCGACTAAACTTTATTTTTAAAAGATTTGTACAGAAGATGGAAGCAAAAGACAGGTAATGTAAGATGAATACAAAGGAATAACATGATCCTTCAAGAAGAGTTAGGGGTGCTAACACTGAGAAAGAATTTAAACTACCAAGAAAAAGAAAGGACATACCCTATTCCCCTGCCTCTTTATTTCTTTTTTAAGGGAATAGAGTCTGTGGACTACAGGCTAGTGAGCTGGATTTCTTTTCCTGGCAAAATTCTAGGGTATATTTTTAAAGGGATAGCTCAGTGGTGATTTAGAAAATAAAACCATAATTAGAAAGCAAACATAGATTCATCAGGAAAAGATAATACCTAATGCAATTTATTTGTTAACAGGGCTATTACGCTTAAAGTTCAGGAAAATATAAGCTATTATTTATCCAGATTTTATTTTCATTTATTTATTTTGCTTTTTTTTGGGGGGGGGTGAGGCAATCGGGGTTAAGTGACTTGCCCAAGGTCACACAGCTAGTGTTAAGTATCTGAGGCTGGATTTGAACTCAGGTCCTTCTGACTCCAATGCCAGAGTCTATTCACTGTACCACCTAGCTACCCTAGATTTTATTTTTAAAACATTTGACAGATTTTGTCTTAATACCACAAACTTATTCCAACAAACACCCAAACATTAGCCACAAAGCAAATTCCTCCCAAAGGCAAGCAAAACCTCCCTATAATAATTGTAACTGATAGTACACGCCACTTTGCACTTACATAGTTGCAATTTCTAACTGAAGGGAATGTCTTGTGCTTTAACTTAATAATTTGATATTAACAGTGTCCACTAAATTTTACTTGAATTCTGTTTTCTTTTTTGATATCAAGTGTATAATATGGGTATATCAGAGATCTCTTCAGGCCAACTCTGTTGAACATGATTGCAAGAGAAAGAAAAGGAGAAGTTGTAGATATGTATGATGATTTCTGTTTACTACTGCAATTTTTTAAATGGATAAAATTGATAATATACAGAATTATAAATCATGAAAAAATAGTGAAATAATTTTTGAGTAAATCCTCTCTGTCTAATTAGTTAATAATAGGATTCTAATTCTGAAAAAATCAGATGTGTTAAATTTCCTCTCATATACTCTCCTTAAAGAATCAAAAGTTACTGCTGGGAAAACTGGAAAAGAGTATGGCAGAAACTAGGCATAGACCTAAATCTCACACCATATACCAAAATAAAGTCAAAATGGGTCCATGACTTAGATATAAAGGCTGATACCATAAATAAACTGGGAGAACAAGGAGTACTTTACCTATCAGATCTATGGAGAACAGAAGAATTCATGACCAAACAGGAGATAGAGAACATTATGAAAAGCAAAATGGATAATTTTGATTACATTAAATTGAAAAGTTTTTGCACAAACAAAGCCAATGCAACTAAGATTAGAAGGAAGGTAGAAAATTGGGAAAGAATTTTTACAAGCAGTCTCTCTGATAAAGG
Source organism: Phascolarctos cinereus (assembly GCF_003287225.1). Classification (NCBI taxonomy): domain Eukaryota; kingdom Metazoa; phylum Chordata; class Mammalia; order Diprotodontia; family Phascolarctidae; genus Phascolarctos; species Phascolarctos cinereus. The sequence continues at coordinate 61,329,676 of NW_027556180.1, forward strand.
CCTTATTTCTAAAATACATAGAGAATTAAAAACAAGTTTATAAGAATACAAGCCATTCCCCAATTGATAAATGGTCAAAGGATATAAACAGACAGTTCTCAGATGAAGAAATTAAAGCCATCTATAGTCATATGAAAAAATGCTCTAAATCATTATTGATTAGAGAAATGCAAATCAAAACAACTCTGAGGTACCACATCACACCTATCAGATTGGCCAACATGACAAAAGAGGAAAATGACAAATGTTGGAGAAGATGTGGGAAAATTGGAACACTAATGCATTGTTGGTGGAGCTGTGAAATGATCCAACCACTTTGAAGAACAATTTGGAACTATGCCCAAAGGGCTACAAAAATGTGCATACCCTTTGATCCAGCAATAGCACTTCTAGGGCTATATCCCAAAGAGATCAAACAAATGGGAAAAGGACCCACATGTATTTACAGCAGCTCTTTTTGTGGTGGCAAAGAATTGGAAATTGAGAGGATGCCCATCAGTTGGAGAATGGCCGAGCAAGTTGTGGTATATGAATGTAATGGAATACTATTTTGCTACAAGAAATGATGAACAGGCTGACTTCAGAAAAACCTGGAAAGACTTATATGGTCTGATGCTGAGTGAAGTGAGCAGAACCAAGAGGACTTTGTACAGAATAACAGCCACGTTATGCAATGACTAAGATTGTTAAACTGAACCCTTCTCAGCATTACGAGGATCTGAGACATCTCCAGAGGCCTCGGGATGGAAAATGCTGTCCACATCCAAAGAAAGAACTATGGAAGTCGAATCACTATCACTTATTTTCACCTTCTGTTGAGTTTTGTTTCATCTTTCTGATGGTTCGTCCTATTGGTTTTAATTTTCACTTACAACTTCACTAATGTGAAAACATGTTTAATGGGTATGTAAATGTAAAGCCTATATCAGATTGTGCGCAGTCTTGGGGAGGGTGGGGGGGAGGAAGGGGGATAAAAATTTTCAACTCAAAAGCATATGGAAGTGATTGTTGATAAATCAAAATATATTAATAAAATTAAAAAAATAAAAAAGTGGACAAAAAAAGAATCAAAAGTTATTTTCTTTTAACTTTAGACATCATGAATATTTTTTAGAAAATAAATTTATTAAGGGGCAGCTAGGTGGCACAGTGGATAGAGCACTGGCCCTGAAGTCAGGAGGACCTGAGTTCAAATCCAGCCTCAGATCAAACACTTGACACTTACTAGCTGTGTGACCCTGGGCAAGTCACTTAACCCCAATTGCCTTGAAAAAAAAAGTAAAATAAATTTATTAGAAAAATTCCTGTAGACACATCCTCTAGGTTGACTTTTCATACTGTTTTCATCCTCATATTTCTCCTAACCAGTTTTAAGTTTGTTGTCTCGGCCTCTTTCATGAGGTCTGTTTTTGTTAGTTCATATTTTTCTTAGACTTTTTAAAATTGAGCCCTGCCATCATTATTTCAGCATTTATATTTTTAAATTAAATTCTCTATTAATTTTTTTAAATTTCTGATGATAATAATAATAATAATAACTAATGTACCTTTTTAAGCCTTACAAAGCACTTGAAAAAATATTATTTCACATTTATCCTCACAACAACCCTGGGAGGCAAGTGCTATCATTATCCACATTTTACATTTGAAGAAACTGAGGCAGGTAGAGGTGAAGTGACTTGCCCAAGGCCCCATAATCATCAGCGGTCATATCTGAATTCAGTTCTTCCTGACTCCAAACCCGGTGTTCTACACACTATGATGCTCCCTAGTTGCTCTAGATTGTATTACTGTACTTGTACTGTGGCTCAGGGGCATGAACCTTACAAGATGGTTCTCTGAATGCTCAGCAGCTTTTCAGGGCAGATGTGTAAAGTGTGTGACTCTTATGCTTCACTGCTGGGGTCAAGACTGTCCTGAAGCAATCTGAGAGGCAACAGAATGTTCCTTTTTTTTAGTCTGGTAAATAGTTCTCCTATTTATAGCTGTTTCTGTTTTATTTTTTATCCATAGGTACAGGCAGACATCTTAGGTTCTCCGAGATACATACACTACTTAATCAACAATGACTAGAATTAGAAACAGCACATTTAGAATTGGTATATATTCATATGTACATTGGGTATCCTCTCATACAGGCTCTTTGCATACAGAAACAATTTTTTTTGTCTTTGTATCACCACCACCAACTCCTACACAGTAGGCATTTAATAAACATTTGCAGAGCAGCTAGGGGGCACAATGGATAGAGCACCTGCCCAGAAGTCAGGAGGACCTGAGTTCAAATCCAGCCTCAGATCAAACACTTGACACTTAACTAGCTGTGTGACCCTGGGCAAGTCACTTAACCCCGACTGCCTAAAATAAATAAATAAACATTTGCTGATTAAGAATTAATTTTATTCTCTCCCCCTTTTCAGTAAAAATAGGTTATTTGTGGAAGACTGTTCAATCAGATTGAAAGTTTCATGAATAAAAGACATTTTAAATCGTTTTTCAATAGTTTTAATCCTTTCTAAATGTCTATTGCTATTTGTTGTCTAAATTATTAAACTTCTTTTCACAGACAGAGAATAAAAAATTCTTGTCAGATGTTAGTGATTCTAGGTCTTAACAGAAGATCAGTTTATGAAGATTTTGAAGCCCCATTTTTGGAGCTGTCTGTAGAATTCTTCCAGGTAAATTAATAATTGGTGTAAATAAGTGCTCTTAAAATGTGTCCATATGCAAACAGTGTAATACAGTTAGGAGTGAAATTTTCAGCGTATACAAAATATATGGAAACAACATTCCTTTATCTAAGAATGTGGCAAGTAGCACAAAGCATTTTGTTATTTCACTTAGTTTTCCCTTTAGTTGAAATGTTCATTGGTAAAACAATATTACAAAATAGGCTGAGTAGCTATTACTACAGTTATTTTATAATGAAAATTACTTTACTGGGCAGTGACAAAAGTTTTATAGGTGTTGCTAAATGACAACTTAAGGAATTCAATTGTTCTTTATAAATGTCTGAAATCCTTGGGCTTTTTAACAAGGTACATTGAGAAGATACTTTCTCTATAGAATTGTGTACTTTCTCATCTATCATGTATTTTTCCTGTTCTCCTTAATGTTGATCAGATTAGAATTAGAAAGAGTACATAAGCAATGCGCAGAATCTTTATAGTGTTGGTTACTAGACTAATTCAGCTTCAGAGGTATGATGTTTCAGACTTAGGTATTATGGTTCAAAAGCATCATTTGACCCACAGATTGGATTTGTGTTTATTTTTTAAAGAACTACTAAAATTATGATCCTCTCAACAACTCACATAAAATATTTATAATACATTTTTAAAATATTGGCATAATTATGATCAAGAGTGTATAAGTAAAAATAAAAACACTGACACATTTCACATTTTAGAATGTCTTCTATACGTAAAAAAGTTAACCATAGTTTTCTTTTAAATTACACCTGGCAATAATTTTTAGCTGAAAACAGTGTTTCAGTTTATATAAAGAAAGTAGAAACAATAATAAATGAAGAAATAGAACAAGTGATACACTGCCTGAACAAATCGATCGAGGAGCCAATGGGTTGAGAGAGAACTAATTTCCAAACACATGAAGAACATGGTAGAAATGGAGAATTCTAGGCTCATGCATATGCTAAAAAATGGAAAGACAGAAGGTACATTTAAAAAGTGCTGAAAGGTTAATAGGTTCTGGAAGTTTTGCATCTTTGAAATTAATTATGGCTTTACAAATATGGATGTAGGCTCTTCACAAGGAAATAATAGAGTATCATTCTGTTAATATACTTTTTTCTTGAGGGAAGTTTAATGTGGTCTCAGTATGATTTTGGTCAAATATTATTTTTGATTTTAGACTTTAGTAGGAAAGTTCTTAGAATTTTAAGCATATGTTAAAGATCACTGAAAGGTAAGATAGAACAATCAGAAACTCTTACTTTCCAAAATTTGAGAGAAAAGTTAAATGCTTCACTTTTTGGAGGTAAGCTGTATTATTGATGTTTATATTTAGGTTAAGGGATTTTAGAAGTGTAAGATACTTCCAAGACTCCTACCACTATATCATACTACATCCTTTTGTCTTTATTTTCCTAGAACAGTGACTTTAGAAAAGACAGAGGCTACAGAGGCAATTAAAACTTAATAAGAGAAACTACAGGAAGCAGTTGGTTTTATGATATTTGCATTGTCACCAAATTCGTTTTTAAAGTAATAACTAATAAAAATATGCACACAAACACATCTGATACTTTATGCCTCCTGTCAAAATTGTTAATAACAATTTTATATAAACCCTATTTTACTAAAGGAGTTAGGGAATGTTTCTAAGTACATCTGAAACACCTAAGGTATAAGTGAAGGAAAAGAAAAGGTGAAGGATTCATGGAAAAAGAGCAATCTGATTCATAGTAGTAATTGCCTGAGGTGCCAAAGTTGTTTCAGCAGTCCAGATGAGAGATGATGAAGGCTTGTACTAGGGTGGTAATTGTGTGAGTAGCGTGAAGGAGAATGTATACAACACATTTTGGGGGGACAGAAACAAGATTTGGTAAGTGACAGACAGTCAGGTACCAAATACTGTAATCAAGCAGCAGTCTTGCTTACCTGATAACAGTACTGAACTTGAAATTCCAAAGAGCTGGGCTCAAATTCTTCTTATGCCACTTTTATGTTCCTGGGCACGTTACTTATCATCACTGAGCTCCAGTTTCCTCATCTGTAAATTGAAGAGTTGGGCCTCAGGGACCTCTAAGATCCCTTTCAGCTCTGGAATTATGATCCTTTCTCTGTGTCTCTGACCATTACTCTCATGACTGGAATGCTCTCCTTCCTTACTCCAGCCTCTTGGGATTCTTGTTTTCTTTGAAGATTCAGATCAAGTTTTACTTTCTGCCAGAGCAGTGGATAGAATCTGTACTCAAGAAGACCTGAATTCAAATCCACCCCTAAACACACATGTGTGGCCCTGGGCAAGTACCTTCAACTGTTAATCTCTGTTTCCTCAGTTGTAAAATAGGGATAATAGCACTTGCCTCCCAGGCTTGTTGGGAAGATCAAATTAGATTATATTTTTAAAGTGTTTAGCACAATGCATGGCACATAGTAAGTGCTATGCAAAGGTAATTATTGCTATTATTGTTATGATTATTATTTAATATAAAATCAAGATTTTTCTCCTTATATTTGTTTTAACTACTTTCCCCACATTATAGGAAGAAATGTGGGGATATGAACTAGTCTGAACAGTAAATAGTGCCAGAATGTCATTTTTACTTCTGTTGTCAAATAATTTTTTCTTTTTCTTACATCATTGCTGACCAGTCTTTTCCTATTACACTCAAAATAAGAGAACCATATGCAATATATATTACATATGGTTCTCTTATTTTGAATCAATCAATATATTGATTTTCTTCCTAATTGTTATCCTAAACATTGCCACCATAATTAAGTTTTGTTTCTTATAGGATATTCATAGCAACCATATATCTAATACTAGAATTACAGTGGATAAATGAATCAGAGGTTCTCCTCTAAAATACTGATGTCATTTTGAAAAATTGTTTCACTATAACATGTTCTAACTTTGATATTTTGAGATCTCTGACTCATAATTTGACTTTTTAATACATTACACAATTTCCCCTTAGGGAAAAATTCAGACTTATTTAGTATCTAATTCTAGTTGGGTTTTTTTAATTGCATAATTAAACATCATAATGGAGACCACTAATTGCAGCATTAATCAATAGTCTTTGTAGAGCAGAATATTTATGTTTATACTCATGTTATTTTTTAAGATTCGCAATAGTCTTTGTAGAGCAGAATATTTATGTTTACACTCATGTTATTTTTTAAGATTCGCTGTAATCCATTTTTTCTTTCTAATTCTAGGCTTTGCCTGCATGTACAAGTTATTCAGCCACGTGCCAAATGTTTGAAAACAATATTTGGATTTATGAGCTCATATCTAAGGGCACAAAGTAAAATCTTTGTTTCTAAGGAAGAAGGAAAGAATCCAGCTGATTATATTCAGGTAAGTATTAGTACATCTTCGTTTGAGTATTTAGTTAGCTTTTTACAAGGTTATGAAAATAGGCACATTTAAGAGCTTTTTTTAATGCCCTTATACCTTTCCATAAACAGGTTTGGACTTGACCATTCCATAAAGGAACACAACTGCTGGAATAGCTTAAGTATTTGGACAACAGCGCTAAATTTGTGAGTCTTGCATTTTCCGTCAGGGACCTAGACATAGCTGATGACTTTGATATGTTAATAACTCTTGGCTGGGCCTCCTTATTGAAATAAGTACTCCTAAGAATGGAATTATATCATATAACTTATGAATATTCTAGTTGTTTGGGGGCATTAGTATTTCACAAAGAACACATGATTATGTTCTTAGAGTTACAGTGACTCTTTAAAATTTCTAAGCAAAACCAGAAACATTACAAAATAAATTATCATAATTTTTTAGTTTGTGTGTATTTTAATTCAGATAACTAACTTTTGTACACTCATTTTTAGCTAATACTATCATAGTTCTTGACCTGGCTTTATTGCCTAGCCATTAAGATGACTCTCTTTATCATTTTCTCACTGCACATAATTGTGTACAACTACAACAAAGTGCTTTCCCAATCTTTAAATAAAGAATTACACAGAATTTAGGTGTGTAGCCCAACAGAATCACAGTCACAGAATTCAAGAGTTGGTTAAGGGGAGCTCAGTGGCCATCCAGTTCATCACACACATAAAAAGAATCCTTGCCATAACATTGTACAAATGGTGAGCCAACTGTTTGAAGATTACCAATGAAGTGGAACCCAACTACTCCTGGGCCATCATATTCCAGTTCTAGACTGCTTTAACTGTCAAGAAGTTTTTCCTGACAACATGATTAAATCTATCTGTCATTTAAAAATTAAATATGTAATAAATTTTACATGTTACTTCCAAAACATTTCTACTTGTTCATCCTTCATAATTTCCTTCTGTTCTCTTTTGTGCATTTTAATAAGTACTCATTAGCATTTTTTAGCAATATGGTTGCAATCCTCAGCCTTTGACCACTTTTATTTAAAATTACTCCTAACCCTACCCCTATCCCCCAAAATAAACTTGTAAAAAGAAGCATAGTCAAATCAAAACAAATCCACACAATGGGCATGTCCAAAATGTATGTTTCTTTCTGCATGCTGAGTCTACCTCTCTTTCAGGAAGTAGATGAGCGATATACTTTATTATAGGTCCTCTGGAAATGTGGTTTGTTATTGCATTCATCAGAGTTCTTGAGTCTCTTAAAGCTGTTTTTCCTAACAATACTATTGTCTTTGTATTAATTATTCTCCTGGTTCTGCTCACTCTGTATCAGTTTATACCGTCCAGGATTCTCTGAAATTGTCTGTCATCATTTTTCTTTTTAATGTTTTAAGTTATTAGATTTTTAAAAAAATTTTGAGTTCCAAATTCTTTCCCTCCCTCCCATCCCTACCCCACCCATTCGGAAGGCAAGTATATCAAGTATAACCACGAAAGCATGTGAAACAAATTTTCATATTAGCCATATTGCAAAAAAAAAAAAAGGCAAATGTTTTGTCATTTCCTAATATACAACAATATTCTTATAATCATATACCACAGTTTGTTCATCTATTCCCATCCTAATTGATGGAAATTTTATCCCATCCTTAGATTCTAGCTCTTTTCATTCCTGAGTTTGTTGCTTTTGGAGTTTTAGGAAATGATCAGTGAGTTTTTCTATTTTGCTTCTACAGGTTTTGTTTATGATGTCTTGAAATACAGTGTCTCGACTTTTTTAATGATTATTTTCTGGAATCCAGTGTTTTTTAAACCATTTCTTTTTGTCTTGCTTCCCAGGCCAGTTGTATTTGATATCCTACAGATTACATTTTTTTTTTACTGCTTCAGTCGTGATTTTGTTCTAATATTTCTGGCAGTGTCTGAGATTTACTGATTTCTCTTTGATGTATTCTAGTTTTTAGGGAGACAGTTCCTTAAGAAAAGCTTACCACTTTCACTGATAAGCTATTTATTCTTTCTCTTTCCCCCAGAGTCTTCATCTTATATATTTTCATTTCTTCTATGTCTCCATGCAGTCCTTGTGGAAAATCTTTTTTTTTTTTGAGTCCCTCTTTGCTTGTTATAGTTATTCTCCCCTACATTTGGGGGAATCTCTAGATCTACAACAATTTTGTATACTCAGTGTCTCCTTTGGTTTTCTCATCCGTTCAGCTATAGTTTCTGAAGCAGAGCTTTGCCAGGGCTAGTCTCTGACCTTACCTACACTTTGCTAAAAATGGGATACTAATTAATAATCTTGTCAATAAAGGAAATGTGCTTAGTTTGATATGACTTGTTCTTTTTTTTCTTACATTTTTTATTTTTTTCTCAATTACATGTAAACAAAAAATCTTAACTTTTTTTTTTAAATTTTGAGTTCCAAGTTCTTTCCCTCCTTTCTTCTTCTCCCCCCTCCTTGAGAAGGCAAGCAATTTCATATAGATTATACATGTGCATTTATGTAAAACTTTTCCATATTAATGATGTTGCAAAAGAAAACACAGACCAAAAAACCAAAAGAGTAGTAAAGATAATTTTTAAAAGTATGCTTCAATCTGCATTCAGACTCCATTAGTTCTTTCTCTGGCAGTGGACAGCATTTTTCATCGTAAGTGTTTTGGAAGAGTTTTGGATCATTGTATTGTTGAGAACAGCAACGTCATTTTCAGCTGATCATCATACAATATTGCTGTTATTGTGTAATATGTTCTTCTGGTTCTGCTCATTTCATATTGCATGAGTTCATATAAGTCTCTCCAGGTTTTTTCTGTGAGCATCCTGCTCATCACTTCTTATAGCACAATAGTATCCCATTCTAAGCACACACCACAACTTATTCAGTCATTCCCCAAATGATGGGCATCTCCTCAATTTCCAATTCTTTGACACCACAAAAAAAGCTGCTATATATATTTTTGTACATATAGGTTCTTTTCCTTTTTCTTTGTTCTCTTTGGGATATAGATCTAGCAGTGGTATTACTGGGTCAAAGGATATGCACAGCTTATAGCCTTTTGGGTATAGTTCAAAATTGTAATACAGAAAAAAACAACAAAATTGCAATACAGAATGGTTGGATCAGTTCACAACTCCAAGAACAGTGAATTAGTGTCCCAATGTTCCCACCCCCTTCAACATTTGTCATTTTCCTTTTCTGTTAGATTAACCAATCTGATAGGTGTGTACCTCAGAGTTGTTTTACTTTGCATTTCTCTAATCAATGCTGGATGTGACTTATTCTTAATAAAGCCAGCCTATTAAGGACAGAATAATACACACACTCAATTGGGTATGGAAATCTTTCTTACCCTCCAGGAAAATGGGGGGGAGGGGACAAGAGAGCAGGAAGATGATAGAGGGGAGGGCAGACTGGGCAGGGGGTAATCAGAAGCACACACTCCTAAGAAGGGGCAGGGTCAAAAGAGAGAATAGAATAAATGGGAGGCAGGATAGGATTAAAGGAAATATACTTAGTTTTTCACAACATGACTACTATGGAAGTGTTTTGCACGATTACACATGTATAACCTGTACTGAGTTGCTTGCCTTTTCAATGGGGGGAGAGGGGGAGAAGACGAAGAGAGAAAATTGGGAACCCAAAGTTTTAAAAACAAAAGTAAAAAAAAAAATTGTTTTCACATGCAACTGGGAAATAAGATATACAGGAAATGGGATATAGAAATCTATCCTGCCCTACAGGAAAATTGAAGGGGAAGAGGATAAGAGAAGTGGGGGTTGAGAGATAGAAGGGAGGGCAGATTAGGAGAAGTGGTATTCAGAATGTACGCCATCTTGGGGTGGGAGAAAGGACAAGATGGGGAGAAAATTTGGAACTCAAAATCTTGTGGAAGTGAATGTTGAAATCTATAAAAAAAAACCAACCAGTGTTTGTTGAGAAAAAAAATAAAATAAAGCCAGCCTAGCTTTTTGGAATCACCACTTCACTTTTCAGATGTTCATCAGCCATCCTTTTACTAACCAGTTATAGAATTTTCCCAGAAAATGAACCATTTGGCCTCCCTTTAAAAAAAAAAACTCTGGAAAATATTTGCTTTTCTCCAGTCTTAGAGTACTATTACTAACTTTCATGATCATTCATGTATCCAACCCATCATTATGGTAGATTCACATAATGATTTCTCTCAAATATAAAATTTCACACATAATACCTATCTTAATATTGGCAAAATTAGATTTTATCAAAATGTCTTTTTTTTTCTTGTAAGGGTTTACTGAATCTGAAGACTGGGTTTGATCATTTCCTCCAAAAATCATTGACCGGTTCTTTAAACAGATAATTGCACATGACCAAGTATTTTCTCAACCTCAACTCTAGATCCCCAGAATACCTCTCATTATTTATTAATGATAAGCTAAAAAAAGAGAGTCAAAGGACTAAGTATAAATACATTTGAGGCTATATAAAAGTAAACTAGACTGACATGTTAAAACACAGAAAAGACAGTTATCTTTTATGATTGAGGCACAAATGTATTCTATGAAATCTTTTATGGATTAGTATGACATTTATACATTGTGAAACATAAGTATTTTTTATATTTCAATCAGCACAATAGGTATCAAGACCAAACTATAAAACACTACAAAGCTATGGAACATTTTTCTTGGTGAATGAGGCTGCAACTACCACAAATGTCATGTCTTTTTTTTTAAACAGCTTTATCAATGTCACCTACACTTTATAATGTTGGAAATATTCAATAGGGTAAAAGTTATGAATTCTCAGGTCTATTAAATAGATGACATACTAGACACATGATTGATACAGAGTTATATAGTATATGGCAGCATCATGTGTTAAGTTAAGGGACAGTCAGTCATCTAGCATTTATTAAACACCTACTATGTACCAGGCACTGTGCTAAGCTCTTTCACTTTTCAAAGAAAAGTTTAAAAAAAAAAACCAAAACAGTTTCTCTTCTCAAGGATCTCACAGCCTGATGGAGGAGACAACATAGAAACAATTATGTAGACTCAATGTCATGAAAGCCTAAAGGAAAGAGAGTATCAAGGAGAAAAGAGTGATCAACAGTGTCCTAAGCTGCAGAGAGGTCAAGAAGGATGAGGACTAAGAAAAGGCTATTAGACTGGACAATTAAGAGATCATTGGTATCTTTGGAGAGAGGAGTTTCAGTTAAACGATAAGGCTGGAAGCCAGACCATCTTAAGAGGAAAGGAAGTGAAGGCATCAATTGTATACCTCCTCAAGGAGTTTACTGTAAAAGGGAGACGAGCTCTAGGACAACAGCTAGTAGGATTGGCATGGCTCAAGTATAAATTTTTTAAGGATGGGGGAGACATGGGTATGTTTGTAGGCAGTAGAGAAGCAGCCAAGATACAGGAAAACAATTAAAAATAAGTGATAGTAGAGGTAATCTCATGGAGAAGATGGGATGGAATGGAATCATTGTACATGTAGAGAACTTTACCTTGGCGAGGAAAATAGGCCACCTCTTCATGGAGAAGATAGTGGCTTAAGATATCTGAGTGATATGAGATGAGGAGAGGATAAGGAGTCCTTAGCAAATGGCCTCTTTTCAATGAAATATGAGGCCAGGTTCTCAGCTGAGTGAATAGAAGGAGAAGGAGACTGGGGAAGTTTGAGGAGGGATGAAAAATTTTTGATAGAAACTGGACCTGTGATCTCATTGTTATCAGAAGAAGCCAACATTGGTTGGCACTTTATCAGCAACATAATCTTAGAGAATTGCCAAAAGCATTGGGAGATTAAATGATGTGTTTGGGATGACCATACATAGTATATTTCAGAGGCGGGCCTTAGACCCAAGTTTTCCTGTCTATGGGGCCAGCTCTTTGTCCACTCTTCCAAGTTTCCCATGTGTTGTTGGATCCTTTTAGGATCCCTAACTATTGTTGCTAAGCTAGAAAAAGAGGAATAGGAATATCTATCAGAATACAAATCTAATATATGTGCATTAGTTCTGGTACAGTTGAGATATGTCAAGGGAATAGTTTGACTTTTTATATTTACCTTTTTTATCATGATGAATGAGAGATTGCTACAGGTTTTCAAAACATGAAGTTAACTCATTTGGTTTTCCCATATTCTGTAGAAACAGAGGAAGTCTATCATCATGCTACTGGAGAGACATCTTCAGTAGCATTTAGAAAAAAGTGTTTTGTGACTCTCAGGTAGACCGGATGTGGACTTATTAGTAAGGGAAGAGGGAGAAGTGAGGAAAATGGGAGTCGATTAGTGGTAAAGTATATATGAAAAGCAAATAAGGAAACATGCTAAGTGCAACTATAGTTGCCTGATATACATAGAGCAAGAGGTTCTCTTCTAGGTATTGGAGTCCCTATGTATTTGTTATGTGGTAGTTTTGTTCTTTCCATAGAAATCAAATTTCTGAATTATTTCAATTAATTTTATAGCTTACAGAACAAGAAGTAGAAGCAACATTGGATAAATAATGTTGGATAACGGTCCTATTTAGGTTTATCCAAGAGAAAAATGCAGTTGAACGTTATTTTAAACAACATTTGGCACAAAGATTTTTTACAAATAAAAGTGCTTCTGATGACTCAGAAAAAAAAATATGATATCTAAATTAAAAGTAAGATAGATTGTAATACTCATTAACATTTTTTCCCCATTAACATTTAATGCAACAGGGGCAGCTAGGTGGTACAGTGGATAGAGCTCCAGCCTTGGAGTCAGGAAGACCTGAGTTCAAATCTGGCCTCAGTCACTTGACACTTACTAGTTGTGTGACCCTGTCACTTAACTCAGATCATCTCAACAACAACAACAAAAAAAAACATTTAATGTGATAGTTGAGCACAAGTAACTTATGATTGTGCACATGGTGATGTGTGATCGAAAACATTTTAAGTGAATTTTAATTTGCAAATTCTTTTTTTCTCCTTCCAGTTAATGTAGAATGTTTCTATAAGATATTCTTCTCTAGAATTAATAAAATCCTAAGAATCCCAGTATCTTTTATAGTTCACTTAGTGCTGCTTGAATACTCTTCCTTCCACTGTCTATTCCCCCCAGCTAACCAAATTTAGTAGAAATAATGCACATTTCAAAAGCTTTATTTTGGTCTTGTTACTATTTTCCTTAAAGTAAATTAATAAAGATTAGCCTTACTCTTGACAAGCACTTCATATTTAATTTTCTATTAAAAGAGTAAGAGTTATCTTAATGAATAAAGATTCAGTTCTTGCATATGTGTCCTTTATGTCCAATGATTCAATGTGGATATCAGTTCAAATCAAAACTGGAAGACATGTTCAAGGATATGAACATCTCAAATACAACTATGGATCAATTCAGGCAGCATCTACGGGCTACAGGGGTAACACTCTACTTTATTTCATATATGTTTATACATATATTCTTTTAACGTAATCTTTTTCACATTTTGCTTCATAAGCCAGATGAATAAAGTCTTCCCCTTTTAAAGTAAGTTAACTCTATTCTACTCCACTAAGACATTTATTTGATTCCTTTGTTGGAGTATTAAATGTCGAGTATTTTTTCAAGGAGCTTTCTTTCATAGCTCACAAAACTTTTCAAAATCTTTGATTATTCCTTAAAGATAAAAAGCTTTTGTTCACAGCTCAATTACTTTGCCATTTAAAAAATATTATTCAAAGCAAAACAGTATAAAATTGTTGCTAAAACTAAAACAGGCATGTTGTCCAAAATATATTGCTAGAAAAAAGAATGAGATCTAGCTTTTTTTCACTTAGTCCTAAGCATCATCCCTCTAAACTATATGATCTCAGACAAATCACCTTTTGTCACTCAGCTATTCTGTCTCTAAAATCAGAATAAAGACAAGACTAATTTATTTATACTTAAGTGGGGATTTTCAAAATAAATTGAGAATGCTGATTTTAATTGGTTAAAAAAAATTAAAGTACTCTGTAATGTTAGACATAATCCAGCGGAATCTGATATAAATTCCCCACACTAGAAACTGTATTACTACAATAATGTTATAGTAGTTTATTACTAATAATTGCCTTTTGGAAAGAAAACGATTTAAGTGCTTACTATGTGCTAAGCATCCTATATATACATATATAAAACCTTTCAAATTTGTGGCTAAAACTTTGAAAAATCATGCAGCTTTCTTAGCTCCATACACAATATTCTGCAAAGATTTTAAGGACATTGATAGTGGGTGATCCATTTTTATGAAGAATGCATACTACCACTTAGGCTTAGGCAACTCAGTTAAATTCTTTCCTTGAAAAATAGTAGTATGCTTAAATGTAATTAAGTCACATCACATCAATATTCAGCTTAACTCCACATTCCTTGGTGTTTATACTTATGAATGATTACCACTTAGATTGTCCACACTGGTTACAAAACTTGTTTATAGTTTATAATTTGTGTTATAGTCCTTTTGGATTTAAGGCAGAACGACAGCTCCAAGTAACATAACTTAATTACTAATAATTTTTTGATGCCAAAACAAAGGATACTAATAAAGAATCTATAGTCTTTCATGGGAAAGAACTGGAAATTCTGTGATAAATCTATAATCAAGCAAACATTTTGGTACTGGTTCAAAAATGGAAGAGTAGATCTGTGAACAAGACCAAGCAAAAAAAATATCAAAAAATGGAATCTGGTATTTGACAAACTTGGGAAAGAACGGCTTCTTTGACAAAAATCATTAGGAAAACTGGAAAGCAATTCTGCGGCAATTAGGTGTGTACCACACTTTTACACCACATTCCAAAGTAAACAAAATGAATTTGTTACCTGAATGTAAAAGATCATACCATAAACAAAGGATACAGTGAAAATCTGTGCCAAGATGTGACATAAGCGTCCCATTCCCCTTTATCCAAGGTCCATATCAGAACTGGTCAGCTCTGCTGCAATTGAACAGCAGCGTGTTGGCTCTTTAACTTTGGGATCCATACTATATTGGACCCAGAAACCCCCGCCCAAAAAAAAAAAGAAAAAAGGAAATTTTTTTTTCCCTCCACAGGAACCAGTCTGGGGTAATACCTGGGTAACTTTGACTGTACCAATCATGAATAAACACAGCAGGTGATTCATTTAGTATATCTCCCCAAATCCCACTTTGGAGGTGAGTATTCAAGCAGACCAGGTTGCTTCACATCACAGATTCATTATCAAATTAGAGGCATTCTCAGACACTAGTTGCTTTTTTTTTTCTCCTATCTTCATTCATTCATGGATTTGCTCAACAATTATTTATTGAATATGAAACAATATTTTCATACAGTGCAATTTCTTGATGTTTAAGCTGACAGTGAAACTTCTCCAGCCCTTTCTGCTGTAGTTACTAGTACAGTAATAGTATTTATGATGGAGAGGACAGGAAAGGAACAGAAGAGATTTGGGGTCAAGATAAATAAGATTAGACAACGTGGTTTCACTATAAATACTTTTTCTCTTTATTTCTGGAATGTGTATTTAATGCATTTAACAAGTATTATTAGGCAGACAAATTTTTCTTTTTTTTTTTAATCTCCCTATTTTCATGTATTTTGAGGGCTTTGGGGGAATAATATAGATAATATATATGGAACAGGCCATAATGACATTCTTGAGTAGGTTAATTCTCTTATAATACTTGTAGAATGAATACTATATCATTTAAAAAATGTTATATTTGTGAATAACACGTTTTGGTACTCTGTTGTTGGATAAGAAAACCTCATTCTAAAAGGACCCACAAAAATATTTATAGCAGCTCTTTCTGTAGTGGCAAAGAATTGGAAATTGAGGGGATGCCCATCAACTGATGAAGGGCTGAACAAGTTGTGGTATATGAATGTAATGGAATACTGTTGTGCTGTGAGAAATGATGAGCAAGCGGACTTCAGAAAAACCTGGAAAGACTTGTATGGACTGATGCTGAGTGACGTGAGCTGAAATAGGAGAACATTGCACACAGTAACAGCCACGTCATGCGATGACTAACTTTGATAGACTTAGCTCTTCTCAGCAATGCAAGGATCTGAAACATCTCCAAAACTCTCATGATGGAAAATGCTATCTACATCCAGAGAAAGGACTATGGAGTTGGAAAGCAGATCAAAGCATGCTCTTTTTTTTCTCTCTTCTGTTTTGTTTCGTTTCTTCTTTCTTGTGGTTCCTCTTATTGGATCTAACTCTTCTTTACAACAGGACTAACGTGAAAATATGTTTAATAGGAATGTATATGTAGAGTCTATATCAGATTGCACACCATCTTGGGGAGGGAGATTGGGAGGAAGGGGGAGAAAATTTAAAACTCAAAAGTTTATATAAGTGAATGTTGAAAACTAAAAACCAATTAATAAAAAATTTTTTTTTAAAAAGGAAAATTTCATTCTACTCAACTCTATTACAGAGAAAAGAAAGGCCAGTCATTAAAGACACTGATTTAATCTGAATTTGGTTTCCTTTTGTGTTCCTTTCTTCTTGGGGCTGATGAATTCACTTCAGCATGGATTCCTGACAATTGTACACAGTTGTATCCTGTATCAATAGCATATCTGCTAACTATTTGTTAAGTATGATACTCTGGGGGACTGTCATTATAACATTTCATGGAAAACCCATCTGCAGATCCATCTGAAAATTCTAATTACTCTAATAATATTATTTACCTCTGGGATTTTTCCTAATTTTTAATCCCTTGGTTTTTGCTTATGCCAAGAAACTTAGATTTCAGGCCTCCTGCCCTGTTTTAGGCATTAGTATGATCTTTGCACTATTGGAAGTTTCAAAGGGAAAAATGAGTTTTCTGAAGAACTGGAAAGCCCATGTAGAAGATCTCCAGACTTGAAGAAAAAGAATCTCACATTTGTTTTCAAATGCTTTAAATGATTTCAGTGGTTTTTCCCATTTCCTTTAACAATCACATAACAAGTACTTTACCATTGAAGCTGAAAGGCTCTGATGGCATTTGTGATACATATCACTTATCAGAGTCTGCCCTTTGTCTGTCGTATGGACACAATTTTTGAGACTCTATCATTGTACCACCACAGCTTCTACTGAAAATATAAATAATACAGATCTAGAATTGGTTGAAAGATGTTAATACAAACAGGTCACTGAGTACTTGGCTAAGTTTTTAAATGCCATCCAACATCCTCTTGGTTTTATATGCCACCTATCTCCCCCCCACCACATCATTATTTATTCATTTATTGTGTTAAATTTTTTTTAAATTTTGAGTTCTGAATTCAATCCCTTCCTCCTGCCCCTCTCCCACCCATTGAGAAAGCAAGAAATGTGATATCAATTATGCATGTGAAATCATGCAAAACATATTTCATGTTAGCCATATTGCAAAAAAAAAAGGCAAGAAAAATAAAGTTAAAAACATGTTTCAATACGCATTCAGACTCCATCAGTTTTCTCACTCTGGAGGTGGACAGCATTTTTTATCATAAGCCCTTCAGCATTGTCTTGGATCATTGTATTGATCAGAATAGCTAAGTCATTTGCTGTTGATCAGCACTACAATTTGCTGTTACTGTATAGAATGTTCTTTCGCTCACTTCCCTTTGCATCAGTTCACATAAGTCTTTCCAGGTTTTTCTTAAATCATTCTGCTCATCATTTCTTATATATGCTGCCCATCTTGAGTGTAGAAAGAGTACAGGTTCTAAACATTCAGTTCGTTAATCTAAATATCCTTTCTTGTCAAAACTTAGAGGTTGGTTAATAGTATCATGCTATAGATATACAGCCTGCTATAGAGAGGCCAAAGAAAATGAAGACTGAAAAAAGCTTGGTTTTGAGTTTGGTAATTAGGAAGCCATTGGTAACTTTGTGGATTAGATTTGAAAGCCAAATTATAAGGGACTGGAGATAATGGGTATAGGACTATTTTTTCAAGAAGTTTGATTGTGAAATGGAGTAGAGAAATATAACTAACTATATGGAATAAAGAAGCATCAAAAGCAAGCTTTTTAGGACTGAAGAATACTGAATATGTTTTTAGGCTAAGGTGAGTGAATGAATGTAGATAGGGATAAGGTATCTGGGTGTCTGCAGTAAGGTCCTGGAAGAGGTAGTAAAATGGAGTCAGGACCTCAAGATAAAACAAGTGTGGAGAAAGGATACCTGAGAACTCCAAAACAGAAAAGGAAGGTGGAAGAATGAATGAGTATTGATGCTGAGAATCCCTCCTCAGCTAAAAGTGATCTTTCTTTCCTTAGTTGTTTTTTTTTGTAGCACTTCAGATTTCTTATTTCCCCTTACCACATTCTACATTATTTTAAATTGCATTTTTTTTTTGTTTGTGATCTGGAGGTGTGTTTTTTTTTTCAGGTGCTTTTGGATAGCTTGCATTTCTTCTTTGGGAAATACCCCTTCATATCCTTTGATCATTTCTCTACTGGAGCATGGCCCTTGTTCTTATATAGTTGTCTCAATTCACCATAATATCTTAAATACCAGACTTTCATCAGACAAATTTGTTGCAAAGATGTTCCTCAGGTAACATTCTCCTCTAATTCAAAGTGCATTAATTTGCTTTTCAAAAAGCTTTTTAACTTTATGCTTGTCATTACTCATAGCACAACAGTATTCCATCACAATCGCATACCATAACTTGTTCAGTCATTCCTCGACTGATGAGTCCCATTCATTTTTTAACTTCTAATTAGTAAGTTTTTCCTTGGAGCAAACCTAACTTAGTCTTTCTGTAGCTTCCAATCACTGCTTTTAGTTGTCCTTTGGCACCAAGCAGAACTCTTTTATTGGATAACACTTCAAAAAGAGAAAACTACTCCCCTGAGTTTCCTGTTCTCTTAAGATATACCCAGCTGCCCAGATCCTTGAAGTGATCCTCATATAATATGACTCCAAAGTCCTTTATAACGCTAGCTGCCATTCACTTGGAATATCATTTCTAAAATGTGCTCAAGAACAAGCTATTTCCTGTTGCTCTAGTGTCATGTTTTGTCTTTTAGGAAATCTTTGAGCAAATTTTTTTCCTTTCCTTCACAGTATCTAAGATTTACTATTTCTTAATAAAGTGATTTTAAATGATCTTTTATTCCTTTTGACAAATTATCACTAGTAACAATCTTTATATAGTACTTGTAATTTCTAAAGCCTGTCAAACAGTTAATTCTTAGGATCTTTATGAAGGGCAAGAGTATAACATCCCTATTGTATATCATGTGAATTTGGTGGGCAAAGTGTCACTTTTTAGGAATCCAGGTGTTTTTTTTTTTCCCAGTTAGATTTGTTTAGATATACCCACCATTATCCATTGCTGGGCAGTTCAGGTTTTCCATTGGAATGTTTCCTGAAGTCATTAGGACCTTACTAAAAAACTACTTTTTGATCCTGATGTGAACAGAGAGAAAAACAACTGACTTTTAATTTGAGTTAAGCTAGTTTCCTTGATGAAGGGATTCAATGTTAGCTATACAATTCAAATTTTTTTCCCTTTAAATAGAGTAGAAGCAATTGTGAATTGACATTTTACTGGTAAAAATTTTGACTTTGAGGAACTATTAAAAAAAAACAAACAACCCAACAATTTGTTTTGCTGTCTTGAAGCAAGGGTATTTTCAGAGTAGTAAAAAATATTGAGGGAACAGCTACAAATTACAAGCAGCAGCATATTTTATCCAAACAGTTCTTTCCTACAGAACATACTTTAATTGACACAGTTAGCAAATTTAGGGCATTAGTTGACCCATGTAGAAAATATTGAGCACTCCCTAGTGTCAAGGCATTCTAAAGTTCCCTAAAGATGAAACTGAAGGTTCTTAACAGCTGCTGCCATAAGTATGTCTGAAACCTGCCATAGGTCACAGGGATGATATGTCTGCAGAGAAACCAATTTAGGATAAACCTTAATCTGTTCCAGTTGCAAACTGACATGTTAATCAATAACTAAAATAAGAGTTTCTTAAGATTAAGAATATTGCAGCAGGATAAATTCCCTGATTCAACTCATTAGAAAAAAGTATTATTTATAAAAATATTATTCTTTACCTGCTTTATTAGAGTGTATATGGGTACACACACACTAGCAAGGCATTAATGGTTTCTAGTTACATGCAGGTATTTTAAAATTCCTTTCCATGTTTGGGGGGAAAAAAACAAGTTCACATTTCACAGCAACATAATGAATTAAGGAATCTTAATAAAATTTGGAAAGAGAATTCTAGGAGTAACCCACTGAGAAAGTTAAAAGTAATTACTTCTGGGTATATACAGTTCCTTTGACTAAAAAAAATCAACTGTAGTTTTAACTGATAATATCTGGTAAACATGTTCTTTTCCTTCCTGAGTTTTCAGAGTCCTTTGCCACATCTGAAACTTAACAAGTAAGGTATAATTAAAAAAAAAAGCCCTGCACATACAACACACATTAATTCATTGGGTTAGGCTAGGATGATATGCGCAATTTAGATGGGAGACTGTGGTGCTGGAACAGGTCACCTTAAAAAGTCTCCTTCCAACACATTATTTAATAAAATTATGGAAATAAAATTAAATCTCCAGTGAATCTTGTTGCCCTGACAAATTTCAGTTTTAAAAAATGTCCTGAAACCACCCCTGAAATGACTATATTTTTAAAATTTTAATTTAGTGAAAGACTTAATGTTCTGAAAAATGACTTTTCTAAGTAATCAATATCTTGGAGACTCAGAGCTCCCACCCCCAGCTCCCTTCTCTAAAGTCCTTTAGAAGGAATTACTGATAATGAGATTGCATTGCATCTCCTTACCCTAGTCAAACCCCAACCCAAGCCTAAATTGATTTAATCAAAGGTCTAGTCAGGCTTGGGTGGAGACAAGATTCTTCAGCTTAGATAGCTCAAGGATGAGAGTGGTCTGGTATGGTTGGGGGCTGATCTGGTAGAAGAGGTATTTTCTCTGTAGTTGGCAGGTGGAGGTGATATCAGCCCCTGTTGAAAAGGTATATAAACTGGGTACCCCAACTCCCAAATCGAGCCAGTTCTGTACTGGCTTGGGGGGGGCCCAGTTATGGACTGTAACTCCCATGCAATGCATGTCGCCAGCTTGAGAGAAATTAAAACGTGGACACACAACCTAATTCATTTGTCTCTTTCTTAGAACAAACTCCGTGAAAGGCTGACAATGTAAACAAGAATTAAATCAAATGTAGTAATTTTATAAATTGCTGTAGAGGTTTACAAATATAGTAGAATTCAAATGTTAAGGGCAGCTAGGTGGTTCAGTGGATAGAGCACCGGCCCTGGATTCAGGAGGACCTCAGTTCAAATCCGACCTCAGACACATAACACTTACTAGCTGTGTGACCCTGGGCAAGTCACTTAACCTCACTGCCTAGCCAAAAAAAAAAAATTCAAATGTTAGCACATTTTTAGCTGTCTCTGTAATTAAAAAGTTTAAATTTTTAAATTTATTTTAAACTTAAATACAAAACGAGGGGGGAAATTTTCCCTGTACACAGCAGAGCATAGAGAGAATTCAATATATAAAACCATGAATTTCCATTTCAGATTGTTTATTTATTTATTTATTTTTGGCTATGGGGTTAAGTGACTCACCTAGGGTCACACACCTAAGTATTATGTGTCTGAGGCGGGATTTGGTCCTCCTGATGCCAGGGCAGGTGCTCTATCCACTGCCACCTAGCTGCCCCTTATTATTTATTTATTTATTTTTCAGGTTGTTTACTTTAAAAAAAAAACCTATGTAATAAATACCACATACTGTTTTCAAAGCTACCCAGCTTTTCTGTGCTTTCTTCTGAATTCAGGACATCGGGGAGGTGATGCGATGACATGCAAGTGAACTGGATTGAAGGGAGGGAGGGCTGTGCAAAGTCACCGGCCTCACTTTCTCCTCCAGAGCCATCTGGGTCCAGCGGCGAGATAACAGATCAGGACGACTGGCGACGGCCCAGGGGGCAGTGGGGGACCTCGGCCTTTTTAAGCTAAGGTCTTTAACAGGCCTCAGTCTGATTGAGGCAGGGCCCATTCGGTGATTAAGTAACCCTGAGGGTCTTCCCCCTCTCAGACCTATTTTTTAAAGAGGCTATTCTTTGCCTCACATACACATATATACACATTTATTATGTATGTATCAAACACACGTACATATACTTACATACATACGCACGCACACACACATATATACACATATGTAAAACCATACTATACATACTTCTATTGAAGAGTTCTTTCTCCGGAGGTGGATTGTTCCAAGTCTTTCCACGTTTTTTTTAAAGCAACCATCTCACCTCCCCTCAGACCGCCCAGACCCGGCCCCAGACCGCAGGCCCCTCCCTCAGCCTCGAGGGGCGGGGCTGGCCTCCCCGGAAGCACGGCAGCCCGGAGGCGGATGTCAATCTGAGGGGAGCTAGCCCCGCCTCCCGAGCATCTGATTGGCGGGTCTGCCTGTCAGTCCGACCGCCGGGGCGTTCGGCTCCTAAGGCTTCCGCTGGCAACGCCCTCTCACGAGGGCAGAGCTCTGGCTCCGGAGCCCCCGCGGGCGTCTGGCGGGGTCGGCGTGACGTGTTGGAGTGGCTCCCCGCGAGGTAAATCCAAATACCCGCGTAATGAGGCCGCGGCGTGCGGCTGACATGCGCACTGGGAGTTGGTCTTGCCCAGCATACCCGCGGTGTCGTATCGTTCAGACAAATATCAGAACGGATCGGGGAACGGGAGTGTTTTCACCTGTGGTTAGAGGAACGCCTTTGGAAAGCCCTGACCAGGGTCAAGCCCGGCCGCTGACTCCCTGCGGACGACCTGACTATGGAGAGCAGCTTACTTCTTCCCAGTTTCTCCAGTAATTCTCTCTTTTCTGGCAAGTTTCCACACCAAGCATAATCCTACACACTTCATCTTAAACACAGCTTCTCTGCCGAGGGTGCTCCTTCCCAAACGGCACAGCTGCCCGGTGTTCGGATCTTTGGTGTTAAATGCTAAACGGAAAATGTGAAACTGAACCAACCATTCTGACCCTTTTCTGTTAGGAAGGAGTAGGCGGCGTGCTGCGCGGTGTGGACATTCAGGGTCGGACACTTATTTGTATGCCATTTGGAAAAGCAGGTTTTTACGATATACCTCTAAGGATTTAAAAGGGCTGCTAAATTCCTGCAGAAGTTTTGCCGGAGAGCTGGGCAGGCCCGGCTCACAAATGATTGACAGTTCGGTGAGAGTAGAAAAGTTCCGCACCGGGACCCAGGAATAGCTTAGTTCGTAATGAAAGGGCGCCGTGTGGTCAGCCTCATCAAGGTGACGTGCACTTCTTTGTGGACCAGTGATCCTTTAAAAAGGTCAAATGTCCTATTCCTGACACGGCCAACTCTTTTTTCTTTTACAAATGTATTCATTGTTTTTGCTGGCTTACTCTTTTTTTTCCAAGTTTATCTTATTTAATACCCTCTGTGACTCTAAAAGGCATTAGGATTCTGAAGGAACACATGTATCTTCTCTCTATGTTATAACATAAGCACTTCATCATTAATCCTTCTATGTGGTGAAATGTAGTTAACTTTTTAGGTTCCTCTTCACCCCCATTTTAATACTTCAAAGTTTCTACTTAGCATTGTTCTTTCCATCAAGAATATTTTAAAATCGTTTATTCTATCAAAAGTCAATTTTTCTTCTCTGTAGAATTATACTGTTTTGAAGGTAAGTTATTTTTCGTTATAAGCATTTATCTTTTGCCAGTTGGAATATCATATTCTATATAGTATTTTTTTTTCATAGTATTTACAGCTATGGCTTACTATTTTCTATCTAGACCCGGTCAGTTCTGGATGTATCAGGATGGATGTTTCCTGTTGATGTACTTTCAAGCCTCATTAATAGGTATCACGGGCTTCCTGAAGCATTCTTTTTTTTTTTTCTTTTTGGTGAGGGTTAAGGGATTTGCCGAGGGTCACACAGCTAGTACATGTCAACTGAGAGAGGTCAGATTTGAACTCAGTTTCTCCTGACTCCAAGGCCTGAGCTCTATTCACTGTGCCACCTAGCAGCCCCTTCCTGCAGCTTTCTAATGAGTCTTCAGATGTTAATTTTGGGCAAAGCAAAGTTTTTTTTGTTTGTTTTTCAAAGGGCTGCTAATTGTTTTTGGGAAAAACTGATTTTTTTTCCAGGCAGTCTGAAGTATGATATATAATTCTCTGATTATCTAGTTGAAGCATCTAATGGTTAAAAGCTCCTATGTGGAGAAAGATAGTTAACTACTAAATATAGGAAATTAGTTGTGTAAGAAAAATATAATTTTCTCCAGCTATAGTACCAACTAAGCTACTAAACACTGGGGTCTCTTTTTTTGTAGCTTTGTAGTAAAGGATTATATTTTCCCTTAATTGCTCCTTTTCTCCATCTCCCCACTTTACCTATTAACTTTACTTCAAGACAGGTATCAATAGGTATTAAGATAGGTCAAAGAAATAAAGTTATCCTTTTAAGTCAGTTACGAGACTTCTTTGAATTAGTGGGATTTGTAATTTCTGGCCCTAATTGACACACTTAATTTCTTATTGAGGTTTCCTCAGAACTTTTCGTTAATGATAATTAGCTATTACATCAGAAAATAGATTATTGAAAAATTAAAATTCTAGAATTCAGTGTTTTTTGAAAATAAACCAAAATTATATGGTTTCAGACTACTTAAGAATCAGTTTATCCTAATAAAAGCCTTATATCTTTGAACTGTCTCTTTTGGAGAGAGCATTCTTTTTCATTGATATTCTGAAGTATGGAAATCAGTTCTGTAATTGACTTTATATGTTTTTTCCTTTTTCCCACCTTCTGAAACACTCAGAAGAATGGGTATTTTACTTTAATAAATATATTTCTTTCAATAGATGTAAGGTTATTTCAACAGATGTAAAAATTATTTTCAGCTTGTCCTAAAATAACCCTTATGATCGTCTTTCCTAGTTTATTTTTAATCAGTTTTATGACTTTGATTCACACAGTTAAAATCAGATTCTTCAGATAACCAAATCAACCAGCTCATCCCAATCATATTCCACAACTTGTTTAGCCATTCCCCAATTGAATTGAAGGATATCTATTATTTTAACCAATCTGATAGGTGTAAGATGATATCTCAAAGTTGTTTTAATTTGCATTTCTCTCTTCAATAATGATTTAGAGCATTTTTTCATATGATTATAGACAATTTTGATTTCAGTGTAAAAAACCGGCCTGTTCATATCCTGTGACCAATTGGAGAATGACTTGTATTCTTATAAATTTGAGAAAGTTCTTTATATATTTGAGAAATGAGACCTTTATCTGAGAGACTATGAAAACTTTATCCCAATTTTCTTTCTTTCTAATCTTGGCTCCCTTGGTTTTATTTGTACAAGAACTTTTTCATTTAATATAATCAAAATTATCCATTTTACACCTCACAGTGCTCTCTATTTCTTGTTTATTCATAAATTGTTCTCCTATCCATGAGTCTGATAGGTAATATGTTGCATGTTCTTCTAATTTTCTTGTGAGATCTCCGTTTTTAGCTAGGTCATGTATCCATTTTGACCTTATCTTGGTACATGGTTTAAGATAATCAGTCTATCGGAGGTCAAAAGCAAAACACTGGAGGGGGGGGAAAGGAGAAAGGAGAAAGAAAAGCATAAGCAGGGGGGAAAAAAGGATGGCGAAAAAGACACAGATAGTAATCATAACTGTGAAAGTTGAATCGCTATTTTTTTTTCTCTCTGTAGAGTTTTTTTCTTCTTTCTGATGGTTCCTCCTATTGGCCCTAATTTTTACTTACAACTTCACTAATGTGAAAATATATTTAATGGGAATGTAAATGTGTAACCTATATCAGATTGTGTGCTGTCTTGGGGAGGGTGGAGGGGAGGAAGGAGGAGAAAAATTTTAAACTCAAAAGCATATGGAAGTGATTGTTGATAAATCAAAATAAATTAATAAAAAAAAATTTTTTTTAAAAAGGAAGATAATTGGTCTATGCCCAGTTTCTACCAGACTGCTTTCTAGGTTTCCCAGCAGTACCAGATAGTTTGGATAATTTGCTGCCTTTTATAGTTTGGCGTCTGGTACTGCTGAACTTTCTCCTTTCATATTTTTTCATTAGTTTCTTTGAAATTCTTGACCTTTTGTTCTTCCAAATGAATTTTGTTATTATTTTTTCTAATTCAGTAAAAATTTTTTACTAATTTAATTGGGATGACATTGAATAGATTAGTTAAGTAAAATTGTCGTTTTTATTATATTGGCTTTGCCTACCCATGAACAATTAATATTTCTCCAATTATTTAAATCTAACTATTTGTGTGAAGAATTTTATAATTATGTTCATGTAGTTCCTAGGTCAGTTTTAGCAGGTATATTCTCAGATATTTTATGCTTTCTATAGTTATTTAAAGTGAGATATCTCTTGCTATCTCTTCTTGTTGGTGATACGTAAAAATGCAGATGATGTATGTGGGTTTATTTTACGTTCTCCTACTTTACCAAAATCATTAGTTGTTTCAGCTAACTTTTTTAGTTGAATCTTTAGGATTTTCCAAATATATCATCATATTCTCTACAAAAAGAGATAGTTTATTACCTCAGTTCCCATTTTGATTTAATTTCTTTTTCTTTTTTTTTATTGCTATTGCTGGCATTTTAAAAACAATATTGAATAATATTGGTGACACATAGTGTAGTTTCCCTGTTTATCTCTTTAATTCAATCTGTTTTCCCATCAACTTTGTCTAAGATCATGCTTGCTATCCCTACTTTTTTTACATCAGCTGAAGCGTAATAAATTCAACTCCAGCTCTTTATTTTAACTATGTGTGTAGCCTTTTTCTGTTTTATGGATAAATCATCCCATTCACATTCCAAGTTATAATTATTGGTTGGACATTTCCTTCCATCTTATTTTTCCTCACTATTTATCCTTCTAACCTTGTTTACGCTATTCCACCTTACAGTCTAATTTGCTTCTAACCACCACCTTGCCCTCCTATTCCCTAATCTACCCACCCTTCTAAGAGTGCCTCCCTTATCATCTCCCCCCCACTCTCCTCACTCTTAATCTATACACCCTTCTAAAAGTCCCCCCTTATCCACAGCAACCACTGGTTCCAAGTATGGATGGTTCGGTGCTGGCTGATGGAGCGCCTGTGTTTTCCTTGGTGTTGTCAGACCCAAATTACACGAGCAGCAGAGAATCGATCCATACTTTGTTGCATCTCAGTTTCAGAGGCTGCATTGAGTGCACAATCATCTGCAAACAGAAAATCAGAAAATCCCTCCACTTGGTTGGGAACCATTGATTACAGCAAATGGAGAAGTTTTGAATGCTGTGGATAAGTTCACTTAGCTTGGCAGTGTACTTTCCAGGAATGTGCACATTGATAATGAGGTTGACACACGA
Organism: Phascolarctos cinereus; assembly: GCF_003287225.1. Taxonomy (NCBI): domain Eukaryota; kingdom Metazoa; phylum Chordata; class Mammalia; order Diprotodontia; family Phascolarctidae; genus Phascolarctos; species Phascolarctos cinereus. The sequence continues at coordinate 61,357,134 of NW_027556180.1, forward strand.
ATAGTTGTGTTTGGGTGGCTCTGAAGGAAAGTGCGGGAGAGAAGAGGTACTAGACTGACTACCAAACTGAAGGTCTACAAAGCTCTCGTGCTGACATTGTGGTATGCCTGTGAAACCTGGACAGTCTACCAGTGCCATTCCAGGAAACTGAATTGCTTCCATTTGAATTGTCTTAGGGAGATTCTGAAGATCACGTGGCAGATAAGGTACCAGGTCCTTTCTCGAACTCTTGATGGGCTGGTCATGGTTTTTTAATGCCAGACATGCGCCTGCCAAAAAGACTAGAACAACAGGGCAAGTGCTCACCTGGTGCTCAGAAAAAGCGGTACAAGGACACTCTCAAGGTCTCTCTTAAGAACTGTCAAACTGATCGTGTGAGATGGGAGAAACTGGCACAGGACTTCTCAGTGTGGTGTGCCCTCATCAGAGAGGATGCTGTGCTCTACAAGCAAAGCAGACTTGAACTAGCTCAAAAGAAACGTGAGATGAACACATTTAGAGAATCCACCCCAAATGTTCACATGGACTATTTGTGCCCAACCACATTCCAAGCTCAGGTTGGTCTGATCAACCACAGTCAATAAGATCTATGTTACAGTTATTTCTGTATATAATCACTCTATTCCCTCCCATTCTCAAAAATTACATCCTTCCTCAAAACACTTGATACAATGACCCCTTAGACAATGTATCCTACTAGGTAGGGTATTTTATCCTAGCAGTCCCATCTATTTGAGAAGAGTAGGGAGGCAAATTTCATTCTCTGTTCTTCAGGCCCATCATTACCTACCATTTGTTTTAAATCCATATAATTAAGCAGAGAAGGTAGAGGTTAACAGCTCACCTAGAACAATTTTACCTATGCTAGGGACAAACTTTTCTCTACTGGTTTTCAACTTTTTTAAATGTGAGGATTCCTTTCTTAACATAAAAAAAATTGGTTGCCCACAAGAAATAGAACTATTGAAATCCAAAGTTTGAGGAAATGTACAAACATAGCATGCTGCTATGAATTTTGTTACTCATTACAACTTGCAATAATACCATCGCGCCCCCAGGTGGCTGTCATCACTAGGATCAACTGAATTTTACCTTCTGAAAAGCTTTCTATATGTCATCTCCATTACTATAACCTCTTCATACCATGTGTATAAAAATATCATTCTCCTTAAGATATTGTAGCTACAAATTCCTACCTTACTCTGAAAAATAAAAATGGACATATTCCTTGATATAGAATATATACATGTCAATGCCCATTTAAATATAGCTCTATTAAAAAAAATGAATATTGTTATCACTTGTTTTTATATTGCCTAGTTTTCCTTCTGTATCCCTCCCCCATTTCCCTTCCCAGAAAATCTCCTATAACTAAGAATATTTTCAAATGAAAAGATGTCAACAAAACCAATTATTACATTTAAAAAACCCCCAAAGTATGAGCAATATTTCACAACCATGAGACTCCTACCACTGCAGAAAAAGGAGGAGAAGTGTCTTCTCCTATTCCTTCCTTGGAGCCAGGCTTATTTTTTGTAATGGGGGGGAGGGCGCTAGGCAAAGGGGTTAAGTGACTTGCCCAGAATCACACAGCTACTAAGTGTCAGGTATCTGAGGTCACATTTGAACTCAGGTCCTCCTGACTCCAGGGCAGGTGCTCTATCTAGTGCACCACCTAGCAGCCCTATTCTTTGTAATTTTGCAACATTCATTTTCAACTGTTCTGTGGCTTTCCATTTACATTCTTGCATTCATAATGTGTTGTGTTTTTTTTGACTACTTGCTTCACTTTGTATAAGTTCGTGTAAATCTTTCCATACTTCTCTATATTTATTATATTTGTCATTTCCTATAACAGAGCACTACCATTTTTATTATATTTACATATGGTTTGTTTTGGTAGTTGTTCAGTTGTTTCCGTCACCTATGATTCATTGTGACCCCATTTGGAATTTTGTTGGCAAAGAAACTGGAATGATTTGCCATTTCACAGACAAAAAACTGAAGCAAACAAAGTTAAGTGATTTGCCCAGGGTCATACTGCTGGTAAATGTCTGAGATTGGATTTGAACTCAGGAAGATGAGTCTTCTTGACTCTGGGCCCAGCACTCTATCCACTGTGCCAGATATTTGTTTAGCTATTCCCCAATTGATGGGCATCACCTTTGTTTCTAGGTTTTTGCTGCCACAAAAAAGTGCTGCTATGAATATTTGGCATATATAGAGTATATCTTTTTATCAGTGACCTCCTTGGGGTATAGGCCTATTAGTGAAATTTCTGGCTTAAAGCTCTGTGAACACATAAGACTTTGTTATGATCTTTGTGTGTGGAAAGTTTATTCTTCCTCCCTTTTGGAATCTGAGTTAACATTTCACCTGTAGAATCTCAAGGAAGGGGGAGAAGACAAAGCACCTCAGTTAGACCTTTGATACCTCATTTCAGACTTTTTTTTTTTTGGCAATTGGGGTTAAGTGACTTGCCCAGGGTCACACAGCTAGAAAGTGTCAAGTGTTTGGTCTGAGGCTGAATTTGAACTCAGATCCTCCTGACTTAAGGGCCGGTGCTCTATCCAGTGCACCACCTAGCTGTCCCTTATTTGAGTCATTTGATCCAAGGCTACTCTCCTGGCACCTGCCAAATAATTGGCATGTACACTAAGCAGTACCTTGCTTTTTGCTTTACCTCTTAAACCTAGCCAAGAAACTCTCCCTCTTTTTGCCCAATATTAACCCTGTAGTTAGTGTCCTCTAAGTCCACATGACCCTATCCCATGATAGATAAGACCCTTAGGCAACCTTGAATAAATCTGAGAACATCCCACTTTTACACTCTAACCAGTCCCCTTCAGATAAGACCCAATTACTATACTCAAATGATCCAACAGCTCAAGGATCGGAGATAGCCGTTAATACCTTGCTTATGGCCTGAGAATAGGGGGTGTCACTTTACTCGCTGGCCTTCATCTATCAACTGATGGTCCCCTGAAGTCTTTTTCTGCTCTGAATTTCCTCTTGTTCGGTGATCCTCATCACAGCAGCAGAAACATAGTAATCCATTCACATATCAGGCATCATTTGTTTAGTCTACAGAAGACACAGGTGCTCATTGACTATACTGAGGCACTGAATAAGATGGCAGGTCTGCAGTTTTTAGTGACTAGACATTTGGTCCAAATGAATTAAATGTTGACCTTAGATCTAGTTCTACGTTCAGTTTTTTCCAATATTTAGATTTCAATATAAGTATAGGATATGTTTGTGAACTCTTTGTGTAGTAGAAGAAATATTTTCTATGCATATAGGATCTATGACTTTTTCCAAATCAGCAAAAAAAAAAAAAATCACATGCCAAGGACAGATCCCTAGGGTACTCCGTTAGAGATTTTTTGAGTCTGGCTCTTCATTCTACCTCCCTGTACTATTGTCTAGTCTCTACATCTCCATACTGTCCACAACAAAACCATGAGAAATTTTGGCAAGTGGTTTGCCAAAATCTAGATAAACTATATTTTCACCATCAAAGGAAATAATGTATGTAAAACATTTTGAAAACCTTCAAATGAGATAATAATTGTAAACTGCTTAACACAGTGCCTGGTACATAGTAAACACTAAATAAATTCCAGCCATTATCATTTTCCTAAACTACAAGTCTAGTAACTATTTAAAAAAAAATAAAATTAGATTAGTAGGGCATGATGTATGTAGTGAGTATAATCAGGTTTGTCCTAGGTAACAATTATACCCCATTAATGAGAATTTTGTTCAGCCACTGATGATGTCTCTTTATACATTTTGGAAAGTCTGCATTTGTCCCATGAGAAGACAACGTCATTCTAGAATAAACAGGTCTCCTCAAAGAGACACAAATTACTTGCCTGACCCTAGGTTACCACACTGACCTCCCATTTAGGATGATTCACAACTATATCATACACCAAAGCTATGTCTTTGGACTTTTCCTGTAAAAAGAGAGCCCTGAGACACAGAAGCATGCTTAGAGAACTAGGGAGAAAGCTTAGACAGAGAAGGAAGTCAGAGACACATAGACTAAGTACCCTGGAAGCAAGTCTGTATAGTTTTGTGCCTGCTCCAAGGAACTACATGTACCAGAGAGATATGTCCATCATGGAATTCTGTGCACTAAAGAACCAGCAGTGGATGAAGAGGATCAAGTGGAAGAATTCCTGGACCAGAGGGAGGAATTCCTGGACCACATCAACTTCAGCAACCAGTTGAAGCCAGAGCTGAAGAGTAATAGGGGCTAGTGTATGGTGTGAAGATCCAAGTCTCAACCTTGGCCTTCTTTAATATTGTGAGTTTTGTGGACTGTGTAGGACAGGGGATTGAGTCAATTCCCTAATGAGCTAGGGAGCTTTCCATTACCATGAGGGTCCCAGAGTAACATAGTAAGTTAGGAAGATTATATAGGTCCCTAGGAAGGTAGGCTCATCAGGAAGTGAGTTGGTTGCTTGAGTAAATTATATTCTATTTCTTTTTTGTTTGGAGTGAGGGCATGGCTTCTCAAGGTAGAGCTATAAATATTGGCCCCTGGGAGGTGGGGATCACTAGAGGGCCAGGTTGTCTGACTCTGTAGTCACCCAAGTTCTTTCTCCTTTTGTTTGAGGGAACACCTGGGGTTTTGCTAAAAGTCACAAGGACTATGAGACTCATCAGAGACACAAGGAGAGGTGTCTTGAGAGTTTATGGATCTGGGTACAGTCCTTTTACTTTATGGAGTCTGAAATAAATCCTATTTTATATTCTATGTCTTATTAACCTGAGTTCTTGCAAGGCAGTTGAGGGCCATTTAATTTTTCTGTTTGTTTCCACAGACATCCACAGATCAAGAATCAAATTCTACTATTCCCAGGAGGAAATCGTAGGTAGAAGCAAGATGAGTCAGATTCTGTTATTTCCATGGAAATGCTGTGTGACTAAAGAGAAATTATGTAAGAAGCTTTCAAAATGGAACTCAGACCCTGTAATTCCATCTCTGGATTACTTCAGTTATGCCTGTTTTTGATGAAGCCATTCTGACTCTTTGTGATAATCACTTCCTTTTTAATGTTTTCCTTAAACATATGTTCTGGAATTTTGCCAGAGGTTCAGGCCAAGTGCTGTCATTTGAAGACTCTGCTCTCTTCTCTTTTATGAAAATCCATACATTTCCATTTCTTAGGTCCTGCAGCAACTTTCCCATTATCCATAATTTTTCAAAGATTATTGATCATTCTTCAGCAACTGCCTCCAGAAGTGCTTTCAACACCCTGGGAGGTAGTTTATCTAAACTCATCAAGGAGAGCTAGGTACTTGCTTATTAATTCCTCACTTCTGTTGGATTTCAATGACCTACTAACCATTTAGATTCTGTCTTTTCCAAATACAAGGCTGGGAAGGATAGCTAACAAATTAGGTTGCAGAGTCAAAAGCCAAAAAGATCCTGATATACTAGAATTTGGAGTCAAATGTAAATTCAATAGGGATAAATCTAAAAGTCTTATACTTGGTTTCAGAAAATCAACTCTCTGTCTCTCCCCCCCATCTCTCTCTCCATATTTGTATGTGTGTATGTGTGTGTATTTATGTGTATATATGTATGTATATATATATGTGTGTGTGTGTGTGTGTGTGTGTGTTTATGTAGAATATTGTATATACAAATATTACAACCCCTTGCCTTGAAGCAGATCATCAACTGATCATTTAAAATATTAACTTAAGGCTCCAATTCTTTTTTTTTAATATAAATTTATTTATTTTTAGTTTTCAACATTCACTTCCACAAGTTTTTAAGTTCCAAATTTTCACCCCATCTCACCCCTCCCCCCACCCCAAGATGGCATGCATTCTGAATATCCCTTCCCCTAGGCTGTCCTCTCTTCTATCTCTTCCCCCCCTTCTCTTATCCCCTTCCCCCTCTATTGTCCTGTAGGGCAGGATAGACTTCTGTACCCCATTTCCTGTATTTATTTCCCAGTAGCATGTGAAAGCATTTTTTTTAAACATATGTTTTTAAAACTTTAGGTTTCAGATTTTCTCTCTTCCTCCCTCCCCACCCACCCTCATTGAAAAGGCAAGCAACTCAATATAGGTTGTACATGTGCAGTTATGCAAAACACTTCCATAGTAGACATGTTGTGAAAAACTAACTCTATTTCCCTTAATCCTATCCTGCCCTCCCATTTATTCTATTCTTTCTTTTGACCCTGTCCCTCCTCAGAAGTATTTACTTCTGATTACCCCTTTCCCAATCTGCCCTCCTCTCTATCATCCCCTGCTCTCTTGTCCCCTTCTCCCCTATTTTCCTGTGGGTAAGACAGATTTCCATACCAATTGAATGTGTATGTTATTCCCTCCTTAAGCCAAATCCTATGAGAATAAGATTCACTCATTCCCTCTTACCTTCCCCTGTTTCCCCTCCACTGTAAGAGCCTTTTCTTTTCTTGGGGGGGGGGGTTTTGTGAGATAATTTACCCCATTCTACCTCTCCCTTTCTCCTTCTCCCAGTATAATCCTCTCTCATCCCTTATTTTTATTCTCTAGATATGACCCCTTCATCTTCAACTCACCCTGTGCCCTCTATCTATCCATCTATATATACATACATATAATTTTTTTCCTTCAACTACCCTAATGCTGACAAAGGTCTCTTGAGTTATAAATATCATCTTTCCTGCAGGAATGTAAACAGTTCAATCTTAATAAGTCTCTTATGATTTCTCTTTCCTGTTTACCTCTTCATGTTCCACTTGAGTCCTGTATTTGAAAGTCAAATTTTCTATTCAGCTCTGGTCTTTTCATCAGGAATGCTTGAAAGTCCTCTATTTCACTGAATGACCATTTTTTCCCCTGAAGATTATACTCAGTTTTGCTGGGTAGGTGATTCTTGGTTGTAATCCTATCTCCTTTGCCCTCTGGAATATTATATTCCATGCCCTGCAGTCCTTTAATGTAGAAGCTGCTAAATCTTGTGTTATCCTGATTGTGTTTCCACAGTACTTGAATTGTTTCCTTCTGGCAGCTTGTAATATTTTCTCCTTGACCTGGGAACTCTGGAATTTGGCTATAATATTCCTAGGAGTTTTCCTTTGGGGATCTCTTTCAGGAGGAGATCTGTGGATTCTTTCAATTTCTATTTTGCCCTCTGGTTCTAATATATCAGGGCAGTTTTCCTTGATAATTTCTTGAAAGATGATGTCTAGGCTCTTTTTTTGATCATGGCTTTCAGATAGTCCAATAATTTTTAAATTCTCTCTCCTGGATCTATTTTCCAGGTCAGTTGTTTTTCCAATGAGATATTTCACATTGTTTTCTAATTTTTCATTCTTTTGGATTTGTTTTACAGTGTCTTGATTTCTCATAAAGTCACTATCTTCCAATTGCTCTATTCTAATTTTTAAGGAAATATTTTCTTCAGTAATCTTTTGGACTTCCTTTTCCATTTGGCCAATTTTCTCCTTATTGACTTTTGGACCTCTTTTGCATTTGGGTTAGGCTATTTTTTAAGGTGTTATTTTCTTCAGTATTTTTTTGGGTCTCCTTTAGCAAGCTGTTGACTTGTTTTTCATGATTTTCTTGCATCACTCTCATTTCTCTTCCCAGTTTTTCCTCTACTTCCCTTACTTGCTTCTCAAAATCCCTTTTGAGCTCTTCCAAGGCCTGGGACTGATTCATATTTTTCTTGGAGGCTTTGGATGTAGGAGCTTTGACTTTGTTGTCTTCTTCTGGTTGTATATTTTGATCTTCTTTTTCACCAAAGTAAGATAATATAGTCTGACTCTTTTTGTACTGCTTGCTCATGATCCCGGCCAATTACTTGAGTTTTAAACTCTTTGTTAAGGTAAGAGTCTGCTTCCAATGTGGAGAATGTACTGTCCCAAGTTTCAGGGGTTTGTACAGCTGTTTTCAGAGATACTTGTAGGGACCTGTAAATTTTCAGTTCTTCCAAGTTGGTATGATAAGGGGCAAGGTGTTTACTCCTTTCCTGGCCTGTGACTACAAGTTCTGTCCTGTAACTGTGAGGAGGGGTTCCTCTCCACAGCCACTACAAGCTCCACCATGCCAGTGTTCCTCCTCACCCCAGCACCACCACCCAGAACTGTGACCCAGATCCAAACATGGACAAAGCAAGAGATTCCTGCCTCAGCACTGGCAAAGAGATCCCTGCAATCCCTCTCTGATCAGCCACTGGATTCCCCTCAGTCTGTGGGCCAGAAGCTTGGGAAGCAGCTGCCCTCCCCCAGGGCCACGCTCTTGGGGAATGGAGCTGAGACCCCGCCTTCCTGTCTCAGCACCGACAGAAACAGACTTTTCCCACTGACCTTCTAAATTGTGGCATTTGTGGATTTAGGAGTCTGGAAACCTCCACAGCTGCCCGAGATTCAGTCCTCTGAGGCCTTCTCCAGGTTTGCTGCAGCCTGCATGCCCACGCTGAGTTGCGCTGCACTCCCAGCCCCCAGCGCAATACAGCTTTCTGATCAATCCTCCAGGTTGTCTTGGGCTGGAAATTTGTTTCACTCTGTCTTTTTGTGGATTCTGCTGCTTCAGAATTTGTTTAGAGCCATTTTTTATGAGTATTTGAAGGGGTTTGGGGGAGAGCTTAAACAAGTCACTGCTTTCACTCCACCATCTTGGCTCCGCCCCTTCTAAGGCTCAGATTCTTAAAATCTAGCCAATAGCTCACTAATGTTCAGAATCTTTAAAAGTCTGCCCAATATGATGGATGTTCTAATAAACCTTGTCTTTGGCTGAAAGAAGGCTTGGGTCGAATTTTTTCGGACAGGACCCAGATGTTGTGATTTTGGGGTCCCAGCACCCCTGAACCCTTAAACCTAAAAATGTTGGGGAAACTGCCTAACCCCAAGTTCTTCTCCAACCAAGATCGGAAGGTATATAAGCCTCCCCCCACTCTTTCTTGCTCTGCAGTTGGGGTCTCTTTTCAGGCAGACTGTTCAAGGCTGTCTTGAACTTGGCCTGGCACTGTCAGGCTCTTGGTCCACTAGTTTGGTTCGAGGCCATGGACCTGGGTACACCTTCTGCAGCATAGAGGACAAGGACTGATACCCTATCAGGAAGTGTATGCCCAATTCTGTCAATTCTCTTGGTGCTAGGAAATTGGGGAAAACTGCAGTTGCTTTTTGGTTCCCTGAGGCTTACTTACTCCCTTCTCTCTACACTCCTGAATCCTCCTTCATGGAGGTTACAGGAAAAAGTTAGAACAGCTAAAAATATCTTAGTAGATTCTGGAGGTTTTGTGATCAATCATTAAGGAGTTTTGAAACTCCTCTTTACAACCGTGTGGTCACTCCCTTCTCCCCCTCCCTTCTCTTGAGTCAAGAGGTTATCTGTTAACTCCAGTTATAGGAGAAGAGAGTTTCACCATTTATCCCTCACCTTTGATTTCACCCTCCCCTACCTAGGAAAGGAAGATGGGGGAGGGGCAGCATCTACAGCATGGGCCCCTCTGGGCCTTGGGCCCTACAGGCAACCTTTGCCTGGAAGCATCACCTAGGTTGGGCACATCCTGTTCAAGGTAAAGAAGCTAGCCTCCAAACTTGGGTAAGCACCCCCTTTTAAAGTTGTAGTTTTAGCTGTTAATGATGAGATGTTCATTCTCTTCGTAAAGTAATTTGGAAATGCATTTAACAAAATTGAATTGGTAATGAATTTATTTCAAGTTTCAAATTGGTGAACTTTTTGCATCAGTTATGTCAAGTAACTTTTCATAATTTGGTTACCACTAAAATAATTTGGCTATTGTTGGTTATTGTTCTAATGTGTAACCTTGGCAAAAAGCTTGTCTGGGTTTTTTTTTTTTGCTGAGAATTCACAAGTATATAGAAATAATCTCTAACTATTGGCTTTTTACACCCGGACAAATTTAAGTTTGAGATGTAAATCCTGGTAAAGTTTTTCCTGTGCTGTGATTAGCGAAACTTGCTGTTTGAGGTAAAAGCTCATGGGATTTTATTTTGAATTGTCTGATGGATCATATTCCGTCAATAATCAATAATCCACCATCTGAGAGAAATGCCACAAGCTACTCAGAGACTGTGATACTGGTGGGAAGTCAGTATTGGGAAAAGCTGAGAGGACAATGTTAGCCTCAGTCTAAGATGGGATACTCCTGGCTCATTGAAAAGGAATGTCACTCACCTGGCTATCCCTGAGTCTGGCTATAAGGTGGATTTGATGCTGCATGGTTGGAAAACTGAATTATCTGAATCCAAACAGAGCTAAGGATGTTTTATCCTGTCATTTGGGCCCTGCAGTCTTTTCTGTTGGGTTTGTGTCTTCCAGACTACAGGCCATTCACTTACAGTTGATAGCAAACAACCGGTACCAGCCAACGTCCGCCTGATGAGGTCTAGAGGTTTAGGGGTGGTGAGACCCCGAGATCATGATACACGGGCCCTGTCTGAAAGAATTCAACTTAAATCTTCTTTTAGCCAGAGAAAAAGTTTATTAGAGATAAATCATACAGGCCAGACTCTTAAGGAATCTGAATATTAATGATGCCCAAGAGGAAGAGCAGGCATGAGAAAGTCTCAGCCTTTAAATGGGGGCCAGGGTGGATCATATATACACTCAAGTAATTTTGGGTGACCAGAGGAGGGGCTGGGAAGAGGATCTGGGTGACTGGGGGAAGAGTTTAGGGAGAATGAGAGTGTCTGGATAGGGTCACCCAGGAATAGATAATGAAGGGCTAGGCTTTTATTAGGCTAACAAAGAACTGGGAGGAAGTGATTGATAAGATCAAAGGTGGGATCAAAGACTAGGCTTCTTCCTTAGGATTTCAAGGACTGGCTTCTTAGAGAGATAGGGAAAGATCAGAATAAGAATAAGAGATAAGGAAAGGCCAGCTGGGTGAAGTATAAGGGTCTTCTGGGGCCTGGAGACAAATGGGGAGCCAAATTCTTTTTGGGGCAAGGGGCAAAGGTCTCAGCTTGGGCCCATACCCTATCACTCCCAGCATTCCCTGGATTTAGCCTGTGCTCGGTTTCAGTGAACCTCTTCTTGAGACCCCCTCAAGGCAGGGACAGCTCTACACCCCTTGCCATCAGGAAGCAGTTTCAGAAAACCAAAACCTTTGCCTCTTACCCCGAAATAATTTGGGTCCCATTTGTTTGAGGGGAAAATGATGGAGTTGGGATCTGGACCCCAGAAAGGAAAAACCCTGGACTTTCCCACATGGCCAAATCTCTGGTGTTAGCCTGAGGCTATAATCTCATCAACTGGCCTTTCATTGTGGCTAAACCCAATCTCCCAATTCTCTGTTACCCTTCACCTTGCTTAGCCCTCCATTGTCTTCACTCCTTATGGCCCTGGCAATTTCCCACCCTTAATCCTAGCTAGGCTCCATTCTCCCTTGGCCAGGTGGTCCAGGTCCCTGGCATTCTATGACCTCACTGTCCAGCAGACTACTTGGCCACTCCTAGATCCCTCCCACAGTCTTTCTGTATATAAGGTCCATCTTGTCTTCATTAAGGTGCTCAGATTCTTAAAATCTAGCCAATAGCTCACTAATGTTCAAAGTCTGCCCAAAATGACAGATGTTCTAATAAACCATGTTTTTGACTGAAAAAAAAATTAACTTAAAAAAATTTTAACTGTTAATTATACTCTTCAGTGAAGATCTGAAACACCAAATGAACAAGTCTTTATAGTGACACCATGTTTCAAATAAGCAAAATAAAAGTTGCAATGAGGGGGCAGCTAGGTGGTGCAGTGTATAGAGCTCTGGCCTTGGAGTCAGGAGGACCTGAGTTCAAATCCAGCCTCAGACACTTAACACTTACTAGCTGTGTAACCTTGGGCAAGTCACCTAACCCTGATCGACTCACCAAAAAAACAAAAAAAAAAGTTGCAATGAGATAGAGATCATAGCAGCTATGAGTCTTGCAGTGAAGTCTATCTGAGCTGCACATAGTCCACTGGCATTCATTGACAGAGTTGCTAGCTGGAATGCACACAGCAAGACTGATGCTTTTTGTTTTTATCTAAATCTCTGATGATATCTGCTGTGAAATGCAGGATAAAAGAGCTTGGGGAAGATAAATCTCCACAAATAGATTTTATCAGTTGACTGAAAAATTTGATATCAATGCTATCCTAGTTCCATTTCTTTCGGACAGTAATCAAAAATTCACATCTTTCCCCATATTCTAGAATCTAGATAAAGATAAAGAATCTAGATACAGAAATGGAGACTGAAAGTCATGAATTATTTTCCCTAGGGTCCTTTGAAGCTTAACCGCAGAAGCAGAAGCAGGAGATGATAACATCTCTGTCTTTCATCCTAGTGCTGGCCTAAATTCACAGAATGGGTCCATATTTATCAGACAATACGTGAAGAATGAATTGGGAAGAATGTTTGTTCTCCTGCCTTAAGAGAGGAAGGATAAAGAACAGTTTTACTTTAGTTAGATATTGTTGTTGTTCACCTGTTATCAGCTGTGTCCGACTCTTTGTGACCCATTTGGGGTTTTCTTGGCAAAGATCCTAGAGTGATTTGCCATTTCTTTCTCCAGTTCATTTTACAGATGAGAAAACTGAGGCAAGCAGGGTTAAGTGACTTGCTCAAGGTCACCCCAGCTAGTAAGTGTCTGAGGCCAGATTGGAACTCAGAAAGATGAGTCTTCCTTACTCCAGGGCCAGTGCTCTATCCATTGTACCACCTAAATGCGCCTTACTCAGATATTAGCATGATGTATTGGAAAAAGGCTGGCTTAGGAGTCAGGAAGACCTGAGTTCAGGTCCTGCCTTTGATATATGCAGTTGCATGACTCTAGAGAGTTATTTAATGTTTCAGTCCTCTGCGCAACTCTCTAGAAGTAGGAACTACAGAATAGGTGAAATCAACTATGTGCCAGGTGCTGGCTGTGGAAGGAGTTTACTCCATGGGAGTTCCCCATTTCAGTGAAATCACAGCTCTAATCTTGGGGAAAAAATGGAGAAGGGAACACAAAATAACTGAATCAAAGGACCCGGCATGGGATAAAGTAACTCACTTGTCTATGCTTTTGTTTTCAGGAGTTACTGGTAATGAGAACAGATCTTTTGTTAAGCAAACAGGTAGCTTGGCTTTGCTCTGAATTCCCGTGAAGTAGTGGTCAAGAGGAGACCTGTAGAATCTTTAGTGTCTTGGAGATGGTGTCTGAGGAAACTCTGGACTCAATGTCTTAAGCAACCTCATCTTGAAGAGTGTGAAAAGGACAGAAGACAGGAATGACATCCTAGGAGAGACAAGCAAGTTAGGTGGATTTTTGTTTCTTTCTTTTTGAGAACAAAATATTGCCTTCACACTTACTGTGGGGCAGAACACTGTGCCTTCCCACAGTCATTCTGATTATCAAGAGACGGGGGAGCCAGCTTGTCATTGAGCTCAGCAGGGGTAATACAGCAGGTGGGAAAATTCAATAGCAATAAAAAAAAAAAAGAAAGAAAGAAACCTGTCCCTGAAAATTGAGGAAACCCTGTAAGTACCACTTATCAGTGACTGTTACCTAATTATATCAGGGAGACTTATGGAAAACAGAGCTTTGAGGACCAGGAGAGACAGGAGAAAGGAAGTGTTCAGTTAATGTTAAGTGCTTGCACCATTCATATTCATAATTAGGGTGTATTGCTTCATTTATTGTTAAAAATCATCACTAAATGGAGAAAAAAGGTGATGGTGAGCCATAGATCAGGACCAAATTATCCCTAAACTCTTTTGCTGGTTCTCTTTAGCATTGTTGGCTCACAGATTTCCAGTAGGTTGGGCTCTTAGAGGCTGTAGAGGCTCCTCATTTGACAGATTCAAAACTTGGCCAAATGGTCTTGTTATCTATATCCTACTGGTTTGTCATTGGGCCAAATTAGTTGGCTGCCAAAGACATCTAAATTTACCAATTACAAATAAAGACTTGGCACTTTATTTCAATCCATGGAAGGATTGATAAATGTTTCCAATAAAAATGTTTGGGAATTTTTGTTTGGTTTTGTTTTGGCTTTAGCTGCAGTCATTATCATCATCTCACAAAATAGTACTCTTTATTCACATGATCAGACGAGTCACAGAAGGTTAAGATGATTAAAAAGTGGACTTAAAAGAACAGAAACGCACAATACTGTAAATGAGCAGTGGGCAGCTAGGTGGTGCAGTGGATAGAGTGCCTGAGCTGGAGTCAGAAAGATTCATCTTCCTGATTTCAAATCTGGCCTCAGATACCTGCTAGCTGTGTGACTCTGGGCAAGTCTCTTAACACAGTTTGCCTCAGTTCCTCAACTGTAAAATGGGCTGGAGAAGGAAATGACAAGCCATTCCAGTACCAAGAAAACCCCAAATACAGTCACAAAGAATCAAACACAACTAAATGACAACCAATAATGCAAAACCTTTGACAAAAAAGTGAGAGTAGGGGTCAGAATTATTGATTATTGATAACTGTTAACTGGGTAGGCCATTTGATCACTCTCTGATACATTTTCCTTATCTGTATAATTAAGATAATAAGAGAGAGATAGCTGTTGCTCAGTGGATATAAGACTGGTCTTGTAATCATAGGATTATAGAATTAGGGCTGGAAGGGGCCTTGGAGGTCATCTAGTCCAACCTCTCATTTTGAAGAATGAGGAAACTGAGGTCTAGAAAGGTGAGATGACTTGCCCAAGGTCACAGAAGTAATAAATAACAAAGCCAGGAGTGAAGTGCTGGGGGAAATGGTATAAAAAATGGGTCATAACTTTGCCCAAGAAGGGGCCTACCCAATCATGGGAAGAATGACAATAGAGTCTATGAAAGGATCTGTTTCCTGCATACTATTCTGCTATCTACTTTTTAGGTTCCTTACTAATTTAGGTAAACTAGATCTACAACATTCCTGTTCCACTAGTTTGTCAGAAAAGAAAAGGAGTTTAGTCTAACATGGCTTTGTCTTAATGGGGCCATGCTGGTTCTCTATGATCATCTTTTTAATATTACTTTCTAGAATTTTGCCAGAAATCAAAGTCAAGTTTACTTGATTACATTAGCTTATACTTTGCAGATTCTACTCTCTTCCTTTTTTTTTTTCTTTTGAAAATCAAACCTGTGCCATGATTCCAGTTCTCCATGATCTTTCAAAGATCATGGTTCTCTCTTGGGCCCTTTTCTTATCTCCTTCTACAACTTCACTTGGTGATCTGTCTGATCAGCTCCCACTGCTAGCATCTCTGTGCTGATGATTGTCAAAATCTATCTCTCTTTCCATGACCTCTCTGCTAACGTCCAACCTCTCATTTCCAACTGCCTTTCATACCTCTCAAACTGGATTTTCAGTAGACATTTTAAAACTCAGCATGTCCAAAATGGAACCCATTATACTTCCCCCTAAATCTTTTCTCCATTTCCTATCACTGTACAAAGCAACACCATCCTTCCAGTCCTTCAGGCTTGAAACCTGGGTGTCATCCTTAACTCCTCACAACCTCTCACCCCCCCATATGCAATCTTTTGCCAAGGCCTATCAGTTTCACCTTTGCAGCATCTCTCAAATAAGCTCCCTTCTTTCCTCTGACACTATCACCACTCTAGCGCAGGTTTTTGTCACATCAGACTTGGATTATTGCTAGAGCATCCTGGTGAGCCTGCCTGCCTCAAGTTTCTCCTCACCCCAATCAACCTTCCATGCCATCACCAAAATGATTTTCCTAAAGCACAGGTCCAACCACATCACCTCCCTACTTAATAATAATAATAATGGTAGTTCAGCTGTTTCAGTCATATCCAACTCCTTATGACCCCATTTGGAGTTTTCTTGGCAAAGATACTGGAATGGTTTGCCATTTCCTTCTCCATCTCATTCGACAGATGAGAAACTGAGGCAAACAGAGATGTTAAGTGATTTGCACAAGGTCACACAGCTAGTAAATGTCTGAGGTCAGATTTGAACTCAGCAAGAGAAGTCTTCCTGACTCCAGGCCAGGCACTCTATCCACTGCTCCACATAGCTGCCTCCAATAATATATAATAATAGCTAACATTTATATAGCACTAGCTTCCAGAACAAATACCAAATCCTCTATTTGGCATTCAAAGCCCCCTCCTACTTTTCCAGGCTTCTTCCACTTTACTCCCCTACTCCATGTACTTCTTCAATCTGGGGACACTGGCCTCTTGCTTTTCCATGAACAAAACACTCCATCTTTCTGATCAGGGCATTTTCTCTGGCTCTTCCTCCTCATCTCTGCATATTGCCTTTTCTGACTTCCTTCAAGTCCCATCTAAAATTCCATCTTCTACAGAAATCCTTTCCCAACCTCTTTTAATCCTAATGTCTTCCCTCTGTTACTCATTTCCTATTTACCTGGTGTGTAGCTTGCTTTGTATATATTTATTTGCTTGTCTCCCATTAGATTGTAAGCTCCTTAAAGGCAGGAACTGTCTTTTGCCTCTTTTTGTATCCCATGCATTAGCATGGTGCCTGGCACATGGTAGACACTTAATAAATGTTGATTGACTTGACAAAGATTATTGAGAGTAGTTCAGCAATGACCCTGCCAGTTGTTGTTGTTGTTGTTGTTGTTGTTGTTGTTGTTGTTGTTGTTTTGGGGGTTTTTTTGGTACAGTAGGTAGGATGTAGTTCATCTGGGTCCAATGATTTGGACTCATCAAGGGCAGTTAGGTACTCTTTACTCTCTCCTTATTTGTCTTGGATGTCAGCTGTATTTTTGTTCCATATTTTCTAGTTCAAAGATTATTCTCATTGACAAAAGGAAATAGAAGGACAACAGCAATGAAACATGTGAAATCATCTGGTTCAATGGCATCCTGAGTATCCACATCAAAAGAGGTAAAAGTCAGATACTCACCTAAGGGGTTCACAAGTGCTAGGAAGATATTTTGCACAGTCTGAATGGAAGATGGATTCTCTACTGATGATGAGCTCCTCCAAATGTCCCATTAATAGATGACATATTACTCATTTCAGTTCCCCAGAAACGTTACAAGGCTTCCTCTGTGAAATCCATCTGATTCCCTATATTGACCTAAAAAGCACCAGTTATAAGAGTATACAGGTAGGTCCTCATTAATGCTAAAGTGAGTCACTTGAAGTGGTTGTATTTTAATTTGTACTGGGTGTTTCCATTGAGTTAGAAACAATGACCATATTTTACATAATTATAACAGCAAATAGTGCAAATTCTGATACAGGTGACAGTTTCATGAGATTCATAATTTACATTAATGAGGACCTAACTGTATGTAAGAGTCTGTGAGATCCTGTCCCATTTAACCTTGAAATGTATCAAAGATCACACCCACATTTTGAGTAGCTACATGCTGGTTATTTGGAGACTCTAGTAGCAAGTTAACTTGTCTTGTAAAAACCTAGAGTGATAGAAATGGATTTTCTTTCAGGGACTCCCAGGAGCCAAGATGGTGGAGCAAGCAGTAAATCACTGTAGCTCTCCCATAATAACCTCCAAACAACAAAATAACCATAAAATAGTGCGCCAGAACAAATCCTGGAACAGTAGAACCAGCAGAAAGACAGGATGGAACATTCTTTTAGCCCAAGAACCTTGGAGGATTGATTGGCAAGAAAGGTCCATTTCACTCAGGTAAAAGGGGAGTTCATCCCGGGACAGGAAGTATCCCAGCAAACCAACAGCAAGCCCTACCTCAGCAAACCAGTGGGAGATCCTGAGACCTAGTGTGGTGGAACTGGCAAACATCAACACTAGGACCATGCACATTTTGGCATAGCCAGGGTAACCAGCAGATTCCAGCTCTGAGAACCACCATGTAGCCCTGGGCAGGTAGGCATCTACCAGCAGCCAGACCTCCACTTTTGATCTGTTTCTTCTTCCACAACCGTGATGAATATGGAAATATGTTTTACATGATAGTATAGGTGTAAACTATATCAAACAGCCTACAATTTTCAGAAGAGATGAGGAGAGGGAGGGAGGGAGAAAAAATTGGAACTCAAAATCTTATAAAAATGAATGCTAAAAATTTTAATGATTTTTAATTGTGGGAAAAAATAAAATACTATTAAAAAGAAAAAAGAAATGGATTTTCATTCACTGATGTTAGATTTTAGAACAAAAATCAGTCTTTTCTTGATCAGAATTGTAGACTAGTTCAGTGACAAGCCACATACTACACAGATCCCCTGTTGCCCCATGGTTAACAGTAGAGATACTTTATTACAAATGAAGTATATTTATATGTTTAGCACTATGCTAAAAGGTTTACAATTATCATCTCACTTGATCCTCACAACAACCCTGGGACATAGGAGCAATAATTATCTGAAATTTTACAGATGAAGAAACTAAAGCAAAGACTTGCCCAGAGTGTGGATTTGAACTCAGGTTTTCCTGTCTTCCAGGCCCATTATTCTATCCACTGTACCACTTAGCTGCTTAAAGCAACAATAGATAATTATATATTTATTCCAAAGTTCCATTTTGGAGTCCTGAGGGAGAGAGAAGAAGAAAAAGGATGAGAAGGTACATTAGATCTAGTTTCAACCTACTCTGGGGCCCTAAAACCTCAGAACTCCTAAGATTTTTTTCAGGGTGGAACTAGGTAAATGTTCATTCAATTAGTTCATTCATATAGGAAATTCTTGAGCCATGCTGGAGAAAATGCATATAATAAAACACCACCATCATTATTAAAATTATTGTCACTCCAGTTCTGAGGTATTGACTCTCACAAAATTCCCAGCAAACTGAAATGTCAAAAACAAGCAATAGATAAGTAATACACCAACTTCACCAAGATCAAGACAAAGAGTGGTGACACTTTTGTTGTACCAAAATTGTTTTCTGTCTTTGTATCACTAACATTTAACACCATGCTTATATATAGTAGATGCTTAAGAAATGCCTATTGATTTGATTTGTGATTCATTATTATTTTTATGAAATATTAAATAGTTTAGGCATTCTAAGATTTGCCATTTTAAAAATCAGTTTTCTTGGGATGCTTTTTAATAAGTATTTATGGGCATTTACAATAATAATATCTAGACATATTCTTTTTTAAAAAATTATTTTTATTAATTTATTTTGAATTATCAACAATCACTTCCATAAGCTTTTGAGTTTTAAATTTTTCTCCCCCGTTTTCCCCACCTCTTTCCCCTAGACAGCGTGCAATCTGATATAGGCTATACATATACATTCCTATTAAATATATTTTCACATCAGTGATGTTGTAAGTAAGAATTAGAACTAATAGGAGGAACCACCAGAAAGAGGAAACAAAATATAACAGAGGAAAAAAAATAGCAAATAGTATGCTTCGATCTGCATTCAGTCTCCATAGTTCTTTCTTCTCTGTAGACAGCATTTTCTATCACGAGGCCTTTGGAGATGTCTTGGATTCTCGTATTGCTGAGAAGGGTTACGTTTATCAATATTAGTCATTGCACAATGTGGCTGTTACTGTGTACAATGTTCTCTTGGTTCTGCTCACTTCACTCAGCATCAGACCATACAAGTCTTCCCAGGTTTTTCTGATGTCAGCTTGTTCATCATTTCTTATAGCACAATAGTACTACGTTACATTCATATACCACAACTTTTCCAGCCATTCCCCAATTGATGGGCATCCTCTCAATTTCCAATTCTTTGCCACCACAAAAAGATCTGCTGTAAACATATGTGGGTCCTTTTCCCATTTCTATGATCTCTTTGGGATGTAGCCCTAGAAGTGCTATTGCTGGTAGACATATTCTTAAAGCTATGGTTAGTGCATATCTAAAAAAGGCAGTAGTGATCCCAAACTCAAGACACATTAATACCAGAAATGGAATTTCTGAAATGGAAAATACACAGATGGGGAGGGATGGGCCAAAGATGAAACTGATGGGCAGATGACACAGACAGAAAATAGGAAAAGATCTGCCAAAATTTCCATAACAAACTCTTTGATCAATTCATCACAGAGGAGCTGCCACATTTTGACTCACATCAGAGCACCCAGTGGTCTGCATGAAGAAGTAGAAAATGCACTAAAGAAAACAATGGGAGGAGCAGGTGGGCCTAAACTACTACACCCAGAAGAGGTCCATTCTGAGGGTGACACAATTTTGAGGGCATTAAAGAGAGTAGGTCTCAAAATATCTGAAAGAAGGGGTGGTGCAAAATGCCTGGGGGAGGGGATGGACCTTATTACTGTCAAGCAAGCCAGAAAAAAATTTGTGGCACCTACAGATTCTCTTTATTATGATATTTGCTTTATTGTGGTAGTTTGAAACTGAACCCACAATATCTCCAAGGTTTATAAAATAAATCCAAGGTAATGAAGTAGGGAGTGGGAAAGGGAACAGGAAAATCTTCATTTAGATATGGCTTCTGAGCTGAACTTTGAAGGACATTAGAGATTCTAAAATGTAGGAGTGAGGAGGATATATATTCCAATAATAAGGACCAGCTCCTGAAAAAGCACAGAGAGATATAGTGTGTCACATGAGGAACAGCAAAATGGCTAATTTGGCTGGACGGTAGATTATATGAAAGGGAACTAGGATGGTGGCTGGATGAGAAGAAGGAAAAGGAATGAATTTAAGATATATTGTGGACATGGAATTGACAAGACTCCATAGCTGAATTGAATTAAATCAGATTATTTTACATGGTAGCAATAATTTCACAGTCTTCTTTGGAAACTACTGTGAGAAATTGAATCCTAAAAAGTGAATCTCAATTTGGAACTTTTAGAAACATTATATAATTTATGTCTTATGAAGAGACTCGGATAGTGAGATAGACTTTCAGTCAGGAAGACATGAGTTCAAATCCAGCCTCATATACTTACTAGCTTTAACCTCTTTTTGCCTTAGTTTCCTCAACTATAAAATGAGGATAAGAATAACACCTACCTCCCCAAGGTTGTTGTGAGGATCTAAAGAAATAAAGTACTTAGCACTTAATAAATGCTCATTCTGTCCGTCTGTTCTCATTCTAGACTGTCATAGTCAGGAATAGGAAATGAGCCAAGATATATCTCAAAGGAAAGGCAGGTCCTGGTTATATATGATACATACATGCAAGTCATTTAATAACATTCAACTCCTCTGTTCTCTCCCCATCATCATCCCCACCATCAAGTGTTCAAAGCCTTGGAGAAAGGCTTTCCCTACCTTGGATGGATCTTCTGTGGAAAAACCAGTAATCCCTGGACAATGAGAATGTTTGGATGGGTTGTGTCTTCCCCAGATGAAGGGAAGGCCTATTTTGATGAAATTACAAATATTTTGACATGTAGAAGTAAGCTTAATAAGAACTGAAGGATAAGCTTTTAGGGGTCATAAAAGTTAATGATATCTAGTCAAGACTTGGTTATGGAAATGTATTTCCATCTGAATCTGGTCTGGTAGCTATTAGCCATGAAGCCAGTGGCTAGAGAGCATACTAGAGGTGCATCCATCCACCCCTGACATGTAGTACCCCCATGCCCTATATTTGAAAGCTACCTTCAAGTGGAACTCTGGGAACTTGAAAATGATTGCACCTACCCCCAAAAAATTCCTTGCGCTCATTTTAAAAGCTTCTACTACTACTCTGAGCTCTTTTGGTAAGCAGTCATACTGATAATATCTTTCCCATTACCCTGGCTGGATTGCTCTTACTTCCAGAGTACCTATTAGCTTTCTTGACTAGCCCAGCCCCTCCTGTGAACTTTTTTAATCCTTACAATCTCTATAATTGCCTTTTAAGTTAATATGAGATCTTATGTTAGTCTACATCATTGTGTGTGGTGTGTGTGTGTGTGTGTGTGTGTGTGTGTGTGTGTGTGTGCCCACGAGCTTGGGCTGGTTTTTAAAAATATCTTATAGCACCTACAAAGCCAAAAGCCCACTGGGGGCCAGGTTTTATTTATCACAAGATTCTAATACTCTGCCCTGCTCTGATACGATCACTTAATATATGCTTGTAGTTGACTGCAAAGACAACTCAACTAGGGAATCACTAGTTCAATATAGTCAAATCATAGCACAAGAAAAAGAAAAATCACTATCTGTTAGAGGGACCTTATAATTCAGAGGACTGAGATCTGGAGTAGGTCTGCAGAGATAATCTTGACCCTACCACATATTCCATAGGCCCTTCTTCTCTATATATGATGGGGTGCTTGGGTGCCTGTGCTTGGACCCCAAATTTCTCCTTTGCCTCAGAAACACTATTCCTGACAGTTTCCCTCCAGCCCAAGGACCCTATCTCTGGCAATTAGTCATGAGTGGGCCCAGTGAGGCAAACTGCTGACCTCTGTAGAATTTCTCATGTATGAACAGAACTACCTTGTTCCAGCAGAAATATTAAGTACTGATGCCCACAGTTACCGTATACAATCCAGAGGACAAGCTATAGACATCAACTCCCAAAATCATCTTCATACAGACATAACAGACCAAAAATATACCCTTTAGGAACTCTCCCCCTTTCTTGTGGTTTTTAGTAGTGAAGGACGTAGTTGTATGTTATCACCTAACTAGTATACTTGGCAGATAATTCACTACTTTTCCTATGTAAGTTTTAGCAGTTAGTTTGCACATTCCCTAAGGAGCTCTGCCCACTATGGCAGAATTCCTTAAGGACCTCTGCCTGTTGTATAGCTTAACAATAAATCTGCCACCTTGACTCAAAGAATGCTTGAGTCTGTGCATTCATTCCAGGTGACTGTCCTACATGCTGGTCCTTGAGGGGTCTAAACCTCTCAGACAGCAACACATCCTTGTAGCTAAACTTTTTGTCACCCATCTTTGCATTTTGTGAAAAAGCTGTCCTCTTTTCTTGGAATGCTGTCCTTCCTCACCTTTGCCTCTAAGAATTCCTGGCATCCTTCAAGATTCAGGTCACAGGCTACATTCTTAAGGATGCCTTTCCTGTTCCCTCCAGCTACTAGTGCCATTCCTCTAAGGTTATCTCCCATCTATTCTGTACATATCTTATTGATTCTATTTATGTGCATGTTTTTCCTATATTAGAATGTAACTTCCTTAAGGGAAGGGACAGTTTTTGCCTTTTTTTCCTATCACTGGTGCCTGGAACAGTGCCTGGTACATATGGTAAGTGCCTAGTAAATGCTTGCTGACTGACTGATTGTTTGTACCCAGAGCTTCCACACAAGGGGGTCACTCAAAGCCAGTCACTTCTTTTTCTAGATTAGTCTCAATTTCCATGTGAGGTCTGGAGGAAAAAACTTTGCCAGGACTTTATTCACTCTCAGGTTCTTTGATCACCTTCTTGTTAGATTGGGGGCAGCTTTTCTCGATTTATTTTAATTCATTCAAAATGCATTTATGAAGAGCCTTCTATAGTATGTGCCAGGTAGAGTTCTAGGGGCTGGGGATTTCTTTGAATTCTATGATTTCTTCAGTATGAAGAAGTCTCAATGAGGAAACACCAAGGTATGCCAGTGGTCTCTGACTCCCAGTCTTAGGTCATCTAGAGGTCATCTCAAATCATGGACTTCTTGGTGTCAGGACCCTCTTGGCTGTGTGGTGAGACCTACAGAGCCCTTCCCAGAATAATGTATTTAAATTACATAAAATCACATAGATAGGTTTGCAAAGGAAAGAAATTCTATGAAGATACAGTTATTAAATTTTTGTAAAATGACCAAGTTCACAGACTCCAGATTAAGCAGCTGTGATTTTAATCAAACCCCTCCATTTTACAGATGAGAAAACTGAGACCCAAAAAAGAGAAATGGCTTAAAATATCAGAGATCTAGATCTGGAAGGGACCTCAGAGACCACTTAAACCTCCCCTCCCCATTTTATGAACAAGTAAACTGAGGGCCAGATTGGGTCAAGTAATTTACCCAGGATAACAAGGGTTTAAACTGATGCTTTTTGCCTCCATGACTTATCCAACATTATTTCTGCTTCTCCTCTAAAGTTAAATAGTTGGCACGTGGGAGAGTGGGAACCAGACCTCCAAGACAATCTCCCCTTTTATCTCTCCAGGACTGACCCTTGGTAACTTAAAGGTTGAAGGCATGGGAGTAGCTTGGCAGATGACAAGAAACAAGCCTGCAAAAGTGGGGACAATAACCTATAATTAGGGCCCATGGATGTGCAGCATTCTAAGGTTTAAAAAGTGTTTCAGGTACATGATCTCATTTGATCTTCACAGCAGACCTTTGAGATAGGTGCTTCAATGATTCTCTCCCCGCCTCAAGTCTCTGCCCACTCCAATCCATCCTCTACTCAGCTACCAAAGTGATCCTCTTAAGTACAGGTCTGACCATATTACCATCAGCACCCATTCCCCCATTTAATAAACCCCAGTGTCTCCCTATTACCTCCAGGACCAAATAGAAAGTACTCTGGCTTTTAAAGCCCTGCATAACCTGGTCCCTTTCTGCCTTTCCAGTCTTCTTTGCACCTTTCTGTCTTTCACCTATTCGATGATCCAGTGACTCTGGCCTCCTTTTTGTTCCATGAACAAGACACTGCATCTCCTAATTCCAAGCATTTTCACTGATTGAACCAATGCCAGGAATTTTCTCCCTCCTTATCTTCACCCTCTGACTCTCCTGGGTTGCTTCAAGTTGAAGCTAAAGTCCCATCATCTTGCAGAAGCTTTTCCATAATGTTAGTGCCTTGCCTCTTCTGATTACCTTTATTTTATTATAGATACATATTATATATATATTCTATCTACCATGTTGATAAATAGTTGTTCAAATGTTGTCTCCCCCATTAGACTGTGAGCTTCTTGAGAGGAAGGGCTATTTTTGAATTTCTTTGTATGTCTAGTGCTTAGCACAATACCAGGCACTTAGTAAGTGCTTAATAAAGCTCATTATTGTGGTTTTTAGGAATCTGAGGCCCTAAGATTTAAGATGACTTGTCTAGAGTTATTCAGCTAAAATAGTGTAGAGCTGCACCTGATTTACTTTCCACTTCATCAGGCTTGACCACTATTAGTTCAGGTATGAAAGTTTGGGTGGTAACTATTGGGAGGTGGCAAAAAGGCAGCTCTAGAAGTGGAGAAATTGACCTAGAATGATGGCCTGTATTTAGAGAGGTAGCATTATCGACAAAAGGCTAGACTCAGCATCAGGAAGACTTTGTTTTAATGTTCCATCAGACAACTGTAAGATTCAGGTTCTGTGAGCCTCATTTTTTTCAGCTGTAAAATGGGAATGAAAATAACACCTACATCCTATTAGGCTCAAAGAAGCTATTATGTGGAGGGAATCTTGGGGAGAAGCAGATGGGGAAGAATTGGCTCTGGTATCAAAGAACCCTGTTTGAAGCCCTGTGTCTTTTACTACCTATCCAGAGGCCTTCGGAATGTCACTTTACTACTCTAGGCCTCAGTGTCTTCACATTTTTTTAAATTGGGGGGGGAGAGGATTAGATCTCTGAGGTTCTTTCCAGCTCTACATCTATATACCTATGTGAAACACTGAAAATATCACTCTACAAATGCCAGCAACTGTTAATATACAAATCATTTTACATCCATAATTCCATTTACTATTCCCAATACAGGTATACCCATTTTTCAGATGAAGAAGCCAAGGCCTATAGATGTATCCTAGTGACCTCATCAGTGTAGAGGAAGGCAACCTTAGCAGCCATCTAATCCAACCAATTTATTTTACAAAGGAGAGAACTAAGGCTTGCAGAATTTGTGTGACTTGCCCACTACCCCCAAGCTAGTAATAAATAGCAATAGTAAGTGGCAGAGCCCTCACTGAGACCCAGCTCTCTCTTCTATCCCATTGCTTCCTAAACTAGAAGAGAGAGTGTGGAATTGGTAAATTGAAGCTGAGATGAATTTCCCAGTTCTGCTGCAGCAGTATCTCCACTTGGGCCCTGTCCCTTTCTCCTCTGCCTCCCTTAACTCCAGGGTGTTGAATTCTAGAGAACCCTCAGCCACAACTCTTTTACATATTGCTCCAGGGGAGGCCTCCCAGCCTCTTCCAGCCCAGCCAGTCAAAGGTCACATGAATGGGGAGGAGGAGCATGAGGAATGAGGGACATAAACAAGGCCAGGTAGACTAGGATGTCCCAGAAGAGGCAGACTCAGGACCCCAAAGTTATTTAAGGTGTTGCAGGAGCAGCAAGGGCTCCTTTACTGAAGGGACCATGCTCCTAGTGCCTCCCAGGGGTGTTTGGCTGCTGCTGCTGCTGGTGCCCCTGCTCTTTGGCACCTATGCAGAGGGCATGCTCAGGAATTTCCTCTTTAACACCTATCCTAAAGCAATAGATCATCCTGACCAGCAATGGCTTTGGCAAAAACTGGACCATTTTGATCCGAAGTCCAAGGAATTCTGGAGACAGGTAATGGAAACGGGGGAGGGGGGCGGCTATGGGATCAGATAGACCTATGGAGCTGGCCAGGTACCCCACAGCATTGCTTTGGGGACTATAAAAGGGGCCAGAGAAGGCACTTAGTGCAACCTTCTTATTTTGGAGGGGAAGGGACTTGCCAATGCTTGAGCAAGGTAATAAGTGTCAAAGGCAGGATCTGAACTCACATTCTGATTCTAACTCTTACCCACTTTCCACTGAGCCACTCTGCCTCTAGAGTCCAATGGGGCTGCTAAAAGACTTGGGGAAAGTAAGGGTCAATCACTGGGCTCTCAGCTTTATGGTTTGCAGTTCTTGGGGCTAGTCAGTCTTTTATGGTACCAGCTGGAAAGGTCTTTGCTCACCCCCTGGTCAGTCTGGCAGCAGTTTTTCTCAATTAACTTTAATTTAATTTGCTGTGCCTTTGTGAAGAGCTTTCCATAATACGTGCCAGGTGGGATGTTAGGAGCTGGGAATTTCTTGGTATAAGGAACACTCAGGAAGGAAAGGCCCAAGTAAGCTATTGTTTGATGATATATTGTCTTAGAGAGATGCCTGGGGCACTGAGTGGTTAAATGAATCCACCCGGGGGCATGTTGTAAAGGTCTACTTTGTGCCAGGTACCTTGCTGGGCACTGTGGAAACAAATGGAGATACAATAACAAAACTCTAAAAAAATCTGTAAGTAGATATGTTTACACAGCGGTTCATCTGTAGAGGTAGCTGTAATGGAACGAGCTGATTGTTAATTTTTAATGTGGCCATTCGCACTTTGGAGATCAGCAGCTCCTAGAAAGCATGGCTTGACTTATTGTCTTCTTGATTGACTAGTCTTAAGAAAGTGTTAACAATGCACATGAAATTAAGACTGTGTCCTGCACACAGCTTTCCCCCAGAGAGTGTGCTTGTTAAATGTTTACCAGCACACCCCTGTATTGTTCTATAAACGCTGATTGAGCTCCTTAGGAGTGCAAGAGAAGCCTCCGGGAAGGAAGTCATCAGCAGACTAGAGGCCTGGAGAGAAAGACAAGATAATTTGGGAAAATGAAGCCCAGCTGGGAGGGGTAGGACCCTCCTCTTACAGAGCATGACATTTATCTAAACTTTGAAGGCAACTAGGGGTCCTAAGGGGCAGAGGAGAGGAGGCACTGTGTTCTGGCATTGGGGATGGCCTGAGAAAGGCAGGGAGAAGGGAGATAAGAGCGAGAAGGCTGGCTTGCCAAGACTGCTGAAAACATCAAAAGCCATAATGCATGATGAACCTGGACAGGTAGGCAGTCTGGAGACAGGTTGTGGAGCAAGTATGTGTAAGAGGTGCAACAGGAACCCAGGTTTTCCTGATCCAGTGGTCGGGGGAAACAGAGAGAGAATAGATCCTCTTCCTGCATGTATTAAATTACTCTCCATTTTAAAGCTCTCACGGTGTATTTCTCTCTTGTGTAGTACAAATTGTGGTCATTGATAAAAAGACAGATTTTGAGCTGGAAGGAACCAATCAATCAACATTTATTCAGAGTTTACTATGTGCCAGGCACTGTGACCAATGATCTTCTACCCTTTAGGTTTGGAGATGAAGTATTTGCAATGCTGGAGATGTGTGGCTTCCAAACAAAACTTGTAGGAAACACAATGAAATAAACATCTCTAGCCCTCCTCCATTTTACAAATGGAGGATAATACTTGCTTTACTCATTTCAGAGTTGTTGTAGGGACCAATTACTACATATATAATAACTGATATTTATCAACTTGTCAGCTTGAAAGCCTTGTATTTACATGCGTGAATTAAATGAGGTTGGGTAGGGATGGCTGGTATTACCTAAAGACTGATAAGGAATCTGCAGTTTGGAGAGATTAAGTGTCTCACTCCTTTTGTTACATAGCTAATAAATATCACAGGCAGCCTTTATGCTCAAGGCTTCCTGATTCCAATCCAACACCCCATCTACCAGGCTACATTGTTTCTTGAGGTAAAGCTCTCAATACATACAAATGTCAGCTATCATCATACAATCTGTGCATATGGGAAAAGGGGAAAAAGTAATATTTATAGTCTGACATGTAACATCCATCTAGACGTAAGACAATTCAACTTGTTGGCTCATCTGTAAAATGATGGAAAGTGGTGGTGGGGGATAAACTTTGGGAAAACCACTTTGGCAGCTGCACTGTAGGACCAGAGTTCATCTTTACCTTTGGGAGTTTTAATCCTTAGAGCCATTTACTGATATTCTGTATCTACAGCAGAGGACCCACACATATAGAAAGATAGAGATGATAGATGATTGAGAGATAGATATACATATAGATAGGCACACATATGTATATTGGGTATATAGATTGAGACAAAATGTATGTATCTATGTGTATGTATCTCTATATGTGTGTATGTATAATATATATGTATATACTGCTAATACATCTACTGACAGAGAGGAAAGTTCAATACCTTGTCTCAGGCCTAAGTATAAAGATGGACATCCACTATAAAAATGGACAGTTGAAAGATACACCATAATGTATTAATTGTTTAGATATTTTGCTAAGGGGGCCTTAAGCAAAGCATGCCAGCTCTCCTCATCTGCAAAATGAGGTATTGGATAAGATGGATTCCAAGACATCTTACAATTCTCAATCCTCTAATCTTTGTGAGATTGTCTTTTCCCTGGAAATCAGCTTAAAATGGTAACCGATCTGGAAACCTGCTAGTATGGGAGGGAAGTGATTTGACGTCCCAATAGATAGTGAATAGGCTGGAATCAGGTGAGCTGCCTTCCACTGAAATGCTTCATAGACCCAGAAAGAGGAGGGAAAAATCTGAATGGGTTTCCTTAGGAATCCTAGGATCTGAGATGGAAGTTTCAGAAGTCATCTAATTTAGAGATAATTAATCTTTGTGTGTCATGTACCACCACCACCCCCATAATGTTCTTAAATGCATAAAATAAAGCACAGGTGATTACCAAGGAAGCAATTACATTGAGATGCAATTATCAAAATATTTTTTAAAAATAAATTCCCAGATCCTAAGTTAAGAATCTAGCTCAACCTATCTGCCAAGTGGCTATCCAGCCTCCTTGTGTAGACAAGGTATTTCTTCTGGTTAAGATGTTTTTCCTGATATGCAGCCAAACTTTTCTTTACCATAATTTCCAACAATTGCTCCTACATGTATCTTCTGGGTAAGAAAAATTACAATTTATTCCAATTCTATGAAAATTGAGCTCCTCTTATGTGCCAGGTGATAAGAAAAGAGCCAGAAATGAACCAAGGCTTTCCTCAAGGACCAGAATAAGTCAGAAGAAAAAAAAAGAAACAAGCATTTATTAAGGACACACTATGTGCCAGGCAATGGGCTAAGCACTTTACAAACATCATTTCATTTTAACCCTACAACATTATCATTAACATCTTTCATAGTTGAGGAAACTGAAATTAGGTGACTTGCCCAGGGTCACATTGCTAGTAGTTACCTGAGACAAGATTTGAACTCAGGTATTCCTGCTCTATCCACTGCACCACCCAGCTGCCTCTCAGATTCATCCTTCTTTCACTTGATAGCTCTTCAAATTTCTTTCAAATTCAATTCAAGCTCTGACTTCTACCAGATGCATTTCCTGATGAGTATCTGTCCTTCTCCCTCCCAAAACTACTTGGCATGCATTTTGGCTTTATTCTGTACACATATCTCTTGATAGAATGTAAACCCCTTGAGGGCAAACTGTTTTACTTTTGTCTTTGTATTCAGAGCACCTAGTACAGTGTCTGGAACATAAAAGATGCTTAATAAGATTTGTTATTTGATTGCAACCCTCTTAAGTCTTCTTTAGGCTAAACACCCCCAGTTCCTTCAACCAAGCCTAGGCTGACATTGGTCTCCAGTCCTCTGTCTATTTCAATGTCCCTCTTGGACTGCTCCAACTTGTCAAGCCCCTTCCTAAAATGAGTATGTCTGAAAGCTGAGCAGAGTAGGCTAGATGGGGTCTGATGAGGGCAGCAGAGCACAGCAGACCTATCCCTTGTTCTGGATGCTGAGCATTATATCACATTAGTTTTCATGACTGATTTTTGATTTGCAGGCCAGGGAGATTCCCAGGTAACAGTATCTAAAGTTTCCTCATGTTGTGGGAGACCCCTCAAGCATTAATATTACTCTCCACATCTTAGGACTAATTTTCATTTCCTATTGTTGTAGTCAACCTTCTAGCACAAAAATATTCGTGGAAAGCAGAAATGATAATACTCAAGATCTTGGGGCTGGAGTGGGGTGTGGGATCCTTCTGAAAGAAAAACAAACTTCTGCCTTTGTTACTGGAAAAAGATCTCAGGGTATCACTTTCACTTTCATTCTAAAGACCATAGGATTGTAGATTTAGGGAGGAAACAGGGTTTAGGGGTCATCTAATCCACCTCATTTATTTTCACAGATGAAAAGCCCAGAAAGCATAGAGACCAAGTGATTCTGTGATCATCTCCGATAACGTGCACACATAATTTGTTTGCAGGCTGTCTCTCTTATTAGACTGTGAGCTCCTTGTGGGCAGAGACTGTTTTGGCTTTCTTTGTATTTCCAGTGCTTAGCACAGTGCCTGGTTTATGGTAGGTGCTTAATAAATTCTTGTTGACTTGAGAGGACTGGACCCTATCACAACAGCTTATATGTCATGGACAATAAATGTTCATTAAATTTTAAGGCAGCTAGGTGGCCACAGTGACTAGAGTTGACCTTGGAATTGGGAAGACCTAGATTGAAAGACTGAAAAATCCTACGTCAGATGTTTTTACTAGCTACCCTGGGCAAGTCCCTTACCCTTTCTTAGACTCAGTTTCCTTATCTGTAAAATAGGGATGATGATGCTCCTACTTCCCAAGGTTGTTGTAAGGATTTAATGAGACAACATGTAAAGTGCTTGGCAAGTCTTAAAACACTATATAAACGCTAGCTATTTTATGAAATTCCTTGCTGTCTAGATGGAGGTAGTGCCTTAGATTAAACTATGGTACTGGGCTGGCCATTCCAGGGAGGCAAGACCACTGATTATATCATTTTTACCATGTACTTAGTGGAAAGAACACTGGGATGGGATTCTCCTCCACTATTTTCTAGTAGTTCAAGTAAGGACAAGCTTCTGGGCCTCAGTTTCCTCATCTGTCAATACTTTGACGGCTCTGTGGTCTCATTGGCACTCTCTCCATGGGCACAAATAGCAACACACCAACATTTTCCTGTACAATTTTCCTTCATGTCCTTCCACCACTCAGTCATAGACTTTAGCCAGAGGCTAAAGGGAGAAAATAACATCCTCTTTGAGAAGTTTCATAAACTTTAAAGTACCATATAAATGTGAGTTACTACCATCATCATCCTCATCATCATTAACATCCTCACCCTCATCATCCTTAGATGACTTTCTTGCTGTCGTATGGGTCAGTGCCAAAAAATTTACGGACCAAAATGTTGTAATTGTCAGTGACTAAATGTAGGCATTTGCAAATCAAAAGCCTCGAACTTGATGTACACCCAGCAGGAACTTGAAAGTCTAATAACTGGCCTCTTTTCTATTCCCTGAACTTGGCATTCAAACTCTGATTCTTCTCTGCTCTTAATATAGGCTGTCTTCTCTGCCTGAAAGGCATTCTCTGCTTACCTCCACTTCTTAGTATCTGTAGCTTCTCTCAAAGTTCAATTTCTATTGCATCACCTACTATAGTCTTTCCTGATCTCCCTAGTAGTTAGCATTTCTCCCTTCTCAAATTACTTTTTCTAGTTCTTTAAAGTTTCCCAAATCTGGATCTGTTTACACATGTATTTCCCAGGCTAAGGTAAAAAGCTGTTCATCTCCTGTGAAGATAATAGGCACTTAATAAGTATGTATTAAAGTGATGAAAAAGTGAGAGTTTCAGAGTTGCTAATAATGGGATCTACAGTATAAATGTCTCTTAAAAATATACTTCATTTTGCTATTTTTAAAATTATATTCAGTAAGAATTTAAAAGTTATATTGATTTTGCTTATAAGGTGACATCTCTGGTTAGGAAGTTTTGTTCAACTGGCATCCTTGACCCTACAGGTACAGTTATTTGTACCAGATTATTGCCACAGGTTTAAGTAGACTTCAGCACCACTGATCATGATCTACAAGTCTACAGATCAGAAAGATGCTATCTCTGTGATTAGAGCCAAACAA
Source organism: Phascolarctos cinereus (assembly GCF_003287225.1). Taxonomy (NCBI): domain Eukaryota; kingdom Metazoa; phylum Chordata; class Mammalia; order Diprotodontia; family Phascolarctidae; genus Phascolarctos; species Phascolarctos cinereus. The sequence goes on from NW_027556180.1 coordinate 61,389,619, forward strand.
AAGAGTCTTTCAACTTGACCAAATAATGATAATCTTAATTCTCTTTTATTTTCTCTCCACAGAGGTTTTTTATCAATGACAAGTACTATAGACGTGGTGGCCCAGTTTTCTTAGAGCTTGGAGGAGAAGAATCTGCTGTCCCTACATGGAAAACTAGATCTTCCTTGTTAAATTATGCTAAAAGAATGAGAGCCTTATATGTTGTGCTGGAACATAGATATTATGGTAAAAGCCAACCAACCAAGTAAGTTGCCATTACTATTGCTACTACTATCACTGCTTCTTTGCCTTCCTCTTCTAGAATTCTTTTCTTCCTTTTAATATTCTTGAATAATTATGGCAACTAAACACACAGTGAAATATAAACTACTTTGATATTTGACAATTTAAATTCACACAAAAGAGAAGTGATTATTAAATAAATACCTACTAAGTGCCAGACACTGTACTAAGTGCCTGGGATACAAAAAGAAAAGAAGACAGTCCCTGTCCTCAAGGAGCTTACAATCTTATGGAGTAAGATAATACACAAAAGGCTGCTAAAAGGCTTGGGGGGGGTGGCACCAGAGGGTACCCACTTGGGGGATGGGATGTGTATCATAACGATGGAGTCAAAACAAAGCAGAGCAGCTGGTGGGAAATGAAGAGTTTGCACTAATTCTGAGCACACCATTAAAAACTTAGGAAGGAGTGTTTTGCTCTGCCCTCCAGTCCTCCAACCATAAGGGTAGAGGCAACCCAGGGTACTAATGAGGTGCCTTCCAGTACCTTTGACTAGTTTTATCTTCCCTCCATAAATATTTTGGTTTATATTTGATCCTAGGAATATGGTGCTCTGTGATTTCAAGATTAGGCCTCTATTCTAAGAAGTGGAGTAGTTTTAAAACCACCACCACAACTACCGCTAGTATATATATATATATATATATATTTATATATATTTATAAATACTTATATAGTATTTATATAAGGTGGGCTGCATGTTAACTCATTTGATTCTCCCAAGAGCCCTGTGCAAGAAAGTGGAGCCAGTATGTCAAACTCATTTGATTCTCCCAAGAGCCCTGTGCAAGAAAGTGGAGCCAGTATGTCCAATTTGTTACCCTTAACCTAGCCTAGACCTCCCTATGTCCCCCAGCCACTTCCCACCCTTAATCCTATCTGGGCTCCATTCTCCCTTGGCTACCCCTGGAGTTCTATGACCTCATAGACTACTTGGCCACTCCTAGATCCCTTCCATAGTCTTTCTGTATATAAGGTCCATTGCATCTCCATTAAGATGTTCAGATTCCTGAGATCTAGCCACTGCTCTGATTCTTAGAATCTAACCAGTACCTCAGAGACTCTCAGATTCCTCAAGAGTCTGGCTAATATGGCAGATCTTTAATAGCCCTTGTCTTTGGCTGAAAGAAGGCATGAGTCAAATTCTTTCGGGCAGTACACATGTGTCATGATCTCGGGGTCCTGGCACCGCTAAACCTCTAGACCTCATCAATATGATAGTTAGATTGAAGATGGGAGTAGAGTATTAATCATAGTGTAGCCAGAGACTATTTGAAATGCCAGCTTCAAAAGTCCAGGGGCATAAGGAATGCAGTGATACTCCTATGATTTCCAGACCTTTAAAACAGGAAGAAGAGTATTGCAATGAAAAGTGTACTGGATTTAAAATCAGGGGACTTGGATTTGAATCTAAGAATCCACCCTCTTCCCCTCTCACCAAAACACTATTACTTAATATTGACCATGTATCTATTTTGAATTTAATTGTGTGTGTGCTATTACACATGAAACACAGGACTTCCCACCCACTCTCCACTCCCAGAGAATGTGAGCTCCTTGAGATTCAGGATTTTTTGTTTTTTTTCCATATGCCTGGTGCCTGTGACATAGCAGAAACTTTTAATAGTTGCTTGTGGATCAATACTGAGTGACTGATGTGACTGCTGCCTTCTCACATTCTTCATTTTCCTTTTGAATAATTTCTTTAGTTTTTATCAGTAATACTTCATTCTCCAAACAGAATGTTGCTGCAATAAGATCCTTCCTGCTGTCTGTTTCTTGTGTTTATGCATCATTTCCCATCAGAATTTTTCTCTGCAATTTCATATGATCATTTCAAGGTTTAACAGAATGATAACTGAGCATTGCCACAATTAAAAAAAATTTTTTTTAGTGACCAATTGAGCTGATATCAAGCATTGTTCTGGTCTACTTTGTTTTCACACTACCTCTTGTTTGTGCTTTAATTTGCAGGGATATTTCTACAGACAACCTTCGCTTCCTCAGCAGCAGGCAAGCCTTAAAAGACACCATTTACTTCCGGAAATTTCTTATAAAGAAATTAAAGCTCTTTAGAAACAAATGGGTTGTTTTCGGTAGTTCTTACTCAGGCTCCCTGGCTGCCTGGTTGAGGGTGAAACATCCTAGAATGTTTCATTCAGCAGTAGCCTACAGTGCACCTATCTATGCAAAGGCTAATTTTTTTGGTGAGTTCATAGAAAGTAGTTAATAAACTCGGAACCATCTGTAGGTGGTAGAGTCCCATGGGAGGGGACTGAAATGGTTTGTGAGGTTCCTTTGGGAGCTAAAGACCTACATTTTAGACCAATGTAGACAGCTATCTGAATCTGTTTGATGAATTTATATTGGGTTAAAAATGGTAGTAAAATCTAGGTTGTTAATTTTTAGCAGGAAAATAAAATTCATGACTTCTATACCTTCATTGGAAATGGGAATATCTCCCTAAGAATTTTAATTTTGGTAGGAATTTTTTTAAATTTCATAGTTACCTTGCAATTATCCTTCCTACAATTACTACTGGTATTATTTTGAAACAAGTTATTTATAACGAACACTTTGCAAAATATGTCTGTAGCTAAAGACCCAATGCTCTCAAAATAGTTATGTTTTTCTAGTTCTTTAGTTTCCCAAATCTGGATTTAAATTTGCTCTCCACTAACTTCCTGGTAGTCCTTTCTTTGTTTTGTTTTCAATTCTTTAATTTCTCTATTTAAAAAAAAAAGAGAGACACAAAAAGGATAATGTTCAGTATGTGGATTTATGTAATTAGTCCACTTTTTTATCTCCTAGAATACCTGGAAGTCGTCCAAAATGCCTTGTTTAGGTCTGGTCGTTCTGAGTGTGTAGGCGCCGTGCGAAATGCTTCTAAGGTTCTGATGTATAAACTTAAACATAAGGAATACCACTCTAACATTTCAAGAGATTTTAGGTAAGTGAGGGTTTATTTGTGGAATGACAGAGATCAGGAAAAGGACTTCAATACTACAGAAACTGTTTATGGGCCAGGGAACTCTATTGACTTTGCTGTTAGATTGCCCATTTTGTGGATTATTGCAATCAAGGTCAACTGTGTACATAGAATAGGTGACTGTTCCTGTGAGGTTCTTAAGCCTCACCTACTCAAAATTATGTCCATCACAGGCCTGTGCTTTCTCCTCAAATTCCCACCTTTTGAGCCTTTCCTTTAAATTAAAACCATTGTTTGCGGAAGCTTATTTATTAATGTCCCTAGAAGAAAGAACACCATGTTGAGCTTTTTAACATTTTGGAGTTGGATTAATTTATTGGATACTTCTAAAATATTTGATATCTTTTTTCTCTCATGTTCATTTTCTCCCTGTTTAACCCTTTGTGATTGCCTCTGTGCTTTGTTTGGTTAAGCATACTCTCCCAAGCTATAGTTATGAAAGACATCTAATTTTGGAACTTTTCCAATTTTCTTTTTTTTATGGTGTGATCTTTAATATTCAGGTTATGTATCTACTTTTACCTTTTTTTATTAATTTATTTTTAGTTTTCAACAATCACTTCCATACACTTTTCAGTTTTAAATTTTTCTCCCCCTTTTTACCTGTCTCCCTTCCCAAGATGGTTTGCAATCTGATGTAGGCTCTGCATATACATTCCTATTAACCATATTTTCACATTAGTCCTGTTGTAAGGAAGAATTAGAACCAATAGGAAGAACCACAAGAAAGAGGAAACGAAACAAAACAGAAGAAAACAAAAGGGCAAATAGTATGCTTCAATGTGCATTCAAACTCCATAGTTCTTTCTCTGGATGTGGATAGCATTTTCCATCAGGAGACTTTTGGAGATGTCTTAGATCCTTGTGTTACTGACAAGAGCTAGGTCTGTCAAAGTCATTGCACAACATGGCTGTTACTGTGTACAACATTCTCCTGGTTCTGCTCACTTCACTCAGCATCAGTCTGAACAAGTCTTTCCATGTTTTTCTGAAGGTTGCCTGCTCCATTATATTCATATACCACAGCTTGTTCAGCCATTCCCCAATTGATGAGCATCCCCTCAATTTCTAATTCTTTGCCACCACAAAAAGAGCTGCTATAAATATTTTTGTACATGTGGGTCCTTTTCCCATTTTTATGATCTCTTTGGGATACAGCCCTAGAAGTGCTATTGCTGGGTCAAAGGCTATGTACATTTTTATAGCCCTTTAGACATAGTTCCAAATTGCTCTCCAAAATGGTTGGATTAGTTCACAACTCCACCAACAATTCATTAGTGTTCCAATTTTCCTGCATCTTCTCCAGCATTTATCATTTTCCTGTTACGTTGGCCAATCTTATAGGTGTGATATCTACCTCAGAGCTGTTTTGATTTGCATTTTTCTAATCAATAGTGATTTAGAGCATTTTTTCATATGACTATAGATGGTTTTAATTTCTTCATCTGAAAACTGCTTGTTCATATTCTTTGACCATTTATCGATTATGGAATGATTTGTATTCTTATAAATTTGACTTAGTTCTCTATATATTTTAGAAACGAGGCCCTTATCAGAGATACTGGTTGTAAAGATTCTTTCCCAATTTTCTACTTCCTCTATTTTTACCTTATTAAGGAGTATGATAGACCTTACCAGATATTGAGAAAGTAGGCAGAAGCTCTAGGACTCCTAAATTCCATTGCCTGGGGATAAAGAAGAGAGGCAGAAAAGATAGGTTTAACTGTTGAGATGCTGGGTGAGGAGGATAAAATGTAAAAGAGGCTCACAAGCAATACAACTTATATAATTATAAAAGGAATATGAAGACAAACAGCAATTTTTGAACCAGAACTCATTGCCCTTCCCTGCAGTAACAGTGGACTTTAAGGCATCACATCAGTAACATAACAATAGGATGACACCAGCCCCCAAACAGGTTGTCATGTCTCTCAAGTTGGTACTCCCATAACAGGGGGAGGATCCTTCATGGAACTCAGACAGCTGCCCACAAGTGGCAGAGACTATGCATCTGAGGGGGGAAGATTAAAATATGTTTCACAGCAGGTCAGATTTTGGGGGAAAGAGTTCTCCCAGAATTTTGTCTGGGCATTCAGAGCAGCCTCCCTTTCAGCTAAAGTGACCCCTCATTCTAGCTCCCAGCTACTTGAACGCCTTGTACGGGCTGCTCCTAATGCCAGAGATGCATTCAAAGCATCATAGATTTAGAGACAGAAGGGACATCAGGTCCAACCTCCTAATTTTACAAACTGAGGCTCAGAGAAGCTAAGTGAACTTATATAGTAAGCATCAGAGATGGGTTTTGAACCCAGGTCCCCTTGACCCCGAATCAATGCTCTTACCATTATACCATGTTTCCCAAACCATCCTCTTCTTCCCCCTCATTCTCTGGGGCCCAACTTCATACAGGTAACAAAGATGTAGAGCTAGGATTCAAACCGAGGTCTCCAGTGCTACTCTATGACACTGCCCTCTCACCTGCCTACCTCTTAGCATTCCTGACTTCCTTTTCATGTGCTAGTTCCTCCAGGAAGCCTTTCTTCATCCCCCTAGATGTTGCTGATCTCTCTTTACATGCTCTATCTCTTAATAAAACATAAGGTCGCCTGACAGCATGGAGTTTTTCCATCTTTGTCCTCTTTGCCCCACCTACCACAATGCTAAGTAGCAGATACTTAATAAATGCTTATTGGTTTGTTGAATAGGAAGAGGGAGCCTCCAGTCCTGGCTCAGCTGTGGATGCACAAACTCTGCACCTGCTTTGGCCCTTGGCTCCCCAATTAGTTTCTGAGAGTGTCAGTAAATTGACCACTAGGGGGTGCCATCCACTTGAATTTGAAATCCTGGGTGCCTGGAGAATTCACCCAGTTCACAAATGTCAGGGAAATTCTCTGTCTCAGGCCTCTGATAATGACATCAGTGTACCAATAGCAGATGATGGTTTAATCAGTGTAAGGCTGTCAAGGTCCTGGGTCAGCTTCATCCTATCCTATCATGTCTGATGTGTTTCTCCCTGTACTACAGTTTCTAGTAAGGAGGAAGGATTGGATCTGAATCCTGTCTCTAGCACCATACTTACTTCTATGGTCTTGGACAAGTCATGTAACTTCTGGACTTCAATGTGTGCGGGTTTGTTTGTTTTTCTTATCTGTAAGACAAGGACGTTAGGCTAAATGACTTCTAAGATCTCTTCCAACTGTAACCCTACAATCCTATGAATGGTACTCTTCGGTTACCAGCAGGAACAAGTGGGAAAAATATGATTGGATAATTCAATCAATCTCTAGTGCTGAAAAGGCAGCTCCAAATGAATGTTCTGTTTACGGGAATTCCTGGCAGCAGCATGTGATTCCTAGAAAGAAACTGTCATGGAAGCTCCCTTTAAGATCACAGGATTTAGCATTAGAAGCCAGCCAGCCGCTCACTTTACACAGCAGGAAACTGAGAGCTTGACAGGCTAATGTCTTTCCCAAGATGACACAGGCCAGTGGTAGTAGAGCCAGAATTCAAACCTAAGTCCCTCCCTGAATCTGCCTTTTCCTTCTAGTTCACGCTGCTTCTCCTTTTTTTTTTTACTATTTATTGCCCTAAAGTTGGTATTGTCGTTTCAGTGATGTCTGACTCTTTGTGAGCCCATTTGGGGTTTTCTTGGCAAAAATACTGGAGTGGTTTGCCATTTCCTTCTCCAACTCATTTTACAGATGAGGAAACTGAGGCAAATAGTGTCACAAAGGTAGTCAGTGTCTGAGACCAGATTTGAAATTAGGAAGGTGAGTCTTCCTGACACCAGGCCAGGTGCTCTATCCACTGCACCACGTAGCTGCCCCAGGGTTTGTATTCTACAGCACAGAATCATAGTCTGTTAGAACAAGCATAGTAACAATGACCAAAACAACAACTAACATTTATATAGTGTTTGCAAAACCACTGTACATCCATATTTCAGTTCATCATCACAACAGCCCTGTGAGGGAAGTGTGATTATTATCCCCACTTTGTAGGTGAAGTAAATGAGACTAAGAGAATTCAGTGACTTGCCCAGGGTCATAATGTTAATAAGTGTCTGAAGGAAGGATTTGAACACAAGTTTTCCTGACTCCAAGTGCAAGTTGTAGATGAGGATAGCGAAGTCCTGAAACACTGTTTGTGGTCACACAGTCTGAACCCAAGTTTCCTGAATCCTAACTCATGGGATTGCTAGACCTTGTTCACCATATGCCAAGTTTGAAAGGTGCTTTTGACTTGTTACCCACTAAGTGGTGGTGATCCATCCATATTCTTTCTCTTGGTTCTCCATGTCCCCAGTGGCAGGATATGCCACATATAGGGTTATTTGCAAACTTTATGGTGATACAGGGTCACAAGGTTATTATCTAGTAACAATAACAGTTAGCATTTATGTAGGACTTTAAGGTGTAGAGTAGTGTTGAAAGGGCCAGCCTTGGAGTCAGGATGACTTAGGTTCAAGTTAGATCTCTGACACACATTAAATGGTGACCCTCGGCAAGTGACTTGACCCCTCAGTGCCCAGACAGCTCTCTGAGAGCATGTTACATACAGGTGACAACCTGCTGCATCAGTGGAAAGAGCGTCCACAATGGGAATTCCCTATTCCAATGAAATTACAAGTCTGAACCAAGAAACAAAAAAAAAAAGATAATTGCAGACCAATTGGATATTTTTCAGAAAATGAAAACTTAAAATGGGTATTAATCAGAAAACTTTTTATTTCAAATAATCCAACTATTTACTTTATGGCATTCACTTTGGAATGGTAAGAACAAGTGAAATGCTGAGATAGGAATCACTTAGAGTAAAATGAAAATAGTAAGGGGCAGCTAGGTGGCACAGTGGATAGAGCACCAGCCCTGAAGTCAGGAGGACCTGAGTTCAAATCCAGCTTCAGACCAAACACTTGATGTATACTAGCTATGTTACCCTGGGCAAGTCACTTAACCCCAATTGCCTAAAAAAAAAAGGAAGAAAGAAAATAATGATCAATAGTACCTATCAAAGTTTTTAGCCAGGGGGCAGCTACGTAGCACAGAGGATAGAGTACCAGCCTTGGAATTAGGAGGACCTGAGTTAAAATAGGGCCTCACACACATGATACTCATTAGATGTGTGACCATGGGCAAGTCACTTAACCCCTATTGCCTCACCAAAAATTAAAAACAAAAACAAAGTTTTCAGCCAGCTAATTATTTCTTTAAAGAAATTATATACTTGGTGTTCATGGGATATGAAATTATGCCATTGCCTTCACATAGAATTACCACTTTTGATGGAGGAACTTAAATGTTTTTTTTCTTGCTATGTTTCAGTCAAGTCTGACTCTCCATGACCCCATTTGGGATTTTCTTGGCAAAGATACTGGAGTGGTTTGCCATTTCCTTCTCTAGCTCATTTTTACAGAGGAAAAACTGAGGCAAACAGGATTAAGCGACATAGCTAGTAAGTGTCTGAAGCCAGATTTAAAGATGTTTTCATGGCTCCAGGCCTGGCACTCTATCTACTGTGCCACCTACCTGCCCATAGCTTAAGTGTTAGATAAATGATGATAACACAATTATGGCTGACACTTTAAACTTGGGCCATAGATACATTTCTTAGTCTGACCTATAAAAGCAGGAAAAGAATCAGGCTCCCATCCAGCCCTATCCTTAGCAGTTTCCTATAGTAGGAGAGAAATATGGGTGATTAGCCTCTTGCAAAGCTGCTGGAGCCCTCCCCTTGAAGGTTCCCTTCCATCTACTCTGTAGCTCCCTTGTATGTGCTCATTTATTTACAAGTTCCCTCTCCAATAGGAATTGTAAGCTTCTGGAGGGCAGGGATGGTTTTTGCCTTTCTTTGAAGTCCATTACTTAGCACAGTCTCTGGTACAGAGTAAGTGCCAAATAAATGCTTGTTGACTGATTTTTTTTGAAATTATTTCTGTGTGTTGTATGCTTGTGCTTTGCATCTTGCATGTTTTCTGGACTGACTAGATTACACATTAAATTGTGACTTCCTTGAGGGTAGGGACTTTCTGTCAAAGACTTTGCCATCCTTCATATCCCCAGCACCTCGCATAGCAGGCTCCTAGTAAGTGCTTACTGACCGACTGGCTGATATATTCATGTATACATTGAAATAAAATAGAAAGTAAAATTCTGGTTCAATGCTATGACAATAAATTCAAAACAATTGCAAGAACAAAGCTGTGAATTGATGCAACCATTTTGGAGGGCAATCAAATTACACCCCCAAATTTATTAAATTGCCTATGTCCTTTGACTCTGCAATACCACTACTAAGTCTATTTCCAAATATTATTAGGGAAAAAGGAAAAGAACCTATATTTTCTAAAATATTTGTAGCAGTTCTCTTTGTGGTGGAAGAGAACTAAAAATTGCAGAGATGCCCATCAATTGGGGAATGGCTGAACAAGTTGTGGTATCTGATTGTGATGGAATGTTATTGTGCTATAAGAAATCACGAGCTCAATGATCTTAGAAAAACATGGAAAGAAATGCATGAAATAATGAAGAGCAAAATGAGCAGAACCAAGAGAAAAATTAAAAGAGCAATTAAAGAACCACAAAACATTAGTGGAAGGCTGAGAATTGCCATCAGTGCAATTTCAGGAGTCTTAAAAGCAAGAAGCAAATAAGAATCCAAAGTTCTTTGAAAATCTTGAAAGTAAGGAAGACTTGGATGGTAAATAAAGTTCCTGACAGTGTCAGAGACCCAAAGAGGAATAGTGATGAGTAATGAAACTATGTGTGGCATTCTGAAAAATGGTCACCATTTTTAACATGGCTTCAGTGTCTATTAAAAAATAATCAGTTCAAAAAAACCATTGTCAAAATTGTATTTCTTAGGTTTCATGAAAGTTGACAAACTCCATGCCAAGATGGCTAATTCAATTTCTTTTTCTCATCCTTAAATGTTAGTGACCTTTCATAAATATGAAATAACATGGTCAAAATATTTTCCCTGAAACTAAGATTTAAGAACCACTCGAGGGGCAGCTAGGTGGCGCAGTGGATAGAGCACCGGCCCTCGATTCAGGAGGACCTGAGTTCAGGTGCGGCCTCAGACACATAACACTTACTAGCTGTGTGACCCTGGGCAAGTCACTTAACCCCACTGCCTCACCAAAAAAAAAAAAAGAACCACTCGTGTATTTAGATTTGTCATAAAGGACCTTAATCTAGACTAAACCTCTCTTGTTACATGAGACCCAGAGAGATTAACTGACTTTCCCAAGGTCACATAGGTACTGATCAGCATAGCCAGGATTCAAACAGTAGTTTGAATGCCTCACTTTGAATATCTTTCTCTGGGCCTCAGTTTTCTCATTTGGGAAATGAGTGCTTTGGATTCTTAAGAGTCCCATGTAGGCTTTGACCATCTATGATTCTAATATAAAATTAATGACCTGAAGGTAACATTCTTATCATCATGTAAAGATTTTAAAGTTATTAGCGGTAATTTTCTATCCACTATCATCCATAATAGGATTGTAATGTAAAGTGGTGTCCCAAAAATTAGTATAGTATTTATCTGCTTCCTTTCCCACAGATTATGTGAAATGTTAAATATTGACTCAGAAGTGAAAATGTCCTATTTCCTGGAAACTCTGATCAGCAGGATTTCTTTTCTTGTTCAATACAATAGAAACAAGCCTTTGGATCAGGTAAGTGAGAAGAGAATGCAATACCAAATAGGTGAATAAGTGTTACACATAGAAGAGGAAAATGGAATCAAACATGCAAATACACAGGGCTTGAGGTGTTTCCTTTTAAAAGTGAATTAATAAATATGGTTCCCGTTCTGGAAACCATTATTACAATGGAACCCATCCAAACTCGGGGATGAGGGCATGTCTGCTAACAAATTATCTTCTACATCCTTCAATCAAATCTTGTTCCTTTTTTTCATACATCTTATATGAGACAGAAAGACAGAGAGAAAGAGAGAAAGAGAGAGACAGAGACAGAGACAGAGAGAGACAGAGAGAGAGAGAGAGAAATTATTGCCAAATATGGCACAGAGGGTTCACAATCTATCAAAGACTAATTTATCTCCCTGGAATACATCTTCAGAAACTCCCTAAAAATGGTTTTGAATGCTTTAGAATAGTTGTTTTAGAATCAGAACTTGACCTGAATTTAAATATAGTCCAATCCTTTTCCCCTTACTAAAAAATTCACTACTAGTGATTTCTCTTCCTAAGCAACTTCTGTAAGAGCAATTATATATAGTTAATGACAATAATTCAATTTTAGTCTTCTGAGAGCTAATTGTAATTGGAAGCGAACTTTAAAAACTTTGAAATATCTCTGGGATTTAAGTACTTTTTAATGACTAGTTGCATAAAAGGAATCTACCACATTTATCAGGCTGGCTACTTTGTCATGGACTATGCAAAGATTTTGAAATGAAAAAAAAATTAAAGAAGAAATTTTCATTTAAAAACCCTGGTACAACTAGAAGAAATATCAGCCCCTTGGAGAGAATGAGAAAGTCAAATTTCCTGAGACATTATAAGGCAGGTTGAATAACTATAAGAGCTGATGTGTTCTATCAAGGCAGCAGGACTCACAGGTAGCTCTTATCTTACTCATTCTCCCATAAGGTCAGAGTGGCAAACTGCCTAGGAGAATGGGACAGATTAAGGCTATTTGCTGTTGAAGGTCAGAGACTTGAACTTTGGTGTGACACCAGTGGACAAGCTATAGATGTAAAGTGGCATATCAGGAGCATTCATCCCAAGTTGTCCCATTGGCAAGAAGCCTAGGTTTTCCTCCTTCCTCTAGGCTTACGCCCCAGATCAGGGGGAGGAACTATGGCTGAAGGAAAACTTCTTTCTCCCTATTAAAAATTTTTGCTAGAAGGGGCAGCTAGGTAGCATAGTGGATAGTGCAATGGCCCTGAAGTCAGAAGGACCTGAGTTCAAATCTGGCCTCAGACACTCGACACGAGCTGTGTGACCCTGGGCAAATTACTTAACTCCCATTGCCTGACAAACCAAACAAAACAAAACCAAAAAAATCTTGCCAGAGTCCCAAAATGAACTATAAGTCAAGAAAAAGTTTCCCCAAGAAACAGAGCATCTTAGTGTCAAATGGGTAAGAAACAGCCATGTTTCCTGCTAAAATAGTTTATGGTTATGAAATAAAGGTTCTGAACCATTTTTGAGTCATAGACCTTTTGGCAGTCGGGTAAAATCAATGGACTCCTCAGAATAAGCTTTGTAAATGCACCAAAGAAAACATATAAGATGACAAACGAAACCAATTATATTGAAAAACAGTTATTTATGTGTGTGTGTATATGCATGTTCCAAGCCCCTCTCCGCTCCTCAGTAGAAACTCCTAGATTATTTTTAAAGCCATTTTGATTAGATTTGCTAGGTAGCATGCAAATTCAACCTTGGCAGCCTTAGTTGTCATCCTATTTTCCACCATGGTCTAGAATTCCAAATCTCCTTCTCAGACACCATTTTCTCAGCCTACTATTAATTCCCTAAGTCTATGGTTCTCTTTTCTATCCCTTGCCTTGAGTAAAACACAAACTGTGCTCCTATAATCTTCATTTTCTTGCCCGAGATTTCATAACCTTTCATGCTTTTCTTCTTGGAATCTTTTCCTCTAATCCTTCTTGATTCTCTTTGATCTTTATGGAACCAGCTCCTCTTTCAACCTTCAATTATGTCTCACAAAAACCATCATAAAGAAGAATCTGGTCCTTCAAATTTTTCCCCAATTTCTTCCAAACTTCTCCCCAATTCAAACCCCAGCCTTTTTCACAAGTCCAAACCTCTACTAACCACCTACACACTTTCCTTCTCCTTGATTAACCCAAGCCCTTCCCTCTTCTCCCAATATTTGCCTCACAATCTTCTACAGAAGTTGAAAATATAGTTCTGAACAAAGAGATGCTCAATAAATGTTTGATTGCCTAGGGACCTTTCTCTAACAAATACACACCCAATTCAGTGCTAAAATGCCAGGTAAATCCCATTCTATTACTGAAGCAGATGGACTTTTCCTATCTCAGGTCCACACAGCTTTCCAGCCTTACATATGCTAAAATGTTGGTCGAATTACTGAATTGAAAGAGGGGAATAGATATTATTTTAGTTTTTCACAGATAAAAACAACTGATCCAAACATTGGCTTCAAGGCCAAGTGACAAGAATTTGAGAGCTGACTTCATCTCTTCATTGAACTGACTTCATGTATAGATTTCTCATAGGTTTTAGTTGTTGCTCTCCAGCTTTGACCTTTGCCTTGTAGAATCTCTGGCTTCCTTTAAGACTCAGATCAAGGGTCAAGGCCTGCAAGAGGCCTTTCTCAGGGTCAGCAGGCTGCTAGTAGTGCTTTCCCTTATGAGGATACCTTCCATCTATTTTCTTTGTATTGCCTTATCTATATATTCTTTCTCTAATTCGAATATAAGCTCCTGGAGGTCAGGCACTGTTTTTCTGTTTTCTTTTGACGACCAGAGCTTAGTGCGGATACAGAGTAACTACTTAATAAATGCTCATTGGTTGGATTGATTTGCAGTGTGGGTGGTAATTTCAGGCAATAAAAAATAATATTTAAACCTGCTATTTAGATTATAGTTCAGTCACTCCTGTTTTGTTGTTGTTACTTCTTTTTTAGGACAAAATGAATTATAATTTTGACCAAAAGGTGACAGAAAATGATATCACTCTTAATTATTTCTGCCGAGTGATGACTGATAAGTCCCTTGGGACATCATATGAGAGATATGTACGTTTTTTTAATAAGAATCTTGAAACCCAAGAAGTCAACTGCTGGGATGCAAACTATGAAAAATTCGTAGCAACTATGAGAAATCCTGAATGGGATGGAGAAGCTGCAGAAGGAAGTAAGGCATGCTTTAATACCTTCCTAATACTGTCATCCTAATAATTTTCAGAAGGGCCTAAAGTTATCTTATTTCATTGGCTCATAGGATCGTAGCCTTAGAGTTAAAATGGATTTTAAAGGCCACTGAATCCTACAACCCTTATTTACAGATAAGGAAACTGAGGTACACAGAAGTTAGGTGACTTGCCCAGAGTGACTTAGCTAGTATCTGAGGCAGGATTTGAATCCAGGTCTTCATGACTGAAAGTCCAGCAGTCTATCTATATGCTAAATGCCATTTCCTATGTGATGCTACCACTTTTTGAGGGGTTTTTTTTTGCTCCCTTTAACATTCTGAACCTATCAACCACCACTGGCAGAATGGCACTCTACTTGACTTCAGTTATAGAGTGTAGTTATCAGAATTTGGACGATAACCGCCAGTTCAGATGTACTGATTTTTGTATACCTAGCAACCCTGGGGTCTTGTGATTTCCTCTGTCTAGAACCCTTGGTAAAGTACCAAATCAAACCGTAGTCAGTTGGTCGGTCAGTTATTGTCCTTCATTCTCCGAGAGGTCCAAAATGGCAGCATTATGTTGGAGTCAAGGCACAGTGTGTCCGACTTTGGCTGATCAGACAAATACAAGCTTGAAGGCTGTACCACAGGTCAGGCACAAATAGTCCATATGAACATTTGGAGTGGAGATGTCTCTAAATTTGCACATCTCACATTTCTTTTGAGCTACTGCAGGTTTCCTTTGCTTACAGAGTAGAGCACCTTCTTTGATGTGGGTACACCATGCTGGGCGGTCCTGTGCCAGTGCCTCCTATGTCTTACTGCCAATTCCAGAGTTCTTCAGAGAGACCTTGAGAGTGTCCTTGTATCACTTCTGACTTCCTCACAAGCAGTGGGAAAAAACTTTCTAACTGAATCCCAAAGAAAGCACTTGGTGCTTTAGCACTTTGTAACTTAGGTAGAAGGGGGAAAATAGGTAAGTTTGAGTATAACAAAGGCATTTCTCAAGGTGGTACAGAACTCTAGCTTTAGATAGGAAAGTACAGTTGAAGAGAAATCCTCAGATCATAAGATCATAGATTTAAACTGAAAGTGACATTAGGGATCACCTAGTCCAACCTCTTTGTTTTACATATGGAGAAACTGAGATTTGGAGGGGTTAGCTTATATTAGTTTGTATTCTATTAGGTTAACTTGCCTCAGGACAGCCAGGTGGCATGGTAGATAGAGCACCTGCCCTGGGGTCAGGAGGACCTAAGTTCAAATCCAGCCTCAGACACTTACTAGCTAGCTGTGTGACCCTGGGCAAATCATTGAACCTCCACTGTCTCAAAAAACAAACACACAAACAAACAAAAAACAAGGTAATTTGAATTAGAGTTAATGAAGATTTAGAGGAGTTTCAATGGAGATGGCTTCTGTGAAGCAACTGGAGTAATACTGAAGTGGAAAATGGTGAAGAGGAGGAGAGATAATATCCATCTTTAGTGTATCAAATGAAATCATGGATATTTTTTTTAATAGCCCATAAGTACTTGGGGAAAGTTACTTGCCCAAGGTCACACAGAAAAGGCAAACACAGCAAGGAGAAACCAACCCCCCCAACAGGTGACTCATGGTCCAGTGCTGTTGGCAAAGGGTTACTGCATGGGTTTCCTTGTCTAAAGCAGAGAAAATGTGCATAAGTTATTAGATATCATTGGTGTAGTTCATAGAGGGCTGGCCTCAGAGTCAGGAAAAGCTAGGTTCAGGTTCCATGCTGACCCATGCTGGCTGTGTGTAAACTCTTTAAACTCTCAATACTCCAGGACACTCTTTAAGACTATAAATTCCTGCCCATTTGATGAGCTGTATCCACTGAGCAGGTGTTTTTCTTGAGGGGAGTTTCTTACACCATTGAAATCATACTTCTGGACAAAAACAAACAAGTATTTGGAAGTTGGTGAAGACTTCTTTGACTTGATAAAAATAATCCTTGAAGAAGCTGGTTCTTGTCACTGGGGATGGGCTAGATTAGGAAAAGGAGAGATTTGAAGCAGAGAAACAAGAAGGCTCAAATGGTCCAGCTATTACTTGGCAAAGCCTAGATGAATGAAGGCTGCACATGGTGGAACAGAGACAACAGGACTTCAACACTTGTGAGCTTGTACCAATAATACAGCAGTTTTACCAACAATGGCCAAAAAGGTTTTAAAAAAAAGTTTTCCCATGAATAGGAGGAAACAAGTAGCTGTGAATATGTTTAGTTTTAGATGATGAATATTTAAAAGAAAATGCCCTTCAGATGACTGAAAACACTGACCTGGAGAGGGGCTGAGAGGGAGTGAAAGGCTGAAGTTAAGGCTCTGACTCTTAAGAGTCATTCAAACTGTGAGTACAGATTAGCTTCCCTTGAAAGATTATAGGAGAAGATGAGTAAAGAACCTATGCTTGATCCTCGGGGAAGGATTATACATAGTTAAAGGGGAAAGGGAAGAGGAACCAGTGAATGAGAAGAATTAAGCATGGTATTTAGAAAAAAAATTTCTTATAATTTTTATTAAATTTAAATTTCCTATGGACCTAAAATTGTACTTGACAATTCACATTTTTATTTGTAATTTTTTCTGTATTTCTTCCTATATTGAAATTTTCATACATGTACATTTAGAACAAGGGATCTCAGAGGTAATCTAATCCAACTCTTTCTTTTAATAGACGAGTCAGCCCCAGGCTGACTGACTTGCTAAAGGACCTAGAATACATAGAAAGAATAAGTGGTGGGATTCAAACCCAGGTTCTTTTATTTCAGAGACAAAAACATTATATTTTTAAGGAGACAGAAGTTGCCTAATAGTATTGAAAATGGCACATCAGTAAAAAAGGATTAAAAAAAAGAAGCAGACAGAATTTTGTTAAGAGCAAGTCATTGAACTTGACAGTAGTTCCAATTGTGTAAGGATGAACATGAAGCTGCATAATTCTTTTTTATTTGGCCAGCTATGAATAGTGCAAGTTTCTAGCACTACAAGGAATCCTTTGGCAATTTCAAATATAAATAGTTCCTTGTTTATAAAAATCACAATTACCTAAATTCGGATATGTTGTGGACCAACCCATGACCCGCTTCCCAAAATATGGCTCTTCACAGTGAAAATCTGTCCTACCATAGTAGTTTATAGTAGACTATATACCTTGAAGGAGGCTCATTATATGTAGTTGTTAGAACTTATAGGCAAAGCTTGTCTCCTCAGTGCCCTTATCACACATGAAGAAATCACAAGATCAACATATTGAGTTAGAAAAGACAAATATTGGAGATGGCATCTGGGCCAGGTACTGCAGCTCCCAAGTTGCTCTTCATTCCACAATACCAGATAACTGAGAAGAAGGCAGATGACAGGAAAGGTGGACAGCTTAAAGAACTTAATGAGCTCACCTAATAGCAAATGACCACTTTGTAGTCTAGGTTAAGAAACTGACATTGTCTTCAGATTTCTGCCTCTACCATAAGGAGAAGGTGAATCACTCTGCATTCCCCTAATGCAACCCTGGACATCTCTAAACTGTAGTTGTCATATTCTTATCCCTAATCAAGAGGCCATGCATGGCTTCTTAGTCACATTATTAGGGGAACTAATTTTATTACTTGAGAGCCTGTTATCAGCAAAGTGATTTCAATGACATCTTCACCAGAATCTCTGCTGAGAAATGCCTTGCCTGATTTTCTCCAGTCAGCCAGCTTGAAGTTTCCATTTGTTAAAGATGACGTAATAACCAGCAGTCCAATCCCTAGTCTGCATCATTAAAATAATTAGCTCCTAGATATCTTTAAGGAATTGCTTGCTGATAGATTCCTGATGGAGCTAGAATAGTATGATATAGAATATTACTATTGGATGTGATGTTGAAAGTCATGCAGTTCAGTCCCTTCTTTGTAAAGATGAGGAAACAGACTAAGAGGTTAAATGATTTGCTCAGGGTCATTCAGGTAGAAGAGGAAGAGTCAAGATTTGATATCAAGTCCCCTGAATTGAAATCTAGAATTTGCATGAAAAAATTGGAGAAAAAGAAACCTGTTGTTCTACTAAGGCAGTAATAGCCTTATAAAATACTTTCTCTTTAAATACATGTTTTTTCAAAAACACACTAAAGTACCTTTCTTTATTAGCAAGATGATGATTTGGCTTAATGAAATTAATGTTTTATTTTCTAGCGAGGCAATGGCTTTATCAGACTTGTACAGAATTTGGTTTCTTCCTGACCACTGATTCAAAACATCAACCTTTCTTAGGAATACCTATGAGGTAAAGTATATGCCACTTAAAATGCTTCAGTTCTGTCCAGGCTTACTACCAATTACTACTGCTGAGTATTTTGGATGTAGAGGCAGGATTCTATCACCTAGACTGATTGCCATAGATTGATGCAATTTAAATAAAATAGTAAAGGTCGAACACTTTTACATGGAGGCTTTGCAGGTCAAGGTCATATAATAAGATATGAGAAAACAGTAAATGTGTCTGAAAAAGAATTGGCTTCATATCAGGGAACAGTTCCAATTCAAAAGTCTTTATAAGAGCAGATACATTGCCATCTCTGCCCCAACTTTTGAAGATGATTGAATACTAGAAGAATAAGTAATTACTCTGTTACCTTCCTAACGATGATAGTAACAGCTAAATAACTGAAATATTATATAGAACTTGATGGCTTCCAGAACATTTTAGATATATTATATCATTTGATCCTCACAAGAGCCTTATGAGGCAGAGATCATTATAGCACTTTATTATAATTATATACACATATATAGAAAAATACACACAAACAGAAATATCCCATAAAGACACATGCATATACATTATATGGACATTTCTGAGAGTAGTAAGTGCAAGTCAAAACTTCTATGTGGTAAGATGAAAGTACAAGAAACAGTCATAGATTAATAGCATTTTCAAGGCAGAAGGAATCTCAGAAATCATCTGAAACAATCCTTCATATTAGATAAGGAGACTGATATTTAGAGAAGATGAAAAATTTCCCCTAGTTGGCCCAGCCAAAGGTGATGAATACCACTGGTTTAAACTAGGCACAAAGGGATTTAGCGATAATAGAATATGAGAATGCAACATAAATGTGATAGACTTTTGTTAACCAAGCTAGAGGAGACAATTTCCTTATATCTAAATCCAATAATCTCCCATCATTTCTCATTGAAAACCGAGAATTTATTCATAATTCTCCCACAGCCATTTGCATGTTGACTGGATTGTTATTAATTGCAAATTATAAATTTTACTGAGACTGCTCCTGTCATCTCAAAGAACCTAAAATCTGTCATCTGACCCTGAGTTGAGTACAGGACAAAATGTTACCTCCATTTTAGATAAATGAACAAATGAAATAGAAGCAGGATCAATGATTTCTCTAAGGGTTAGTGGTAGAACTGACATTGTGGGGATATGGAATAAAGAATTGAGACAGAGGAATGAGAGTCCCTTTTCTGGAGAGCTGATTGTCCTGCTTTCCTCAGTATTTGTTTTAGGAACTGATTTCCTTGATTAAGAAAACTTTTTAATTCTCTCTATCTTAGATTTTGGTGATGTTAATTGTCTAAGTCAGAGAGGCTACAAGAGAAACATGTGTAGACTTGAGTGAAAGAGCATGCGCTAGCAAAGAGAAGCAGCATATCCAATACATTAATGAAATGAGAGGTTGATTCCAATTGTCAAAGTAAATTTCAGCCTGTGGCAAGAGGCAGATAACTTCAGTGTATTTGATTTCTGAATCAAGGTTAATTGCATGAAAATAGCATACTAAAAAAAAGTTGGAGTTATAATGTTATTATGCCCTTCTTGAATAGCTAGAATTTATCTGGCCCTTTTAAGGAAGCTATATTTGGGGGGGGAGAGCATTAAAAATATTCAGTCTGCATGCCCCTTTTCCTATCCCTCCCCTTCGCTCTTTGCAGCTATCATCTTGATCAATGTGAAAAATTATTTGACTTGGAATTAGATGCTTATTCACTGCTTGAATCTGTTAAGGAAACCAACAAGTATTACTATAAGCCCTTACTCAAGACTGGAAAAAGAATCCTATTTCTTAATGGTGACATTGATCCTTGGCATGTTCTAAGCATCAATTCCAGAATGCAGAGAAACTTAGTAGGAATGTGCGTTAAAGGTAAGTACTGTTTAATTCAATTTAGAAGACCCAGGATCATAATGAAAAGCGCAGGCTGTAGGTTCTTAGAGCAGGAGTTCTTAATCTCTTTGTCTGTCTGTTGAAGCCTATTGTCTTCTGCAAATAATGTTTTTAAATTCATAAAATAAAAATTATAGGATTACAAAGAAATCTAATTAGATCAAAATACACACACACAGATGTAGCTATGTTTGTATGTGTTTATAATACATATACACACAAATATATGTATATATTTATGAATTTTTTTTAATGAGTTCAGAGACCACCCAGGTTAAGAATCTGTTTTAGAGACAGGATGACATAATGGGTAGAGTGCTGCACTTGGGGATCAGAAAGATCTGGGTTCAAATCTCACCTACATTATTAGTGTGATAGAAAGTCAGCTAAACTATCTGAACCCCAGTTTACTCATATGTAAAACTGTAATAATGATGACACCTACCTCACAAGTTTGTTGTGAAGACCAAATGGGATAATGTATGCAAAGCACTTTACAAAAAGGACTGCATAAATACCTGCTGTTTAGAGAAGAGACACGAGAGCAAGCAATATTGATTTATCAGATTCTATCCTCTTCAGAAAATAATGCATCATCAGATTTTCATCTAAAGCAGAAAAGTGATAACTAGTCAGCACAGTAAAATGGAGAGAACATTCAGAATCAACCACTTGACTGACTGTTATACCCAGCGGTTTTCCTGTAAGCATTTAACATGGCTCCCAGTAATCAAATGAGAGGAAGCAGATTGATCCTGTTATGAATCCTGGTATTCACTAAAACTGAAAGTCACCATATTTTCTAAACAGCCTTAAATGTTATGAAATAAAAGTGTCCAACATATGCCCTGTGCCCTCTCAATTCTTAGAGTAGTGAATTTGTATTGGAACCCATGATTTTTTTTTTTATGATCTACTGCTCCCAAATGAGCTTTTCTGGGTTTGGATTTAATAAAATGAGTTTTAAGATGGATAAGTGATCTATTTTTATCCTTGTTAACATTTTCATGTGTTGTTCTCCTTGCAAAAATCAAAATCTGTTGCTAATTATGATAATGTGGTACTTCTAAAAGCCATCACCATGGTTTGTGAGCTCAGAGTGCACTGAGTTCTTGTGAGTTGGTCAATGAAAAGTCAGACTCATAATCATGCAACTCTGACAGTTTTTTTCTGATTTCTTAAATAACACAAAAAAGGTCTCCAAGGAGAAAGGGTTTTAAGAGTGTCATTAAAAATACTACCTGTTAAGCGTGGAGAGATTCAAATGTTAGCTATCGTTGATTCCTCAAAAGCGTAAGAATCTAATCTGTGACAAATCATAAGGCCAGTTCAGAAGACTTACATGAGAAGGCTTGCTCTATTATTTATATATTCTGGTGTTTGGAGGTTTTGCTTATTTCTCTATGTATGGAGTATCATTTGTTACAGAGCACTATGCTCTATGGAGATAGCAAGGCTTGAAAGAGATAGAGGCCAAGAGTTCCTATTCTCAAGGATCTTACAATCTTTTTGCAGGAGACCACAGCGTACTTGTTTATGTTTCCATTATCTTAACTGGATGACCCTATTTTAACCATACAAATAGGCCTAAGTTTACATATGATTTGTTTACACTTCCATGAGATAACTCATAATGTACCACAGGTATTTATTGTTAGCACTTCAACAGTTAGAAAAGTAATTCATGTATATAGTGAACTGTTGAAATTAATATAAATGTAAAGAGTTTTTCAAGTTTAATTAATTTTAAATGTCTACTATGTTTCTGTATTTGACATAAATTCAGATTATATGTGGTATATTGATGGCAAATTTAAACCCCATGTTTTGGAAAGACATCATTTATAGCTTCATGATAACATAAACAAACCTTTCAAAGTTCAGTGGTCTTATATGAATTCTCTTCTATTATTCTGTTATAAAAAAAACATAATAATAGTCAATCAGGTAAGAGGAGGTTCTTCCTTGGGAGTTACCTATGCCAGTAAAATCACAGATCTGGTAAAAACAAATGTGCAAAGCACAGTGCTGGGGTGGGGATAAGGGTCAGTCAGATAGGCATAAGGATTAGATTACAGCCTTAGACTGGGAGCAGTGAGGGGTTAAATGACTTGCCAAGGGTCACCTCGCTATTACATGTCAGAGGTAGGTCTTGACCCTTGTCTTCCTGACTCTGAGGCCTGCTCTCTATCCACTAAGGCATACTGTTTCTCAGTTTCAATAATAGGTTTGTAATAGTGAAGAGAATGGAAACAAAAGAATAAAAATCCTTTTTGCCCTTGATGAGTTTTGTTCACTTTTCCTTCACCCCTGCTTTGGTGCCAAGTCTGGGTTGTTGTCCAGTCATTTCAGTCATGTCCAACCTTTGGCGTTTTCTTGGCAAAGATAATGGAGTGGTTTGCCATTTCCTTCTCCAGTTCATTTTACAAATGAGGAAACTCAGGCAAACAGGGTTAGGTGACTTTCCCAGGGTCACACAGCTATCTGTGTCTGAGGCCAGACTGGAACTCAGGAAGATGAGTATTCCTCATTCCAGGCCTGGCACTCTATCCACTGTGCCAACTAGCTGCCCTGTGCCAAGTTGGCAATGGACAATTCAAGGCCCCCAGACCCAGAGGGGGTACAACTGATCATCTGCTCCATCGTAGTATAGATACCATTCCAAAACCTCTTATCACTGTAACACCTAATGCATTGCCATCACGATTTAGTCAACTTGCAACTTCTTTTAAAACAAACCATGAGAGACACAGATTTAGAGTAATTCTATTCCATGAGCTAAATGCATGGTAGATCAGCAGTAGGAGAAAATTCTATGAAAATTCTCAGCACTGATTGAGTCTTAAGTAGTTGCCTAATAGTTGCCAACACAAGCTGTCTGACTGTCGTGTTTTGTGGCCATGTGGTTTTGAATTTTAAAAACTCTATAACTTACAGTCTTGAAGATACATGTGCCCCAAGTCAGATCTTTTAATAAAGAACTCATTTCTACTGCTTTTCTTAAAGGAAATCAAAGTATCACTTTACTAGAAATGAAGTCCCAACATTCAAGGGGGGAAAGGAATTCATACAGTCCAAGCTGTTAATAATTTTTTTCCTTCTGCCTCAGGGAGTGCAACTTCAGGGACAAGAATATATACAGATTCATCTTTTTATTCTTTAAAGTACTATTTTGAATGTTATTGTCAAACCTAGAAGCTTCTCCATCAAGGGCTGGACTGAAAATTTGCACTTCCATAATGATCTCATAGATGTAGAAGTTTCAACCAGTTCCCAATATAAAATACAACTTTATCAGCTCCTCCTTAGGGATTAATTAAATTAGTATATCATGATTTTGATTAGAGAAATGAATCCAAAGGGGAAGAAATAATATTTACATCAATGTGTTTTATATTCTCATGTCAGGTTTTTTAATGTTTAAAGAATAAATAAATCTCAAGTTTTAAAGCATTTTCTAATCTTGCTGATCTCCCTACCAGTTTTTGGTCCTCCTGACCCCTTTCTTCCTTTTGTTGTCTATTTCTAGCTCAATAATATCTAGTGCAGAGTTTTATAGTGATAAGATATTGTTTTAGGACCTGGACTGAGTTTTTTCTATCCTAGGAAAACCTTTCTTCAAATCACTGAGAAATTCATTGAAATTGCTGCCTTCCATTCAGAATTAGGAAGAAGAGATGTCTGAATAGTAGGAAAGGAAAATTCTCATAGAAGTCTTTTGAAGGTTGAGCCAGAAGTGTTACAAACCTCCTGATTTTACAGATGTGGTTGCTGAGGCCTGGAAAGGTTAATGACCTACTTAGTGTCATAAGGAGCAGAGCTAGAATTAGAAATTCCATGACAAAATTCAGCATTCTGTCCCCTATGCCATACTGAATTTCATAAAAGAGCTAGGAGCCTTTAAAATATTGCTCAGAGACTAGCCAAAACAATCAGCTGTATTTTTGTAAGTTAAATATAGCTCCTTCAATAGACAAAATTAAGAAGGGGATTATTTAGCCTTTGGGGTCCTCCTGTTTTCCCTTTTAGCAGCTCTCTTTCCCTTTCTTGGAGTCTTCCTTTCCCCCTCCACCTTCCGTCCCATTTACCATTCCCATAAGGACTTACTTCCAGCTACTCCATTGACAACAAATTCCTATTATGATGTTAGGTGATAAAGTCTAGTTCCTTATCCCTTTCAAGGGTATTTGCATGTTACAAAACAAAACAAAACAACAACAACAACAACAAAAACAAACCACTGAACAAAAAAACCCAAGGACCTAAAAATGCCCAGGATCCAGAGGGAGAAGTTTAGACAACTTAATAAAAGTTTGGCTGGTACCCTCAAGTCACTTCAGTTAATCAACATTCATTTATTAAACACCTACTGTGTGCTGGCCACCCTCAAGTAGTTATATTCTGTTATATTTGCCTAAATGTTGGAATAAGGTGTGATATATTTATGTGATGTTGGATTTGAACTCAGTTCTTCCTGAGTCCAGTTCCAGCGCTCTGAACTATGGTGCCACCTAGCCAAGGGAGTTAAAAATCATGTTTACTAAAGCTATGGGGGTTAAGCATTCCCCCCCACACCCTCCCGCCCTGCAGTTTTCATGGTTTGAATAATTGGCTAGCTGTTTTAGATGAAACACTAATTAGCTAACAGTAATGCTCACAGTTGTAATATTTTCATCTTTCAGACAGTTCTCACTGTGAAGTGATCTTAGAAAACTCAATCAATGATCCTAAGAATCTCAAAATCGCACGCCTTTTTGTCCTCAAAACCCTGCTCCGTTGGCTACCTAAAAGGAGTTATTGAAATGACAGATGGATTGACGGAATCCAAAGACTGGCCTCTGATTTCACTGCCTGACAGGTGAAGCTGAAGCACAGACAGAAAAGCTTGGCCTAGAGAATCTGATTCCTATGTGAGATTTTAAAAAAACAAAATTATTTTTTGAAATGAGATTTCCCCCCCTGTTCCTTCCCTTCCTCATCTCCCAAAGAATGGATTTCTATTTTATTCCAATTTAACTCCACTGAAAGGTTAGGTGGTCTTCAAAGCTGTAGCTACTACATGTATATGTTAGAGGGTACTAGACTCCTTGCTCCCACCCTTGGAACATTGGTCTGGCACACAGAACCTTTGGAGCCACATGAATTCCAGACTCCTCCGAAAGAAATCAGAACCAACCAACATTGTCTCCCTTCATTCTCCATCCTACATACACACACTCCTTTTTTCTTATGTCTTTTGGGGCTCAAAGAATGAACTTTTGGCTCTTTCCACGGTATACTAAGAAACCTCTAGACCAGACCCAGGTCCTGTGTTCACCAAAGCCTGCAAGATGCTTGGGAACCACAAAAAGAATTTGGCACATGTTGCTTCAAGTTCAAATGCAGCATTTAGATTCAAGTCGTAGTGAAGCCCCAAATGACAGTCTGGCTCTAAATCCAGATTTCTTAGTATAACATGAAGACTGTAAGAGGCAGCAGTTTTCAGACCCTCAGATTTCGCAAATATTTTATGCTTCCTTTTTCAAGTTCTATTATTCCAATCACATTCATTTGACTTGCAGGATTGGGAGACAATCATTTAAAATACAGTCATGTTAAACCCTTGGGCCAATCAAGCAAGCCATCTATACACATTTATTAATCTACTTCATGCCAGGCATTGTGCTACGCCCTGTGGATGCAGATATAATAAAAATGAAACAACACCTACTCACTATGAGAGCATTCTAATTAAGGACATGAATTTTACTCAAGTACTTTTTGTATATTTTTATTTCTGACAACTAGTCATAGATTTTCAAATTATCAGCTGGACCTATAGGAGCATTCCAATCATAATGATATCCAGAAGGCGGGGATGATCAGTCCTTAGAGGTTTTAAGCATCGGTTGCCATCGTGTGCCTGGATTTGAATTATTACAGTGGAAGAGACTGGTAAATCAAGTCCCCAGCAAGTCGCAGAGTGTTTGAGTGTGGTGGCCCCTTCCGCATTTCAAACAGCCCGATGTACTCAATCTTCGCATTTATTTCTAATGCTGCACTTTTGGAGGATGGAACCTGGAAACGTCAGTTTCTGTGTCTTGAACAAACCGCTGTGAAGATTTAAATGACAACATTAGCTGCCTTTGAAGTAGTTTAAAATGTTTCCTGTGCCAGAATTGTCTCAGTGCAAACAGTAGCAGAGGATTTCCATGCACTGGTTTCAGGAAGCAGCCTTCATACCTGTTAGAGTAACATGTTTGTTGTAGATTGTGCCCATTTTGCTCTCATTCGCAGAAACTTTTCAATTGTATTTAAATACTTGTCTGTTACTGATGTTTAAGGACTTCTGAGATCCTACTTACTAAATTATATAATTAATTTTTTAAAGGCCATGTCTGTAATGAATTTTTCTACATGCTATGTTTTGTTTTTCTATATACTTACACTGGTTAAAGTACATTTGATAAACCTTGCCTAAATTTAAGTGAAAAAAATTGTTAAATGTTGCTTTATTTAACATTTGTGGTTTTTCTTGCATGAAGACACAGGCCTGAAGCATTTCGTCTGAAATTACATTCATGATACCTTATAAGATGTCCCTTGATATAAGCTGACCCACTATAGCATTTGACATTTCAGCGTTGCAGGATTTTACAAATTGGGGAACACATTTGGCACATGCTATCTTACAATTTGTGTTTACATGACTTGTCAGACTCTCCCTGGTCCTCTTCCATCTTGGCCAAGAAATTGGCTTTGGCTTCTAGCCCAGTATAACGAGGTCGGAGCTAAAAATACCAAAGTGGCAGCTAGAATATGTGCAACTTTCTTCATCCACAGACACCATGCCAAAGGCAGAAGGGAAGCTCTCGGTGTCAGTGCTTGTGGGGCTTTTTTTCCTAAATGTGGGGAGAAATAAACACAATTTGGAGATACCTGAGAGGCAATAGGCTGACCAAAATCTACTTCCTCCGTCCATGGACCATTCTTCTTCTGTTTTACCTTACGCTTTCTGTAGCCAGTCTTTATGGAGCCAAGATTAGGCACGTTAAGGTCTTAGCTTGGATTCAAAAGAGGATAGTAAGTAAATTGTATATTTAAAAAAAGCTTTTTTAAAAGAACATTCAAAATTAGATGTAAAAATAGTTCAGGCAATTTTAAACCTCTGGGAAAAAAAAATCACCAAATTGGGAAATTCCCATGTCATGTTAATCCCACATAATACTGCTATCTCAGAGTACCAATTTTGGGTTTTTTCAAGTTCAGCATTTTTATTTTGAGGCTTAATATGTGTTATTTATATTGCTAAATTGTTTTACCCTTTAAATATGAAGAACTTATTTTATTCTCCGTGATTTTTTAATTCTCCATTATTTTATTCTCCATGTGATTTTTTTTATTATGCCTTTTTTTTTTTTTTTGGAATGGCCCTTCTCTGATTTCATAATTGGAGTCAGTGGCAAAAACAGGATTTGTTCTGTATACATTCCAGGTATAGAACATATATGTCCCATATACTAAAAGCTTGCTATATGTGTTCCCAGCCTATTCCAACAGATGTGGAGGAATGTTGGGGACTTCAGCAAATATTTATGGCATTGAGCCTTTATTATGCAAAGAATTCTGCTACGGGCTATGAATTACACAAAGAGAAGTCTGACATGGTCTTTGTTCTCATGTAGTTTACAGTCTAGTTAGTAGTATGACCCATATACAAATAATCATAATATCAAATGATAAGGATGAAAGAGAGGAAGAAGCAAAGGCATGAGGTCTGAGCAAACAAGGATAGTTCCTCCTGTGGAGTTTGAAGGGGGAGGCGGGGCAGAAGGAGGGTATGGCAAAGAATGTAAGGTAGAGAGAGGTATCAGGGAAAGTCTAAGGAGAAGACATCATATGAACTGGATCTTAACGTATGAGTGAGATTTCAACAGATAGAGAATGACATGAGGGGGCCTGGAGTGGAACAAACACTCTCTTGGTCTGGTAGGGCCATTAAGAGGTTGTTTTTTCTATTATCCTAATTTCATAGGTTTTCCATACAATTGGTAAATATAAAATGTTATTACCAATTGAGACACTAAACTTAATAGGTGAGGTATAATTAAAGAACAGCTTATTTTTCCAGGATATGTAGCCAAACTTCATAGTATCTCCGTTGGAAGATTTTTCTTACCCCAAACCCACATTTGCTCTTCAAATTACAAGATGCTCTTTTGCTTCTGCCCATATGAATTCAACATGAGGAAGAATTTAGCATTCATCATTTTCTTCAAAAGAAGAAATTTGTCATATTTACTTTACTGAAATTGTTTGACTCACCCAAGTCAGTATTTCTAATTAGATTTTAAATAAAAAGGGGTAGGAGACTATCCAAATAGCTGCTCATCCTCTGTCCCAAAAAGTACACCTAACTTAGGTTTTGCAGATCAGATATCAAACACTGGAAAATGAGGGTGTGTATTTATAAAGATTTTAAACTGGAAGCCAAGTCGTAAGGAAAATATTAACGTTGTTAAAAACATATTTTCTGAACTTTTTCAATGGTTGTGTCCCTAATTTGGCCCAAGAAAAAAAATTGGCAGATAATATCTTGACGACTATGTAGCACTTTCAGGGTTACAAAGCATTTTACATAGATGCTCTAATTTGGATCCAACAATAATCCTTTAAGTTATATACTAAAAAGATTATTTTCGCTATTTTACACATGAGGAAATTAAGGCAGGCTCTCACTTGTCCATAGTCATATAGCTAGTAAGTACTAACTAGGGTGGAGTAAGACTCAATTCTTCTGAATGCCTCCAGGAAGTCTAGAACTTGGTCCACTATGCCACACTCAAAGAGGATAAAAAGATATTTGCAATAAAATTGAGCAAAGTTATAACTCTGGACTAACTCTCCCAGAAATAAGCTGGCTTCCTGTCAGGCTTCTAGGGTACCCCAGAGGGATTAGAGCTATCTTACTTTAACAACATTAGCTTGAGACATCTGGTTCCAAGATGGCAGAGTGAGAAAGGAACTCCCTGGAGCCCTCCCAAATTCCCCTCCAGACAACTTGAAAACTGCCTCAGAACTGATTTAGGAGTCGGAAAGCAGCTTACCAGCTCAACAAGAAAGATCTGTCTCCCTGATGTGGGAGGGGAAGGAGGTGGAGAGCAGCAAGGTCCCAAGCCCCAGCACAAGAAGCTGGGGACGGTGCAGGAGCAGAGCCCAACTCTCACATAAAAATATCAGGTCACAAAATAAGCAGGAAAATGAACAAAAAAAAACCAACCCAAAAAACCTAAGTATAGAAAGTTATTATGGTGACAGAGAAGACCAAGGCACACACTTAGAGAGTACAATAGTGTCAAAATATGAAGCCTCAAAGAAAAGTATAATTTGGTTTTAAACACAAAAAGAACTCCTGGGAGATCTTAAGAAGGATTTTTAAAAGCAAATTAGAGAAATAGAAGAAAAATTAAGAAAACAAATGAGATTAATAAAAGAAAATCATGAATAAAGAGTTATCAGCTTGGTAAAAGAAACAAAAGATAGAAAAAGATGTTTAAAAATTCAAAGAAAATAACTCCTTATAAAATAGAAATGGCCAAATAGAAAAGAAGGTACAAAAGCCCACTTCTTTTTTTTAAATTTTATTAGTTTATTTTGATTTATCAACAATCACTTCCATATGCTTTTGAGTTGAAAATTTTTCTCCCCCTTCCTCCCCACCACCCTCCCCAAGACGGCACACAATCTGATATAGGCTATACATTTACATTCCTATTAAACATATTTTCACATCAGTGAAGTTGTAAGTAAAAATTAAAACCAATAGGAGGAACCATCAGAAAGAGGAAACAAAACTCAACAGAAGAAAAAAATGATAGCGATTCAACTTCCATAGTTCTTTCTTTGGATGTGGATAGCATTTTCCATCCGAGGCCTCTGGAGATGTCTTAGATCCTTGTAATGCTGAGAAGGGTTCAGTTTAACAATATTAGTCATGCACAACGTGGCTGTTATTGTGTACAAAGTCCTCTTGGTTCTGCTCACTTCACTCAGCATCAGACCATATAAGTCTTTCCAGGTTTTTCTGAAGTCAGCCTGTTCATCATTTCTTATAGCACAATAGTATTCCATTACATTCATATACCACAACTTGCTCAGCCATTCCCCAACTGATGGGCATCCTCTCAATTTCCAATTCTTTGCCACCACAAAAAGAGCTGCTATGAATATTTTTGTACATGTGGGTCCTTTTCCCATTTTTGATCTCTTTGGGATATAGCCCTAGAAGTGCTATTGCTGGATGAAAGGGTATGCACATTTTTATAGCCCTTTGGGCATAGTTCCAAATTGCTCTCCAAAATGGTTGGATCATTTCACAACTCCACCAACAATGCATTAGTGTTCCAATTTTCCCACATCTTCTCCAACATTTATCATTTTCCTGTTTTGTCATGTTGGCCAATCTGATAGGTGTGATGTGGTACCTCAGAGTTGTTTTGATTTGCATTTCTCTAATCAATAATGATTTAGAGCATTTTTTCATATGACTATAGATGGCTTTAATTTCTTCATCTGAGAACTGTCTGTTCATATCCTTTGACCATTTATCAATTGGGGAATGGCTTGTTCTTATAAATTTGTCTTAATTCTCTATATATTTTAGAAATGAGGCCTTTATCAGAGAGACTGGTTGTAAAAATTCTTTCCCAATTTTCTACCTTCCTTCTAATCTTAGTTGCATTGGCTTTGTTTGTGCAAAAACTTTTCAATTTAATGTAATCAAAATTATCCATTTTGCTTTTCATAATGTTCTCTATCTCCTGTTTGGTCATGAATTCTTCTGTTCTCCATAGATCTGATAGGTAAACTATTCCTTGTTCTCCCAGTTTACTTATGGTATCAGCCTTTATATCTAAGTCATGAACCCACTTTGACTCTATTTTGGTATATGGTGTGAGATTTGGGGCTATGCCTAGTTTCTGCCATACTCTTTTCCAGTTTTCCCAGCAGTTTTTTTCAAAGAGTGGGTTCTTATCCCAGAAGCTGGGGTCTTTGGGTTTATCAAATAATAGATTACTATAGTCATTGACTACTGTGTCTTGCATATTTAACCTATTCCACTGATCCACCTCCCTATTTCTTAGCCAGTACCAAGCAGTTTTGATGATTGCTGCTTTATAATACAATTTAAGATCTGGAATTGCTAGGCCACCTTCCCCTGCATTTCTTTTCATTAGTTCCTTTGATATTCTGGACCTTTTGTTTTTCCAAATGAATCTTGTTATTATTTTTTCTAACTCTATAAAATAATTTTTGGTAGTTTGATTTATGGCACTGAATAAGTAAATTAGCTTAGGTAGGATTGTCATTTTTATTATATTAGCTCGGCCTACCCATGAGCAACTGATGTTTTTCCAATTATTTAGATCTGATTTTATTTGTGTGAAAAGTGTTTTGTAATTGTGTTCATAGAGTTCCTGGGTTTTTTTGGAGGTAGACTCCTAAATATTTTATAATGTCTACAGTAAGTTTAAATGGGATTTCTCTTTCTATCTCTTGCTGTTGGGCTTTGTTGGTAATATATAGAAATGCTGATGATTTATGTGGGTTTATTTTATAGCCTGCAACTTTGCTAAAGTTGTTTATTATTTCAAGTAGTTTTTTACTTGATTCTCTAGGATTCTCTAAGTATATCATCATGTCATCTGCAAAGAGTGATAGCTTTGTTTCTTCTTTGCCTATTCTAATGCCTTCAATTTCTTTTTCTTCTCTTATTGCTAAAGCTAATTTCCAGTACAATATTGAATAACAGTGGTGATAATGGACATCCTTGTTTCACCCCGATCTTATTGGAAATGCTTCTAGCCTGTCCCCATTACATATAATGCTTGCTGAAGGTTTTAGATAGATGCTATTTATTATTTTAAGGAAGACTCCATTTATACCTATGCTTTCTAGTGTTTTTAATAGGAATGGGTGTTGTATTTTATCAAAAGCTTTTTCTGCATCTATTGAGATGATCATGTGGTTTCTGTTGGTTTTGGTGTTGATATGCTCAATGATGCTGATAGTTTTCCTAATATTGAACCAACCCTGCATTCCTGGTATAAATCCTACCTGGTCATAGTGTATTATTCTTGTGATAAGTTGCTGCAATCTATTTGCTAGTATTTTGTTTAAAATTTTTGCATCTATATTCATTAGAGAAATTGGTCTATAATTTTCTTTCTCTATTTTGACTCTTCCTGGTTTAGGTATCAACACCATATTTGTATCATAAAAAGAATTTGGTAAGACTCCTTCTTCACCTATTTTCCCAAATAGTCTATATAGTATTGGAATTAATTGTTCTTTAAATGTTTGATAGAATTCACATGTAAATCCATCTGGCCCTGGAGATTTTTTCCTAGGGAGTTCATCAATGGCTTGTTCAATTTCTTTTTCTGAGATGGGGTTATTTAAGTATTTTACTTCCTCTTCTGTTAATCTGGGCAATTTATATTTTTGTAAATATGTATCCATTTCACTAAGATTGTCAAATTTGTTGGCATATAGTTGGGCAAAATAATTCCTAATTATTGTTTTAATTTCCTCTTCCTTGGTGGTAGCTTCACCCTTTTCATTCTTGATACTAGTAATTTGGTTTTCTTCTTTCTTTTTTTTAATTAAATTAACCAAAGGTTTATCTATTTTATTGTTTTTTCATAAAACCAGCTCTTAGTTTTATTTATTAGTTCAATAGTTTTCTTAATTTCAATTTTATTAATTTTTCCTTTGGTTTTCAATATTTCTAATTTGGTGTTTAGTTGAGGATTTTTAATTTGTTCTTTTTCTAGTTTTTTTAGTTGTATGCCCAATTCATTAATCTCCTCTTTTTCTATTTTATTTATGTAAGCATTTAGAGATATAAAACTTCCCCTAAGAACTGCTTTCGCTGCATCCCATAAGTTTTGGTATGTTGTCTCATTATTGTCATTCTCTTGAATGAAATTATTGATTGTTTCTATGTTTTGACCCAATCATTTTTTAGGATTAGATTATTTAGTTTCCAATTATTTTTTAGTCTATCTTTACATGGCCCTTTATTACATATAATTTTTATTGCATCATGATCTGAAAAGGATGCATTTAATATTTCTGCCTTTCTGCATTGGATTGTGAGGTTTTTATGCCCTAGTACATGGTCAATTTTTGTGTATGTGCCATGTACTGCTGAAAAAAAGTATATTCCTTTCTATCCCCATTCAGTTTTCTCCAGAGGTCTATCATACCTAACTTTTCTAATGTTCTATTCACCTCCTTAACTTCTTTCTTGTTTATTTTGTGGTTAGATTTATCTAGTGCAGAGAGGGGGAGGTTCAGGTCCCCCACTAGTATAGTTTTGCTGTCTATTTCTTCCTGTAACTCCCTGAACTTCTCCTCTAAGAATTTGGATGCTATACCATTTGGTGCATATATGTTTAGTAATGATATTACTTCATTGTCTATGGTGCCTTTTAGCAGGATGTAGTTTCCTTCCTTATCTCTTTTGATTAGATCTATTTTTGCTTTTGCTTTGTCTGAGATCAGGATTGCTACCCCTGCTTTTTTTACTTCAGCTGAAGCATAATATATTCTGCTCCAGCCTTTTACCTTTACCCTGTATGTGTCACTCTTTTTCAAATGTGTTTCCTGTAAACAACATATTGTAGGATTATGGTTTTTAATCCATTCTGCAATTTCTCCATTTTATGGGAGAGTTCATCCCATTCACATTCACAGTTATGATTACTATCTGTGTCTTTTTCTCCATCCTTTTCCCCCATTTATGCTTTTCTTTCTCCTTTTCCCCCCCTTCACTAGTGTTTTGCTTTTGACCACCACCTCCTTCAGTCCCTCCTCCCTTTATTATCCCTTTCCCTTTTCTTCCCTTTACTCTTACTGCTTCTTCCCTCCCTTTTCCCCCTCCCTTTTCTTTCCCCTTTTCCCTCCTACTGCCTATAGGGCAACTTAGATTTCTATACCTAACTGATTATGTTATCCCTTCTTGAGCCAAATCTGATGAGAGTAAGGTTCAAACAATGCTCACCCCCCTCCCTTCTTTCCCTCTGCTGTAATAGGATTTTGTGTCTTTTCCTGTAATGTAATTTACCCTTGTCTGCCTCCTCCTTTCTCAGTACATTTTCTAAGATCAGATTGATCCACTTATTTGGATCCATTTAACCCACTTGATTAGATTTTTTTTTATCATTACATCAAAGTCAACTAATATCCACCCTCTTTATGTATACTCCTTTAACATGGTGTAATAACAATACAGTTCTCAAGGTTGCAAGTGTCATATTCCCTTGTAGGGTTTAAACAGCCCCTTATTAACAACATATTGTATCTTTCTGTCCCATTTACCTTTTTATGTTCTTCTTGAGTCCTGTACTTGAAGATCAAATTTTTTGTTTAGCTCTGGTCTTTTTATCAGGAAAGTTTGGAAGTCTCCTATTTCTTGAATATCCATCTCCTCCCTTGAAAAATGATGCTCATTTTTGCTGGGTATTGATCCTTGGCTGCATTCCAAGCTCCTTTGCCTTATGGAATATCATGTTCCATGCCCTGGTCTTTTAATGTAGAAGCTGCAAGGTCCTGTGTAATCCTGACTGTGGTTCCATGATATTTAAATTGTTTCTTTCTGGCTGCTTGCAGCACCTTCTCTTTCATCTGGTAATTTTGGAATTTTGCTATTATATTCCTTGGCATTGTCAATTTGGGATCTCTTTCAGGTGGTGAGCAGTGATTCTTTCTATGGTTATTTTCCCTTCTGGTTCTAGGACTTCAGGGCAGTTTTCCTTTATGATTTCCTGAAAGATACTGTCCAGGCTCTTTTTTTCATCATGATTTTCAGGTAGTCCAATAATTTTTAAATTGTCTCTCCTGAATGATTTTCCAGGTGGTTGTTTTACTGATGAGGTATTTTACATTTTCATCTATTTTTCATTTTTTTGTTTCTGTTTGACTGATTCTTGCTCTCTCATAGAGACATTAGTTTGAATTTGTCCAATTCTAGTTTTTAACAGATTTTTTTCTTCTGTTCGTTTTTGTACTTCCTTCTTCAATTGGCCAATTGTGTTTTTAGGGACTTGTTTTCTTCAGTGTATTTTTTCCAATTGGCCAATTGTATTTTTGAAGGACTCTTCTACCTCTCTCATTTGACTTTAAAATCCTTCTTGAGCTCTTCTAAGAAGGCTTTTTGGGCTTCAGACCAGTTCATATTCCCTTTTTGTTGCAGATGTGGGTTTGTTGACAATGTTGTCCTCTTCAGAATTTCTGTCTTGATCTTCACTCTTCTCCTAATATGAATCTATGGTATGTTTCTTTTTACTCATGGTGTTTCTTTATTCCCTGGCCTTTAAAGAGATTGAGCTCTCCTGCTGGGGAACAGAGGGCACTGACCCAAGCTTCTTGTGTTGGGAGCCTAGGTCTTGGTCACTGGCTTTGTGTGCTGGGCCTCTTATGTTGGCAATTGGAGGCTGTAGGTTTCTGGCAGCTTACCTTGTTGGGCTGGAATCAGCAAGGCTGGAACTTTCAGGCAATTCTAGGTTGCCTGCTTTTCCTTTCCTTTAGCTTTCTTCAGCTCCTTTTAGATGGGTGCTGCAGGGTGTTTATCTGCCTGGGGCCCCTGCAGTGTGTTCCCTCGTTTCTGCTAATGCACTAGGAGATTCCTTTATGGTAGAGTGCCAAGGCACCTGGTGGTTTTCTGAGCTGGTTTCTACTGGTTCCACTCCCCTCACTGAGGCACTCAGAGGTCCTGGTGTTGGTGTTTGCCTGGTCTACCACCTGGGCTTCAGGATCTCTTCCTGGGATTCTGACAGCTTACCTGGTGTTGGGTTGGAATCAGCAAGGCTGGGGCTTTAGGAAGACTTTAGGTTGCTTTCTTCAGCTCCTTTGAGATGAATGCTGCAGGGTACTTATCCACCTGGGGCCCTTTGTAGTGCTGCTTCCCTTATTTTTGCTGAGGCACTGGGAGATCCATTTGCCGCGTTGCTGCACTGCTGCTCCCTGTCCTTCTCTTAGTTCAGTTGTTCTCAGGTTTTTTTCTGGGGTGATATTTTCTGGGTTTTCAGAGGTTGATAGGGGGGAGTGAGAGCAACTATCCTTTTACTCCGCCATCTTAAAAGCCCACTTCTAAAAATGAGAAGTGAGCAAGTGGAAGCCAGTAACTCCATGAGACATTAAGATATGATCAAACAAAACAAAAAGAAGAAAATGTGAAATTTCCCATTAGAAAAACAACTGACCTGGAAAATAGATCCAGGAGAGATAATTTAAGAATTGCTGGACTACCTGAAAGCCATATGAAGGGTTAATGTATAAGATCTTCCCTACCCACAGCCCAAGCCAAGGGACAAGGAATTTCCCTAATGTATTGTTCTGGAATTTGTTTGAACCCAGACCCACCTTGGGGAACTAACTACTCCTTAAAAAACAAGTCTTGAGGTAAACATCCAGGGACTTGGCCAGTTCCTAGATATTGATCTGAGACATTTTTTGACATAATAAAGATTGTTCTTGAGGACAGAGAGTTTCAGCCCAAACTCTCAGGTCCTTAGGATTAATCACCTATTCCTTGGCTCCCTGCCTTCTTTGTGTAAGGATGATAAAAAGGCTTTCTCTTGGGAAAAGGATTTTGGGAGTGTCCCCTAGGAGAGGACACTCTGCCATAGGGACTTTCCCAACCGAGACCCTGATGGCTGTGATACAGGATCCCCCAGCCAGATGTTCAGGAATTGGTGCTTCCTCAGATTGGTGATGTATTTCTTCTTTATCTCTCTATCTTTCCGTTAATTGTCTTTGCTTTTAAGATTGTATGATCATATGTAATCACATTTATATGCATGTATGTTTATGATTATTGCCATTATTAAATCACTTATAAACTAGGAAAAGCATGAACGTGTCTTTGTGGGTACAGATCCAAACCTGTGAAACAAATTATAAGTGCTACGCAGCCCGTAACACCTTACTGTTACACCATAAAAAAAAGGCCTGGACAGCATCTTTCAAGAAATTACCAAGGAAAACTACCCCTGATAGTCTAGAACCAGAGGGCAAAATAGAAATTGAAAGAATACACTGATCACCATCTGAAAGAGATCCCAAAATAAAAACTCCCAGGAATGTCATAGCCAAATTCCAGAGCTCCCAGATCAAGGACAAAATATTGCAAGCAGCCAGAAAGAAACAATTCAAATATTGTGGAACCACAGTCGGGATTACACAGGATTTAGCAGCTTCCATATTAAAAAACCAGATGGCTTAGAATATGATATTCCAGAAGACAAAGGAGTTAGGATTACAACTTAATACAAAACAATACAATCAGAGGTGAAGCAAGGATGTCAATTGTCACTTCTATTATTTAATATTGTACTGGAAATACTAGCTATAGCAATAAGAGAAGAAAAATAAATTCAAGGAATAAAAATAGGCAATGAGGAAGCAAAACTATCACTCCTTGCAGATGATATGAAGGATTAGGGTTAGGGTTAGGGTTAGGGTTAAAGAACCCTAGAGAATCAACTAAAAAACTACTTGAATAATTAACAACTTTAGCAAAGTTAAAGGATACAAAATAAAACCACCTAAATCATCAGCATTTCTATTTATTACCAACAAAGTACAGCAGCAAGAAATAGAAAAATGAATTCCATTTAAAAAACTGTAGACAATAATAAAATACTTGGGAGTCTACCTGAGAAGACAAATCCACATATGAACACAATTACAAAACACTTCTCACACAAATAAAGTCAGATCCAAACAATCTGAAAAATATCAATTACTCATAGGTAAGCCAAGCCAATATAATAAAAATAAAAATTTCACCTATATTAATCGATTTATTTAGTGTCACACCAATCAAATTACCAAAAAAGTATTTTACAGAGATAGAAAAAAATCACATAGTTCATCTGGAAGAACAAAAGGTTCAATCAAGGAGAATCAAGGAACTCAATGAAAAATAAATGTGAAGGAAGATGGTCCAGCCATACCAGATCTCAAACTACATTTTAAAGAGGTAATTATCAAAACAATCTGATGCTGGCTATGAAATTGAGTTGGGGATCAGTGGAATAGATTAGGTACACATTACAGTGTGATAAATGATCATAGCAATTTAGTACATGATAAACACAAAGATTTATGCTTTGGGGACAAAATTTCATTGTCTCACAAAAACTGCTGGGAATGCCAGAAAACAATATGGTAAAAATTAGGTAAAGACCAACATCTCACACCATATACCAAGATAAGGTCAAAACGGATGGATGATTTATGCACAAAGTGTGATCCTATAAGAAAATTAGGAGAGCATGGATAGTTTACCTGTCAGATTTATGGATAAGGAAAGACTTTAGGAACAAAGAAAACATAAAGAGCATTACAAAATACAAAACAGATCATTTTGATTATATCAAATTTAAAAGTTTTTACATAAAAAAAACCAATGCAACCAAAAACAGAAAACTGAGGATGGGGGAGGGGTGTGGATTTGCAGCAAGTATCTCTGATAAAGACCTCATTTTTCAAATATAGAGAGAACTGAGTCAAATTTATAAAAATACAAGTCATTCCCCAACTGGTAAATAGTTAAAGCACATGAACAGGCAGTTTTCAGACAAAGAGATCAAAGCTATCTATAGTCATATGAAAAAATGCTCTAACTCACTATTGATTAGAGAAATGAAAATTAAAACAACTCTGAGGTATCACCTCACACCTATAAGAGTAGCTAATATGACAAAAAAGGAAAATGATAAATGTGGGAAGGGATGTGGGAAAACTGGGACACCAATGCATTGTTGATGAAGTTGTGAACTGATCCAACCATTCTCGAAAGCAATTTGGAACCAAGCCCAAAGGGCTTTATCTCTCTATCTTTCTGTTAATTGTCTTTGCTTTTAAGATTGTATGATCATATGTAATCACATTTATATGCATGTATGTTTATGATTATTGCATATTCTTTGATCTAGCAATACCACTACTAGGTCTATATTCCAAAGAGATTTTTTTAAAGGGGGGAAAGGACTTACTTGTACAAAATATTTACAGCAGTTCTTTCTGTGGAGACTAAAAGTTAGAAATTGAGGGGATGTCTGTCAACTGGAGAATGGCTGAACAAGTTGTGCTGTATGATTGTGATAGAATATCATTGTGCTATAAGAAAGGACAAGCAAGACGATTTCAGAAAAACCTGCACTTACATAAGCCAATGCATATAGTAAGGTGAGCAGAACCAGGAGAACATTGTACACAGCAACAGCAATACTATACGATGAAGAACTGTGAATGACTTAGCTGTTCTCAGCAACACAATGATCTAAGACAATCCTAAAGGACTCATAATGAAAAATGCCATCTACTTTCAGAGAAAGAACTGATATTGTCTGAAAATAGACTGAAGCATACTATTTTTCATTCATTCATTCATTCTTTTTTGTTTGAGTCTTATGCAAAATGACTAATGTGGAAATATTTTCACATGATTGCACACGTATAATCTATATCAGATTACTTACCATCTCAGGGAAAGAGGGAAGGAGGCATAGAATTTGGAATTCAAAACTTTAAAATGTTAAAAATTGTTTTAACATGTAATTAGGAAGGGGAATAAAATATTACTTTAAAAAATTTAAAAATAATAAAATTAAAATACAATAAAAAATAAAAAATTAAATATTACTTAAAATAATAAATAAATAAATATAAGGCAAAAAATATTGGCTTGAGACATTCTGATATTCCTCTTACTCTTAGCTGCCATTAATTAGCACTTTAGTTTTATTTAATCAATTATCATTTTTTATCTTTTACAATGGGATATTTACTTCAATGACATAGCAATAACAGATGGAAAAACAATTCCCTCCAATACCTGTGGGCATACTCTCCCCTATATCACCTTGGTTCCTGGGGAGAGTAGGCTTAGACTTAATGTAATCTCTATATAACATTCATCCCACCAAGTTCATTTCCAAATGTAGTATAGTTGATGGATGGATAAGTCTTCATTTCTGCTGTTTGCTGTACTGGGCTGTGTCTGAAATTTTGATCCTC
This sequence comes from Phascolarctos cinereus, assembly GCF_003287225.1. NCBI lineage: Eukaryota > Metazoa > Chordata > Mammalia > Diprotodontia > Phascolarctidae > Phascolarctos > Phascolarctos cinereus. The sequence goes on from NW_027556180.1 coordinate 61,430,030, forward strand.
ACCTCCTGGCTTCTGGTAAATTTCAGAATGGACTCTGGCTCCTAGACCTCCTAGTGGTTCACTCTCCCAACTTTTTGAACTTCATAAGATCGTACCCTTCCCCAGTCTCTTTCCCCTATTACAGGAAAGAATCAATGCATACCACAATCCTCAGATCTTTTTTAGACAAGCTGCTCTACAGACTTGTCTTCCCTGATGTTTGCCAGCAAGCCTAGAACCCATTATAACTCCACTCTACCTAAGTATTTCAAATAAGCTATTATTTCATGTATCAGTGTTCTCTATTATTCCATGCCTTAGAACTTGGTTTTCATGACTAGCTATGGACAAAACAAGTCAGCTGATGGTTATTCTTCTGAAAATGAGCCTCTTTCAAACCAGACCATCTGAAAATGAAATCAGTCTATTATTAGGCCCATACTTGAGTCAGAGTTTGTGTTCCATTGATATAGTCTTTAAGTCCTGAAGGTCACCCAGCCCACAGTTAGACTCTGGAGTAGGATTTGAATGGAGGATCCTCATGATGCCATCTCACAGATCCATGTATCCAGCCCTTATCTCTCTATAAAACTCTGGTCTTTCATCAACATCTTTCTGGTGGATACTTCCACCCGAGTGTACTGGTGAATAGGGACAGAGATTGGAATTGAACATGTGATTTCACTTGTATACGGAGCTCCTGAATGAGGAAACTACCTCTACCCATACCAGTCAGCACCTCCTCTGTGACCCATTGTCTTGGACAGTTACCTAGAGCTGAGAGGTCAGACACCTTGCCAGTATGTGTGAAGAGGCAGGAATTGAACCTAGGTCTTTCTGGCTTTCAGGCTATTTCTGTCCACTGGGCCAGGATATTCCACAGGTATCACAACCAAAGTGGAATTCATTATATTTGTCTGAAAAATCCATTCCTTCCCTACTCCAAATCTCCCTGTTTCTTCTGAGAATGCCACATCCCTTCCTCTGGAAATTCCTTTGTACCTAATTAGTATTTACTTACTTATGTGCAAATTGTATGCTCCTATAGAATATGCACACTCCCTGAGAGCAGGGACTGATTTCCATTTTTTTTGTCTTTGAAGTCCCAGTGCCCACTCCTGTGCCATACATATGTTAAGTGTAAAATAAATGTTTATTGAACTGAACTGAAGTGAATGGAATTCAGCGAGCTGAAAGTAAATAATGGCACACATTTAACTTTTTTGTCTTTATCCAGGATAAAACCTCTGTTCTCAGTTATTTTAGTCTTTGCCTTCTGTCTACAGTACTTAGTTTCCATATTTTTCACTTTGTGAGAATACAAATAATTTTTAAAAATTGCATTTTACAGATGAAAGAACTAAGACTCATAGAGGTGATGAGATTTCCCCAAAGGTCACCCAGGAAGTGGCCAATCCAGGATTCAAACTCATATCTTTGACTCCAAGGCCTATGCTTTCTACTACACTGGACTGTTCTAATGGCTCTACAAATATTTCAGGTTGATATTACACTAAGTATTATATCAAATAGTCATCAACCCTTTGTGCTTTTTTTCTTAAGCTTCCTCTCAGAAGAGAAATCCTTCAGAAAAGAACAGGTCTGTGAAGAGTGTTGGGAGAGAATTGATGTCCAAGTGGAGGAGGCCAGTGGAGCTTCGTTAGTAAAACAATTTTGCAGCTGGCTCTTAAAAAGAGATTTGCCACCCCTCACCCCTACTCACATAAGATCTGCAAATCTCTCTTTAACTTCAGCCTACAATTACAATCATTTGCTTTAGAAAACAAGATTTAAAATGAAGGTCTCAACTCATTAATTGCTTCCAGTGTTTCTAAGAGCTAGCCTCTTATCCAATTAACTTAGGGCCATTTTCCCTGAGTTGTTTGGTCAATCAATGTCACCCAGGAAGATATATTACAGCCTCATAGCGGTTATAGGCAGAGACATAACAACTAGGAGTACTGCTACCTAAGACATAGTTAGTGGGGTGGGGATGTAAGGATAAGTCAAAAGGAAAGTCTCTTACTTTTAAAATTCCACCAAGCAATCCCTGGCAAAAGGCCAGGAGTCAATAGATTTAGTACTTGGTCAAGGGAGGGGCAGAAACTTGTAGTAGAAAGAGTACATTGGGAGAAGGGGAGGACCCTGGGACCTTCATCATGTAAAATCTGGGTCTCTTCTGTGGAGAAGAATTGTGCCCTGTGTCAGGTTGGTACCCCGGGGAAAGTTCCAAATTGTTCTGTTTTAATTACGACTCTAGTTGAACATCATGGGGGATTAGTAGCACAGCTTTGTCATTGCTATTCTGGGCACTCCTTATGCAACTCTAATGATTTTTGGCAGCAGAGCAAACAGTCTAGATTCAAGGTGGATGGCTATACGAGAGGCAAGGGACAATTTGGGTGGCATCATGTCCTGGAAGCCTCTTGCAAAAGAAAGTACTTTTAGAAGAAATCTGAAAGGGAGAACTTTTGAATATTTGACTAGCCTCATTAAGGATTTTTTTTTTTTAGATAACAGGAAATGCAATAGAAAGTTGTTTACTCTGACTGTCTGACCAGGGGTGTGGGCTGAATGACTTGTGCTAATGCTTCAGAATTACCTCATTGATTCTGGCAGTGAATGCCCATGTCAGTGAAGCCCAGCCGCATTTGGTTAGCGTGGGTTGTTGTCACTTTTCTCCTTCCCCACAGCTTGGATTGGATCAAGTCATAATGTTCTTTGTGCCTAGCATTTTCCCTGGCCCTTCCTGCCTTTGTGTTCACCATCTTGTCATTAATACAAAACAAATCATTCCTGGAAAGATGGTTGCTATAATTGGAGGACCATGAAGGATTAAGTAAGCACTAATAAGGAAGTCTTCCTACAGCCTCAAAAAAAAAAGCAAATCAGTGGCACTGTTTGATGGAGGATGAAAGGGGGTGTATAAATGTGTGGGTGTGCAAATGACTCAATATATTCCATGTTACTTCTGGGAAAGTCACTTCATCTCTCCAAAACCCAGTTTCCTCATCTATGGAATGAGGGGTTAGAGTCTATGGTCTTTAAGCTCCTTTCTAGTTCTAATGAGCTATGACTCAAAGCACTTTTATTCATTGTTTCTCCTTCAGTCCATTTTTCTTGGGAAAATTCATCTAGCATGATTTTTCTTGGCACTGTCATAGGTTGGGGGTAGGAGGAATGGGAGAGACTTCCAGTTCCCATGTAATAACTAATTTAAGTTCAAGAAAGGTAAGTGGTATAAATAGGATAATGTTTGGTTTTGGTGTTTTGTTTTTGTTTTTTGGTAGGGGTGGTTGGTAGACATTTAAAATAGATACAAGAAGCAGCATAATGTAGTGGCTGCTTTTGGAATCAGGAAATCTTGTGTTCGAGTATTACTTGTGATACATACTAACTTTGTGACCATGGACAGGTCACCAAAGCTCTCAGTGCCCCCACACAAATCTCCAAGACTCAAAGTTTCAGACAAGTTACAGATCTATGCCAGAAAAAGGGAGTTTCCTGGCTTGGAATATCCTACACCAGTAAAACTCATAGCTTTTTGGCCTCTCTCTCCCTCAAAGACAAAAACAAAAATTTATGAACTTCTACTTCCTATTTTACTTAGATTTCCTCATGTGGTCCAATAGTGGAATCATGTTCTCAGACTTAATATCATCATCATCATCATCATTATTATTGTTATTATTAGGTTTGTTATTACTAAACTCTCTTCAATTAGAATTGTTAGTCTACACATCAGCTCTTACAAACTCTAATTTTTTCCCCTGTCTCAAATTTCCGAAATATTTCCTTTTTGCATAATTAAAATCTTTGTGCTTTGGCAAAATGACCATAAAGCTGTCCCTCATGCATGAAATTAATTCCCTCCTCAGTCATACCTCTTAGTATCTATCACTCATTTCCTTCAAATCTCACAGAATCACAGAATTTAAGAGTTAGAATGGATATCATTGGCTATTGAGTCCAACCCATACCCAAAAGGAATCCCAGTGACAAGGAATTGTGCAGACTCTACTTGAAGACCTCCAAGGAAGGGGATCATTAAGATGCAAATTCCTTAAAAGCAAGAACTATCTGACCTTCTTATGTCTGTCTTCTGTGATTAGCACAGAAGCTTGGCACACAGTAAGTGCTTAATAGATGCTTTGTTCATTCATTCATTCATTCATTCATTCATTCATTCATTCATTGGCCTCTTAGCTTAGTTCAAGCATAATCTTCTGTTTGAGAGCTCCCTGAATTGTGAGCTCCATCAGCTGCAAATGGTTCCCCTTCTACTCACTTTGTGTTTATTTTGTACCATCCTTACAAAGGAGAGGCAGCCTGTCATGGTAGAGAGAAAGCTGACCTCATAGTCAGAGATCATGGTGAAAGTCCTATCCCTGACACATACTGGCCCAGCAACCCTGAGCAAATCAATCAACTCTCTCATGGCTCTAGGCTGGTGACATCAAGCTCAAATAGAAATGGGGGCCATGAATCCATACATAAAAATCCCTATGGCCTGCAGATTGACTTAGTTTTAAAATGTTATGTTATTTCTGTTTTATTGTGTTTTCATTTATTTTGTTAAATATTTCCCGACTCCACATTAATTTGGCTCAGGCTACGCCCAGGAGCATTGTGGCCCTGCAAGCAGCAGCACATTTGATGCCTCTGCTCAAAGTAACTATTTAAGATTATAAATTGCAGAGCAGCTTCCAGCCTGCATTGGTGGGAGTTTTCTCATCTGGGAGTTCCCCAAGTCAGTGAAGTCAAGTCCAGCCCCCATCTCACTCAGCTCTCATCTTTCTCTGTGGATATGTCGTCTCCTCCACTGGAATGTAAGCTCTGATGCCTCATTTTTGTCTGCCATCGCCAACACCCGCCCCAGTCCATGAAACATAGGAGTAGGTGTCCAATAATTGTTCCATTGCTGATCAGTTGATGGCTATCCACTTTTTGCCACCAGTTGGATTTGGATAGCATAGCAACCTTATGCCTCAGTGAGTTCAAACAACTGTCATCAAGGAAAATTATTCATTATATTGTGAAGATATGTTTAATGGGTATGTAAATGTAAAGCCTATATCAGATTGTGCTCCATCTTGGGCAGGGTCGGGGGGAGGAAGGAGGAGAAAAATGTTCAGCTCAAAAGCATATGGAAGTGATTGTTGATAAATCAAAAAAAATTAATAAAATTTTTTAAAAAGTAAAAAAAAAGAATTATTCATTATGGACGAGTATAAGTAAGTAGCTGAGAAAGACAAATAATACAGGCTTATAGTGATCTGCCAAGCATTGCTACACACACACACACACACACACACACACCCCACCACCACCACCACCACCTCCCTTCCAGCCAGATCGTTCAGATTCTAAAAGAAAAAATAGTATGGTGAGACAAACAAGATGTGAAAATGTTAGAAAAAAAGATGAGATCTGCTTGCAGAGAAGATGCTGAGATGAAGATACATGATCCAGTCCACATACTAAATAGGAAAAAAAGTAGGGGCTCCAGGACAGCTTAGGATATTGGGTTGAAGTTACAGGATGGAAAAAATCAAGTATTCTGTCTTTAAAAGGGTGACAGATTAGCTCTTCTTTTATCAAAGATCACTGGACTTAGGATCAAAAAACCTGTGTTTCAGCCCCAGTTCTACCATGCACTAAGCTGTATGACTTAAAGCAAGTCACTGAGAAAATCATATGGAATCTGCAAACTAGAAGAGATCTCAGAAGCGATCTAGTCAATCTGCACTTGAATAAGAATATCCTCTGGTGATTATCCAACCTTTAACTGGAAATCCCCAGAAACAGCTCTCTCTACTTTTTGAAACTGTTAGGAATTGTCTACGTTTCTAGTTAGGAAACCCTTCCTTCCAGAAAGCTTTCTACTTCTCCCTTCCACTTCTGGAAGTTGTTAGAATTGTCTACTTTTCTAAGTGTTAGAAAGTTGTCTTTCCCAGAGAGCCAAAATCTGCCTCTATATAATATTTACCCATTTCTCCAACTCTGTCTGAGACCAGAGAAAACAAGTCTATTTTCCCTTCTTTGCAACAGCCTCCAAATAATTAAATAATTCCACCATGGGACTACACGAGGAAATCTAAGTAAAATACACAGTAGAAGTTCATAGATTTTTGGTTTTTATTTAAATAAATAATATTATAATAAAATATTAATAATATTTTGATAAATTTGAATAAATATTTTAATAAAATAATAGTTTGTTTAAATAATTAAATTTAAATTAAATTTAAAAATCCATTATTTGAGTCTCAGCTTCCTCATCTGTGAAGTGGGTACAAAAGTTGTTCTATTATCTAACTTGGAGGATTGTTATAAAAATCAAAGGAGATACTATAAGTCAAGAATCTGACTTACTCCTCTAAATTTTTTTTTTAAATATGGAACGCTTCACGAATTTGCGTGTCATCCTTGCACAGGGGCCATGCCAATCTTCTCTGTATTGTTCCAATTTTAGTATATGTGCTGCTGAAGCGAGCACTACTCCTCTAAATTTTAGCATCCTAGATAAAAGTCCCAGTCATCCCATCCTCGTTTTGACTCTGCTTTCTGTATGTGTAAAACAACTAAGCAAAATGCAGTTTACCCTGTAGGTACAAGGACATTCTCTAGGTCTCTCTGAAGAACGTTGGCCTCAATTGTGAGACATGAGAGATAATAGCACAGGATTGTCCAGCGTGGCACACCCACATCAAAGAAGGAACTGTGCTCTGCGAGCAAAGCAGAGTTTTGCAGAAAAGAAATATGAGTTGCACAAAGTTAGAGACATCTCCATTCCGAATGGTAATATGGACTATTTGTGCCCAACCTATGGCAGAGCCTTCTGAGCTCGTATTGGTATGGTCAGCCACAGCTGGATACACTGCACGCTGACCCTGACATCATGATGTCATTTTGGTCCTCTTTGAGCACAAAAGACAAACAACAACTTAGTAAATGCTGGCTGACTGACCAACCTAGAAATTGTGAGAGATTTTATTAGTCCTTATGGAGTAAAGAAAGCTATTGTTGCTTCTTATTTATTTCTTGCCAATGACTTCAAAGTCTAAAGCAATGATTCCAAACCTTTTTTGGGAGTCAGCACGCTATTCTGACTTATTTTAATTTTGTTACATGTTTCTCCTCCTCCATCATGAAAAAATACCATATGGTTTGTTTTTCAGAAAACAAAACAATATTCTTCGTAACTTAATAATTCTTGTTGAATTAAATTGAATTTTGTGCCAAAGCAAATTTGAATCTTGTGATTCAATGCCATGCAACAAAAATCTATTAGATAATTATTATGTTCAAAGCCCACCCCACACCACTGCTGCTGCTAAGTGCTAAGAATACAAAGAAAAACAATGAAAAACAGTTCCTGTACTCAACTGACCTGACTTTCTTCTACTGGAGAATTCCCCTGAGCAAAATCCTGGAGAAATAGGTATTCCTCCTTTCCACTTTGTAAAAAGAATACTAAAATGTTTTTGATTATACATGTCAACTTAGTTTTTGTAAGCATTTGGCAAATTAATATATATCCATGCAAGATTCAGTGGAGAACCTAATGAATCTTATGGTTAAAGGACTAAGAGCTCCCCTCTGAAAGCTACCAACAGATTAGTGATTCAGCTTAGGAAAATTGGTTAAGTCCAACAGGAGGAATCAAAGAGAAGAGAACCCTTGGAAGAAGTGTATCAAACTAAAATTCCAGTGGAAAGTAGAAATGTAAAAAAAAAAAATCAAAACCATTCAGCAGGTAAATACGACTCTTGGCTAAGAAAGATGAGAGTAATATGGTGTAGGATACTGACTCTGACATCAGAGGCTTGGGTTCAAATCCTGCCTCTGATATCAGCAAGTCACTTAACCCTCAGCTTTCCTCAGCTGTAAAATAAGGGAGTTGGGCTAGAGGGCTTCTGGTTGTCTTTTCAGTCCAAAGGAAGGAAGGCACAGGGTGGATGTAAGAGGGAGGAAGAAACCAGTAAGGTGAAAAAATGTTTCAAAAAGATATTGAGGGAAAGGCATACTCTTAGAGAAGACAGGAAGCTGAAAAACCAAACAGCCCTATCTATTTACTGGTCTCTCTCTATTTACTAAAAAATCTGGGCTAGCTCCATACCCTGCTGCCTTGACTGAAAATATCACCATCACCTTTTCCTTGGGGTTACCTGGCCCCTGTTCTGGGTCCCACAATTCTGATAGGTCAGCTTTTGCATTATCCTGCTGGGGATCAGGCCTCCACACCACTTCTCAGCCCTGCTTCTTCCTCATACAACCCCTCCTCTTCCAGCTGTCCTTTATATGTATTGTTGTTCAGCGGTTTCAGTCATGTGTGACTCTTCATGACCCCATTTTGGGGTTTTCTTGGCAGAGATATTGGAATGGTTTGTCATTTCCTTCTCCAGCTCGTTTTCCATATGAGAAAACTGAGGTAAGTAGGGTTAAGTGACTTGCCCGGGGTCACACAGCTAGGAAGTGATAGAAGCCAGATTTGAACTCAAGAAAATGAGTCTTCCTGACTCCAGGCCTGGAGCTCTATGAACTATGGCGCCACCTAGCTGCTCTTGCCCCCTTTGTGTGTAGTCTCCCCCGATTAGAACAGAAATTGTTTGAAATCAGGGATTCTCATATTCACTTATGTCTGTATCCCCAACACCTTTCACAGCGTCTGGCATAATAAGTACTTTAAAATGCTCTATCTCCATCTCTCTCTATCTCTCCATCTATCTCTTCATCTCTATCTACCTTCCTGTATCTGTATTCATGACTCAGAGTAATTGACAGCATCCTTTATCATATGTTCTATGAATTGCAGTATATCATGGAGGGAGTGGGAATGGAATGGAAAGCTTTAGAGAAAATGTCAGGTTTGAGTGGGAGGTGAAGAGTTCCTGATTACATTCATTTGCTTCACAGAGCTGACGACGGCAACCAAATGGAACTGAGCTACTTCAAGAAACAGGGGATTAAATACTTTTTTTTTTTGGTAATTAAATGCTTCTTGTGTTTTCATGCCTGGCCTTAGATTCTATTTATTCTTCTTTGCTTATATTAAAGCAGCATGACATTCTCAGGGAAAGGGAAGAAGAATTTCTTATAGTTGTAATGGAAATATTTACTGGCAGGAAACAGAAATACTATATGTTCCTCTAAGGGAGAGGTTGCATTTGTTGGGGGGGGGGTTGGTCTTTTGTCTTCATTGCCAGGGATGGTTAGTTGTCCTCAATTACCCCCTACATAGAAGTCAGCAACAACAAAATGCCTGCATTATTTTAAAATAATTGTTTCTGTCAAAAATTGGAATGTGAATGAGAATGACTGAGACCAATTAAATGGAAAGTCAATGTGGATGGTTTAGAAATCGTTACCAAGAGCAACAGCTGATGAAAAGAACGTGTACTTTATGTCCCTATAAACATAGATTTAAGGCAAAGAAGCCTGTGGGATAGTCTCCATAGCACGGACTGCACCGCTAGAGGATCATGAAAGTTCTAGTATCTACTTCAAGGTATGTACCAGACAAAGCTTTGACTTAGGGGAAGGGCTTCTGGGAGAACTGGAGCTGCATGGACGTTTATAATAAATAATAATAATAGCATTTAATTTAATAGCATCTTTAAAATTTGTAAAATGCTGTGCATGTTATTTCAATTGATCCTTAAAACAACTCTGTGAGGTACGTGATGTTATCCCCGTTTTACAGATGAGCAAACTGAGGCAGACAGAGGTTAAGTGACTTGCCTACCATTATATAGCTAGTAAGTGTCTGAGGCAGTATTTGAACTCAGCTCTTCCTGAGTCCAGATTGAGTATTGTATCCATTGTGCCGCCTAGCTGTCTCTGAGGTCCTTTGGGTTTGGGTATTAACCTATAAATGCTTGAAGTTCTCTGAAGGTGACCTTATAAGAACGTACATAACACACTATCAGGTGGGTCCATCAATCTTCTCAACTTTCCCTGGCAGAACTTCTTCCTCGGTAACTTCTGGTTGATCCTCTCTTTCTCTTCCCGGTTTCCTTCCCTGTTGCCTCCTGTAGGGAACAGGCTTCGCTGCACCATGCGGGAAGGCTCTTCTTGGCAGAAAAGGATACTAAGCTTTACCCATCCCACCTCACCTTACTGAAATGTAATGTGCATTCAGGGATTATCCCATCACCAGCATAATCAGGAATCTATTTCTTGTATTAACTAGCTGGAGATAATGGACCTTTGAGAACTGGGCTGTGTGACAGCATGGGAGAGAGGATAATGGCTAACAAGACAACATCAAAGGGTGATCTCAAGAAAGGCAGGCCAAGGTGTTCCAATATCATGCAACCTTTAGTCTGAGGACAGAGAGTAAGAGAAAAAGAGAATAAGATATTGAACCAGGAATGTCTGGTTTGCTTCAAAGCTTTGCCAAAGGTCAGCCTTGAATGCCATCCCCATCTCTATATTCATTCTAGGGAGCATTTACTTCAGTGCTAGAGGTTGCCTAAAATTTAGGGCCCTTTTGCTACCAGTCTTGCCATTTAATATTCAGCCAGTATTGTAATAGAACTCTTCAAGAAGTTTAATGTGGTATCTTCGATCCATATTATGTAGTCACATAGAGAGGCAGCATGGTGTCATGGATCTCAAAGAGCTAGCCTCATCGAGGCCTGGGTTCAAATCCTACCTCTGACACATACTGGCTAAATGACCCCGGTCAAGTCATTTACCCTCTTATGCCCTTGGCCATTCTCTGTGACAATCAGTTGTAGAGAAGGTACCAATCTGTATTGAGAGAGGAAGTTCTTCACTTAGCAGCTCACCAAGCAAATGAAGCCACAAGTTTCCTTCTCCTTTCCCTCCCCCTGCTCCCAAATGGAGGGTGATATCCACTCCAGCTGAGCCTGGAGCCACAATGATATCCTTTGTCACTAGCTTCAAAGAGGACCCACTGTGACATCATTGGCCAACGTGTGCCCAAGCACCAGAATGAGGTTACTTCAGAGGTAATTTGGGCCTAGGTGATTGTTTCATGCTTTGGGATTGTTTCCTTTCCCTCCACCATCAGAGTGTTTTGTGATACTAGGCTGGAAGGAGTGCAAAGGGATAAGCAAGGTAAGCCACTCTCCCACTTCCTTATCCTCGATGTGCTAGGAAGCAGCCCTGGATGATTTGAATATCCCCACCTGGTTGCCCCCCAGAGAACTTACACTTACTTGAGAGATAATTGAGGAGGTCTAATGGGGTTTTAGGACAGCTAGGTGACAGCAGTGGCTAGAGTCAGGAAGACCTGAGTTCAAATTCAGCCTCAGCCATTTAATAGCTGTGTGACCCTGGGCAAGTCACCTAACCCTGTTTGCTTTAGTTTTCTCACCTGTAAAATGAACTGGAGAAAGATTTGGCAAACCATTCCAGTATCTTTGCCAAGAAAACCCTACTGGGGTCACAACTGAAAAAAACTAGACAACAACAATGGGATTTTGGATAGATTCTAGACCTGTGGAGAGTGCTTAATTAGGCAGGAGACCCAACACTCCTCAGATTTCTTGCTTCCCTGCCTCACTGTTATCACCTAGAAAATCTGGAAACCTCACTATATATGGCTCAATACGCTGTCACCAATACTTGCTACTGCATCCTGGTGAGTGAAAAGAATGATAGATTTGTAGTTGGAGGATGTGGGTTCACATCTTTGCTTTACCACTACCCGTGTGACCTTGAACAAGTCACCTGAGCCTCAGTTTCTTTGTCTGTAAAATGGAGAAGGGGTAGACTAGATGATCTCTAAAGTCCCATCTGGCTCTAACTCTATGATCCTGTGCTTCTTGTAAGCATTTTCTCTACACACAAAATTCCAAAGGATCTATAATCTCAGGCATGTGAGCATCCCTCCCATGATGCAGACTGGACCCAACCACGCCTTCACATGTTGTATGACTTTTGTCCATGTCTTGCATAAGTTCAGCACAGGGGGTTCGCCCAGTGTGGTGGAGGTCGTCCTTGATTTCTTTTGACAGATGTGAAGAGGTGAAGGATAACATGATCCCACTGGGCTTATTGTTTATTGACTATAAAAAAGCATTTGATCTGGTCTGGCAAAATTCCACCTTTAAGCAAAGCATTCAGCCCAACTAAACAAAGAGCAACCCGGGAAATCACCCTTATAAGCACAGTTTACAAAATTCAGGAACATTCTATTTACAAGTTGGAGGACACAAATAGAGCTCACAACAGAATGCATGGAAAATAATGACAACCACCAAAGGAGCCACCCGTCCCCAGAGACCTGTATAACCTTAGTCATGCACTAGATAAAGCTGCCAGCAGATGTTGTCTCTCATCTTCCCGCAGCGTGCAGCCCCTCCTGCAGCTCTCCACAAGTGCCAGTGAGCAGAGCAGGCACCTTCTCTAGCATCACCAACTCCTACCCCATGGGGTAGCCCCTCAGGTGTCACCAGCTCATTGCCCTAGAGAACAGTTCTCCGTCCTGCACTTTGTTCAAGTCTGGCAGACATCAGTATATGGTAAGACATAGTTCTGCCCGTATGCAGATCAAATCTAATAGCAGACAAAGGGGTCTATACTCTGAAGGCCCCTCTCCTTGTGTCACTAGCCTCTTGTCCCATGAAAGTTCACCCTAGAGTCAATGATCAGGAATGTAAGACCTTGCTCCCATCTCTAAGCTGGTCTTTGTTACTGGTCCCAGAGAAAATGCTATTTGTTCAGTCATTTTGGACTGTTCGTGACCCCATTTTGAGATTTTCTTAGCAAAGATACTGGAGAGGTTTGCCATTTCCATCTCCAGTTCATTTTATAGATAAGGAACTAAGGCAGACAAGGTAAAGTCAGGGTCACACAGCTAGTAAATATCTGAGGCTGGGTTTGAACTCATGAAGATGACTCTCCTTGATTTCAAGCCCAGTTCTCTATCTACTGCATCACCTAAGTGCATTTGGGAAAATGGTGACTCCAATGAAAATGAGAAATGGTGACTCCAAAGCCTAGTCATCTCTCCTTCCAAGTACCTGGACAGTGTCTCCAGTCCTTAGCAAAGGCTCCCCTTAGGCCTAGAAACTTGGCAACCCTTCCAAAGTGATATTTCCCACCACCATCACCTAGACTCTGAAGCCCATCCTCCTTCCCTCTAGAGGAAACTGGGCAGGGTTTTTTGAGTTACCAGGGCTGCTTTCTATTACTTCTAGGATAGAGGGAGGAGAATAAGAACAGGGACTTGGCCTGTGATTTCACTGAAATAGGGAAATCCTGGGTAAGAAAACTTCTTCTATCAGTGAAGGATGGTACCTTCTCTGCAACTAACAGTTTTAGGGATTTACTTGCAACACTAAATGCCCAGGGTCACACAACTAGTATGTGTCAGAAATAGTACTTAAACCCAGGTTCTGAGGGCATTTCTCTATCCACTATGCCATGATGCCTCTCTCTTCTCATCTCTCACAAAGAACACAGGCCTTATGATTCCCCACGAAGAGATGATAAAAGAGTTTATATGTCTTCCTGGCTTTGAGCATGGCTGTCTATCCAGCATGGCATGTCCAGCTTATTCCTGCTCCCAGACCCAACCCCAGCCCCAGCATTTACTTTTCACTGGGAGAATGAAGGCAAGAGGAGAAAAGATCCCTCCAACACAGATAAGGGCTTTTGTTTCCACTGGGTAAAGTTCCTTTGACTAGATGGATTCATTTCAAAAGTTGTGGATGCTTGGGAGTTAGGGGTGAGTGTGGTGTTGGGGATGGGGAGTATATTCACATACTTTCCAAACAGAGAATCTTGATCAGAGTTGTGCTCAGAGGCAAACAAAAAAACACCATAAAAAAGGAATATCTACCCCCGAGGAGCTTTGTCGTTGTTCAGTTGTTTCAGTCATGCCTGATCCTTTGTGACCCCATTTGGAGTTTTCTTGGCAAAGATATTGGAGTGGTTCGCTATTTCCTACTTCAGCTCATTTTACAAATGAAGAAACTGAGACAAACAGAGTTAAGTGATTTGCCCAGAATCACATAGCTAGTGTCTGAAGCAAGATTTGAACTCAGGTCTTCCTGACTGTAGACCCAGCGCTCTATCCACTTCACCACCTAGCTTACATGATACCAATAGTATATCTAGACATTCAGGTACATTCAAGTTTATAAATCTCAATCTTTTCAAACACTCAAGGCTTAGAGATTATGCAGGTCTTTTACCATGTATAAGTGAAGGATTCCAACATGGCATAAACTTGATTACTGCATACCTGTTGAGGATATGATTCCTGGTTTGTCTGAGATTCATTATCCTAATCTTCACTAATGCCCAACTTGGCATGGAGATGACGGTGTATTATCAAAGGCTATGCCAGGACAGCACAAGCTCTGGTAAGTCCCACTAACCAGGAAAGACGCCGAGTGTGGGCCTAGGGATGGAATAAATGCGTTCATCACTTGAAGACCAGACTATCTAAGTACCTTTCCCCCTTAAATTTAAAACGCCTTCTCCTACAACACAAACACACTATTAGTGGGGGAAATGAACCAACACAGAGGGAACACAAATAGAGAGGCACACACATAAGGAACTTGTGGAGCTAGGACACACACACACACACACACACACACGTAACTCATATCAACATTGCTGGAGCTGCTAATATCTTCTGATGATATGATCACACTGCTCCCAGAGGATCTGCTCTCCCATGGTCATATTTTTTTTATTCTTTTTAAATAGTATTTTATTCTTTTCCAATTACATGTAGTAAAGACAATTTTTAATGTTCACTTTTTAAAAAAATTATGAGTTCCAAATTTTCTCCCTCTCTCACCTCCCCCCTTCCCTAAGATGGTAAGCAATTTGATATGTGCAATCATATAAAACACATTTCCATATTAGTCGTGTTGTGAAAGAAGAAACAGACCAAAGGAAAAAAAAACCACACAAAAAATAAAGTGAAAACAGTCTGCTGCAATCTGCATTCAAACCCCACCAGTTCTTTCCCTGGATGTGGACACCATTTTCCTCTGGGAGTCCTTTGCAATTGTCCTGGATGACTGTACTCCTGAGAAGAGTTAAGTCATTCATACTTGATCATCACATAATGCTGCTCATAGTATGTAAAATGTTCTCCTGGTTCTGCTCGCTTTGTTTTGCATCAGTTCGTGTATGTTTTCCCAGATTTTTCAAACACCTGCCTGCTCGTCATTTCTTCTAGCACAACAGTATTCCATTACATTAATCCATTCCCCTGATCACATATTGTTATGCTGTCCTTGCCAGGGGTTGCTTTCTGTTGGCATTATAAGGCAGCTACTAGACAGTGCTTTGCTGATGTCTGGTGTCACTTCTGGTCAATGCCAGCTGTGGCTTCACTGGGCATGAGGTTGTAAAGCACCTTAGTTTTTGGCTTCAGCTGGAATACTCAGCTGAGGTCCTACTTCTCTCCCATGAAAGGAAAAGCCATCTCTACCATCTGTCTTTAGCTTAAAGTCTAGAAACTGAGGCTGCAATTTCTGCAGAAATTCAGGGCTTTTCTAACTCAGTTATTGCACTAAAAGAAACTCTTCAGTTACTTTTTCTTCCCCATAAAAAACCTCAGTCCTCAGGGCCTTGACTCCAGAAGGAAAGTCTCCCACCCAGGGACCAGGCTCTTGGGAACACAGAACGATAGCTTGTTAAGTTGTTCCTATAAATATTATCTACCTTTTAGCCTCAATTTCCTTCTCAACAAGAGTAAGATATCTGTTCTGAGATTCTATCTGACTTAGGGTAAGAAAGTCCTAATAACTCCTGTTTAATTTCTTTATGGGAATCCTGTGTCCCCAAACTCACTTTAGGAGAGCTCTACCAAAGAAATCCCACAGATCTTTGTGGGTCTGACCCACTTAAGTTTGTTTGTTTCCTGGAGCTCCCAGCATTTGGGTCTTGCAATACAGATTAATCTAAGCAAACACAAAAACTTAGTTCATAGTAGAGTGTTACTGCCTTCCTAGTGCTTGGCCAAGTTCCATACTTTATTATGCATAAGTAGCCAGCACCAAGCCTGTACAAATCATTCAAAAACTCCATCATTCACTTATAGACCTGGATTATAATGTTTCAAAATTAACCTCAGCCCCTCATAAAATAGAAACTAAACAGCTTAGGTGGCACAGTGGATAAGACCACTGGTCCTGGAGTCAGGAAGATTTGAGTTTAAATCCTGCCTCTGACATTTACTGACTGTGTAATCCTAAATAAATCCTTTAACCTCTGACTGACTCAGTTTCTTCATCCTTAAAACGAAGATGATAATAATAGCATCTAATTCACAGGTGCTGTTGTGAGCACCAAATGAGCTAAAATGCACAGCATTTTGCAAACATTAAAGAGCTATATATAGGCTAGGTATTATTACTGATGGGTTTTAATTATGCTCTTAGAGCATTAGGTAATCTTAATTAATAATACCTACCTCCTAGAGTTCTTTTGAGGATTAAATGAGGTAATATTTTTAAAGTGCTTGGCACAATGTCTAACACATAATAGATGCAATATAAATGTTAAGTGATATTATTTATTTGCATTCAAGGAAGTGATTTGCCATTGATTAGATTAGATTTCAATTTGTCAGCTGACCCCTGAAAGTCATCTGTTTAGAAGACTGAGGTACCATAAAAGTCTCTGTTTTGCATCTTACCTACTATAAAGTTTCTTAGTTCAGAATTTTTGTGATGCACCTCCATACAAATTTTTCAATCTAGTAACCAGAACCAATGTGAGGTTAATAGGAAAAAGAAGTCAGATTGTGCTGGGATTAGCATTAAGAAAGGAGGGGAGTAACAAGGTTGACACTCACTTTACTGTTAGTTTTAAAAGAAAAAAAAAGTTAAATCTCTGCCTCCAGCTCAGCCCCTCACTCTCCAGATTCCTTTTCTACATCTTGCAGCTCCTTCTTCTAAATGGCATTCTCCTCTGACAGAGCTCCTCCCTGGAACTTTCATTTGATGAAGTACCCATGCCAATTATACCCACTTCTAATACAACCCAGCTCTTGACTATCTGAGCTACTTTCCTACCTAGTCCCTAAACGGGTGTTCTCCCTCTCTCTGCTCCCACCCACTTCAGTTCCCTTTTATGTAGTCTTCCCCTCATTGGGCTGCCAACCGGTACACTGGATAGCGTGCTGGGCCAGTAGTCAAGAGGAATCAACCTCATGAATTCGAATCTGGACTCAGACACTGACTAGCTGTGTGACCCCAGGCAAATCACTTAATCCTGTATACCTCAGTTTTCTCATCTGTAAAATAAGCCAGAGAAGGAAATGGCAAGCCACTCCCATATCTTTGCCAAGAAAACCCCAAATAGGGTCATGAAAAAGTCAAAAGATGACTGAACTTCGGCCATTAGAATGTAAACTCTATGAGGGCAGGGACTGTCTTTTTGCTTCTATTTTTATTCCTAGACCTTAACATAATGCCTGGAAAACAATAAGTGACTAATGACTGCTTCACAGGGCTTTTGCAAAACGTTCATGGCTTACAGGCATATGTAGGCCCTCTTAGAATAAAGGTGGATGAGAGAGACTACCCAAACAAGATGAATTTAACCTTAGGTTTACCAGACTTTTGGTTAGCCAGAAACCCTAGATTTCCAGAAGGCCTGGCCATAGAGTTTTAACTGAAGTGATTGTTCAGTTCAATTCAATTCAGCAAACATTTGCAATTTGCTGCTCTGCAAAGTTTCTACTCAAAAGAAGTTTAGAAGGAGATTTAAGTCAGACTTGCAACCTAGCATTACAGATAAGTACAAAAATAATAGTAAGCCATCCTTCCCTCAGGAAGTAAATGGGTAATAAATGAAATCAAATCAATAGTCTCCGTTATAAGTTCCACAGGAGTCCTCTCTGGCCCTGGGAAAATGGCCACAAAACTCTCAGCAAGGTTCATGTTGATTAAATAAAAAGTGGCCAAAGAAATGTAATGTCACTTCACTGTATTAACCACCAGTCCCCCATGGATAAGACCTGGCTGGAGATACCTTAAAATATATGCTACCCAGTCAAGAGCAGGAGCTGAAAGACAAATATGATTATAACTTGGGAAAGTGAAATACCTAAAAGGACCCTATGGAGAAATCACAAGCAAAATGCAAGAAGCCTGGTCAAAATGGCAGAGACCTATTTGGCAGCTTTCAATGAAAGAACTTTCCTAAGCTTGGGTACTTGGTTACATAACTATTAGGGTGAAGCCGCACAGGAGATTGCTATAATCAAAATATATTTGGCCATTTGGTCTGCATGAAATAAGCTGGACCAATATATGGCTATTTCAGTGCTACTTGGTTCCTAAATTAAAGAAGTTCTGGACCCAAGAGTGACCATAATTGTGATGTAATGGAATAAATCTTGCCTTTAAGAAAGTTCAGATCCCAGAGCAATAATTAGACTCATGTGAAACCAGATGATGTTGTCGGTCTTTACCTGTGCATGGTGGCAGCTGGAATAGCTTCTCTGAAACTTGTCTTCCATTAATAGGCAATTTGGAAACATGAGTGCAGTATGGGCATACTCATAAAAGAACATCTCTGTACCTATAGTGCATTTGTTTCCTACTCTTCTAACTGTTAACAACCACTTAAAAAACAGTGAGCCAAGAATCTTTTTGCCTCATAAGCAGCAATGTCCTCACTGAAACTGAACAGCACCAGGAACTTGAAATGATTAAGACACTTGTTCAGAAAGCATGTTTCTCAGGGACTGTGGTTTATTAGGGGGATTCAGACAAGTCCATGATCTTGCTAGTTTAGCAGAAAAAAACAGAATAACTTCCCATTAGCTGCATGCTTTGATCAAAGATTTGTCCATCACCAACATTACTACCAATTCTTTCTTCTTTATCCTCCTTAGTGCTTGGCTCACTGCTGAGACCTATTATGGGAGGTACAAAAAGTCTTAAAGAAGCTTTAAGATAGAGTTTAAAACTGTTCTAAGACTCTAGGAAAATCCTGTATTGAAAGGAACCATTTCTTTGAGATCCTCTAATCTGCTTGCCTCAGTTTTCTCATCTGTAAAATGAGCTGGAGAAAGGAGCTGGCAAACCACTCCAGTATCATTGCCAAGAAAACCCCAAATAGGGTTATAAAGAGTCAGGCATGACTGAAAATGACTAAAAATAATCTGAGACTTTCTTTCACTCTCTTTTCAGCAAAGGGTGTTATGAAAATGGGAGTCCTACTCTCCTCTTCTGCCTCCACTTCCACCTCTCCCACATCTCCAACATTATCCTTAATGCCCTTTCAGATGGCATTTGAGAGCTTAGTTATCAGATGGCATCAGAAGAAGCAGTAATTGTTACTATTATAACACTTCATGTATGTATGCCACTTCACAACTTACAAAGTATTTTCACAAAAATGCATAATCTAATTTGAACATCATACAAACCCCATAAAGCAAATAGATGAGATATTAACCATTCCTTTTTTTAGATGAGAAAACTGAGCCTTAGAAAAAGTTGAAAGACTTGTCCTAGACTCACACAATGAAGAAGGGGCAGAACCAGATCTTAGCTTGTTGTAACACATGTGCAGAACAATAACTATAGAAACATCAGCTGTCTAGAGCAAACAAGAAACATGTCTTCAAATCTACTCTGTAATTCATAATGGGAAAATGAAAATCAGTGCACGTAATCAAAGCACATTCAGGTAAGTGAGAGGGAGAATTAGGTCCTGCAGTGGCTCTGGAGTTAGAATCTCAGAGTTGGGAGCGACTTCAGATGTGACCTAGTCCAATCCCTAGGAATTGGGGTCCAATGCTCTTTAGATTCTGCCAGAGAAAACTTGGCAAAACAAGGCTCCCTCATATACAACAGGTGAGGGGAATGATAGCTCCCCAATTATTCCTTGTCATCATTGTAGGGAAATGTCACTGCTTGCAGAGGGAGGGTGGGAGAGAGGGATTGGTTTACCTAGAATTGGAAGGGGAAGCCCTAGGAATAATGATAACAACAATAATAGATAATAATAATAATAATAGTTATATAATACCATATACATTATAATATATATCGCTATGTAATAATATAGTGCCTACTATATGCCAGGTGCTGTGCTAAGCACTTTACAATTATTATCTTATTTGATCCTCACAAAAACTCTGCAAGGTAGATGCTGTTTTTATCCTCATTTTACAGATAGGGAAACTGAAACTAAGTGAGGTTAAGTGGCTTGCCCAGGGTCACACAGCTAGCAAGTGTCTGAGGCTGGATTTGAACTCAAGTCTCCTGACACTCTATCCATTGCACCACCTAGATGCCCATGAGGTTGGGATTTCCATAAGGGAAGTAGAGACAGTAAATAAGCTATTGTGCTATAACTTCTCAAGACTTGAACATTTTCTTCTCTACTCTGGGTCAATATTTGAACTTGTATTCCCATCAGTTTTTAAAAACTCTGATGAAGGAATACGTATATTATATTTTTGTGCCTTGTAAATATCTTAACCCAAGCAAAGCTTTAGTGGCCCCATGCTAGTTACACATCTACTTACCTACTTATACTGTTGTCAAAGTATAGAATTTTGCCTCAAATTGGGAACTATTATATTTTTAGAAAGGATTTCTCTTCTTTAAAAAGTTCTGGAATAACCAAGTGTGAGTCAGATAATTATTTCTGAATAAGTAACTCAAAGTGCATGCCCCACTGACAATGAGTCACATCACCAAAGCACAGCAACATACATCTCCATAGGACATGGATAGTGCATTACTGTCATTTCCATTCCTGGTGAAGAATCAGAGAAGACAGAGAATTCAGTCAATCAGCCTCAATTATCAAAGCTTCCTTCTTGTTGATGTTGTAGTTATTCATCCTTTGTTCTCAAAGAGAACCAGTAAAATCCCTCAGTAGTAAGCAGAAGGACCAGGATGGAAATTTCAACCCCATATTCTGAGGACTGATTAACTCTCCATGATTAGAAAATTCACCTGCAATAAAAATGGATTTGGCTGTCAGGGCAGTTTTCCTCAATAATTTCTTGAAAGGTGTTATCCAGGCCCTTTTTTTTTTTTTGATCATGGCTTGCAGGTAATCCACGTTAAAAAAGCCTGGACAACATCTTTCTAGAATTATCAAGGAAAACTGCCCTGATATCCTAGAACCAGAGGGCAAAAGAGAAACTGAAAGAATTCATCAATCACCACCTGAAAGAGATTCCAAAATGAAAACTCCCAGGAACATCATAGCCAAACTCCAAAGCTCCTAGATCAAGAAGAAAGTACTGCAAATAGCCAGAAAGAAAAAAAATTCAAATATCATGAAGCTACAGTTAAGATTATACAGGATTTGGTAGCTTCCACATTAAAGAACTGGAGGGCTTGGAATATGATATTCTGGAAGGTAAAGGAGTTGGGATTACAGCAGGATAATATTTGTAACTTTTAAAAACTTTATTAGTATAAGAGCAATTAGAAGGAGTATACATAGACAGAGGGTATAGATATAAGGTGACTTTGATGGGATGACACCAAAAACAACTACAACAAACAAAATAAAGGGGTGAGAAAGAAGACTGCACTGGGAGAAAAAGCAGGGAGGAAATAGAATGGGGTAAATTGTCTCACATAAAAATAGGCATGAAAGAGCTATTATAGTGGAGGGGTTTGGTGCGCAAAACTTAAGGCTAAATTAATCTCATCAGAATTGGCCCAAAAGGAAATAACAAACACACTCAGTTGAATACAGAAATCTATCTTACCTTATAAGGAAGTAAAAAGGGATGGGGATAAAAGAAGGGGACAGGAACTGACAGAAGGGAGGGCAGATTGGTGGAGGTGGTGATCAAAAGTAAAATATTTGTAAGACAGGACAAGGTGGGGGGGAACAAGGAGAGAGGGAAGGGGGGAGGGAGAGAGACAGAGAGAGAGAGATAAACAAGGGGAAAATAGCATGGAGGGAAATACACAGTTAACTATAAATCTGAATGGGATGAACTCACCCATAAAAAGGAAGTGGATAGCAGAATGTATTAAAACTAGAATCTACAATATGTTGTTTACAAGAAACACATTTGAAGTACAGAAATACACACAGAGTAAAGATAAGGGGCTGGAACAGAATCTATTATGCTTGAGTTAAAGCAAAAAAAGCAGGGGTAGCAATCGTGATTTCAGACAACGCAAAAGCAAAAATAAATCTAATTAAAAGGTATAAGGAAGGAAACTATATCTTGCTGAAAGGTACTATAGACAATGAAGTAATATCAATACTAAACATATACATACCAAATGGCATAGTATCTAAATTTTTGAAGAAGAAACTGAATGAGTTACAGGAAATAAACAATAAAGCTATACTAGTGGGGGACCTCAATTTTCTCCTCTCAGAACTAGATAAATCTAACAAAAATTAAATAAGAAAAGAGTTAAGGCAGTGAATAAAATTCTGGAAAAGTTGGATATCATAGATCTCTGGAGAAAACTGAAAGGAAATGGAAAGAAATATACCTTTTTCTCAGTAGTACATGGCACACACCAAAATTGACCATGTGTTGGGGCATAAAAACTTCACAATCAAAAGAAAAGCAGAAATAGAAATATATCCTTTTCAGATCATAATGCAATAAAAATTACATTCAGCAATGGGCAATGAAAAGATGGATTAAAAATTCATTGGAAACTAATATAATCTTAAAAAAATAAGTGGGTCAAAGAATGAATCATAGAAACAATTCATAATTTCATTAAAGAAAATGACAATGAGACAACATACCAAAATTTATAGGATGAAGCTAAAGTGGTACTTAGGGGAAAATTTATATCTCTAAATGCTTACATTAACAAAACAGAGACAGAGCAGATATAATTGTGCATGCAACTAAAAAAAAACTAGAAAAAGAGCAAATTGAAAATCCCCAATTAAACACTAAATTGGAAACCCTGAAAATCAAAAGGGAGATTAATAAAATTGAAAATAAGAAAACCATTGACCTAATAAATAAAACTAGAAGCTGGTCTTTTGAAAAAAAATCAATAAAACAGATAAACCATTGGCTAATTTGATTTTTAAAAGAGAAAGAAGAAAAACAAATCACTAGGATCAAGAATGAAAAGAAGAGGAAATTTAAAAAGATGTTAGGAACTATTTTGCCCAATTATATGCCAATAAATTTAACAATCTAAATGAAATGGATGAATATCTACAAAAATATAAATTACCCATATTAACAGAAGAAGAAATACAATACTTAAATACCCCATTCTTAGAAAAAGGAATTGAATAAGCCATCAATGAACTTCCTAAGAAAAATCCCCAGGGCCAGATGGATTCACAAGCAAAGTCTTCCAAACATTTAAAGAACAATG
This sequence comes from Phascolarctos cinereus, assembly GCF_003287225.1. Classification (NCBI taxonomy): domain Eukaryota; kingdom Metazoa; phylum Chordata; class Mammalia; order Diprotodontia; family Phascolarctidae; genus Phascolarctos; species Phascolarctos cinereus. The sequence goes on from NW_027556180.1 coordinate 61,453,315, forward strand.
AATCCCAATACTATATAAACTATTTGAGAAAATATGCAAAGATGGAGTTCTACCAAATTCCTTTTATGACACAAATATGGTGATGATGCCTAAGCCAGGAAGAGCCAGACAGAGAAAGAAAATAATAGACCAATTTCACTAATGAATTTTGATGCAAAAATTTTAAATAAAATACTCGCAAGGAGATTAAAGCAGTATATCACAAGGATCATACACTATAACCAGGTGGGATTTATACCAAAAATGCAGGGCTGGTTCAAAATTAGGAAAATCAGCATCATTGACCATATTGATAACAAACCAACAGAAATCGGATAATTATCTCAATAGATGCAGAAAAAGCCTTTGACAAAATGCAACACCCATTCTTATTAAAAACATTAGAGATCATATGTATAAAGAGCGTTTATCTTAAAATGGTAAGCAAAGATTTATCTGAAAGCATCAGCAAGCATTATCTGTAATGGGAATAAGCTAGAAACCTTCCTATTAAGATCAAGAGTAGAGCAAGAAAGGGGCAGGTAGGTGGCGCCGTATATAAAGCTCCAGCCTTGGAGTCAGGAGGACCTGAGTTCAAATGTGGCCTCAGACACTTGACACTTACTAGCTGTGTGACTTTGGGCAAGTCACTTAACCCCAATGGCCTCACCAAAAAAAAAATTTTTTTAAAAGAATAGAGCAAGGAAGTCCATTATCACCACTATTATGCATTATTGCACTAGAAATGTTAGCTATAGCAATAAGACAAGAAAAAGAAACTGAAGGAATTAGAATATGCAATGAGGACACAAAACTATCACTCTTTGCAAATGATATGATAGTATACTTAGAGAATCCTAGAAAATCAACTAAAAAGCTACTTGAATAATTAACAACTTTAGCAATGTTTAAGGATACAAAATAAACCTACATAAATCATCAGCATTTCTATTTATTACCAATAAAGTCCAGCAGCAAGAGATAGAAAGAGAAATTCCATTTAAATAACTAAAGAAAAAGTAAAATACTTGGGAGTTTACCTGAGAAGACAAATGCAGGAACTATATGAACACAATTAGAAAACACTTTTTACACAAATAAAGTCAGATCTAAAGAACTGGAAAAATATTACTTGCTTATGGGTAGGCCAAGCCAATGTAACAAAAACGACAATTCTATCTAAAGTAATCTATTTATTTAGTGCCATTCCAAACTACCAAAATATTATTTTACAGAGGTAGAAAAAATAATAACTTCACCTGGAAGAATAAAGTGTCAAGGATGTCAAGGGAATCAATGAAAGAAAAAATGTGAAGGAAGGTAGTCTAGCCATAGCAGATCTCAAACTGTACGATAAGGAGATAATTATCAAAACAATCTGGTATTGACTAAGAAATAGAGTGGTGGGTCAGTGAAATAGATTAGGTACATATTACATTATAGTAAATGACCATAGTATTTTAGTATATGATAAACCCAAAGATCCAAGCTTTTGGAACAAAAACTCACTATTTGACAAAAACTGCTGAGAAAACTGGAAAAGAGATGGCAAAAACTAGGTAACCAACATCTCACACCATCTAACAAGATAAGGTCAAAATGGGTACGTGATTTACCTGTAAAGGGTGATACCATAAGCAAATTAGTAGAGAACATAACCGTTTATTTGTCAGATCTATGGATAAGGGAAGAAATTAGGACCAAAGGAAATAAAGAGAGGCTTACAAAATGTAAAATAGATAATTCTGATTGTATAAAATGTAAATGTTTTTTGCACAAACACACCAACACAACCAAAGTTAGAAGGAAAGCAAAAAAACTTGGGAGGGGGAGATTTTGCAACAAGTATCTCTGATAAAGACCTCATTTTTCAAATACATAGAGAACTGAGTAAAATTTATAAAAATACAAATCATTCCCCAATTGATAAATGGTCAAAGCACACTGAACAAGCAGTTTTCAGACAATGAAATCAAAGCTATCTATGGTCATACGCAAAAAAATGCTCTAAATCACTGCTGATTAGAGAAATGAAAATTAAAATAACTCTGAGGTGTCACCTTATACCTATCAGATTGGCTAGTATGACAAAAAAGGAAAACTTAAATGTTGCAGGGATATGGGAAAACTCAGACACTAATGCACTGTTGGTGGAGTTGTGAACTAATCCAACTGTTCAAGCAATTTGGAACTATGCCCAAAAGGCTATAAAACTGTGCATACCCTTTGATCAAGCCATACCACTGCTAGGACTATGTCCCAAAGACATTTAAAAAAAACAAAACAAAAACAAAAGGGAAAAGGACCTATTTGTACAAAACTATTTATAGCAGCTCTTTTTATGGTGGCTAAGAACTGGCAATCGAGAGGATGTCCATCAACTGGAGAACGGCTAAACAACCTGTGGTATATGATTGTAATGGAATATTACTATGTTATAAGAAATGACAAGCAAGATTACTTCAGAAAAACCCGGAAAGACTTACACGAACTGATGCAAAGTGAAGTGAGCAGAACCAGGAGAGTATTGCATTCAGTAATAGCAATATTGCATGATGAAGAACTGTGAATGACTTGGCTGTTCTCAGAAATACAACGATCTAAGACAATCACAAAAGACTTATGAGGGAGCATACTATCTGCCTCCAGGGAAAGAACTAATGCTGTCTAAATACTGACCGAAGCATACTAGTTTTCTCTTTCTTCTTTTCATTCTTCTTGTACAAAATGACTAATATAGAAGTGTTTTACATGATTGCATATATATAAACTATATCAAAATGTTTACCTTCTCAGAGAGGGGTAGGGGAGGGAGGGATAGAAGTTGGAAGTCAAAACTTATTTTTAATGTTTAAAAATTGTTTTAACATGTAATTGGGGAGAAAATTAAAGCATTATTTTTTTTAAATGTTAAAATGGACTTGGAAGTGCCCTTTGAAGGGAAACAATCCTTTCCCAAAGTTTCCCAGTTCAAATACTGTAAACTATTATTGTTTCTCTTTTATAGGGGTTGAATAAGCTGTTAATTGCTGAAATAAATAGAAATCTATCGGAAGTCTTTGAAACAGTACTAATGTACCTACACACAGCTTGCATAATATCAGTTCTCCCTTGTTTTCTGGCGCTGGGGCCCAGATAAATTACTGAGTGCCCTCCATTCTCTGCTGCCTCTGAGCTGCATGATCTTTGCCACTGTCTTCCAGATCTTCCTCTGCTGGTTTTATCAAGCATCATTGCCAAAACTGAAAGGGGCCTAGGTTTGGGTCATTGGAACTCCAAGTTGAGCATGAAACCAGTATATTTTTGCATAGGGGGATAAATAGTGCGGCTAAGATTTTGTGTAATGATACGCTTACTGTCATATTTCCCTTCAGTCAGAGAATGAACTCAAACATTGAGAAAACCTAACGGAAAAGGATATACTTTCATTCCAAGCACTGCATTTTATTCCTGTTTCATTTCCTAATGATCTCTTAGAAAACTCAAGAGTAATGAAGATGCCCATCTCCTCAGTCTGTATTTTATAAAGTGCCAATAAAGCTTACCATATATCCAAACCACATAACTAAACATGAGATGAAAGCTTTGTACCATGCATGAATTCTGGTTCCTTCTCCTTAATATTGCTCTAGAGTTAAAAGGGACGTCAGAGGCCATCTTTAATTTTGCACATGAGGAAACTGAGGTCATGGAGGTTAAGTGATTTATCCAAGGTTGAGTGGATACTAACAGAGGTGGGGTTTGAACCCAGGTTCTCTGACAGCAAAGCCAATGCTCTTTCTACTGAATTCCATAACCCCTCTTCTATTCCTACCTCCTAACCCAAATTAGGAGAACCCAATTGGGAGAAATCACTTCTCCAAAGTTAATAAATCACACAGGTTTCAGTAAGTCAACATATATTGAGTACCAACTGGATGCAGAGTACTATCCCAGGAGGATGCAAAAGACTAAATGGTAAGGAGAGTAAAAACTAGGAGTCTTTTCACTCAGAGGGAAAAAAATGTTGAGGGTAGATACGAGGGGATGGCAATGGAGCAGAGGGCAGTTTGACTTCAGGTGCCAGGCCTGGAACAGTTTGTCCCCTATCCCTTGGAGGTTTGGTGAGGGAAGGTAAGAACCCCTGGGAAGGGGTATCATGGCAATTGAAGGAAGCACACCCTCGGATGTTGGTGCTCGGAGGAAAAGCCCTGGTCATCTTTATCTAGGTTCAGGGCTGGTAGTAGAAATGCCAGGTTATAGAGAGCAGAAAACCAAACAAAGGAGTTTGAGGAGAGGAAGCTGATGCAAAGATGACTCTGTACCACTTCTCCTATTGCAAATACCCTATCTGTAACCCCTTGTACTTTCCCCATTGCATATGGTTATTAGGTGAATGGCTCTAATTAGGATTAGACTCTTCCCCCGGCAACCTGTGAGGCTTCTCTCTACCTCTTATGCTCATCCTCCAGGATGACCAACCACCCCTAGAAACTCTTTCTGAGGAGTCTGAATCTCAGGAAGAGGCTTAGTCTGCTTTGTGAAGATCAGCCATGGCTATAAGCTGAGGAAGCTGTTTCTGAGTAAGTCTGAGGGGAAATAAGTGAAGGAATGCACCTGGCACAAGCATTGGCTGTAGCAAGTTTAATCAATCGGTCAGCTGAGTCAATCACTCAGAATAGCCAAGAAATTTTTGGCCCTTCTGTGTCCACAACAATGCCCAAAATATGATGTGAGGAGGAAGTGTGGCTTCCTTCCCGGCCTTCCTAAAATAATACTGTCCCAGGTGCAAATATTGCATGAAGGCCTTAAAAGGCACCTCAGCATGGGGCAGTGAGGTGGTGCAGTGGATAGAGCACTGGCCCTGGAATCAGGAGGATCTGAGTTCAAATCTTGTCTCAGATTAGACACTTGACACTTACTAGCTGTGTGACCCTAGGCAAGTCACTTAACCCCAACTGTCTCGCCAAAAAAAAAAAAAAAGGCACCTCAGCAGAGAGGATAAAGGGCTGAGGCTGGAGTTAGGAAGATAAGTTCAAATTCTACCTCAGACCCTCACCTGTTCAACTTTGGGCACTCATGCTGTCCCATCAGTGTTTTTCCTTACTTACTCTGAGCTGGCCTCACCAGGAGCAGCTTCACATCTTGCCTCCCCCTTTGCTCAGGCTGCTTGACTGTTCACATTCGTTCTGATGAGATGGAACTGCTCTAGGCCTTACCATCTGCCCTACCTCTTCATCGTCATGTCTGTCCTCTGGTAATATCATCTTATGCAATCTGATGGCCTCTGGGCTTTGCCATCCAATCCACAGCTTCACCCAGAGGACTCTGAGGCTTTTCCATCTGCCCAACAGGTGAATATTTTGCCTTGTTTTTTCCCAATTAGAATAGGAGCTCCTTGAAAGCAAGGATTATATTGAATTTTCCATTTGTATCCCTAGGACTTAGCACAGTGCCTGCCATATAGTAAGTGTTTAATAAATGCATTTTCATTTATTATTTGGAGCACTGTAATGACTGTTAGGTCTCTTGAATTGGACCACACTCATAAAGGTTAGGGAGTCATCATCCTTGATAACTGCCCAATTGCAACTAGGTCTTTCCTCCAGGGTACCATATTCATGTTGATAACCTCTCCAACACTTTTAACCTCACTGTGCCTCAACCTCCTTAACTCCAGTCTTCGCCCCACTTCAGCTATACACTAGCCTACTCATACTCAAAGCTTCACCCCTGGAGGCTATTCAGGACGTGCAGGGGCAAAGCCAAGCCAAGCCAATGACTCAAATAAAATTCTGGAATAGCAGAGACAACAAAAGATTACAGTGAGACATTCTTCTAGCCCAAGACAACATAGGAGTTCAGAAAGAGAAATCTGTGACAGAGAGGTAGAGGCTGACATGGATCCCATATGAATTAAACACCAGTGGTAGGACTAGGTGGTAGCAATAGAAGCAGCAGCTCCCAAGCCAGAGATGGTGAGGGGACCTGGCAACTGGTCAAAAAGGGACTATACGGGATCCCTGTGCTAGCACTGGACATAGGACCGGGCACTATTTGGCAACTCCACTGCCCATACCTACTTCTGGGTCATAGTTCAAGAACAGGGAGGAGCACTTTTGGTCAAGAGGGAATGGAAAACCCGAGGGGAAGTATCATTTATGGTCCACAAGGGACCCCAAGGAGCTGGGATGATATAAAAAAAAATGGACAGTTGAGAAAGAAGGATCTCCTAGGAAAAGAGGGGAGAGGAAGAATGAGGAAGATTATCTCAAATAAAAGAGGTGAGCAAGGAAAAGCTTTTAAAAATAGGGTGGAGGGGAGGGGAAAATTAGAGAGATGGGCAACACATGAACCTCACTAACATCTAAATTTGGTTCAAAGGGGGAAATATATATATATATTATATGTATATGTATATATGTGTATATATTTATATGTATGTGTGTGTGTATACACATACTCAATTGTAATAGAAATCTTACTCAACAGAAAAGTAGGAGGTGAAAGAGATAAGAGAGAGGATGGGAGTAATAAAAGGGAAGGCAGATAAAAGAAAGCAGTGGTCAAAAGCAAAACAGACTTACAGGAGGGACAGGATAAAAAGAGAGAGAGAAGAAGAAACAGAAGAAAATAAAATGGAGGGAAATGCACAGTTAAAAATAATAAATGTGAATGGAATGAACTCACCCATAAAATGGAAGCAGATAGCAGAACAGATTAGAAACTAGAATCCAATAATATGTTGTTTACAAGACACACATGAAACAGAAAGATACACACAGAGTTAAAATAAGAGACTGGAGCAGAACCTATCATGCTTCAGCTAAAATTCAAAAGGCAGATATAGCAATCATGATCTCAGACAAATAACAAACAAAAATAGACCTAATTAAAAGGGATAAGTAGGGAAACTACATCTTGCTAAAAGGAACTATAGACAATGAAGTGATATAAATACTAAGCATATATGTAGCAAAGAGCATAGCATCCAAATTCTTAAAGGAAAAGCTGAATGAAAGAACAGAAAAGAAAAAAAAAACTATAGACCAACTTCCTTAACGAATATTGATGCAAAAATTTTAAATAGAATAACTATCAAGGAGATTATAGCAATATATCACAAAGATATCACTATGGCCAGGTGGGATTTATACTAAGAATGCAGGGCTGGTTCAATATTAGGAAAATTGTCAGCATCATTTACCATATCAACAACAAAAAACAAAAATCATATGATTATACCAATAGATGTAGAAAAAGTCTTTGAAAGAATACAATACTCATTCCTATTAAAAACACAAGAAAGCATAGGAATTAATGGAGCCTTTCTTAAAATAAGTAGGATCTATCTAACCATCAGCAAGCATAATCTGTAATGGGGATAAACCTGAAGCCTTCCCAGTAAGATCAGGATTGAAGCAAGGATGTCCATTATTACAAATATTATTGAACACTATACTAGTAGTACTAATTATAGCAATAAGACAAGAAAAAGAAATTGAAGGAAAAAAATAGGCAATGAGGAAACAAAACTATCACTTTTTGCAGGTGATGTGATAGTATACTTAGAAAAACCTAGAGAATCAACTAAAAACTAGTTGAGACAATTAACAACCTCAGCAAAGTTGCAGAATATAAAAATAAACCCACATAAAACATCAGCATTTCTATATTCTACCAACAAAACCCACCAGCAAAAAATAGAAAGAGAAATCCCAATTAAAATAACTGCAGACAATATAAAATACTTGGGAGTCTACTTGCCAACAAACCCAGAAACCATATGAACACAATTACAAAATGCTTTCCATACAAATCAAAATAGACCTAAATAACTGGAATGATATTAATTGTTCATGGGTAGGCTGAGCCAATATGATAAAAATAATAACTCTGCTTAAGATAATTCATTTATTCAGTGCCATACCAATCAAATCACCAAAGAATTATTTTATAGAGCTAGAAAAATGCTGACAAAATTCATCTGAAAGAACAAAAGGTCAAGAATATCAAGGGAATCAGTGGGGGAGAGGGGGAGGTTAAGGAAGGTGCCTAGCAGTTCCAGATTTCAAACTATATTACAAAGCAGTAATTATCAAAACAATCTGGTACGAGTTAAGAAATAGAGTGGTGGATCAGTAGAATAGATTAGGCGCACAATACACCTTAGTAAATGACCATAGTAATCTAGTGTTTGATAAACCCAAAGATCTAAGCTTTTGGAATAAGAATTCACCATATTATGAAAATTGCAGGGAAAACTAGAAAGCAGTTTGGCAGAAACTAGGCACAGATCAACATTCACACCATATACTAACATAAGATCAAAATGGATAAATGATTTGGATACAAAGGGTGATATCATAAGTTAATTAGGGGAGCAAAGAAAAAGGTACCTGTCAGATCTATGGATAAGGGAAGAGTATATGACCAAACAAAATATAGAGAGCATTACAGAAAGCAAAACAGATGATTTTGATTAATGAAATTAAAAGTCTTTTCTACAAACAAAACTAATGCAGCCAAAATTAGAAGGAAACCAGGAAACTGGGGCGAGGGGAGGGTGGAGGGAGGGGAGACTTTTATAGCAAGTTTCTCTGATAAAAGCCTCATTTCTCAAAAATAGAGGGAACTGAGCCAAAATTATAAAAATAAGAGGCATTCTCCTGTTGATAAATGACCAAAGGATATGAACAGGTAATTTTCAGAAGAAAAAATAAAAGTTATGAATAGTCACATGGAAAAAAAATGCTCTAAATCACTATTGATTAGAGAAATGCAAATTAAAACAACTCTGAGGTATCACCTCAGACCTATCAGATTGGCTAACGTGACATAATAGGAAAATTACAAACGATGGAGGGAACGTGGAAACATTGGGACACTAATGCATTGTTTGTAGACTTGTGAACTGAGCCAGCAATTATGGAGAGTAATTTGTAACTTTTTCAAAGGGCTGCAAAACTGTGCATACCCTTTGATCCATCAATGCCACCACTAGGTCTGTATCCCAAAGAGATCAAAGAAAAGGGAAAAGGATCTATTTGTATAAAAATAATTATAGCAGCTCTTTTGTGGCAGAAATTGAGGGGATGCCCATCAATTGGAGAATGGCTGAATAAGTTGTGGTATATGATTGTGATGGAATACTATTGTGCTATAAGAAATGATGAGCAGAATGGATTCAGAAAGACCTGGGAAGATTTATATGACCTCATGCTGTTGTTCAAATTTCATTCTCAAGAGAATCAATGACCTCATGAGGGTGATGTCTTGACTTGTGTGTGAAGTGGATTTAAGTGAAGCAGAGCTCGGCAAAGTCATTAGCCTCACTCTCCTCCAGAGTCACTGAAGTCCAATGGCAAGACAAGAATCAAGACAACTGGCGATGACCCAGGACGGCATGAACTCATACAAAATTAGGAGAGCAGAACTGAGAGAACATTGTACATAATAACAACAATATTGTAAGATGATCAACTGTGAAAGACTTAGCTACTCTGATCAAAGGGAGACAGCTAAATGGCTCAGTGGAAAAAGCACTGGGCCTGGAGTCAGAAAGATCTGAGTTCAAATGTGGCCTCTGGTACTTACTGGCTGTGTGACCCTGGGCAAGTCATTTAACCTCTATTTGCTCCAATTCACTGGAGAAGGAAATGGCAAACAACTCCAGATCTTTGCCAAGAAAACCCCATGGACAGTATTGGCATGGTATGGTCCATGGGATCACAAAGAATCAGACAGGACTGAACAACACTCCAATCAATACAATGATCCAAGGCAATTCCAAAGCACCCATAATGAAAGATGCTATCTGCCTCAAGAGAGAACTGATGAACTCTGAATGCAGAGTGAAGCATCCTTTTTTTAAAACTTTCTTTATTTTTATTATTTTATTTTGTTTGTGTTTTCTTTCACAATATGGTTAGATATGTTTTGCATGATTTCACATGTATAGTTGATATCAAATTGTTTACTTTCTCAGAGAGGGGAAGGGGTGGGAGGGAAGGAGGGGGTTTGGACCTCAAAATTCTTTGTTTTTTAAATTTTTTAAAAAAAATTTGGCTAGGCAATGGGGTTAAGTGACTTGCCCAGGGTCACACAGCTAGTGCATGTTATATGTCTGGGGCTGGATTTGAACTCAGGTCTGCTTGACTCCAGGGCCAGTGCTCTATCCACTGTGCCACCTAGCTGCCCCCGGAACTCAAAATTCTTAAAAATGAGTGTTAAAATTTTTTACATGTAATTGGGAATATTTAATACAATAAAAAATTTTTTAAACATTTAAAAAAAACATTTACTACTGTCTCTAAGGTCCTGAATTTTGAAATCTGCTACTGACCTCAACTTCCTAAACTTCTGCCTCGCCCACTCTTCCCCCATTCTAAAACCGTCCTTAGCTACCATCACGACCTCTGGAAAAAGAACACAGTAAAAGGCTTAATAAACACTTGTCCAATTGTTCTGCAAAGCAATGTACTAGGTCTTCCTGGTTTGTTTGTTTTTTCACTCATTCAGTAATGTCCAACCCATGGACCGACCATAAGGCCCTTCTATCCTCTACTACCTCTCAAACACTGTCCAAGTCCATGTTTGTTGTTTCCATGATACTATTCATCCTTCTCATCCTCTGCCATCCCTTTTCCCTTTTTCCTCCAGTCCTTCCCATTAGGGTCTTTTCTGGTGAGTCCTGTCTTCTCATCATGTATGTGGTCAAAGTATTTGAGCTTCATTTTCAATGACTAGCCTGAATTAATTTAAATATTGACTGATTTGATCTCCTTGCTGTCCAAGGGACTCTCAAAAGCCTTCTCCAGCACCGCAATTAAAAAGTGTTGATTCAGCAGGGCTCAGCTTTCTTCACAGTCTAACTCTCACAGCCATCCATTGCTACTGGAAACACCATAGCCTTGACTATGCAGATCTTTGTCAGCAAGGTGATGTCTCTGCTTTTTAGTATGCCATCCAGATTTGCCACAGCTTTCCTTCCAAGGAGCAAATGTCTTTTAATTTCTTCACTGCAGTCCTCACCTATAACGATCTTTGAACCCAAGAATATAAATCTGACATTGCTTCCATTTCTTCTCCCTCTGTTTGACCGGAAGCAATGAGACCAGTTGCCAAGATCTTAGTTTTTTTGATGTTAAGTTTCAAGTCAGCTTTTACACTCTCCTCTTTCACCCTCATCAAGAGGCTTCTCAATTTTTTAGAAAACTTTTTTCTTTTCTTTTTTCTTTTCTCTTTTCTTCACTTTTATTTTAATAGAATGGTATCATCTGCATATCTGAGATTGTTGATATTTCTCCCAGAAACTTTAATTCTGGTTTTTGATACATCCAGGCTGGCATTTAAAACAAATTATTTATTTTTAGTTTTCAACATTCACTTTTATAAGATTTTGAGTTCTAAATTTTTCCCCCTTCCCCTCTCCAATCCCCAAGAGGGTATGCAATCTGAAATAGGCTATACATGTATATAGTAAACATATTTCCACATGTGAAATATTATGAAAGAAGAATCAGAACAAAAGGGAAAAACCACGAGAAAGAAAGAGAGAGAGAGAGAGAGAGGAGAGAGAGAGAGAGAGAGAGAAAATTGTATGCTTCCATCCGCATTCAGACTCCACAGTTCTTTCTCTGGATGTAAATAGCACTTCGCATCATGAATCTTCTGGAATTGTCTTAGATCATTGTATTGCTGAGAAGGGCTAAGTCTATCAAAGTTGGTCATCACACCACACAATGCCGCTGTTAGTGGGTACACTGTTCTCCTGGCTCTGCTCACTTCACTCAGCATCAGTCCGTATATAAAAGTCTTTCCAGGTTTTTCTGAAGTCTGCCTGCTCATCATTTCTTATGGCACAATAGTGTTCCATTGGATTCATATACCACAGCTTGTTCAGCCATTCCCCAGTTGATGGGCATCCCCTCAATTTCCAATTCTTTGCCTCCATAAAAAGAGCTGCTGTAAATAATCTTGTACATGTGGGTCCTTTTCACTTTTTTTACGATCTCTTTGGGCTACAGAACAAATAGTGGTATTGCAGGATCAAACGGTATTCACAGTTTGGTTGCTCATTGAGCATAGTTCCAAATTGTTCTCCAGAACGGTTGGATCAGTTCACAACTCCACCAACAACGCATTAGTGTTCCAATTTTCCCATATTTTCTCCAACATTTATCATTTTCCTGTTTTGTCATGATAGATATAATGTGTACCTCAGGGTTGTTTTAATCTGCATTTCTCTAATCAATAATGATTTAGAGCATTTTTTCATGACTATAGATAGCTTTAATTTCTTTGTCTGAAAACTGCCTGTTCATATCCTTTGACCATTCATCAATTGCAGAATGACTTATATTCATATAAATTTGACTCAGTTCTCCATATATTTTAGAAATGAACCCTTTATCAGAGACACTGCCAGCCTGGCATTTTACATGATGTGCTCTGCATACAAGTTAAATCAATAAGGTGACAATCTACAGCTCTGTTGTGCTCCTTTTCCAATCTTAAACCAATCAGTTGTTCCATGATCAGTTCTAACTGTGGCTTCTTGGCCAGAATACGGGTTTCTCAGAAGACAAGTAAGATGATCCGGGACTCCCATCTCTTTGAGGACTTACCACATTTTGTTTGATCCACTTAGTCAAAGGCTTTTATGCAGGCAATGAAGTAGAAGAAGGTGTTTTGTTTTTTTCTGGAACTCCTTTGTGTTCTCCATAATCCAGGGAATGTTGCAATTTGATCTCTAATTCTCTGCCTCTTTGAAAACCAGCCTGCTCTTCTGGTAATTCTCAGTTCACATATTGTTGAAGGCTAATTTGCAGAATGTTTTTAAAAAATTTTTTTTTCAAAGAGGGTTTATTAGAACATCCGTCATCTTGGTTTGTTTGGGTTTTTTGTTTTGTTGGTTAGGCAGTTGGGGTTAAGTGACTTGCCCAGAGTTACACAGCTAGTGAGCATTATGTGTCTAAGGCCAAATTTGTACTCGGGTCCTCCTGACTTCAGGGCCGGTGCTCTATACACTGCGCCATCTAGCTGCCCCTAATTTGCAGAATCATAAGCATAACCTTGCTAGCATGTGAAATGAGTGTAATCGTTTGGTAATTTGAATATTCTTTGGCATTGTCCTTTTTTAGGATTGGGACATAAACTGATCTTTTCCAATGCAGTGGCCTCTGTTGTGCTTTCCAGCTAGGTTTCAGGAGAAAGCTAAAGTTAAATAAGATCCTACTTCAGGGAGCTTATAATATATAGGAGATATAAGACATAAATACTATTTCCTACATATAACTATAATGCAAAATAGAATGGTATAGAAACTGGACCTATAATTTCACTGGCACAGGAAACTTTTGGTTGAGGAAAATTCTACTAATACAGGTTTTTACCTTTGCCCCAAATTATCGTCTTAGCATGTTGCCTACAGCACTGAAAGGTTAAATGATTTGCTTAGGGTTATTTAGCCAGTATCTGTCAAAAGTAGGATTTGAAATCTTTCTGTCTTCGAGGCCCATTCTCTACCCACTATCCCACAATGCAAAATACAATATGACAAATTCAGAAAAGGCAATATAAGCAAAGTGCTATGGGACTTCTAAAGAGGAAAAAAAATCACTTCCAAATGAGGGAATCAGGGACAACTTCATGGAAGAGGCTGTATTTGTCCTAAGTCTCTAAGGATAATTGAGGAAAATATCCCAAATATAGGAAATGATTAAATAAAGATAGGGAGTCAGGATATCATGAAATCAGGGATCATAACACATATAAAAGAGAGTGTTAACGAAAGAAGTTTAGAAAGGTCTCCTGAAGCCTTGCTTCAGAGAAACTTGAATGATAGGCTAAGGCACTGGGCAGAATAAGTGGCACTGAAAAACTTTTTAAAATTTCAGTATTTACCAGCTGGATCCTCCCTAACAAGCTGGCCATTAAGTCATGACTTCTTTGGCCACAGATACTTACGAAATAGATAAAGATTTCAAATGGTCCTTAGTCCTAGGTAATCTCATTTCACTTCCATAGTGACAGGATCAGGGCAGAGCTAAGAATGCTAAATATCACACCTCATTTAGGCCACCACCAAACATCAACGTATAGCAATGCAAGACAATACCTAGGAGGGTCTCTCAGTCTCTACAAACTCTCTCTATATAATCCAATGATCCTATACAACAAATGAGTGGTATAGACAGTGTTTTAAAAGGGAAAGGAAAGATGTGTGTTTGTCCTCATGTGTGTGGGTGAGTGGGAGCAACAGCTGAGAGAGACAGAAACAGAAAGACTGAAACAGAGAGAACAGACAGAGAGAGAAGAAAGAGATAGAGAGACCAGACAGATACAGAGACAGGCAAAGTGATTTTAATCTCTCTTAACCTCAGTTTCCTTGTCTGTAAATTGGGGGCAGCTAGGTGGAGGAGGGGTTAGAGAATCAGGCCTGGAGTCAGAAAGATTCATCTTCCTGAGTTCAAATCTGGCCTCAGAAACCTACTAGCTAAGTGACTCTGGGCAAGTCACTTAACCCTATTTGCCTCAGTTTCTTCATCTGTAAAATGATCTGGAAAAGGAAATGGCAACCCACTCCAGTGTCTTTGCCAAGAAAACCCCAGATGGGGTCATGAAGAGTCAGACATGACTGAAAAACAAACTAAAAACAACAATAAATTGGACATAATAATAGCAATTACTTCTCAAGGTTGTTGTGAGGATGAGAGCACTTTGCAAATCTTAAAGCACTATAAAAATGCTAGCTATTATTATTAAAGTGATCAGCATCGAGGAGGATGAGTCTTCATCTAAATCAGGTATCTGAAGCAAGTGGTTGTAATACTGTATATAGTTCCAAAATGTATTCAAAATTCAGGAATTAGTGTATTATATTGGCATAGCCAACCCACTTTTTTTTATATCTTAAGCACTTTATTTCGATTTTCAGATTCTTCCTCATCTAGTTTGCAGCTTAATCAATGACTTTCCAATTAAATTCCAGCCATGTGTAGTGTTTAGCCACCACAGCCAAGCTTTTTTCTCTGGAGTCCATTTTCAGAAAGGGGGGGATGGGCTGAAAGGTTCAAGAAATGGTGATATATAGCATTAGCAAATTTTTTGGAAATTACCAGGTCTAAGATCCTGATAGTGATGACTGGAGTCATAAAATGATAGTACATTATTATGGGCCTTAGAGATCACCTAGATCAATATACCTCATTTTACAATTAAGAAACTGAGGCCCAGAGGGGTAGTAACTTGCCAGCTAGTGGCAGAACTGGGATGACACAGTTCTTCTGGTTCCCAGGCCAAAGCTTGTTCCATAAAATCATTTTTCAGCTTTCTGCTCTTCTGAATCTTGACTTTCCCCCTCACAGAATATGTAGTAGCATATAATAAGCATGAAAAAAAATAATACTCAGCGTGACATTTTTGTAAGCCTAACTGTTCTTCATAATTTATATATCAAATCCACTTGCCTTTAGGGAGCTCACAAGTGGGCGCTAATTACAACAACAAATCTGAAAAGGCAGGATGAGTGAGCTTTGCTTTCTTGGGGCCAAAGAGACAGCCTCTGATGATTTCCCAGTTTGCCTAGAATAAACGGTCTTTCTTAGACGTCTGCACTTCTCCATATCACGTACTATTTTTACTGTTCTGTCTTGCCTCTTCATTCGTTTCATGGCTATCAGAATAATAAACCAGATATGCAAGAGCTCATTTTTACCTTGAATAGACTGATTCTGATTTTTCATGGCTCTTTGGGTTATTTCTGAATGTAATTACTGTGTGGCAAAGAGGTGGAGGTGACCAAATTAGGGATGAAATTATCTGTGCCAGTCATATAATTGTGTAGAAGCTAGTGGTGTGCAGATAGAGATTCAGCTTTGGGGTCTAGAACACCTGAGGCCAAGCCCTGCTTCAGATAGATATTAACCATGGGAAGATGGATGAAGCCACTTAACCTCTCAATGCCCTCAGGCAATGTTGGCTCTAACTTACTGACAAGTTAATAATCTACAGCTGTGGAAGGAGTTTCCACATTTGGTCTTCCATATATTGATTAAATTGTAGGTCAGGACAAAAGAAAACTTTTATTATATCTTGAATTGTGCCGTGTACATTTCTCATCCCTGCTTCATGAAATACTAAAGCATCTTGAGAGCAGAGACAAATTTATTTACCTCTGTATTCTCCACAAAACCTTGCAGAGTGACTTATACCATGCGCAGCATACCACAGCTAGCTAAAACTAATAAGGCACCTGCCCTCAAGAGGCTTACCTTCTAGTAGATGAACAAATGAATACTGAATATGATAAATGCATATTTTAGAACATGTTCACCGTAACTCAGTGAAAACAGTAACAACGTTTATATCTTCAAGGTTAGATGCCATGGGATGAAATATAGGTAAAAAGCACGTTTCATTTTAGGTTTTAATTTTATTTGCTGGCGTTTCCTGAAGCATGCTGGAGTAGAAGCATGTTTCCGTTGCCTGGGAATAATGGAATAAGAAGATTCTCAGAAGAAAGCAGGCAGATTATGTAGTTAAGGACAATAGGATTTAGAATTGGAAAGAATCTTAGAGATCAAGTCAGCCAGCCCTCTCATTTTACAGATGAGGAAACTGAAGCCCAGAAAGATTTAAGAGATACGACCAAGGTCACAAATATAAGTGGTAGGGCAAGGATATGAACCCAAGCCCTTTAAACCCAAAGACAGATACAATAAATATCATCGGGTTTTTAGATTTGTTAGGATGAATTAGATGAGGGGTTCAGAAAACAAACCATCCGCTTGGTCCAGAAGTACAATACACCAGTTTTAGGAGACTTCAATTATCCAAACATCTGTTGATTTCGTTATCTGCTCTTCTTATGACGGTTGGGTACATTGATTTTATTTGTACAAAGACTTTTAACGTAATTGAAATTATCCGTTTTACACCTCACTCTGTTCTCTACCTCTTATTTATTCATAAATTGTTCATCTATCCATAAGCCTGATAGGTAACACGTTCCATGTTATTATCAGTAAAATAAATTTTTGGCAATTTAATTGAGATGGCATTGAATATGTAAATTAGTTTAGGTACCCGCAGATATTTCACAGTCTAGAGTTATTTTAAGTGGGTATCCCTTACTATCTCTTCTTGCAGGGCTCTGTGGGTGAGATGTAGGAATGCTGAGGATTTATGCGGGTTTACTTTACAGCCTGCCACTTTGCCCAAATTATTAATTGTTTCAATAATTTTTTAGTTGAGTCTTTAGGATTTTCCAAATATATCATCATATCATTCGCAAAAAGAGAGAATTCTATTTACCTCATTTCCTATTCTGATTCCTTCTGAAATATTATTATTAAAAATTCTATTATCATTCTATTATTAATTCTATTAACCCCATTTTCTATTCTGATTCCTTCTCTCATTGTCATTGCTAGAGTTTAGCACTGCTATTCATGTTATGCTCTGGTTCCTCTTCTCTTCCCGCTAAGCCACGGCTAGGACCTACCCCCCCCCCCCCCCCCCCCGCCACGCGGTCCGGCAAAAGCTCGTTCCCGGAGACGCCGCACTCACCGGGCGTGTGCTCGCGCCTCCTCACCGGCAGGCGGCAGGCCCGGGCTAGCCAGGGCGGCCCCGCTGGGCTGAGGGGTCGGGAGGCCCTGCGAGGAAAGTTCCTGAGGTGAAAGTTCATGAGGCCCTGAGAGGTGAAAGTTCATGAGGCACCGAGGTGAAAGTTCATGAGGCCCTAAGGTGAAAATTCATGAAATGAAAGTTCGTAAGGTCCTGAGGTGAAAGTTCTTCAGCAGAAATTTCTTGAGGCCTAGGCTGCCCCCCACTCCGCTGCCCAGGGGCCTGCTGTTTGTTGATTCTGTGGAGTCCTGTCTACACTTCACTCAGGCCAAACCTCAGCCCCGGAGGTCCTGTCTTTCAGCTGCTCTGCCCCTTTGTTTTTGCTGTTCTGCATTCACTCTGACATGACAGTCTGTTTGTGGAGGAAATCTGGAGAGCCTGGGATTTTCTGACCTAGTCCGCCATCTTCCTCCGTGCTCCGTGTCCAGCTCTTCAGGACCCATGGGGGGTTTGCTTGGCACAGATACTGGAGTGGTTTGCCATTTCCTTCTCCAGCTCATTTTGCAGATGAGGAAACTGAGGCAAACAGGGTTAGATGACCCCATTGGGGTTTTCTCTTAAAAGATACAGGAGTGGTTTGCCGTGTCCTTCTCCAGCTCATTTTACAGATGAGGAAACTGAGGCAAACAGGGTTAGATGACCCCATTGGGGTTTTCTTGACAAAGATAGTAGTTTCCCATTTCCTTCT
Organism: Phascolarctos cinereus; assembly: GCF_003287225.1. NCBI lineage: Eukaryota > Metazoa > Chordata > Mammalia > Diprotodontia > Phascolarctidae > Phascolarctos > Phascolarctos cinereus. The sequence continues at coordinate 61,471,592 of NW_027556180.1, forward strand.
CCAGCTCATTTTACAGATGAGAAAATGAGGCGAAGACGGTGAGGTGACTTGCCCAGGGTCACACAGCTGGAATGTGTCCGAGGACAAATTTGAACTCAGGTCCCCCTGACCCCAGGCACGATGCTCTATCCCCTGCACCACCCGGCTGCCATGACCCCATTTACTCACACAATAATCCTGTGAAGTAGTCAGGGCAGGTGTTACTTTCTTTGTACACTTGAGGAAACTGAGGCCCTACACAGCTAGAGAGACTTATGGGCGTGGTTTATCACTATAAATTATTTGCCTTTATGAGTCTGTTCATTTTAATAATAATAACTCATGTATGTCTAGGGCTTTAATGTTAACAGAATGCTTTCTTCATTTAAAAAAAACACCATGAAGCCTTTTTTTCTTTTTTTTTTTGGACTTTTCTAGCATATCAATCAGTTGTGTTTATTTTTATTCCTCTTCAAAAAAATACTATATGTTATATGGGAGGGGAAAGAGAAAGGATGCTGTGGATGACGATGAAGAAGTAAGAAACAGAAGACATCAATAAACATTTATTTTTTAAAACGTCAGTGAAGTTGGTAGTTCAAGAGTCGTTATCCTCATTTAACAGATGAGGAAACTGAGTCAAAGAGGTGAATTACCTTCTCCACAGTCACGCTGTTCCTGAGTGTTAGAGCCAGGGTCTGTATCCAGCACTCGCACTTTTTTTCCCACTACAGTCTGCAGCCGCTTTCATTTCCTCCTTCTGTTCACATGCAATTTGTTCTTATTGCACCTCGGCAGTCTGCAACCCTTTTCATGATTACCAGAGACAAGAGGGGTGCACAGGAACGTGGGATGAAGTGGGGGTGGGGGGCTCCTGAAGCGCTAAAGCGTTGAATGCTCACTGTAGCTCAAACGCGCCTTCCTTTGTCCTGGGTTCAGCAGAGTAAACCAAGGTTCAAAAAGTCTTTCAGGAAGAAAGAGTCGTTCCAATAGACAAACGTTTCTTTTTTCCAACTGTAGTTTAATTTTTCTTTAAAGCATATGTTACGTTTAGGGCTTATGTTTCTTAACGTCAGAAAAGCTTTGATCCTGAAAAGGGTTGGAAGGTCAGAGCTACAATTCTAAGATTTTTAAGTGGGTCACCCAACTTGGCAAGTTGCCCACTGATGGCTTGTGGCCAGAAAGTGTTCTGAAGCTGCTCTTCTCCCCACCTTCCTTCTCACCCATCCCCCAAACACTGACATCTATGACCAGATCTGATTTTTTAGTTCTCATTTTCCTGATGCTCTCTTCAGGTTGCTAGGGAAATAAATTGACTTCGTAACCTGCTGGAAGTCCAAGATTATCACCACAATGGAATGAAGAAAGCCCTTTCCCGGTGGTGATGTAGGTCACTTTAGGGATTAGACTTTTAACTGTTTATTACTAGGCAGAGTTTTGAGGGGGAAACAACATTCAGGAAGACTGCCAGGGATAACTTTTTGAAATTACGTTACTAGAGAAAATTAGAGGGACAGCATGTTGTGGTAGCAAGAATGTTAGACTTGGAATCAGGACAGTCCTGGGTTCAAATCTTACCTCTGACACTTATCAGTTGTGTGACCATAAGTAAATTTAAAGTATCATCTTCAGTTTTCCGATCTATGAAAGGGGGAGGGTAAATAAGGTGGCATAGTGGATGGAGCACCAGGTTTGGAATCAGGAAGACTTATCTTCTGGACCTCAAATCCAGGCTCAGACACTTACTAGCTGTGTGACCCTGGGCAAGTCACTTAACCCTGTTTGACTCAGTTTCTTCATCTGTAAAATGATGCGGAGAAGGAAATGGCAAACCATTCCAGTCTCTTTGCCAAGAAAACCTAAATGGAGTCACAAAGTCAGACACATCTGAAATGACTCAGCAACAACGAGCACTTGTACTATACTACCTCATAGATATCAACAAAATAATACGCAGCATTTATTCAAAACTTGCTGTATGCAAGGCTTAGCTAATCAATCAGCATTTATTAAGTACCTACTAGGCACTGGGGATACAAAGGCTAAAATGAAATGGTACCTTCCCTTAAGGAGCTTCCATTTTCCTGAAGGGAAACAACATCTACACATGTAAATAGGTGAAGTATATATGTAAAGTAAATACAAGATAATTTTAAAGGGGGGTGCTGACATGTGGGCAGAATTAGGAATGATCTCATCTGGAAGTGGCAGTTGAGTTGAACTTCAAAGGAAGATGGGATTCTGAGGAACGGAGGGGAGGAGGTGATGCAATCCAGTCACGGGAAACAGACTGTGCAGAAGTATGGAGGCTAGAGATGGGGTATTGTGTGCAAAGAACAGCAAGAGAGCCAGTTTGACTGAAATATAAAGAATGTAAAGGTGAAAAAAGTATAATTGGAGATAAGAGAGAGTCCCTGCCTTCATGACGCTTACAGTCCAATAGGGGAATAAGATATAAACACAGATAATGACAGTGTATCTGTTATAGGATGAGTACATTGGAGTAGTATGATACAAAATGGCATTTGAGGGGGGATGTTGCTGTTGACTTTGAGTAGGTGACATTTCATTTGGGCTTTAAAAGATGAATAATAATTCAACAGATCCAGAAGGAGAGGCAGGACATTCCAGACATGAGCAAACTGTGTGAGCGTGGGCGAGGAGGTGGGAAGAAGCAATGCACATTTAGGGTAATCCAGATAATCCAGTTTGGCAAGAGTGTGTGGATGGGAAAAATGTGATGAGATTGGAAAGCTAGGGTAGCACTAGATTTTGGAAGTCCTAGCATGCCAATCAAAGAAGTTTGAAATTTTCTTCTGTGGCAACAGGGGGCCCCTGAAGATTGTTGAGCAGAAAAGATACATGACAAGATCCATGAATACATTAGTCTGGCTTTGGTCTGCAACATGGATTAGAGGAATGGAAGAAGACATTATTTCCCCATCCATAGTTAGCCAGTTGAAGTGTGCTAAAGTTTATGCTTCTTAAAACCCAAAAGGTTGACTTTAAAATAAATGTGTGATTATACAGTCGTTTAAGCTCTCAGGGTTTTCATCTGAGACATTTGGAACTCACCTTCCCTTCTTTACAGTTACTTAAGTTACTTAAGAAAACTTTTACCTGTTTTTAAATTTTGTAATGTGACAATATTCTTTCATACACTTTTAAAAAATATAATTTATTTCAATTTTTTAAATTAACAAGCATTACTTTTCACTCCCTCCCTCCAAACAAAGCAAACAAAAACCTTTATAACAAGTATGCATAATCAAGTAAAACAAATTCCCAATTTGGTCAAGTCAAAAAAACACCTGTCTCATTTTGTATCTGGAGACAATCTCCTTTCCATTAGGAATTGGTTACATGGTTTGCCCTGCCAGTAATGGTTCTGGATTTGTTCTGGTCCATCCACACTTTTTTTTCATTTGGTCCTCCTTTTTTTTTTCTTTTTTTTTTTAGCATTGACATGCTTTTGCCAAGGTATTAGAGGTACAGTCTACAACTAAGAAATCTCAAAACTTATGAATTCTCCTGTCAAGTGCTGGTGATTAGGGAAATCACTTGGCCTGAGGACAGAGTTTCTTAACTTTTTTTGTATTTAGTCCCCTATGGACCCTTTCTCGAAATAATGTTGTTAAATGTATAAAATTAAATACAAAGGAAACCAACTACATTCAAATATGTTTGTCCAAATATTTTTTTTTAAAGCTCATGGATTTCAGGTTAAGAACCCCTGCCATAAAGGAAAGCCTTCTTGGCTCCGAATGCAGGATCTGAATCAGGGTCCAAGAAAAGAAGTGGTTGGGGACTTTCAGAGTCATTGGCCCTTGCTCAGGTTTCAAGCCAGGGGGACCTACACAGGAATCAGGAGACCTGTGGTCAGAGCTTTCAGTGAAATGATTGTTTATCTGACACTCTTCCTCCTTCCTTCCTTCCTTCCTTTATGGAAGTGTGGTTATTCCACCACCTTGTCTGAATAGGGCAATTGGGATTCCTCCTAGCGCCATCATGTTGGTGATGCTGAAACAAAAAAAGGGTGTCAAAAGGTGCCAACATCACCCTCTGACTGAGTTAGTTATTTCAGAGCAAATTATATCTACTAGCTGAAGCATCTATACTATATAGTAAACATATCAGAAAGGCATAGGATTATAGATTTGACCTTTTTTTGTTGTTCTGTCTTTTTTTGGTCATGTCCTATTCTTCATGACCCCATTTGAGGTTTTCTTGGTAAAGATAATGGAGTGGTTTGCCATTTCCTTCTCCAGCTCATTTTACAGATGAAGAAAGTAAGGCAAACAGGGTTGAGTGATTTGCCCAGTCACACAGTTAGTAAGTGGCTGAGGCCAGATTTGAACTCAGGAAAATGAGTCTTCCTGACTCCAGGCCTGGAACTCTATCCACTTCACCACCTAGCTGTCCTGGAAGGAACTTTCTAAGCTCATCTACTCCAGAGGTATCGAAAACACAGCCTGCATAATAATGGGCCACATTCTAGTCCCAATAAAAAATATAAATGCTAAATATTTAACAAAATTTTACAAAATCCAATAGAACATATATAATGCTAATATGTGGTTTTCTAAGTCAATCTGTGGCCCACAGGAATCCTTAGGTAGGGTTAGGTGGTCCCCATCCTTTCTATTGGAGTTTGATACCATTGATTTAGTTCATTCCCCCTTCTCATGGACTGTGGAAAGCTTTTAAATGCCAGGCTGAGAATCATGTACTTTATCCTTGAATCGATAGGGAACTATGAGAGTTGGGTTGTTTTTTGTTTTGTTTTGTTTTGTTTTGTTTTGTCTTGTTTTTTACAACGGAAGGACATGATATGATCAAGCCTACGTTTTGGAAATACCATACTGGTGTGGAGGAATGATTGGAAGGAGTGACAGCCTGCACACGAATTCCATCTTTATACCAGGTAGATCTAATCGTGTCAATAATTCATTGCAAAAAGTCTGCAACTTTTAGAAATGTCATAGCAACTCACCAAGCATGTGTAACAACAATTGTGCACTGGGCACTTTTCAGGCCTTCATCTGCAGAGGAAATAGTTTTATTTTCTCATGCTTTTCTGTGAGACTTTGGTGTGAGCAGTTGAAGCCATCTATCCTTCCCATGTCTGAGTCTCTCAGACTGAAATTCCTCATGGTTTCCCACTGAAACCATGCTAATTAACTCGCAAAGGTTAAAATTGAGCATATTTACAATTATAGTCACACAGATGTTTTTAGTAATAAAAATCAGAATTTCTAAGAAAGCCACCCATACTCTACCAGGACACTAGACTGGGAGTTTAGCCACCAAGTTTCAGGCTCAGTTCTTCAAAAACAACAGGAAAGATTCTCTCATGGGCAGCAATTACCATAAAGATTTATAAAGGTGGCACTGGGGAAGTCACTTAACCTCTCTGATGCATCATTTTCCTCATCTGTAAAATGGAGATAATAATAGTTTCATGACCTACCTCACAGGTTATTGTGAGGATTGTACTTTTAAAACTTAAAATGCTGTACAACGATGAGCAGGGATAGGCCAGAGCAAGCTTGTACTGGCTCAAGGGAATTATTATTGTTCATTCTTTTCAGTCATGTCCAACCCTTGGTGACCCCATGTGTGTTTTTTGGGGCAAAGATACTAAAGTGGTTTGCCATTTCCCTCTCTGGCTTATTCTGCAGATGAGGAAACTGAGGCAAACAAGGTGAAGTGATTTGTCTAGGGTCATATAGCTAGTAAGTATCTGAGGCCAGATTTGAATTTAGGAAGATGAGTCTTCCTGACTCCAGGCCTGGTACTCTATCCCACTGTGCCACTATTTAATGTTAGATTAAGCTAATCATATTAAACTACTTAGTTGTTAGGATCTGACTAAAGGCTCTAATAGAGACATTAGATTCAACTAAGGCTCAAACATAATTTTTTACTTCGTTAGATAGCACCATAGGAAGGCTCTGCAAAGGACTTGGGTCTTGCAGAGAGATTTGATAATAATAACTGACATTTATTTAGCAGCTTAAGCTTTGCAAAGAACTTTACATATATTATCACATTTGATCTTTACAACAACCATGTAAAGGAAGTATTTTAATTATTATTATTATTATTTCAATTTTACAGATGAGGAAACTGAGATTCAGAGAAGTTATGTTTTACAGATGAGGAAACTGAGGCCAAGAAGAGTTAAGTGATTTATCATGGGTCACATAGCTAGCAAGTGAGTGAGGTGAGATTTGAACTCAAGTCTTCTTGAGGCCAAGTCTAGTTCATTATTCTGCATTATCTCTAAGAGAAAAACAAAATAAAACAAAACAAAAACCTGCCATTTGTCCAGGAAAGACCTCTTTCAACAATAGCATTTAGAAAGGACCTTAATGATCATCTTGTCCATTCTAATTCCCTCATTTTATAGATGAGAAAACTGAGGTTCATAGAGGGGAAGTGACTTGCCCCAAATTTCAAGGTTGAATGTCCAGTCACTGTTGCATATCTGCTCTGAAGTGAAAGGTTGTCATGAATGAAGCAAATAGAAAAGAATGAGAGCAAAAATAGAAGGACCATTTGTTAAGAGAGAAGAAAGGGAACTGAAAAAAGAGAAGAGAAGAAAGCTGGAATGAAACAAAAGAAGGAGATGGGCAGGTCAGGGCATGAGAACAAGAGGAGGCAAACTTGAGGGTAAATATAGTGAATTTGAATTTATCGTGCATTGAAACAAGAAACCTGTTACTTCAGAGTTATTTACTTGAGAGTGATGGAGGGGGTTGGGGTTTAATGGGATCAGAGCCTTGGGAACAGAAGATAATCTTAACAGCAATGGTGATGATAGAGCATGGAGGCTGGAGAATGCTATTCTGCTGACATTTAAGTGGGGTGAGGTAGCAGACAGGCTCAGACGGCTGTTAGAAAGGTATCCAGGAGTGTTTCAGGGAAATCCTGAAATAGAAACGAGCACAGCCTTGGTTAGAACGAAATGATATACCATTTTGGAAGGGTTGCTGCTGAAATCATATGATTTAAGTACTTTCTTAGAGCCGAGTGACTCCACTCCAAACATAACTCCAAGAAAGCTTCTGAAACAGGGTTGTTTTTTTGTTTTTCAACCTTTTTCGTGTTATGTGTGTGCTGGACCCCTTAGCAGTTTGGTGAAGCCTATATGGACCCCTTCTCAGAATAATATGGCTGAGGTTTATTCATATTTGAAGGAAATGCTAACTTTTAGTTAGAGGTTAGTGAAAATAAAGATGTATTTTTTTTCCTGTCCAAGTCCATGGATCCCCTGAAATCTATCCATAGATTCATGGATCCCAGGCTAAATACCCTTGTTCTAGATAATATGGTTAGGTAACTTCAGGCTACCTACTCAAGTAATATATGGTATAAATGCAAAAATCTAATTACATCTAGACTAGATGCATTGGACAAGAAAGTCATAACAGATTGGCTTGTCTCTAATTCTGATTATTTCTATAAGTCTCTAAGTCTTCTCTAATCAGTAAGTAATTATTGAGTGCCTACTATGTTCCAGGCACTGAGCTAGGTCCTGGGGATACAAAGGCAAAATTAAAACAATCTCTGACCTCAAGGAGCTTACATTTTATGTGAGAGACATGTAAATTCATTTAGAAGAAAAACAGTGGTTTGGGGATTGAGGGTTCTAGCAGCTAGAAAGATTAGGAAAGGTGTCATTAGAAAGTGGCACCTGAGTGAAGTCAATCATTAGTCTCTTCTTTCACCTGCCAGTTCAGGTAGGATTTGGGGGAAGCATGGTACTGAGAAAGGGGCAGAGGAATTAGAGACAGAGGATGTGGGTTCAAATCCCAGCTTTGTTAGTTACTGTGGGGTTCCAAAGTTGTCCAACCTATAATACAAAAAACTGAGGCAGAGCTCTAAGCCAACCCTAACCTTCCTCTAATGAAATGGACCTCAGATCTTCCTCATATCTGAGATGTCCCCCTTTTCCAAGGCCTGAGTTTTGTAGTGCTTGACACCCAGACAATACAGAGAAAGCAAACTAAAAATACAGAATCTCATTGGTTGGTAGACCTTGCCCTTGATCCTCCAGGAGGGTCCACACAAAATACAGAATTCTATTAGCTGATAAACAGGCTAATGAACAGATCTATCTTGACCTTTCAGGAGATCCTACCAAGTTAATGAGCAGACCTGTGGGCTGGGCTGATAAACAGATGTCAAAACATTTACATGGGCTGATGGGCCAGCAAACAGGGCCACTTGTTGGTCAAGTGCTCATGATCATCTCTCCATTTTGGGCAATAGAGGCATGATATGTGACAGAGAGGCAACAAAAGTAGCTGGGGGACTTTCCATATAACTGAGTCACTTCCACCATGCCATGCTTGGTCACCATAGCAAGGAAAACCAAGAATAGAGAACATAGATTCCTATGACGGAGCAATTGAACTTACAATCCACAGTTCATAGCTCTGGGGCCTAACATATAGAACTTATAATTACTCCCACTGTGGAATCATATCAAACTGATTGATATTGATTGGAATAAAACAGGAGTCCAATTAATCATCTATCACATCACTACATGTGTATCTTCAGACACTTCAAGTCACCTCTCTGAGCCTCTCAGCTCCTCATCTGTAAAAATGAGGGAATTAGATTAGAAAGCTTTGAGAGTCTTCAGGCTCTGAATCATATGACCCGGTGGCTAAGTGTCATCTTTCCTATGAAACCTCCCCTGCTATCTACAGTGAGCAAGCATTCCTCCCGTGTCTAATCTCTCATGCTACTCGGACCTTTTCCCTTCCTCTTCATCAGATTATTTTAAAAATCATTTTGTTGATGCAATTTTTCATTAGATAACAATAATTTCAACCCCACTCTCCAAACTGAGCCCTGCTTTATAAGAAAAAGAAATTAAGCAAAGTCATTTGCTGTAGTTTTCGAATCTGGTAAAATATACCATATTCTATCCTAGAAGTCCCCCACCTCTCTGAAAAGGCCTTCCAGTCATTTTTCAATTATTCTAAGTTTGACTTCTGTTTAGCTATCAAATTTTCATTTACATTTCTGTACTCATTATACAAATACACATCTTTCCGCTTTTCTCAAAATCAGTCACCAAACATTTAAGTGTGAGCTACCAGCCTAGCACCAGGCTCATATTCATCATATTTTGTAATATTCAGGGCTTTTTTCAGTCGTTTCCCAATTGATAGTCACTTACTTTCTTTCCAATTCTTTGCTACCATAGAGTTGCTGCCATGAATATTTTAGTATACATAGTATCCCAAAAGTTTTAATGCCATTTTAAGCTTTAGTAACTTCAGCAGTATAAATGCTACACTTACAAAAAAAAATTTGAAAGGCTAATTATCTAATTTGTGTTTTAAAGCAGATGTTTCTTATTAAAATTCAGCGTAACCATTGTCTCATGCTGTGTGTTGCTCCAGTCAATTTTTGAACTTTGTAAAAACTTGAATCAGCTACTTCTCAATGATTGATGGGATTACATTTGTAATCCTAGCCTTAAAATTATCCAAAGAGTAAGGTTTTTAATGGAATCATGACAGTTTTGACATCACCCCTCAAGAAAAAGTCTAATGGAGATAGATCAGATGATTGAAATGGCCAAGCACAAAGTCCCCCTTTCCCAATCCAGCAGTCTGAGGAAATGTTATCCAAAAACTGTCACATAGGCGACATAATGACAGGGTTATGTCTTGTTAGAATTGAAATTTTGTCATTCCAAATTTATAAAACTGAATAAGTGTAAAATAAGTTTTTAAAATTAACTTTTAAATTTTTTGTTGTAGAATTTATATTTCTGAAATTATTAAGCTTAAAACTGCACTAAGACTTTTGGGGCACCCTGTATATTGGACCTTTGTTTCGTCTTTGCTTTCCACTGGTAGATGACAAATAATTGCCACTTAATTAGATTCTAATTTGACTTATATTAATTTTAATCCTTGTCTCCTCTTCCCCACTCCCTCCCATTAGGTTGTAAGCTCCTTAAGGCAGGGTCTGAGTTGTTTTTCACATTTATATCTATATCCCCTAGGATGATGCTTTGCACATGGCTGTTTAATAAATATTTGTTGAATTGAAATAAATTTAATTTCAATGAGTCAAGCTTGTTATTCTCTGTACTTTGTTTTCAAAAAGGACCAATGACATCATGGAGTGATGTCTTGACTTGTGAGTGAATTGGATTTAAATGAGGCAGAGTTCCACAGAGTCATCAGACTTACTCTCTCTTCCAGAGTCATAGAAGTCCAGGGGCAAGACAAAAGTCAAGATAACTGGCAATGGCCTAAGATGCAGTGAATGATGTTGGCATCCTCAATGTCTGACCAAGCTCTAAGTGCTCCACAGAGCTTGCTTCAGTTACCTTCATGACTGTTGGAACAAACTGTTCTCATCCACCCATTTTGCTGGGGGAAGTTTTCAAATGCTTGGGGTAGACATCCCCCTAATTCACTGATGGGTTTGGGGCCTGGTCAGTTATCTTCAACCTGGTTTAGCCTGTCTTTCAACAAGGTTTTACCAGGGTATAGTTGCTGCACATGCTACAGCTTCTAATGCATCAAGCAAACTATTTGCAGAATGTCTCTGATGAGCAACCAACCCAGAATCTTAGGATGGTTATTAAATCTCTAGAAACACCAATGTCAAGTTAGAGCTGGCCAGGAAAGAAATTTGAAACAGTTTCTTTCAAAACCTACTTATTTACCTAGTATTTGCCAGAATGGGGACGAAACACCTCATTTCCTATGATCAGAAGGTTAAATTTAAATGGGAGAAAGTTAGGACCATCTGCTTCATCATAGACAGAGGAAGGCCAAATCAAAGAGCTAGTCACGACAAAAATCTTTTTTTAAAAAATTTATTTTATTAATTTATTTTGATTTATCAGCAATCATTTCCATATGCTTTTGAATTTAAAATTTTTCTCCCCCTTCCTCTCCACCACCCTCCCCAAGACAGTGCACAATCTGATATAGGCTATACATTTACATTCCTATTAAACATATTTTCACATCAGTGAAGTTGTAAGTAAAAATTAAAACCAATAGGAGGAACCATCAGAAAGAGGAAATAAAATGCAATGGAATAGAAAAAAAAAGATAGTGATTCAACTTATGATTACTATCTGTGTCTTTTTCTCCATCCTTTCCCCCCCCATTTATGCTTTTCTTTCTCCTTTCTCCTTCCCCCCCACTAGTGTTTTGCTGTTGATCACCACCTCCTTCAGTCTCTCCTCCTTTCTATTATCCCTTTCCCTTTTCTTCCCTTTCCTTACTGCTTCTTCCCTCCCTTCTATCCCCCTCCCTTTTCTTTCCCCTTTTCCCTCCTACTGCCTATAGGGCAAGTTAGATTTCTATACCTAACTGATTATGTTATTCCCTTCTTGAGCCAAATCTGATGAGAGTAAGGTTCAAACAATGCTCATCCCCCTCCCTTCTTTCCCTCTGCTGTAATAGGATTTTCTGTCTTTTCCTGTAATGTAATTTACCCTTGTCTTCCTCCTCCTTTCTCAGTACATTTTCTAAGATCAGACTAATCCACTTACTTGGATCCATTTAACCCACTTGATTAGATTTTTTTTTATCATTACATCAAAGTCAACTAATATCCACCCCTTTATGTATACTCCTTTAACATGGTGTAATAACAATACAGTTCTCAAGAGTTGCAAGTGTCATCTTCCCTTGTAGGGATGTAAACAGTCGCCCTTATTAACAACATTTTGTATCTTTCTGTCCCATTTACCTTTTTATGTCTTTCTTGAATCTTGTACTTGAAGATCAAATTTTTTGTTGAGCTCTGGTCTTTTTATCAGGAAGGTTTGGAAGTCCCCTATTTCCTTGAATATCCATCTCCTCCCTTGAAAAATCATGCTCATTTTTGCAGGTAGTTGATCCTTGGCTGCAATCCAAGCTCCTTTGCCTTGGAATATCATGTTCCATGCCCTGGTCTTTTAATGTAGAAGCTGCAAGGTCCTGTGTAATCCTGACTGTGGTTCCATGATATTTAAATTGTTTCTTTCTGGCTGCTTGCAGCACCTTCTCTTTCATCTGGTAATTTTGGAATTTTGCTATTATATTCCTTGGCGTTTTCAATTTGGGATCTCTTTCAGGTGGTGAGCGTGTATTCTTTCTATGGTTATTTTACCTTCTGGTTCTAGGACTTCAGGGCAGTTTTCCTTTATGATTTCCTGAAAGATACTGTCCAGGCTCTTTTTTCATCATGATTTTCAGGTAGTCCATGATTTTTAAATTGTCTCTCCTGGATCGATTTTCCAGGTGGTTGTTTTACCGATGAGGTATTTTATTTTCATCTATTTTTTCATTTTTTTGTTTCTGTTTGACTGATTCTTGCTCTCTCATAGAGTCATTAGTTTCCATTTGTCCAATTCTAGTTTTTAACAGATTGTTTTCTTCTGTTAGTTTTTGTACTTCCTTCTTCAATTGGCCAATTGTATTTTTAAGGGATTTGTTTTCTTCAGTGTACTTTTTTTCATTGGCCAATTGTATTTTTAAGGACTCTTCTACCTCTCTCATTTGACTTTAAAATCCTTCTTGAGCTCTTCTAAGAAGGCTTTTTGGGCTTCAGACCAGTTCATATTCCCTTTTGAGGTTGCAGATGTGGGTTTGTTGACAATGTTGTCCTCTTCAGAATTTCTGTCTTGATCTTCACTCTTCTCATAATATGAATCTATGGTACGTTTCTTTTTACTCATGGTTTCTTTATTCCCTGGCCTTTAAAGAGATTGAGCTCTCCTGCTGGGGAACAGAGGGCACTGACCCAAGCTTCTTGTGTTGGGAGCCTAGGTCTTGGTCACTGGCTTTGTCTGCTGGGGCCTCTTATGTTGGCAATTGGAGGCTGTAGGATTCTGGCAGCTTACCTCGTGTTGGGCTGGAATCAGCAAGGCTGGAACTTTCAGACAGTTCTAGGTTGCCTGCTTTTTTTTTTCCTTTAGCTTTCTTCAGCTCCTTTTAGATGGGTGCTGCAGGGTGTGTATCTGCCTGGGGCCCCCCTTGCAATGCTGCCTCCCTCGTTTCTGCTAATGCACTAGGAGATTCCTTTGTGGTAGAGTGCTGAGGCACCTGATGGTTTTCTGAGCTGGTTTCCACCGGTTACCCCACCCTCACTGAGGCACTTGGAGGTCCTGGTGTTGGTGTTTGCCTGGTCTACCACCTGGGCTTCAGGATCTCCTCCTGGTTGACAGTTGGAGGCTGTAGTGTTCTGACAGGTTACCTGGTGTTGGGTTGGAATCAGCAAGGCTGGGACTTTAGGAAGACTCTCAGTTGTTTTCTCTTTTTTTAAATTTATTTTGATTTATCAACAATCACTTCCAAATGTTTTTGAGTTGAAAATTTTTCTCCCCCTTCCTCCCCCCCACCCTCCCCAAGACAGAGCACAATCTGATATAGGCTTTATATTTACATTCCTATTAAACATATTTTCACATTAGTGAGCTTGTAAGTAAAAATTAAGACCAATAGAAAGAACCATTAGAAAGATGAAAAAAACTCAACAGACGGTAAAAAGAAGTGATAGCAATTCGACTTCCATAGTTCTTTCTTTGGATGTAGAATGTATTTTCCATCCCGAGGCCTCTGGAGATGTCTTAGATCCTTGTAATGCTGAGAAGGGTTCAGTTTAACAATATTAGTCATTCTAGGTTGGTTTCCTCAGCTCCTTTCAGATGAGTGCTGCAGGGTGCTTATCAGCCTGGGGCCTTTGTAGTGCTGCTTCCCTTATTTTTGCTGAGGTACTGGGAGACCCGTTTGCTGGACTGCTGCACTGCTGTCCCCTGTCTTTCTTCTTGGTCAGCTGTTCCAGGGATTTTTTTTTCTGAAGTGATATTTTCTGGGTTTTCAGAGGTTGATAGGGGAGGGTGAGAGCAACTACCTTTTTACTCTGCCATCTTGTCACAACAAAAATCTAGTATCTGTTTGACATATGGAAATAGATGCATTTTTGGGTTTTTTTTTTTAGGCAATTGGGGTTAAGTGACTTGCCCAGGGTCACACAGCTAGTAAGTGTCAAATGTTTGGTCTGAGGCCGGATTTGAACTCAGGTCCTCCTGACGTTAGGGCCAGTGCTGTATCCACTGTGCCACCTAGCTGCCCCAAAATAGATGCATTTTAAAACTCTGGACCTTGAGTTCAACTTTTAGAGGTCAAATTTCAAGAAAAAAGTATATGTTGGCAATCAAACTTGAGTCCTAGGAAACATTAATTGGTTAGGTATTAAAGATATTGTCTGGGGGCCAGATAGGACTAGCCAAATGGTGAAAAGGATTTAGATGTGCTATGATTGTGGAGACTAGTGATGCAGGAATTAAAAGGGCACTGACTGTTATACAAGGTCTTTAAATAGACATGAACAAATCCTGTTTTAACTTGTTTGACTATAACATACCATTATGCTGGATGCCTCCATCTCTAGACATCCACCCCCTCAGCTTTTCAATTCCCTTTTGTGTGTCCTCTTCCTCTATAACAATGTAAGCTCCTTGAGGGCCAGACTCGTATTTCTTTCTGCTTGTATTTGTATTCCCTGCACTTAGCACAGTGTCTGGCACATAGTAAGCACCTCATAAATACTTGTTAACTACTTTAATTTGAACAAGAGAAATGCTAAAATTGTAAAGAAGGGTTAATGTTGTTCTGATTTTTCCAAAACAGAAGAGGATGGAGCTTACGAGCTATGGACTTTGACTCCTGGCAAAATTCCATAAAGACCCTGATGTTGGGAAAGATTGAAGGCAAGAGGAGAAGGGGACATTAGAGCAAGAGATGGATAAATGGTTTCATGGAAGCAATGAACATGAGCTTGGACAGACTTCAGAAGACAGAAGAGGGTGGAAAGGCCTAGCATGCTGTAGTCCATGGGGTCACAAAGAGTTGGACATGACTGAACAACTGAACAACAACAAAAATTCCACAATGTATTATTAAAGATATAGTTTGTGAGCATTTAGGAAGAGAAGAGGTGATCACTAAGAGCTAACCACCATGGCTCTATGAAGAAGAATTCAGGCCCGACTAACTTCATTTCCTTTTTGACAGGGTTACTAGTCTCGTGAGTCAGATGTGACAATAGCATACAATTTTAGCAAAGCCTTTGACAAAATCTTTCATACTATTCTTATTGTCAAAATGGAGATTTGTGGCCTAGATGATGATATAGCTAGGTTGACTCAAAACTCGTCCTGTGACCAATGACCCATTAATGATTACCCAGAGGGTATATACCTCCTCCTCCTCTTGTCCCTTTCCCTCTTTCCCACTCCCTTCTGGAAAAAGAGGAGGGGGAATGAATTGGGGGGACTGAAGAGTACTGAACTATCTGGCCTGAGGAGTCTGGGCTAAACACAGAAGGATAAGGTTTGTGGCTTTCCAAACAAGTCCTGACATCGCAACCATGGCCAACAAGTGGCAAAGGCAGCTTAAAGATGGTTATCGGTGACACATTGATTGCTACCAGGGCCCTTGGCAAAACCGCAAGGCAAACAAAGTTCTTTCCCCAGCATTTCCCACTCCACCCACCCCACCCCTTTTACCCAGATGCCCAGCCAAGTTACTCTCCATCCTAAATTCCTTAAGTATAACCCAGGCCAGTCCTCCAAAAAAAGTGCCTCCTGTTTCCCAAATTCTCATTTCCTCTTCTTTCTCCATTCCCCCTCCACCTCAAACCAACACTCCCACTCACTGAAGATAATTGTGGGGAATTTCCTATCCACTTTGTTTTCTTTCTCAGTAACTTTCAGACTATTATCTTCCCAAGTCTTAAACAGTGACCCAGTTTCATTATCCTTCCCTCTTCAAAATCCCTGCAGTCTTGAATATGAAATATTTAGTAAGAATGCTGAGGCTTAGCATCATTTTCTTAGACATACCATTCTTGGGCTGAAATCATCTCTTCCTCAGATCTTGAATTCATAAAGTCAATGGCTTGGGATCACAGTTATAGCTGTAAAGGACCTTAGGAGTCATCTAGTCCAGTACTTCTTAAACTGTGGGTTGCAACCCCACGGGGGGTCCCGAAAAAATTGGCAACAGTAAAAGATTTCTGAACTTGCAACAACCAAAAATTAATTAAAAATCAAATGCATAATGAATCTGAGGTGTTTCTGGCAGCACTTACCCCTGTTGCATCTTATAACTTCCTTGCAGCCTTGGTTCTGAACACAAAGCACACACACATTGCACTGCGCGTGTAACAAGGAAAACTGCCAAAAATGAGAAGAGGGGTTGCAAGTGGAAAAAGTTTAAGAATCCCTAATCTATTCCAACATTCTCATCTTATAGATGAGGAAAATGAAGCCCAGAGAAGTAAAGTAATTTAGGGTATACAGGTAGTAAGTGGAGGCAGCTAGGTAATAGAATGGATAGAATGCCAGACCTGGAGTCCGAAAGGCTCATCTTCCTGAGTTCAAATCTAGCCTTAGATACTTACTATCTGTGTGACTCTGGGCAAGTCACTTCACCCTGTTTGCCTCAGTTTCCTCATCTGTAAATGAGCTAAGTAAAGCACTACAGTATCTTTGCCAAGAAAACCCCAAATATGGTCACAAAGAGTCAGACACAACTGAAAATGGTTCAACAACAACAAGGTGGTAACACAGCTGGGATTTGAGTCCAATTCCTCTGACCCCAAATCCAGCAATCTTTCCACTGAATGATAATGCAAGAGATAGCTGCTAGACTGCCCAGTACACTCTGCGTTTTACAGAAACACACACACACACACACACACACACACACACACTCACTCACTTTCATGACCCACTCACAATGATAGCAAATTTTGTGTTCACCTCCACTGGACACTTCCCTGAAATTCCTTGAGCAGCACTGATGTGTGGAGGTGACTAATGTTTGGGAGGGGGGAAGGCGGAATGTGCTTATGCAGTTACTGTCAACCTAGAACCAGGGGTTTAGAAGATTGAGAGAAAATCCTTCTAATTCTAGAACCTAGAAGGTTGAGAGATCTTTCCAATTCTAGAAGCTAGAAGGTTGAAAGAAAATCCTTTGAATTCTAGGACCCAGAGACAATCTTTCCAATTCTAGAACATAGAAAGTTAAGAGACAATCTTTCCAATTCTAGAACATAGAAGGTTAAAAGAAAATCCCTTGAATTCTAGGACCTAGAAGGTTGAGAGAAGATCTTTCCAATTCTAGAACCTAGAAGGTTGAGAGAAGATTCTTCCAATCTAATTCTGAATTGAAAAGTATCCTCTCAAAATCTCCTCAGGAATCAGGATTCCATCATTTACTCTTATGTGATATCTTAGTTCTTAAGCAGCTACCTGTAATGGTTCTGTTTTGTGGAGTAGGTAGAATGAGATGTTGTTGAGGCCTGACACAGCATCCCTTCCCACTTAACTTTGTTTCCCAGCCATTTACAGAGGGAACCTTCCCCTACAAGTATTGTTACTATGGTTACCACCCAGACTGGCACAAGACGTGATCCAGGTTGAACTTCAAGGTATAGGACAATAAATACAATCACTCTCTAGTCAGAAGATCTGCAGACTTCCCTCTCTAAGAAATAAGCGAACATCAAAACACAGTCAGGAACCCAAGTTCCTAACAACCTCCCGGCTTCATGATGTCAGGGCTGCCAAGTCCTGGAAATGAGAGAAAGCAAAGGATAGAAAGGAAACAGCTGAGGGGGATGCTCACTGCTTAACAGTTCCTGTGGAAAACGTCAGCAGTGGTGAGATGAGAGAAATTTACTCTGGCATTAACCCAACACGACTAAAATAGTGAGAGGGCGAGGGGGAAAGATGGAAAAGCTCAGAGTGGGCTGACAAAAGTGCCCTATGAAAAGAGGTAAGAGACTCATCTATGATCTCTGACATCATCACTACTTTGAAAGGCAGAAAAAAGCAGAAAACCTGCAGATCAAAGAATGTAATCAAAATGATTCAGAAGAAAAAAAGGAAAAGGGAAAATGAAAAAAACCTACAGAGAACTGTTGAAGAAATAAGCCAGATTTAAGATAACATTTCAAAGCCACATTGAAAATAAATGGACATTATAACTCAAAAAAAATTTAAAACCTAGAAAAAAATCAGTCCCATGAAGTAAGTTGGTATCCATGACTTATAGAAAATGATTTAACCAATTCTACTTATTCAGTTTCCTTTGACAACAGCTTGACTTCCATAGGAATCTCTCCTTCCTTCAAGTGTACTAGTCCCAAGCAAAGGCCTAGTGATATGGGAGATTACCCACTCAGGCCGCCTTTCATTTTTTCCCATCACTTCTGGGCATTCTCTGAACATTTCCTTATGCCCTCTTCTAAGCTACCAAAACATCAGTCTTTCTTCTAATATTTACTATTTTGATACTTAAAGGACCAGATGTTAAGGATGATAGACAGTTTTACCTAATAGAGAGAGGAAGAGCCAGAAGTATCCCAGTTTGAGTTCTGACTCTGATGTTCATCAATTATGTGGCCAGTGGCCAAGTCATTTACCCTCTCATTGTGCCAGGCTGTAAGACCCAAGAACCAAGTTTTAAGATGAATTGTCAATTCTACCCCAGGAGAAGGCAGTTCCCACATCTATAGCTCCATATACCAAAGAAATCAAAGTTCTGGTCCCTTCCCCAATTCTCTCCCTTAAAAACAAACAAACAAACAAACAAACAAAAAATAACAACTTTAATGATCAGTATTTTTTTTATCAGTGTGGGCGTTCCATATAATACATTTTGGGTATCGTAACATATGTTGAAGGGACTAAAGCAGCCCCCTGTGCCCCAAGGCTTGAATTCCTTATTTCAGGGACATAAAGACTAGACCTGAGATTGTATTGGCACAGTCAACTCTTGGACGAAGACATTCCTTCTTCTACCAGTGTCCCTCAGAAGCTTCTCTGCCACTTATAAGCTTGCCTACAGTTCTTCATTTCAGATCCTTAAAATTTGATGAAGACCCTTGCTTTTGGACCTTCTGATCAGTACTAGTTCTTCCACTTGCCTCCACTCCCAAATACTGATGCACTCCAGGAAAGAACTTTGGCCTTTGAATTATGTTTGCTTTTGCCTTCCTGGCCTCAAAAGAGGATTATCCTTTTTTTGTACCCTTGGATTTCCCTAAGAACTGGCATGGGCCATGCCTACATCTGGCACAGCCCCAAACTCATCCCTAAATTCTCTGGACACTGGTGTCTATGAACCTTCAGCTGCAAGGAGAAGCAAAACCATTTAGATACCACTGTTGCATAAATGGGGGAGAGGACAGAACACAGTAGGGTAAGAGAAAAGTCTAAAGGATGGATTGCTATCAGCTAGGGAGGCACCAAAGTGGGAAGCTCTAGCAAAGACTGAAGATAGTATGAGAACCCCAGGTATAATGGAAGGAATATGTTAAGAAACTTAAAGATCTAGGGGCAGCTAGGTGGCGCAGTGGATAGAGCACCAGCCCTGAAGTCAGGAGGACCTGAGTTCAAATCTGGCCTCAGACCAAACACGTGACACTTACTTAGCTGTATGACCCTGGGCAAGTCACTTAACCCCAACTGCCGAAAGAAAGAAAGAAACTAAAAGATCTGCTCTGCCCCCATCCCCTCAAAAATGACCAGGGGTTGAGTCTGTACAAAGGATTTGCTGAATTGTAACTACAATATCAAATATTTGAATGGAGGGTGACTTAGTCTTCCCATAGGCACTTGGGTAGGTGTCTTTATTTTTAAATTTTTATTTAAATATTTATTTTGGTAGCTATCTTTAATATTATATGAGATCATAGACCTTGGAGTCCATCTAGTCTCATTATTTTACAGATGAAGAAAATGAGATTCAGAGAATTTAAATGACTTATCCATGAATCGCGGAATGGGGAGGAGAGAGATACAGTGAAAGAATTCATTTGAACTGATGATGCTGGCATGGATTTGTGAAGCGCTGGAGGGCTTTCTTCTGTCTGTGCATCCCAAACCCCTAACACAGTGGCTGGCATGTAGCAGCCACTTAAATGGTGGATGAATTGAACAAATTTAGAAAACTGCTTTAGCAGAGAAAGGGAGGCTTCTCTTTTTGTGAATTGAGCTCGAGCAGCTCCAGAATGGAAAAGCTATGAGAAAGGCCTAAATATCAAGTTCAGAGAAATGGGATAGAGGGAAAACAGGATGACTTGGGGGCAGAGATCACAGGAACACCAGCTGAGCTGGTGAGGGAAGTCGTTTAGGAGACAGTCGTCTTGCCAGAAGACAAAAATCCTCCTGGGATCCAAGCAGCAGAGTAATTTATTCCTCCAGAGAGAAAAAGGAGCAAAAACAGGCAACAGCTTAGCTTGGATGGGAGAATAGAAAGTAAGGGTGGAACTGTAACCTGGAAGAGGGGCCTAACGAAGAGGGGCACAGGAACAGGCAGGCCATGGAAGGGAGCTGTGCCAAGCTGAGGAACATGAGAACGTATTACTGATTTCCATCAGCTGGGGGGAGTTTGTTTCATATAACTTCCTTGCATTGTTGTACTGCAGTTTAACTGAATGAAAGTGTGATGGCCTGGGTGTGAGGAAGACACACCAGCTGCCCTAGAGGAATGGAAAGCTGGCAAAGCCCAGGTCCAACAGGTACAGTTTTGTGACCGGTAAATCTCTTTTTGTCTCACTCAGGTGGTGGCAGAGAATCAGCAGTTCTGGGCATCAGGAGCCAGCCTGAGAATGTTTCATCACAGAAAGCATCAAAGATAAACTTTGCCTCCCTCACAATTTGGCTCAGAACGGACCCTTACTGAACATTCATGTCTCAACTGATTGCTTTCTCCCTCCTCCTCTCCACTGTCTTTATAATAATAGTTGCCACTCATATAACAGTTTTTAGGTTTGTTACGTCATCTGTGTTTCACCTGAGCCACACAGGTGTGCCCTGGGGTAGGTTATTACAGGTAGTATTTCCATTTCACAGATAAGGAAATTGAGACCTGGAGAAGTTAAGACATTTGCCGATTGTCACAAAACTAATAAGTAAGTATTAGGGAAAAGAACGGAATCCATATCTCTCCTCACTTCGGGTCTACTACTCTTTGTGTCACAAAGCCTATCCATGAGCCCCTGTCAATGTTGTCTCTGACGAGAAGGGCCTGGAGAAGAGTCAGGAACGTAGAGAATAGTCACCAGAAGGCAGAAACTTAGAGGGATCTAGGAAGCAGAGAACTGACCAAGATTATTTAGTTAGCAAGAAGAGTTAGTTAGCAAGAGGACAGCTAAGTGGTGTAGCAGATAGAGCTCTAGGTAGAATTAGGAAGACCTGCGTTCAAATCTGGCCCCAGAGACATTAGCCATATGACCCTGGGTAAGTCGCTTAACCTGTTTACCTCAGTTTCCTCATCTGTAAAATGAGCTAGAGAAGGAAATGGCAGTTCACTCCAGTACCTCTGCCAAGAAAACCCCAAATGAGATCATGAAGAGTCGGACACAACTGAATGACTCAACAACAAAAGGGGAAATGGGAAGGCTCTGAGCCTTCCCACAATAAATTGGGAGTAAACTCAATCAACCACAGGTGTTCCCCAGGTACTATGCTAGGTGCTGGGAATACAGAGACTAAAATGAACCAGTTCCTGAGCTCACCTTTGATCAGGGAATGCTCAAAATTACTTTAAAGAAGGAATAGTTTGGGGGCAGGTAGGTGACGCAGTAGATAGTGTACCGGCCCTGGAGTCAGGAAGACCTGAGTTCAAATCTGGCCTCAGACACATAACACTTGCTAGCTGTGTGACTCTGGGCAAGTCACTTAACTCCAATTGCCTCGCCAAAAGAAAAGAAAAGAAAGAAGGAATAGCTGGCAGAGAAGACAAGAGGAGTAACATTCAACTTGTAATTAGATTTGATCTGAATTTAACACATTTTACAGGATGAGAATCATGCAGAAATGACTTCTTGCTTCTTTATTATAGATCATCTTGGGCACCTATTAACTTGCAAGCAGCTTGCCTTTAAAGTGTGAAATTAAAGAATGAAGGAAAATCCAAAGTAAAAGAAGAAATAAGCAATTTGAGGAAGCCAGCCAGTCAGTAAGCACTTAAGTGCCTCCTATATGCTAGGCACTGTACAAAGAGCTGGGGATACAAAGAAAGGTATAAGGTAGCCCCTGCCCTCAAGGAGCTCATAATCGAATGATGAAACTTTGCTGAATTACATGTTTGAGCCCCTTCATGAAAATGAGGGATGCCTACCTGCCTACCCTGCACTATTTGGGGGTCTGTTGGCCTAGGGAAGAATTCCAGGTTTCTTCTATCCTATTCTGGTTCAATCTGGATCTCTCTGGACTAACACTATTCCTCTCCTTCCCCTTATTTTCTCTTCCTCTTTGAGCTTGACTGAAAAAGTTCTCCTTTATATCATGACCCCTGCCTTGCCCCATCCATCACATATAGCCACACAGAGGCAGAGCTCTGCTCAAAGCCAATGCCAATGCCAATTCTAATTAAGATCTATCCAGTTCTGAGCTCAGCTCAGCTCTTGTTGGCCATTGTCCTTTTATGGAGCCACATCTTAGCTTCATGTCACCAAAGCAGGACAGGATTCATTCCCACAGACAATCAACTCTCATTTAGGCATTATTACTAATAAAGAAAAATAGTGGTGCAGATAATTCAGAACAGCAACCCACCCTCCTTCCCCTGATTATTTTGATTTGACCATGAAAGTGCTTTATGATGGGTTGTGCAAATGTGGAATTCTAATTATGTTGTGCTTTAGCTAATATTAAAATTATAAATTATATTCCTTGAATCTGTGAGTAAAGCTGAGTGGTAGTGGAGGTGATGTCCCAAGAACATACTGAGTGGTAATAGAAAAGCTAATCTGGCTTTTGAAATTCCTAATTGCCACCCAGTCTTTTTGGTAAATGGAGGGACCTACCAGTGTCCATGGAGCAGGCTTTCCTGGAATCAAAGTGCACTTAGGGAGCTTCACAACATTCTAGTTAGGGATTCTGGAATTTAAACCCACATCATTGCTCCTTCCTGGAAATCCAATTATATGTGAATAATAAAGAGTGTGAGTGTTTGAAAAATCAGAATCACTCTAGCCTGAGTTTAACACATATTATGTTCACTTGGATAAAGGAAATCAGGCAGTAACTTGGGAAATTGTAGATATGTAGGGGGAAAGGGATGTAAGGGATAAGAATAGGTTGTCTAGTCTGAATAGGGTGATAAACTCAGTCAAATGGCTAATAAGGAAAGGAGTTATGTATGTAATGAATATGTCAACATGAATTTATTGTCCTTTCTAGAAAATATAAATGAATTTTTGTAAAAATACTGATAAACGAAATTAGATAATTTAATTACAATGAAAGACACTTGGACTCCATTGCTTGGTGGCTTCCTAAGGAAGAAAGTATTTTATTCTATGACTCCCCATGAACCATGTTCATCAAAACTCTGCCTGGTGACCTTTTACCAAGAAATTTTTTAGAAAGGCAGCCCGCCATATTGGGTAGAGAGTTGGGTTCATGTGATTAAGGAATCCCTTGGTCCTGCCTCGGATGCATACTAGCTGCATAATCCTGGGTGAACAGCTTACTTTCTCCATGCCCAGACACATCCTCTAAAACCAGAGGACTACTTGGTCTTCTAAGTCACAGAGTACTTGCTCATCTTTTTTGGCTGAAGAAGTTTCTCAATCAAGAGTTCCTTACTCTTATGAAATCACAGATCCAGACTGGAAAAAAAAAAGAAAAGAAAAAGAAGACTTGTATGGAGTGATGCAGAGTGAAGAGAGTGCGACAGATAATGGACGATGAATACAATCAATACTCTAAATGAAAACAATACTAAAGGGTAGCTGAACTTGGATTAATTGCAATATAGTCTTGGCTCTAGAGAAAAGAACATGAAACATACATCCTTCCTCTTAATAGAGTGGTGGCAGACTAGGGGTGAAGGATGTTGCATACGTTGTCAGACATAATTGCATTATCCATAGGTTTTGCTTGACTGTTGTTATTTGTTACAGGTGTAATGGGAATGGGCAGGGGGTCTCTTCCTCTGCTGCTACTGTCTTGAGTCTCCATTTTACTTTCTTCCACTGTTAGCTGTCAGTGATTAGCACTCATTCCAATTATCAGCCAGTTAACAGCTTTTAGAAAGGTATATTAACTTTGCAGATATAGCAATAACAGAGATACAAACATCCTCCCCCAGAATTTGGGGTTCTCTCCCTTATGTTATCTCAGTCTCTGGTGGACAGTGAGCACAGACAACGAAATTTTTACATGGCACTTCCACCAAGTTCGTGTCCAAATGGGCATCATTACCAAATGAGTCCTAGTCCCAACTCCAGGTTGCTGGTTTTTAAGAGTTACTCCTTACTCCTCAGGGTCTCAACGCTAGACCGACTGGCTGCAAACTGCAAAATATGTGCCACTCCTAGACCTTCTGGTGACCCACTCTCCTGACCTTTCAAAACTCCCAAGGTTGTAGCCCCCAGTCTCCTTCACCTAAAATGAAAACATAAATGCTGAGACAGAGAACTAAGGACCATATTCGTGAGCCATATTTCACCATTGGATTGGAAGGGCCTGAGACCTCTCCCGTAACAGTTATATTATCTCTTCTTTCATTAGAACTCCACCTGGCAAGAAGGCAGCAAAGACAAAGAGTAGGATCTTTTCCACTCATGTTCTTTGAATGCTCCATCTTTGGTTACATCTACATGGACAAAGAATCTTTTCTTTACCATGTAACTGTCAGACAGTCACAGAATATCTATGCATGCTCTAAAGTCCATCTAGGGATTGCATTAGCTAAGCACTTTGGGCAGGTTCATAAGGCCTGGGTTTATTGGCCAGTTAGTATAGCAGTCTTGCCTTCAGAGACGAAAAATCAAGGGGCATCGGGAATGTGGATCCCAAGTGAAATGAACAAGAAATTCAAGACAAATGAAAGATTAAGCCTGTGAGCATGAGAAGATCCTTTTCTGTGTTTTAACAAGTTTGTCGCCTAGGGCAGGGAATTTCCTGCCGGGATTAGAAAGGCCAACACTCTGAAAAGAAAAATTCTGAGAAGGATTTCTCTCTCCCCCAAGCCATACCAAGGCTATGGCTGGTTTTATCACTGAGAAAAGAGCAGCCGCTTTTCTATTTATTAAAGGGTTGAGCTTTGGAACTAAAAGAGCAGGGCAGAGTTCACTCTTTTCATGAGTAAAACATGGCACTATGGTCAAAGATTTCAAATGAAGCAAGAGCTTGGAAGTAGAAAGAAACTACAGTTATGAAAGTCCTAGTAACGCCATGCCTGGCAATATCCATCAAGATAGTATTAAGTGGACCAGGGGTTGGCAGAGACCATACATCCGGCAGAGCAATGATCAATTGAAATTATGGATACAGTATAGACTAGGATGGGGCAGGCCAAACGGCATCAGCATGGTGACATTTCTAGAAGAGGTCAGTGGTCCTGTGTTATTGGAGGCATTAGCATTCCCAGGCATAAGGGCTCCCTCCACATATGTGCCTAGGTATGTGTTCTCCCATGCATATTCTTACCTATGTCCACTCTGCTCAGTGATGCTATATTTGGGAGAAAGAATTTATGTCAAAGGCTAATGAGGGAAATGTTTTATTTCTACTTTTATAGCTATACCACTATATCACTAGATGCTATTGCCTTGAATTAATTATATCCTCTTTGTGGTTCAGTTGTTTCAGTCATGTCCAACTCTTCATGACCCCATTTTGGGTTTTCTTGGCAAAGATACTAAAGTGGTTTGCCCTTTCCTCCTCCAGCTCATTTTATTCATGAGGAAACTGAGGCAAACAGGGTTAAATGACTTGTCCAGGGTCACACAATAAGTTTCTAAGACCAGATTTGAACTCAGGGAGATGAGTCTTCCTGACTCCATACCCACCACTCTATCCACTGTGCTACCTAGCTAGTGATTATTAAAGGTAAGGAAATTGATGATGGCTTAGGCGTTAAGGTTTTGAGGAGTTATAGAATCACAGAATATCCTGAACCTGATGTAGCCTTATTTGGCTAACAGGACCCTATTAGTTGGGAGCGCCTTGAGGCATAATATTTCAATGGAAGTTATTTCTTTCTCCTGTGATTTATTTATTCCTCATGTATCCAAGCTCAACTGAAAACAAAACAAAACAATTATCACCATGAAGTGGCCAGAAGGGGGCTCAAAGGTATTGAGATTTTAATAGCCAATATGTGATATAGACATACCTCAGAGATATTGAGGGTTCAGTTCCAGGCCACTGCAATAAAGCAAATATCATGATAAAGCAAGTCACATGAATTTTTTTGGTTTTCTAGTGCATGTAGTTTATTGTATACTGTAGTCTATGGCTGCTGACTGATCAGGGTAGTTGTGGCAATTTCTTAAAATGAGACAACAATGAAGTTTGCTGACTCTTCCTTTCACTCGAACATTTAGGGGCCTTTATAGGGTTATTAATTGGCCTAATTTCAATGTTGTTGTTCAGTGTTGTTCAAGGAATAGGGAGCCCCCAGGTGAGGGATGGGGAATGGCTGGTAGGTAGAGCAGTCAGAACACACACATTTATCAAGTAAGTTAGTCATCTTATTTGGGCGTGGTTGGTGGTTCCCCAAAACAATCACAAGAGTTACTTCAAAGAACACTGATGACAGGTCACCATAACAAACCTAATAATAATGAAAAAGTTTGAAATATTTTGAGAATTACCAAAATGTGACACAGAGCTGCAATGTAAGCACATGCTGTTGGGAAAATGGCGCTGACAGACTTGCTCATTGCAAGATTGCCACAAATCTTCAATTTGTAAAAAAAAAAAAAGCAACATCTGCAAAGCACAATAAAAAGAAGTATGCCTGTATTTCTCTTCTTTCATCTTTATTTGTCTATGTGGAGAATTCCTTTTGTCAATGATTTCCTGGATTCTCACATCCTTCTCCAATCTGTGGTTTTTCTGTGTTATACACTGCTGTAAAGTTCAGTTTCCCAGGATGGTCATATTTACTTTGGTCAAGCTTGATCTTAGTGGTTAATAACCTATTCCCTACTTACAAGCCTCTAGGAGTTTGTTGGAACAGTATATCAGGGTGCTGTTTCAAAACCATTTGCTTTATAATCATACTTTTTTTTTAAATGGCCTACAAAATCTCCTTCTATCTTCCATTGTTTCTTTTAAATAGGAAGGAAATGTGCTTCAACTACTATGAAAATCTCAATTTAAATCCCACAATAGAGTGTTTACATACATCAATGTCACCCTCTGTTTAGCGAGGGAACTGGAGCTTACCGGCAAAAGAGCTGGCTTTGAATTCAAAGGACTTGGGTTTTGTGTGGGGTATGAAGACCCTTACCAATAAATTGGAGACTTAGATATATTGGCAAAAAGAATAGGTCATTTATTGGCTTTCTCAAGAAAGGGCTCCCTCAGAGCACCCAAAAGATGGTGTCAACCAAAGAGAGCAGAAGTGTGTTCAGCTCAGCAGATTATATAGATCCTAACCACAATCCCCCTGCCCCCTGCCCACCCTCTGGCTCTTCTTCCCATTGGCTGGGCTTCAGAGCTCACAGTCTAAGTGAGGAAACTTCTCCCCAGCACCAAGGACAAAAAGGGCATGAAACGGAATGGTTTGCTTCAACAACTAGGGAGGGGGCCTGAGGTGAACAGGATGTGGCTCTGTCACCCATCTCGTGACACTCTGCTTTCTCAGTGAGGCAGCTTCTGAGAAATGTAGGGAGGGGTCAGCTGCACTGAGTGGGCTTCACTATTTCAGCATTCCATTCAATCCCCTCCTCTTATTTTCAACCTTTTGAAGACCCTTCACACCATTCTTGGTAAACCTTGTCAACCAAGTCTTTGCCCCCCTTGGGACCCCGACATTCTTCTACTAGGAGGTAATCTAGTGCTAGCCTATGCCGGAGGACCACTTCTCCTGTCTGAGTTGCCTGATCTGCTGATAAGTCAAGACCCTTGCAGTCTGGTTAGTGATAATTTCTACTACTGCCTATTTAACATATAAATTAGTGTTCAGTATCCCCAATTACCATGCTGTGCTACAGGTAGTGGGTCCATACGTTTGGATAATCCTATCCAGGGGCCAAGTATCACCCCATCCATTTGCATCTCTGGTACTGGTAAGGGAAGCGCCTATGCTTCTCTTTTCTCTTTTTAGATCATCATAAAGCTTAGCTCCTAGGTGGTCACCTTCTTGTCCGGGGAGAAAGAAAACCTTTGGTCTCACTAAGCCTATATAACACACCCCAGTCCAATTAACAGGAAGGTGTGTATATGCCGTTAATCCACAGATCCAATAATGTCCTTTCAAAGCAGGCTGCTCTTTTTCAAAAATTTGGGTACTGTTTTGAACGAAGGGATAATACTGTTGGTCCTTGGCTCTGAGGGGGCCCCTTGCCTACTAGACTTAGATACTGACATTTCCATAATGCCTGTTGTGCCCTCCATTTACATTTCTCCACAGGCCACTGAGAGGAAAGGTTAGAGTTGCTCCAAAAATTGGAGAACAGAGTTGGTTTGCCACCTTTATAATGAGCACCAAGCATGTCATTATGCCATCCCCATTTGTAGGTTTTCCCCAAGTATATTTGTCCCTTGGTCTGATTGGAAAGGATTAAACCCATTAGGGAGTAAATAAAAGGAACTGCTAACATAGAAGGCTAAAACAGGGATAGCTATTAGCAAAAACAATACAATATGCACAGTCTTTTCACCCATTAATAGGAACCTTCTTCAATTTCACTTTTAAGTCTTCAGGGCTCAGCTGCATCACTATCCATTCAGCTGGGGGGCCACCGGTCCCTTGACTCGGGTGTGATGAGTCCAACCTTGCTTCTTGGTCCTAACTGCAGATCTGGAACAGTCCCTCCCAAGAGGGAATGAGTTTCTCTTCTTTCCAGGTCCGAATCAACACCCAGTCACCAGTCTGAAATTTGTGCACTGGGAACCCCAGAGGAGGTGTTTGGGCTATTAGTCCTTTCTTCTGTAACAAGATCAGAAATTTTGCCAAAGACTGTACGTATTCTCTAAGAAACTTGTCCTTACAGGCTATGTTCAAGACTCCTTCTCTCCCTGTTGGATATGGGTGCCCTTAGAGGAGTTCATATGGAGACAATCCAATGTCCCTTCTAGGCTTTATCCTTATCCTTAACAAGGCTAAAGGTAGGCACTTTGTCCAAGGTAATTGGGTCTCTAATGTTAATTTGTCAAGTTGTCTTTTTATTTCCTGATTCATCCTTTGCACCTTTCCTGAGGAGGGAGGGTGCCAGGGAGTATGAAACTCCCAAGTAATTTCCAAGGCCTTCATCAGGGATTGGAGAACCTTGGAGGTAAAGTGTGTTCCCTGATCCAAGTCTATCCTCTCCACTACCTCGTATCTGGGAATTATTTGTTCCAGTAGGACTTTGCTCACTGCTGGAGCAGTGGCTTGGGCTAAGGGAAAAGCTTCCACCCAAGAGGTCAAGTGGTCCACTATGACTAGGAGATATTTCAGTCTCCCAACCAGGGGCAACTTGGTGAAGTCCACCTGTATACTCTGAAATGGTCTCGTTCTGGGTGGTCGTCCTCTGGCCGGTGGCTGACGTTGGGTGGATTTATTTGTCCTTTGACAAATAATGCACCCATCAACCATCTGGCGGGTCAAGGTATAAATACCGAGAGACACAAACCAAGTCAGGACTGCATCACACAGGTTCTGGACATCCCAATGGTTACCCTGGTGTAGGTGTTGCAAAATCTGCCTCATACTTGCTCAATTGACCACTTCTCAACCATCCGGGAGTAGCCACCTCCCACTATTGTCCGGTTTGGATCCTAATTCCCGAGCCTGTCATTTTTCTCTCTCAGATAGAGGTGGAGCTTTTAGACTTGGAGGGAAGGTGGGGATTAAAACTAATATCTGATCTTTCTCTACCTCTGGTTCATCATTCCCTTCCCTCTTTGCTTCTCAAGCTTATTTATCCCTCTCTAACCATCCTTAATCTGAAAGAATGAGACACTTTCAGGACTTGAATCTTACACAATAACTTTAGCTCTTGCTAGGCCATGGAATGAATTCAAATCAAAATAGTAAGATCTTTCCTACTTACAGTTTATATGCTTTAGTATTAATCATTAGCCTTAGATCTCTGACACTGTTCCCACTGAGACTGTTTCTCTAAAAGCACACAGTTAAGTCTAATCCAAGGACGCAATAAACCCAGGAATGAAACTCTAAGTTCATAGTAGGTCAGGATATAATTTTCTTGCAAATAGAAATTTAGTAGGCCCTCTAAAAAAAATCAAAGATTTTATCAAAACATTGTTTTTTCATAAAAGTATCTCCCTTTCTCAAAAACAGCTTATAATTTCCTAATTACCATACAATTCTGAGTTACCTAAATTCTCTAGTCAAAAGGTGTCTGTATGAAAATTATGAGATTTCACAAAATCTCTCCCCCTTTTTTTTTGCATAATTACCAAGTTTCTTTTCACACACAAAATAATTTTGCCAGTGCTTGACTTAAACAATAACTCCAAATAGCTTAGTTAACAATTTTAAACTTCATAAGTGAAAGCCAGATAATCCCAGCTAAAACTTCCCTTTAAACATAGACAAAACTTGGAAGTTCTTATTTCTTAAATTACAGTACTTAAAAGGAAATGTTACAAAATAGGACCATATACAATGCCCCAACAGCCCCGATTCATTCCTTTTTCTCTTTTCTCTGAAGGCACAATTAATTTAACAACATTTTAGATTATAAAAGAAATTGCCTTTCCAGCAACATAACTAATACAGTTGCTTACCAGATTACGTCATATAAGAAAATTCAGAAATATGTAAGGAGTATATTAAAAACTTAAAACAGAACCAATAAAAAAATCTTTCTTTCTTTCTTTCTTTCTGAACTCTTTCACCAGGTCCAGTCTCCTGGGGCCATTCCCACCCCTATAGATGGCTCCCCCCCCCATTATCTATGCTAGCCCATCTTGTGTTTTTCTAGTCTGATAGCCTCAGGCTACACCCAGATTCCCCATTCAACCTTAATGCCACTCCCAATCAAGGCACTTCAAGGCCTAGACTTCCCCATGACCAGTAGTCTTGCCTTAAGAGCCTGGCCCATACCACCCCCCTCCAACAAACCTGGTTGTTAGCCTTAAGAAGGCCTGGGTTAAAAAGAAAAAAATTTTTTTTTTAAATTTCTAATTGAAGCCCTGATAACTGAGAGAATACCTCATTAATTCCAAATCAATACATTTCAATAAGTTTTTCACAATAAAATATGTTTGTACCACAGGATATACATTATAAAATTATTTCCACAATTGTAATAAACTTTGAAACAACCCATTACAATTTACTTGAATGCACTCCCAAATCACTTTGCATAGAGAATCATTCATTTCATCATTGATACGTTGAAACTATAACTTTAAACCACCGTACATTTTTATAATAGTCAAGATTTTAAATGAAAATCTGCTATCACAGTCTTGTAACGAAATATACCTCACTAGGTATTTAACAGTTTCAAATTATCTCATCTTTATCACTAAAAGACCCATTGCAGGTCAAGAGTTACCTTCAACACCATTTTACCTCATAATGGTCCCTCAAAATTTACAATCTAAGAGTTTTAGAAATACAATACAATTTAGAAATACAGTAATAACTAAAACAATAAACTTCAGATAACATCAATTGCATTTCCATATTATCACATATAGAAATGATCGCTCTTATTACTCTTAGTACTTTTAACAATTACATTAACTAATAATGCCACATCTCATAACAATCATTTTTTTAACAGTAAACTTAAATCCAATCAGATCCAAATCTAAAATCATTAATGATAAGCATTTAAAAACACTTTTGTTTTAAATCCAATACTCTTGGCCCTTTAAAAGGATATATCCTCCACAAATTTATATATTCCCTTAAAAAGACATGTGGTGACAATTACTGCTCTAAATTCTCCTTTTCTTTCCTACTTCCTTAAGGGAACTAATTTGAACAGGGCGTAACCCTCTATCACTTTATTGGTTTTCAAATTAAGCTAAAAAAATTTTATTTTTCCATCCTTCTACTTAAAACAGACCCCTTCCTCATACCTTCTCAACTTACTTAAACAATCTAAAGCTATCCAGAGGGTATCCCCATCCAAGGGTGGGGAACTTAAGACCCCCACCAAAATTACACTCACCAATACTACTACACAGCTTTCTTTTGCAAATCTGAAGGGAGATAATTGAATGGGATCTCCCTCTCTCCCTCTTTCTTCCCAAACTGCTTTTACAACTTTACTATGCATTCTAAACAATTCACTGGTCTTGTTCTTTCCCTGTGAATAAGATATCTAATGTCCCTACCATTTCTTCCCAAGATCAATAAGGTCCTCCCAGGGAGGAGCTAATCTTGGTGTCCTTGCCTGCTGACCCCCATATCCCAAGGAGGACTGTTCTGAATGGGCAATTACTCCTTTTCACACAGTAATCAATTAACAATTCTAGGTTTTAACCTTACAACAGTAACTTCAAATAATTTAGTTAACAATTAAACTATTTCAGCTATAACCCCTTCTTTAATCACAGGTAAAGGTGGAAATATCTGGTTTTCTAAATGGCAGTTATCAAACATTATAAGACAGGGTTAGCAGGGCTGACAAAGTAATATAACTGGTCTTACACAATTTTTTCCACTGTCCTTTAGTTTCTTTCAGTTTATTTTAATAATATCCAAATTATGAAAAGCTACTAGACATAACAATATAAAAGTTTACCAACTTGAAACAATGCTAGAGGTTTAAAACTTGAAACAGATACATTACCAATCAGGTGGCTCCAATTCTGCAGACCGTATTTCCAACTGGTCACATCTGATTAAGGAATAGTTGTTAACATTTTTAGTATCTGCCTTCTGATAGGTATTGTGTTAGGCACCTTCCAATCATGTGAGATAAACTGAGTAACAAATTTCAGATCCTTACATTTTCCCAATTTACCTTAGTGCCAAACAGTATAATAAATTCTGAAATTAAGAACATCACATTTAACATATTTACCAATTTGAATGAGTTGGGGCTTGTGGGGAAACATCATGGCCTCAGCAGCCACCAAACCCAGCCACCCCCACAAACCACCGCCCTCAGCATAGCCCCAGGCTGCCCGTAAATTACCTTTTGTTTGTGTTCTGGTACACAAAAACTTTTTTATGTGAGGCAGAAAAGATTAGATGCTACTCAATCTGCTTTCTTTTTCATCTGAGGGGGAAAAGGTTCCTCTTTTCTTGTCTTTCCCTCTACATTCAAAACTTGTAGAGAGAATTTTTTTCTTTTCCAAAAGTTTCCAAACCTTTTACTCTCAAACCCTCTATTCACACTGTTAACACTCATTCATACCACAGACACAAACAGGAACACAAAACAGACATACAACAAATTGCTGTAGAATCCTCAAATCATCAAATCATATTTAATCATTTTCTTTTTATCTTTCCCTTTATATTTTGGTAGTTTGTCTCAATTAGTAAGTCTAGATCTCAAGGGACTATCAGCCAGCACATCTGGTAACTTTTCCTTGTCTCCACCTGATTTTGAATTTGATTTCCCCATCCTCTCGGATGGTCGCTTTACTGACTCAAAGAGTCTAGGCTGGCTGCTAGGGTTTCCCCTCACGAGACTTCAGTTCCCTCGGACGTCTTACAGACCTCTCCACCCCCAGAGGGTTGCTGTTCCAGGCTTATGACACCTTACGGACCTCCCCGCTTAGGTTCTGAGCCTTCCTGGTCTGCTTACCTGGGTCTGTGTGCACAAACTTATGTGACCAAAAATTTCCTTCAATTCACACAGATGGCCACGGTGGTTGTCTGATTACCGGTGTTGCAGGACTTTCATTTTGCTACTCTGAGATCTCCCTTCAGATTTTCCCTCCTCAGTGGAGAATCCCAAGACAGCCGAGACTCAGAAGCCACCAGAAAGGTCTGGCATGGCGCCTGCCCCCAAATTTGGGTTAGGGGAGTCCCCCAAAAGGGGGTGATATCCTGGAGGAGCCCCCAAAACTGTGTGGGGTACAAAGACCCTTACTAATAAATCAGAGACTCAGAGATACTAGCAAAAAGAATAGTTTGTTTATTGGCTTTCTCGAGAAAGAGATCCCTCAGAGCACCCAAAAGATGGTGCTGACCAAAGACAGTAAAAGTGTGTTCAGCTCAGCAGATTTTATAGATCCTAACCTCAATCCCCTCACCCATTGGCTCTTCTTCCTATTGGCTGGGCTTCAGAGCTCACAGTCTAAGTGCAGAAACCTCCCCAGCACCAAGGACAAAAAGGGTGCCAAACAGGGAATGGAACAACTTGGGGTAGGGGGCCTGAGGAGGGACAGAATCAGGGTGAACAGGATGCGGCTCTGTCATCTGATCTACTTGTGACACTCTGCTTTCTCAGCGAGGCAGCTTCTGAGAAATGTAGGGAGGGATCAGCTACACTGAGGGGGCTTCACTATTTCAGCATTCCATTCAATCTCAAATCCCAGCTCTGCCCCTTACTCCCTATGTGACCTTGGGCACACTGCCTCTTTGTGATTCAGCATCCTCATTTATAAAATGGAGAAGTTAGATTAGATCACCTCTAACATCTCTCCTAACTCTAAATATAGGCACCTAAAAACCGATTTCCCTCCAATTGTAATCTCTGAACCTGTGACCTCCTACTAGAGTGAATGCCTGAATTAATTCTTTCTTTTTGTTTTTTCTCTTCACTTGTTACTTTTTCTTTTCTCCTAATTTTGGTCCTTTTATAACAACTTTTTTTTTCTGTCATCCATTTTTGTGGAATAGTAAAGATTAGTTTCCTCAAGATAAAAGGTTTGTATTCTACAAGGAGATGAGTTAAGATGTAGCTAT
This sequence comes from Phascolarctos cinereus, assembly GCF_003287225.1. Lineage (NCBI taxonomy): Eukaryota > Metazoa > Chordata > Mammalia > Diprotodontia > Phascolarctidae > Phascolarctos > Phascolarctos cinereus. Next base: position 61,506,424 of record NW_027556180.1, read on the forward strand.
ATAATAACATAGAAGTAACCAGGTCTGAAAGACATAGTCATAAAACAATAAATAAAGAGCTTCCCCCAAAGCCACAAAGACATTGTTTCAAGCTGGCTTTATGATCCTGGGCAAGTAATTTAACCTTCCAGTGTTCTGAGCGCTTCTCAAAGACTTCAAATTGCAGAGAATGTGCCAGCTTGCACATTGGGAAATTCCCTATAATAATAAAATCACAGGTCTCTGTCCCAATTCAGTCAGGCTTGAAGAGTATATGGATTTCACAACATATATTCAGACACATTTTGAAAAAATAGCAGCAAAACTCAGGGATGTGTGCACAACTAACTTATAAAATACCATTTCATGAACAATTGAATCTAGTGATAAATATTTCATTTCTTTGAAAGCTGGGCTTAGTCTGAAAGCCAGACACTAAAAGTAAATCACCAATTTGGTATTTCCATAACCAAGTTTGCTTTAGAGCAGTGAACTATGATTGGGCCTCTCAGAGACATGATGTCTTAGATGTGAAAGTACTAAGACACAATAGTTAAGTGAGTTATTCCAGTGCCTGGCACAATGCCTAGCATTTGATAAAGATGTATTAAATTGAATTGCAAGGTGAAATCATGCAAGTCAATAGCAAATTCCTGAATTCTAGTTCAAGTCCATATGGTTAGGAACCAAACTTGCATTTTTTTTCTTTTTCCTACCTGGGCTTGTACTCTAGAATTTATTCTCTGAGGAACAGAGTAGAGATAAGATTTCCTATTTTTCTAATGGAGTAATTTTTCTAATGTTTGTTGCTTAACAACAAAGAGTTGTTCCTGTGAATTCAGGTATTAAATTTCTTTTAGGAAAGGTCCTTATTTTATAGAACCATTATGTTGATCAAGGTGATACCATTAATTAAGCTGTCTTTTCCCTTCATTAGGGAGTATGCCAAGAAAAATCATATCAATCAATAAGTGACTCAGTATTTATTGAGCACCCACAAGGCACAGTACTGGGTATGGGGAGGACAAAGGGAAGCATGGAACATTGTCCTTGCCTTCAAAAAATGCCGGGTGCAGTTGGAGATGTAAGACTCATACTCATAAAAAGATGTCTAACATTATGAGAGTTATTTGGGCTGGGTTAGATATAGCATATCTCTAATCATAATCATCCTGTCGCTGTGCTACATGGACCTTGGGAGTGCTAACCCATGTCCATGGAAGAGAAAACAAATTGTTTGCCTGTATTTCTTTACTCAATCATACTCTAGTGCTCAACAAATGTTCTGGCAACATAACGAGTTCCATTTTCTTCTCATATTTAGTCCATAAAAAAGCAGTCTCTCATCCTCTGATATGGAAATTTGTAACCTGGGGTCCATGAGCTTAGTTTTTTAAAAATATATATATATTTTGACAACTATATTTCAACATAATTGGTTTCTTTTGTGATCCTATGTATTTCATTGTATTTATTTAAAACATCATTCTGAGAAGGGCTCCACAGGCTTCCCCAGAGTTCCAAAGGGTCCATATACACAGAGAAAAGATTATGAACCCCTGCTCTAGAGGACAGACAGCTGGCGTCAGAGCAGGGAAGACCAACATCTAAGTCCCACATCTGTTACATTACTCTCTGGCCCCTGGCACTTAACCTCCCACTGCCCCCTAAACCAAAAAATCATAGTTCTAGTTTAAAAAAAAATAGTCCAGGAGGACCTGAGTTCAAATCCTCAAACACTTGATACTTACTAGCTGTGTGACCCTGGGCTAGTCACTTAACCCTGATTGCCTCACCAAAAAAAGCAAAAAAAAAAAAACTAGTCCACAGGAGAAAGAAAGAATGTGACTTGGAGTTTGACCCTCTCAATGGTAAAATGATAACAGTCTGTTGAGAGATAAAGCTTGAAACTCCACTTAATATGAGACCAAATATATGGTCTTATTGCCAAATGGGAAAAAACAAACAAAAACAAAAGTGACCGGTATTAATACTCTAGTGACTGTGTTAATCTTATTCACAAGCAAGCTATAGGACCATAGGTATTGAACAGGAAAAGACTTTGGGAATTATCTAGTTGAACCCACTCATTTTACAGATAGGAACACAGAGGCAAAAAGAGGGGAAGTATCTTGGCCAAAGATTTGCAAGGTGGCCATCAGAATTGGAACTCTTGCCACTTCATCATGACTTTCAGAACTTGATTGATCGGCATGGAGCCACAAAGCCCTGCCTCTCACAAAAAGTCTCCCTCAGAAGTGCTCCAAGGTGCTCTGCTATTTCCTACCTGTCCTGAAAGTCTCATCATTAGAGTCACTCATTTCCTCAAAGGGCACTGAAGTGGGACTGTAGAGACCTGGGGTCTAATGCATGCTCTGCAATTACCTCATTGAGTGACCTTGGCTAAATCTCTCCTTTCCCTGAATCTCTATGTGAAAATGAGGGAACTGGATGAGATGAGATCATAAAGTTTACTTCCAGCCATAAAAACTTGAGTCTCCAAAAGGTCACTGTAGAAATGTACATATGGTACCTAGACAGTGATCTCTTAGCCATCACAGATTAGCATATTAACACAAATGAGCTTTTCAGATTAACTAGTTGTGCTTTGGAAGGCACAGATAGCTTGGCCCCAAAGACAAAATATTCAAGAAAATTTCAGTGGTGAAAAGGGATGAAAATGGAAGCAACAACCCCTGTGATACTGGGTCAGGGAGTGAAAGCATAAGTAGAATTTCCCTAGAATTAACCCCTGGGATGACTGCTTCTCAGTAGCCTTTGCTAGATCCTTATCTCTGTCCCATGCCAAACACATCACTATACTCTAGAGCTCTTTCCTGGCCTTTCTATTTCTATAATCTCTCAGTGATTTAATCGGTTCCCATAGATTCAACTATTTTTCTATGCAAGTGACTCCCAAGATCTATATAACCAGCTCTGCCCTCACTCTTCAGTCACAGTCCTGCTAGGCGTCTCTATTTGAATGTTCCATGGAAAGCTTTAATTCAAAGTTTCCAAAAGAGAACTCACTGTCTCTCCCTCTGAACCTCCCATCCTACTAACCTCCCCATTTCTGTCAAGGATACCACTTTTCTTCCAGTAACCCAGGTTTACCACCTTAAAGTGATTTTTGACTCTTCCTTCTCCCCATATAGTCAGCTGTAAATTCTTATCCATTCTATCTCCACAATATCTTTCACCCATTTTTTTTTCTCCATTCCCACCACATAGCTACTCTTACATTGCATCCACCTCCTAATGGGTCTCCCTGCATCCAGCCTCTCCTCTTTCTTAACCATCCTCCACATAGACACCAAATTGATATTTCTAAAGCATAAGTCTGGGGCAGCTAGGTGGCTCAGTGGATAGAGAGCCAGCCCTGGAGTCAGGAAGACCTGAGTTCAAATCCAGCCTCAGACGCATAATACTTCCTAGCTGTGTGACTCTGGGCAAGTCACTTGACCCCAATTGCCTCACTAAAAAATAAATAAATAAATAAACAAACAAATAAATAAATAAAGCATGTCTCACCATGTCGCTACCCTGAGAAAATGTCAGTGGCTCGCAATTGCTTTTAGGATAAGTTACCAACTCCCCTGTTTGTCCTTTAAAGCCCTTACCACTCTACCCCAACCTATCACTCCAGACTAATTTCACATTGCTCCCTCACCTGCACTCTCTGCCCTAGCCAAATTAGCCTACTTTTTGCTCTTCCTGAAGTATTCTGCCTCCTGTCCCTGTGGCTTTGCCCAGGCTGTCCTGTTCTCCCTCTTTGCTTCTGCTTCTTGAAGTCCCTAGCTCAAGATCTTACTCCTTCAAAAGGCTTTCCTGATTCTCCCAGTTGTTAATGTGCTCCTCTCCATTTCACTTCACATGGGAAGACACCCATGTTTGCCCAACACTGTTTTGGGATTCTATTTAAGGAGTTTATAGGAAATCAGACAAAATCAACTTGTTACTTTTTCTTTCCCGAAATGAAATTATTGTATGTCTTCCTTTCAACTGATGAAGGTTAGACATTTTGACAGTGTCAGAGAAGTCAGTGATATTATAGCATGGCCTTTGAATGATTTGCTCCATCGAGTTGGCAGTGGAAGTCAGAAGCAAACAATTTGGGGAATGCATGAATGAAGCCAGACTTGGGAGAGTGAAGAAGGCTGAACCAAGAGAATAGCATCCACAGTGACTAGAATGATATGAACACTAAAAGGAAGCTAACACATGTAATGTATTCTACATTGACAATGATGATTTACAAGGAGAAAAAAGAACTTTGAAGGTAGGATGATATGAGCTTTTAGGTGGTTGCTGCATCAATTGGCTTTTCTGCAAAGTTTTTCTTTGCTACAAGGAAGAGTTCAATAGGAGTGGGAGGGGTAAGGGAAAATCTCTATAGCATAAACACAAAAGACAACAATAAAACTTAAAATGCAGCTTGGAGTGGCTGGGCAAACAATCTCTCTTTGGAAGGAGATTTTGAGGTAAGCATTAAATGAAAGGAGGGAGATATCTTGGCCAGAAGTGCTATGATAAGCCAGGATTTAGAAGGAAATGAATGGCTAAAAAGAATAAGAAGAGAAGAATTTGCCATGAAGCAAAAGAAAAAATATATCCAAAATGATTTTAATTAAATAAATCAATATAATTCAGTCATCAACTGATTCCACAGGAAAATACTAAACACTTCCATGCTTTCATGCATCATTTTTCTTAGAATCCATTTGGTATGGAGTTTTCTAAGCATTAAACACTGTAGTAATCACTAAAAAATATAATCATGTTTTAATAGATATACATATGGGATCTATGCTCAGCTAACTTATGAAATTCCATTTCATGAACAATTAGATCTAGTGATAAATATTGCATTTCTTTAGAAAGCTGAGTTTAGAAACCAAAGCCAAATAATAAAAGCTAGACTCTCTCTCTCTCTCTCTCTCTCTCTCTCTCTCTCTCTCTCTCTCTCTCTCTTTCTTTGTGTCTCATTTATGCATGTATGCATGTATGTATTTATGTATGTATGTATTTATGGGTAAGGATCATTGAGTCAATCAATTACCCTATCACTTTTAAAGTTAGTAATAGTATGCTATGTCCTTTTACCATAACCAAATGAGAACATTTCTCGATCAGTCAAAGACTGTAGACTATACTGAGTGGTAAAAGTCTTTGAAAGCAATTGGGTGAATAGAAGTCACATTGATAGAAAGTCTGTTCTGGTAAGTTAAGGAGTCATACCCTGAAATTTTATATAAAATCAGCATCTAGTTTAGAGCACAGGAGATTCAAACAAATGGAAAGCCAGAAGAAAGCAATTCCAGCCAAGACCTAAGAAACTGTCAGTTAACGGAGGGGATAGTACCTCAACCTCAGCCTCAGTCTCCTTCCTCGACTCTTAATCAGAAGAGGACCTAGTGAACTCTGGAAACCTGATGATTTGCATTGTATCAGGAGCTGAGAACAGACAGGATATCATGAGGAAAGGCAGATTCACTGTTCTATGTGGAGCCCCTCAGAAAAGTTATACTGTGCCTTTGAAGGAGAGGAAAGGATTTCTAGCAGTCAAGAGCTCAGTTGTCCCTTTGCTACATGTGCTTTCTAAGCTTAAGCCCACTTTCCCCTAGATTCTATATATTTTTGGTACAGTGTGCTACAAACTTTTGGGGGAATGTTTTCTGTCAACTGTTCTTACTATATCACCTTAGCAAATAGCTCGTTCTAAAAACTGTCCGGCTGACTAGTCAATATCAACTGATAAGCAAAGAAGGAAGCACATTGGGGGCATATGAGCTATACAGCATTAGGAAAATGCCTTCCAAACCCCTTAGGGTTGCCCCTAGGGCTCTAAGGGGAGATATAATACTCATATTCTGGGGGACCCTACTCAGTGTGAGTGGAAGTTAGTACAGTTGTCTCAGAGTATGTGCTACATATGATTGTAAAAAGTCAAGATACATACATACACATATGCTACATATTCATATAAAAAGTCAAGATACATATACATGTTACATATGCATGTAAAAAGTCAAGATACACATATATAAAGTCAAGATTCATATATACATATGTATACACATATATGTATCAACTTTAGGCACACATAAATACAGATTCTATATAGAATGTATATAGAGAAAGAATATTCTATATTCCATTGTACATGCGGTAGTTGACTATCTCAGCTATCATTCAGAGTCAGGTCCTCAGAGCTTGGCTACTATGAAAGGATTTTAATCCCCTTATGATTCTAGGGGGTAACCCTAAAGGCTTTTGAGAATGTTTTTTATAATGCTATAGGTCATGAGCTCCCACTAATATGCTTCCTTCGTTGATCTTGGCCCATTGACCAGTACAATGTTACACAGAGACACTACATTTTATTCCAAATAAAAAAGTAATTTCTGGTGAATTTTCTTTTAAATTTACTTTCTCCTATATTAAAAAAGAGGGTGTAGTGTAAGTTCCCCTAAATGTTAAAATGCACTTCTAAAATCCTGAATAATGATTTAGAACCACCTAAGATGACCTCATTCTTCTTTGAGGAACTGCTTCTGTTAACGACAATGTTTTAATCTTATTGCTTGTTTTTCCTATGTAGCACATTTTCTTATACAGAAAGAATGTGGAATTTATTGACCACCATTTGTAAGCATGGTGAGGTAGTTTGGTGTCTGAGCCCTGGTTTTGTACATGAAGACACCTAAAAAGAAATTAGGGCGGGCACTAAGAATCACCCTTCCCAAGATCACTTTTTGAGTTTCCATGTTTCTGTATGCATCATGAAACAGCTCCTCCAAGGGACCAAGGTGCATTATTTTTATCTACATAACTTCAGGATAACTGAAAATATTATACAATTGTCAGTTATTTTTAACATTTTCAATTATCCTAAAGTTACCATAGATACAAATAATGCACCTTGGTCCCTTGGATTTTAGATGATTTCAATGTCTTTCAAGAGGAGCTGTTTCATGATCCATACAGAAACATGGAAACTCAAAAACTGGTCTTGGGAAGGGCAATTCTTAGTGCCCACCCTAATTTCTTTTTTAGTGTCTTCATGTATAAAACCAGGGTTCAGACACTGATGGAAGGATGCAAAGAAATTAAGACACAGAGAAGTTAAGTGATGTGCTTATGGTCACACAGACAGTAACAGAGGTGGAGCATGTGTTCTGCTACCAGGTCTGCAACATCAAGCAGCCTCTGGTTTTCTTTCTTCATCTTTGACTACAGATAGCTGCTTCAGATAGTTCCTATGTAAACAGAGGTTGAAATTAACAAAAGGGGTAGATATGGAGAGTGGGTAGTCAGGAAGCCTGGGTCAAAGAGATAAGGGACATAGAGAATGACAAATGTCACAGCTAGAAAGGGCCTTAGTGGCAATGTGTGCAGGATGAATGGGAAAGGGAAATGGTGAATGTGGGGAGACAATTTTACAGAAGAAAAGGCTGAAACCCAGAGATGGATAATAATTGAGAAGAGAATGGAAAGTGAAGATGAGGTATTTACATGTCATTTAACTATCTATGTGTTGTCATCTTCATTAGAACGTAGGCTCCTTGAGGTCAGAAAATGGTTTTGCCTTTCCTTTTATTCCCACTATTTAACACAGTGCCTGGAGAAGAAAGGAAAGAAGGCAGGAAGGCAGGAAGGCAGGAAGGCAGGAAGGCAGGAAGGCAGGAAGGCAGGAAGGCAGGAAGGCAGGAAGGAAGGAAGGCAGGAAGGCAGGAAGGCAGGAAGGCAGGAAGGAAGGAAGGAAGGAAGGAAGGAAGGAAGGAAGGAAGGAAGGAAGGAAGGAAGGAAGGAAGGAAAGAAATGTTTATTAAGCAACTACTATATGCCAAGCACTATAAGCACTTTACAAATATTATTTCATTTGATCCTCACAACAGTTCTGTAATCTAGATACTATTATTATCTCCATTTTAAAGTTGAGGAAACTGAGGCAGACAGACATTAAGTGACTTGTCCCAGGGCACTGAAAGTGTTTGAGACTAAATATGAACTCAGGTCTTCCTAGCTCCATTCACATTGCCACCTAGTTGCCTTTGATGTTTGTTAATAAATGCTTACTGATTGACTGAATGCCTTTTTGAAAGACTCAAGTATGGGAAACAATGGTGGAAAGATAACTTTGATCTTTTTTTTTTTGGAAAAATAACTTTGGATGGATCTTAAGCAGATAATGCATCAGAATAGAGATTCCTTTGCAATTTGGTCAGAAGCCATGGCCTCAACTGTTAGTACAAAACCCTATTTAAGGAATAAATAGAAGTAGGAAATTGGAGCTCTCTGGACTTACATAAGTAAAAGCTTGCTTATTTTCCCAACTGAGAGCTATGATTCCCTTGAGGTTTAAGAGCCATTTGCAGTTCTTGAACCACTTGTGACTGTTTGAAGAATTTTCCATGTAGAGACTTGTTTGGGATTCAGCAGCCACACTGGGATTAGTGATATGAAGAGCCCTGTCTGCCTTGTCTAGGGTAGACATTAAAGAGTTTACTTATGTTCTTCTAAATGAAACTGTTGGTGGCCTTGTCTCATCTGGTCATTGTCTCTTATTTTCTCTAAGAAACCATGGATGAAAAGTTAATAATCTCTTTTCTCCTTTCCTCTCCTCTCCCCTCCTCTCTTATCCCCTCCCGGAATCATAGAATCTTAGAATTCTAAAAGAACTCAGATGTACATAGTTCAGATTGTATCTAGTAGGAATAGGTATTTGTTTGTTTTTAAGTAGAATCCTAGAATATTAGAGCTGAGAGGAACTTTAGAGATATTTATAGAATATCTAACCTTTCATCTTGTGAATGAGGAAAGAAAAAAGGTAAATGACTCACCAAAGGTCAAACAGCTGGTTATTGGAAAAGCCAGGATGCGAATCCAGGTCTCTTTTCTCCCATTTTTTTCCCCTACATTATCCTGATTCCCCATCCTTTGATCTACCTCATACCTAACACTGACTTCCCTTCCTAAAAACCATGTGCCAATAATGTATGTTGAAATGGGAATCAAGATCTAACGGCTGAGTTTTATAGAAACTGTTGACATACCATCAATCACCCAATCAACAAGCATGTATTAAACATCTGCTATGTGTAAAGCACTGTGCTAGGCTCTGGGGATGCAAAAATGAACATAAAAGCAGCTTCTGCCCTCAGGGAGCTTACATTCTAGCCATGATGTCAAGACTGAAGAACTGACCTTTCAACGCTTAAGTATGAGAATAGGATCAGAGATTTAGAGCTGGAAAGTGATCTTAGACGTTATCTGATCCAACCTTTTTACAAATACTCAATATTGACAAATACTCAAATACTTTACAAAACTTAGAGATTTTAGTTGACTTGTCTAAGATCATACAGTTGTTGAGTATTAGGGTTATTAGTATTAGTACTAGATTTGAACTCAGGTCCCATGATTCCAAATTTGGCATTCCACAGAACATTCAAGGCATGCTGCCTGTGGTCAAAAAGAACAAAGTAAATCTGGCAGCCTCCTGAGCAACAGCCTCAACATAAGAAAGAGAGGTTACCGTGACTGTCATTGTAGGCTGTTATTTTTCCAGGAGCTTTATGCTTGTTCCATATGAGCAAACAAGGCAAATGGACCAACAGCACCTCCTCCTGAGGCCTGAATGAGAAGAAATGGGTTTTCAGCTCCAACTTGAATGGTTTAGTTTAGCCATCAAGACAGCTTTCCTGACCAGCCAGGAATGGGCTACCCAATCCTACCACAGTCCCTCTTTCTCCAAGGGCCTATGTAAGATTGTCTACACAATTTAAACCAGTTTTTAGAAAACCAGCAAATGGCTTGACTTGTCAACGCAGCAGGAAGGTATAGAATTGTGAAATGGGAGATGAAGGCATACTGAAAAAGACCTCTATTTACTACTTATAAGCTCTGGGACCATGTGTTAGACTCTTCTCTTCTCTAAATTCAGTCTTAGTTTCTTCATCTATAAAATGGATCTACTTGTGCTGCCTCCCTCACAGGGTTGTTGTGAAACTCAAACATGGAATTTTCCCATTTTTTTTTTCTATTTGTATCACCAGCATCTAGAATAATGCCTGGTGCACAGTAAACTCTTAAAAATGCTTGCTGATTGATTGATAGAAATTGTTAATCACTACTCAATGGGAAGACTGATGGAGAGTAAATTAAGCAGAACCAGGAAACCAATATACAGAATTGCTACCGCAATGTAAGTGGAAAGAACACCACCAACAAAGAGCAAATAAGATTTATTACAATAAACAAGCTTGGCCCCAAAGATGAAATGAAAAAATGCACCTCTCTCCCTGATTTGTAGAGATGGGAAACTATGGGTGTGGAATATTACATATGCAATCAGGCTCAAGTGATGTGTTTACTGAACGGCTTTTCTTCCTTTTTTTTTTTAATTCTTTGTTCCAAAGGGATGACTCTTAGGAAAGAAGAAACTGAAGATCATGCAAAAGCAAAAGATAACAACAAAAAATGATTATTTTTTAAAATCATTGTGCAAATGTAAATTGGTATGATTGAAACCATCTAGCAGATCTGTATCTAGATCCAGCATAAGCCAGGAGGCAGCATGGTATGGGAGACAGAGCTCTGGCTCTGAAGGCAGAGGAGCTAGATTTAATGCCCACTTCTGAAGCTGGGTGACCTTGGGCAAATCGCTCGGCCTACCGGGTCTCAGCTCCCTCATGGGTCAAACAAGGATGTTGGCTTAGTGGCCTTCTGAGGTCTCTTCTTGCTCTGTGGTTCCTATGACTGTTGGGATTAGATACTTCAGTTTATTAATGTTGTTAGTCATTTTTCAGTCATGTCCGACTCTTCAGGACCCCATTGGGGGTTTTCTCGGCAAAGATATTGGAGTGGTTTGTCATTTCCTTCTCAAGTTCATTTTACAGATGATGAACTGAGGCAAACAGGATTAAGTGACTTGCCCAAGGTCCCACAGCTAGTGTCTGAGGTCGTATTTGAACTCAGGAAGATGAGGCTTTCTGACATCAGGCCCAGCTCTCTATTCACTGTGCTGCCTTCAGTTTATTACAGTCCTTTTATCCTATAGTATTTCTCCTCTAGTTTCTTGGTTCAGCTGTAGCCTCAAGATCTTTATGCTCCTCATAGGAGCCTGCCATATGTTTATGTAGCCATTAGCAGATTTGTATATATGTATCCGATAATGGCCACATAAAAACTTGATTCAACTGTTTAAACTCTGAGACTCTTAAGGGAACAGAAAAATTAGCCTACAAAACCACTGGCAGCTGTTTGGTGGAAATGGGCCATAATATGTTCGGGAGGAAGTAGTTTCAGCATGCATAGACATGGGAGATTGATCGAGACTGTCAAGAAGAATGCTGGCTTTCTTAACCCAGAAGTCTTTTTGGATGTAACGCCCTCTGTTTAAGCCAGATGTCAAGTTCACATTTTTTTTCAGACCATTTCTGAAGGCTAGCCTTGCCTCCATGCTCTGATTCCTGGCTGTCATATCAACCCAGTAGCTTCTAGACATATCGTCGACAACATCGCCTGCTTCATCCGAGCTTGGCTTTCTTCCAAATCACAGTTCCCTTGGGCCTTCAGCCTACTTCCTGCTTCCTCTGCAATATCTTGTCCTTTCTCCAATGGCTCCATTATTACTCAACCTGATCTCTTATGTCATTTTTAAAAAAATAAACCAACTTCCACATTATTTATTTTCATTCATTCCTGACACTTCCACTTAGAGGGATTTTGGGGGGGGGGAGGTATTTTCATTTTCATAAAGTCTTTGTTGTTGTATTTTAATAAAGTCCAGACTGAAGACACTTAGGTGTCCCCAAGCACTGCCTCCCAGCTTTAGAATTTTCCTTCAGCCCCAGTCAGCCACCCCCTCAGCTTCCTGTCAGCCCTGGCCCGAAAGCCTCACCAGCTGGAGGAGCTCTCTGATTTTCTTAACCCCTTCTTGCTGCAGAGATGGATGTCTCCAACCGTGGGAGTCCGCAATATGAAAACCCTGGCTCTCTTCACCCAGCTGTCCTCAGGCCCCTGACTCCATCCTACCCTCTGGGAAGACTGTTTCCAAACCTAACTTTCCCACTCCTTATTTTGAAAAATAGCTAATGTTGGGAGAAGAGGAGGAGAGAAAGAAAGGTATTATAGACATCTCCAAAAATGAAAACCTGGTAGGGAGATATCTTTGAAAGAAAACATACTAGGAAAAATAAGCAGGTGTCTCCACTCCCATCTACTCTCTAATTTCTCCCCCTCTGAATGCAGGTATACCCCACATAGCTGTGGATTTAGCTGGTGATGCAGCAAATAGCATGTTGTACCTGGAGTCAGGAAGACCTGAATTCAAATCTAGCTTTAGACACTTACTAGCCATGTGACCCTGGTCAAGTCACTTAACCTCTGTTTGCCTCATTTTCCTCATCTATTAGATGGGAATAATAATAGTACCTACCTCTCACACGTGAGAATTAAATGAGATAATATTTATAAAGCACTTAGCCCAGTGCCTGGTGCATAGCAGGTGCTATAGACATGCATAGTCTCTTCTGTGTAAGGTTACCCTGACCAACACCTTTTTTTTCTCATAGAAGTGGTACTATTTTGCAAATCCCACTGTAGTGGGATTACTTTTTTTTGTGACTCTTCCCTTTCTCCTGCCTACATATCTACTCAGTTGTCAAATTAACCAACAGATCAACAGTTGACAGATTAACAAACTTACTGAGTATTTGCTATATGCATGACATTTTGCTGGTTAGAGCACAGTTGGGGGTGGGAGTGTAAAGATGAGTTACAGGATCCTCTCTCTCCAAGTACCTAATATGGAAGTGAAGACAGCAGCAGGCAGCTAAGTGGCTCTGTGGATAGAGCTCTGGCCTTGGAGTCAGGAGGACCCAAGTTCAAATCTGACCTCAGACACTTGACACCTATTAGCTGTGTGACCCTGGGCAAGTTACTTAACCCCAAATGCCTCACCAAAAAGCAAAACAGACCAACAAAAAAACCAAAGAAGTAAAGACAGCTACAAATTACTACAACACAAGATGAATTTTAAAAAATTGAAGAGGTACAAAGTCTTGTGGGAATTCTGAGATAGAGAAGCAGATTGTTTCCTACTGGGGATACCAGAGACAGCTTCATGGAACAAGGGACATTTGACTTGTACCTTTGAGAATGAATAGGTTCTCAGAAGGTAGAAAGAAGGGGAGGATGGGAGGCGCAGAGGGAAGCACATTCTCAGAGTCACAAGGCAGGAAATCACCAAATGCACCCAGGGAATCATACGTAGTTTGGTTTGGCAAGGTTACAGAGCGGGAGCCAGGAAATGCTGGGGGATAAGGCGGGGAAGGTGGGGTGCAGACAGATGATGGAGCTTCTCATCGAGCTTGTGTTCTAGATAGCAAGGAACTACTGAAAGTTTTTGAGTTGGAGGTATATTGATGACAGCTACAAAGAAGGCAAGGATTTCTGTCTATCACACTGCTCTAGAGAATCTGTGTTGGACTAGTGGTTACAACTTCCCATGCATGATGGAGAGAGAAGGGCTTGCAGATCTCTGTTAGTCTGCAGAGTTCCATATGCTTGGTCCTCACCAACTGCTTGCCAGTCAGTGCTAGCTAAGACTTCTTAGCTCTGCCTCAGTAATGCAGCCTGAAAGGCAGATGACTCCAGGCAGTCTTTTGGAACAGTAGATGATCCCAACCGCTCTTGTAAATACCCTATTCCTTTATTGACACTTTGGCAAGACTTTTCCCTTCTCAAACACCTCTCCCTGACCCTTATTACCCACATGGGCTACACCCTTTCTAGGAACACCTAGTATTGCCCCATCCATCCTGCATAAAGGGTCTTATTTTTGTGTATGTCACAGATGCTTTTTGGCAATCTGGTGAAACTTCTCAAAATAATATTTTTAAATTAATAAAATATAAAAGATTACAAAGAAACAAAAATGTATCAAGACATAAATGGAATTTTTCCCATCCACATTCATTGACCCCCCCCAAAAAAATGTATTTATGGACCCCATATTAAGAATTCTTGATCCAAAGAGAAAAAGAACCCTTCTGACTGGTAGACCTACTTGTCATTCAGGGACAGAGGACATGGTCAGGACTGGTACGTAACATAACATGGCTATTCTGAGAGGAAATGGAGAGAGTGGATCACACTGGGAGGTTGGGATGATTATAGGATGGTTGGGCAACACAAATGAAAGGATATTTTTGAAAAGCATGTGCTGGAATTTATCAGCTTAAACCCAATCCAGCCCAGCTAAACCCTTAAATATTTATTTGACCTCATGAGCCACAGCCAAGGGTACTATTGGAAGTTTTAGCATAGAAAATACAACCAGCAATTCCAAGTTCTGTTTACCATTTCATCACTGACTTTTTCACTTTCTTCGTCTCTAAAATGGGAAGATGGTACTGACTCATAGAGAGTCATTTCCTCAGAGGGACTCCATGTTCGCACAAGGCTTGAGATCACATGAGATTGTCATTCATTCTGGGATATTCTCCAGACTAGGTCTTCAAGAAGACTATGTGTAGGCAGCCAAAGGAAGAGATCACAGTCTAGGGGTAGCATTAGAGGTAAAGAAGAGTCACAAGCCCTAGGCCGTATAGCAAGCAAGAAGTGAGTAGAGAAGGACATAGCAGCAGTGTAGTTCTAAACCCCAGGAAATAGAAGACTTCCAAGCATTCCTGATAAGAAGATCAGAGTTGCATACAAATTGTAAAATGCAAACATAGCGGTCAAGAGAAACAGAAAACATAAATTCATGAGGGACTTTTAAAAGAGAATAAAACATTTACATTCTCACACGAGGAGATGATCCATGGGACCCTTCAGAACCCTATCATTATCAGGCGTCATAGAGGAAGTCTAATTACACAGAGGGCCTAGGAGTGGTTCTGTTATATTTTGATGATCTTAAAAGATGACTGAAAAGACATGAGAAGAGGAATATACTAGGAGGGAAAAGGAAGAAGGATTGGGGAAATTATTTCACATAATAGAATGTACAAGTAGAAGTCTATATGAACAAAGGGGAAGGGGGGGGACTGTTGACCCTTGAACCTTACTCCTATCTGAACTGATCAAAGGAGGGAAAACTACATACAAGTGAGTACAGAAATACATTTTACTCAACAGGGAAGCAAGAGAGAAAGGAGGAAAAGGGGAATAAGAGAGAGTGTAGATTAATAGAGGTATTAGTCCTAAGCAAAACAAACTCTGAAGCACAAGAATTTTTATAGAAGCTCTTTCTGTGATAGCAAAGAATTGGAAACTAAGGAGATACTTAGCAGCTGGGAAATGGCTAAAAAAAAGTTATGGTGTATGAAGATGATGGAATATCATTGTGCTGTGAGAAATAATGAAGGAGATGGTTTCAGAAAACCTGGGAAATGTGTATGAGCTAATGCAGAGTGAAGTGAGCAGAACTAGGAGAATGTTGTACATGGTAACAGAAGTATCTTAATGATAATCAACTGTAAAAGACTTAGTTCAGGGGTAGGGAACCTGCAGCCTTGAGGCCACAAATCCCAGGGATCTCTTCTATAAAGTTTGGATTCAGTCACAGGGCCATGTGGCCTCAAAGCTGCAGGTTCCCTCCCCCCTCCAGCCCCAACTTGGTTATTCCTGTCAGCACAATGATCCATGACAATTCCAAAGGACTCATGATGAAAAATGCTATCCACCTCCAGAGAAAGAACTGATGAACTCTGAGTGCAGATGGTAGCACATTGTTTTCACTATATTTTTCTTGATTTTTTCCCCTCCACATAGCTAATGTGGAAATGTTATGATAAATATATTATAAATAAATATAAAGTGTTATGAAAAATATGACACCCATATTTTTTGCATTTTCAATGGGTGGGAAGAAGGAGAGAATTTGGAACTGAAAATAAACATCTTGAATTTCTTAAAAATGATGAAGGGAATGGTTTTAGAGAAAACTGGGAAGACTTATATGAATTGATACATATTGAGGTAAGCAGAAACAGAAAAATGTTATAAACAATGACCACACTAGTGTAAAGGTAAACAAATGAAAGACTTGGGAGCTCTGATCAATACAATGACCAACCATAATTCCAGAGAATTCACGATGAAACATAGTACTCACCTCCTGATAAAGATGTGATGGACTCCATGAAAATTGAGCCTTTTTTTTTTTTTGGACATAGCTACTGCAGGAATTTGTTTTGTGTGTCTATACATGTTTATAACAAGAGTTTTGTTGTTCTTGATTGGGATGGGGGGGGTGGAAAGGAGAGAAGTTGGATTGTTGTTGATTTTTTTTAAAATAAAATTTAATTTAAAAAAAAAGACTTTTGCAGGGGTTAGCAAGAAGCTAGATGGCAGTAACCAATAGGCATGGATGAAGCCCTGGGTAGGGAAAGATCACATGATATGGCATCCATGTTTGAACTATATAAAGGATGAATATGTGGGACACAAGAACCAGTCTGGCACAAGCAGAATCAGGAAAGGGATATAATCAGTTCATAACTGGCCCAGATGCTCTGAAGCTCTGGTTTCCAAGAAGTAAGTCCTTGTTAGGTGTAGTGACAAGATAGAAAGGAAATTGACTGCATAGAATGGTTTTAGACACTGTTTCCTAATACCTTTGCCATAAGATTAAAATTAATGTATCACACTGCCTGTGTGTTGGGTAGACAGAGGAATTAAATAAGGATATATTTACAACTTATTCAATTCCTTGTTATTTATCTTACATGCTGCTTTAATTAAATGTCTTCTGGTCTGATTCCAAATGTCATCTGGCTTGGTCTGGCAAAGAGTCATTGGGTAAGGACTCAGAGCTATAGATTAGAGTAAATATTGAATCAAAACAACACATTAAACCTGAGAATTAGTTAGGGGCTTCAGAGCCATATGTGAAATCTATAGGAGGTTCATCCTACAGACTACCAAGGAGACACAACATAGTATAATGGAATTGTATAAGACATTGAGTCAGGAAATATGGGTTCAAATCCTGGCTAAGCTTCATTCATTAAAAAAAGGAAAATAATACTTATATTACTTACTTCACAAGGTTGTTGTGAAAAAAGTATTTTGCAAGCTGTTATTTAATTGTAAGTTATTAGTGTTATTATTAAAGAAAGTTATGCTTCTCAGTGATAGTATTACCTAGGAGGTAGCCAATATATGCTATAGAGGACTACGTAGGGTAGGCAATGAATCCCACCCTTCCACAGTGCTGGACACATTTCAAAACCTTTCCTTTTCTGACTATCTAACTACCTAATTACCCTAACCCTCAAACACTCGCCCTAATTACTAATAATACCATATAATGAGAATGTTGAAGGTTTTATGTTTAAGCTAGTACACATGTGAAAATCTTTGGCTATGCTTTGGGTTAGCTAGATCCCAATAATGCAAATACTGAATATTCTGAGAAGCACTTGAATTATTTGAATTTGTTCTGCATATTTCTATTGGTCTGGAGCCAATTATCATATTTTATGTAATTATAAATTCCAATAGCACTAATGTAAATACATGAATGCATGTGACCACTTCAGGATTCTTTATTGACACTAATCAGGACCTAGCTGTAATTATATCGGCTACTTACTAATTCCCAGAAAAAAAAAACTGATGCTAGGTTCCCATCCCAGCTCTGCTACTTTCTGAGCAAGTCTGGGATCCTTGGTCTCCTCATTCATAATAAATGGGGTTGGGTTAACTGACTGCTAAGGTCCCTTACAACTCTAAATTTGTAGTCCTATGACCTTCTCTTCAATGGGAAAGAGTGTTACAGTCGTGGGTTAAAAGTCACAGAGCAGGGACACACATACATCTGTTTTGTGGGATAGTTCAGCTTATAACAAAGAGTGCACAGATCTCCAGACCTGAAAGTCAGCCTTGCCCGGGAAAAATTTAAAAGAGTGCATAAAGAATATCAAAGATGAGTCTAACAAGACAACAATAATAATAATGGCAGCCTTGGAGTTTACAAAAAACTTTGCATGCATTATTTCATAAGATCTTCACAACAATCTGGAGAGCTGAATAGAGTCATGATCCCCATTTTACGGAAGAGAGAGGAAATAACATGACTTGCCTGAAGCCATATAGTTAATAAGTGAAAGAATCAAGACTTAAAATCTAAGTCTTTTAACTCTGAGACCAGCCTTCTTTAAATTAAAATCATGTTGCTTCTAATTCCCTTCAGAGCCATTGGAAATAAGCTGGAAAAGTCAGGCAAAGATCCCCAAAGGAGCATGGAATGACAGCAGATAACAGAAAAGATTCATTAGTTTTCTACTATTAAGAGTTTGATGGATAATAAAAATAGAAGACTGAATTCAGTTCAACCAACATTTATTAAGACCAAAGTATTATGTTAAATGTTAAATATCCAGATGGAGGGGCCATGTACAAGAGAATGAGACTGTATTTTCCAGTAGATGCCACTGGAGGATACTTCCAACAAAGTTTTAGTGCCCATAGCCATGGGACTGTCCATAAGAACTGGAGGAAAATACACCAATGTTAAGACTGAATAGTTAGATCTTTGCCACTACAAAAAGAGCCTCTATGAATATTTTTGTACATATAATTCCTTTTCCTCTTTCTTTGATCTCTTTGGGCTAACAGTCTTGTAGTGGTATAGCTCGATTGGGTGGGGGACATAGGAGATGGAGAAGTGGAGGGAGGGAAAAATATATTGTTATCAATGGAAAAAATAAAATTAGATTTTCTTAAAATAAAAGTCTGGGCAGGAAGAGAGCAAGTCAGTAAACATGACAACCACTGTTCAGGGGTTTCTCCCTATGCTATATACTCTGTGTACTATCCTACATGGTTTGAGTTGCTTTTCCACTTGATGGTGGATAGAGCAGCCACTATCTAGATACCTAGATAGTTTTGCCCTTGTGCCTCACTTGGTTGTCTGCTTCCAGACCCTGGGCAGACCTTACCCCATCAGTGACTGAAACTTGCTTTTCCATCCACCTGCAAGGTGAAAAACACCTTCGAGCCAGGCATCAAAGATACAGCAATCTTGTCATCTCAGAAGAATAATCATGGCACTGGCAACCTGTTCCCTCAACTGACCTCAGGTGGCTACAGGGTTGGAATCAGTCTGAACCCACAACCTTCTTGGGAGTGTAGGGGTTGGAAGGAAGCCTGTTAGTTTGATTGGGCACACGGGTTTCGGTGGTGCTTGTTGCAATGTTCTATCACAAGTTTTCCTCTTTTAAAAACTCTTCTCACTATAATTTTCAATCGTATGATAAAGCCTGACTGGTCTAAAAGAGAGGAGGTCCAGTAAGTAGGATTTCATGAGCATTCTTGTGAATAGTCTTGAACCCAAACCTGGGTATTCACTCAGGGATAACAGAAAGGAGCTGGTAACCAAAGGTAAAACATGGCGCAGATCCAGCCCTGAAGAAGTGATACAGCAAGTCCATTGATAAGCGGGTACTAGGCAGAGAACTGAGGAACCAAAGGAGAGACCTAGACAGAGCAGGCTGGGAAAATGGGAGGAGGGAGAAAAGCAAGGGTGGGCTGGTAAAGGTTTAACAGCTGCCTGGGCTGGGCTGGGTGGGGGTGGGGAAGATGGTTCATGTTACACTTTTTAGTTGAATCTGCTTTACTCACCTTTTTTTTCGCCACTTTCTTGGCTCTAGACTATCGTCACAGCAATAAACCAAGCCCTGATTTGTAGCATTTGCCCATTTCTGGGGCATAAATGCTCACAATGAAAATCACAACCATTCTGGGGAACCGCTATGAATTTACTGCAGCCACTCCCTGGAACACTTTGGAGAAGGAGAAAGGGGAGAGGGGAGTCAGGAATCAAGTAAGACTTCTAGGAGGATCATAGATCTAGAACTGGAAGAAACCTCAGGGCCACCTGGTCCAAATCCCTTATTTCACAAACGGCACCTGAGCTAAGCCACAAAGGATGATAAGGATTTCGATTCAGTTTGCATTTATTCCGGATAAATTCACAAGTACAACAATCCCTCATCTCAAGGAGCTTTTGCATTCTCCCTCATTTGAATGTAAATTCTTTGAGATTAGGAACCACTTCGTTGGTTTTTTTGTCTTTGTAGCCGGTTTAAGAACACTGCTTTGCTTGTGGTAGTTTCTTAATAAATATTTGTGGATCAATCGGTCGATTCCAGGCCTGGAGGACAACCTGTTTTAAAAAAGTGTTCAGAGGTGGTGGATGATATGAAAGGATTGTTTTGATATTAACCTTTGACTTAACTAGGTTACTGGTAGAATTTAGTGGTAATGTTGGGGTAAAGAAGTATTTTTAAATACATATATAGCACAAGTGAATAAATTGAGAGTGATCCAATCTCAGGCAGGCTGGCACAAGAGAGGCAGCAGAATGCAAGGGAAAGAGCACTGAATGTAGAGGCAAAACAGCTGCATTCAAATCCCTGCCCCAATATTTGCTAGCTGTGTGACCGTGGACAAGTCACTTAACCTTTCAGAGTTTCTTTTTTCTCATCTGCAAAACCAAAAAATACTTTTTATGTCACAGAGTGGCTGTAAGGAAAATGCTTGGCAAACCTTAATGCACCTTAGAAATGTGAGCAATTATCCACAATCAAAAAAAACTTAACGACTGGGTTGCTCTAATCAGACACCTCATCTCTCGCTAGGCTGCGCTCCTCTGGGACTTTCTCTGCCTTCTCCACCATGACCCCTCCTCCATTTTTCAGCTTCCCTTTTTATGTAGTCTTCCTCTATTGGAGTGTAAGCTCCTTAAGGGCAGAGACTTTCTTTTTTCGTATTTGTATCCCCAGTGCTCAGCACGGTGCTTGGCAAATAGTAGGGGCTTAATAAATGCTTTTTGATGATTGACACCATCTAGTGGAAGCTTCCATTATTGCAGCTCTAGTCTGGAGGTTGAGCTAGAAGAGATAACAGATTCCTAAGCTAAGATGTTGAAGTGGAATTGTGTGTCTTCAAGGAATTCAAGGAATTGTCGATAGACTATCACGTGACTGACCATCTAGCATTAAGGAGGGGAAGAGCCTGACCAACTCCTCTACATCCGTTGATCTTGTTAACCTTATAGCAATATACAGCCATGGGGTAGGCTCAATCACATGGTCAGTTCATAGAAGTGTGTTAGCTTTAAGGAATAATTGAGTCACCAAAAATAAAGTTTTAGGAGCTGCTAGGTAGTACAATGGATAGAGCACCAGCCCTGGAATCAGGAGGACCTGAGTTCAAATTTGACATCAGACACATAACACTCACCAGCTGTATAACTCTGGGCAAGTCACTTAACCCCAATTGCCTCACAAAAAAAATAAATAAAATTGTGTTGTATTGTGCTCTCTTTTGTGGCAAACTTTCCTCTTTTCTGAATTAATCTCTCAGTTGTCACTTTTTGTTTCAGTCTTTTTTATACCTTGGGGGTTACTAGGTGCTATGGGGATAGAAAGCTGGACCCAAGTCAGGATGGACCCAAATTCAAATCCTTCCTCAAACACTTATTAGTTGTGTGACCCTAGGCAAATCACTTAACTACTCAGTCGCAGTTTCCATAGCAAGGTGGTACAGTGGATAGCATACCAGACTTAAAAAGAATTCAAATCCTGCCTCAGACACTTGCAAGCTGAGTCACCCTAGGCAAGCCATTTAATCTCAGTTCGCCTTAGTTTCCTCATCAGTATAGCACCTACCTCCCACATTTATTGTGAAGATCAATCGAGATAATAATTGTAAAGCTCTTAGCATAGCTTCGGGCACATAGCAAGCTCTATAAAAATGTTGGCTATTACTATCTAAAATGGAGATTATGATATATGATATCATACATACAACTGGGTTGTGTCAGGATCAAATGAGATAATATATGCAAAGCGCAAACCTTAAAGTACTCCATAAATCTTAGCTATCATCATCATCATTAGATATTACATGTTATATAATTATGCTATTATATAATTATATACTATGTTATATTCTATATTAGAAAAGATATAATTGGAAAAAGAGACTAGCTTGCTCTGCCCGAGTCCAAAAGATAGCAATGGGTGGAAATAGCAGGATAGATCTAGACTTGGGAAAAATTTCCTAAAAAATTGTTGTTATTCAGTCACATCCAACTCTTCATGAACCCATTTGGGGTTTTCTTGGCAAAGATACTGAAGTAGTTCGCCATTTCCTTCTCCAGCTCATGTTTACAGATATGGAAAATGAAGCAAACATGGTTGCTAGGAACCATCTGAGGCCAGATTTGAAATCACAAATATGAGTCTTCCTGACAGCAAGCAATGGTTTTTCCCTTACTAGAGGTCTCCTAATGAAGGCTAGATGGCCACCTGTCAAGTATACTGTGTAGGGCATTCTGATTAAGGTCCATTTTAGACAAGATGGCTTCTGAGGTGGGATTTACTCCTCACTTGAGTGACCATTGATGCCAAAGGTGTATGTAAATACTCAGTTTCCTTTACAGAATGAGTCCCTCTGATCAACACTCTGTCTGCCCTCAACTACCAAGTCCTATCTGGGGTTATGGCCTCTTTCTACTTAAAAGGAGGGGATGCCATTTTCCTATCTCTCCCTCAACCTCTAGCCAGTCTTCCCCTTTCAGGCAAGGTCAATAAGCCTTTAGAGTACTCAATTAACTTGGAACCAAATTCCTGGTGAAAATATGAAGGAAAAAAAACCCCACTCCTCAATATTTTTCTTCGCTTTTCAGTGCTTTGGGTATCCTTCCTCTCCTCCCATTTCTTACATTTCTTCCCATCTTTCCTATCCATCACTATTTCTTGGTAACAGACACTTTACTTTCCCCAGCTACTCCAATGGGAAAGGGGCAAGACTCCTACAACTTACTCCTTGAGTAACACCTGGCTTCTAGCCAAAGAGAGAAGAGTGAGGCAGGAAATGAAATGGCTTTTTTTTTTCCTGTGGTGTTGTACAGTACACAGCAACAGGTTGCCTCAAGCCTGGGAATCTCAAACATGATGACCATGTTTTCACAGGATTTACAAAGCCCGAAGAAGGTCTAGAGGTCATCTGGTCCAACTCACGCATTTCACCAATGAGGAAACAGGCCCAGAGAAGTCAACGATCAAATGGGAAGTGAGGAGTTGAGCTGAGATCAGAACTCAAGTCCTCTGATATGATTTGTAGGGGGTCTTTCCAGTCAGCCTCTTCCAGACCATCCAGACGGACGACATTGATCTCTAAAAACGCTGCCCAGTCTCTCGGACACGTGCCAGTCTGACACCAGATGGGCACATCCACCCACTACAACAAAGCTTCTCTGTGCTCATTCCCCAGAACAACAAAAAACCATTCGAGACCTGTAGCAGCGCAGAAGGTGCACTTGGTTTGATTTCACTCGATTTCCTGGGAACCCCAGAGAGCTGTTTCCATAGCAGACGCTGGTGACCGTCACAGAACACTGGTATCGGGAGACCCAGCTTGACTATTCTGAGGCTGCTAGTGCATTTAATCTCAATGGGGATCATTTACAACTCAGTAACACTAATACCTCCGTACACACAATGGAGGGATCGCCTAGTACAAAGAAAAGGAGGGAGGACACAGCAACACCTTCAGACCTCTTTCTATTTCAGGCCAATTACTAGAATTTCACATATGATCTAACTCTCCTTTGTAAAGCATTTCAGAGCTTCTTTGCGTTCTTTCTTCATAACATTCCTGATAATTAGCTGAGGGTGCTAGCCTGATTTATGGACCAGGAAGGTTTTATTGCATAAATTGCTTTGAATCATGCAATTAATTGAGAGAAGAGCCAAGATTAGAAATGGGAGACTCTAAATTAAATAGCCTGATTTTCAGTAAGCACCAGCATAAGCTGTAATAAAGTGGGTTTTCACTCAGACTAAAAGAAAAAACAAACCACAAAGAACCCCAAGTGGCAATACTCAGTAACAGCCCCCCCAAAAGTCCCTGTTCTCAAGAAGTTCACAATCTAACAGGAGGAAACAACCTGTGTGACCATAAGCAAATCACCAAACTTCTTTTTGAGACAATGGGGTTAAGTGACTTGCCCAGGATCACACAGCTAGTAAGTATCTGAGCAGTCCTCCAGGCTCTAGGGCTGGTGCTGTAATCATTCTGCCACCTGGCCGCCCCTAATCTCCAGCTTCTATGTGTGTCAGGTTCTTCATCTATAAAACATCTATAAACAAAATGAGACTAGCTGTATTACCCTGAGCAAGTCATTTAATCTCTGCCTCAATTTCCCCATTTGTAAAATAATAGCTATATTATATAGCTACAATAATAATAGGATAATAATAGTGCCTATCTCCCAGGGTTGTTTTGAGGACAAAATAAGATTTGTAAAGTGTTTTGCAAACCTTAAATCACTATGTAAATACCATTATTCTTGTTGTTACTGTATTATCAGGTTGGGTCCCCAGAGCAAAGACACTATATCCCAAAAGGCTCTAGGGTTAACCCTGAGGGGTCCAGGTATTTTTCTACTGTTGTAGATCAGAAGCCCTCACTAATGTGCTTCTAATCATGATTATACACTATGGAATTATGATTTTCATAATAATTGACATGGTATGTGTAATGAGTATACTAACAGATTTGATTCTCAGAATTGCCTTTTCTAGTTTGTGACTTAGACTTAGAATGACCCATCAAACTTTCACAAGGTTCACAATCACTGCAGGTGTACCTGAAGTGAAGCGAATCCAAGACTGTAGAACCTGTTCCTGTCACAGGACTCTGGTCTTGTGACCCAAGTCATGACCCCCAAGAATTCCAGCAATATTAATCCTACAGGACTCCAGAATTGGTATATTGTCTTCCATTTCTGGGCTTATCATGGGAAACCAGTCAAGCCTGGGGAAAACATTGTTTGTAATCTACCTTGCTCCCTCCCTTCCTCATAATGAAACTAATTAATTAAACTGCTACCTGATTACTGGCACTTTGTCACTGGCCTGAAGTTTCCTCTTTCTCCGGTATGAGACTGGCTCAGTTAAATCCTGTTAACACACTGTTATCTGTGAGTCGTCCAGACTTAATTAGCTTTTTAAAAGAGGTATTTACTGAGTTGCATTAGTAAGAATAGTTGATACAAAGCACCGCTCTTAAAAGTCTGTGACCAAAACAAAATTAAAGTCAGTGACTGCACTATCCCACTAATATCTGCAGAATCCAAGGGAAAGTGAATTCAGGCTTAAATGAGTTAGCTCTTGGTCATTGGGTGTCCTTTTCTTCCCTTCCTAGGGAGAAGTTCCAGACTTGGTAGAGTTTACTGCTAGCCTCCTATTAGAGTCCTGAAGCTGTCTGTCTTTATTATCCTTGGTTCCCAATGCCAGTACTTCCAGCTGTTCCAGAGGTGCTGTTAGGATGCTGATAACTACTCCCAAGAGCCAAAGGTCTTTCTCTGGTCCAGGTGGAAGCGAAAAGACCTGGGGCTCTTCTCCTCCTTTTCCTCCAAATGATCCCCTTTCAGGGGCTTGCCCAGAGCATCTCTCTCTCCACTCACTACTGGAATAACAATGCTAGGATATGAACTGGCTTGCTATTTTGTAGAGCACCCACGGGGCACCACACAATGGTCCTTTAGTTTAATGCCTTTGATTGATTGAATGACTGACTGACTGACTGATTCAACAGAGATCTCTAGGCCTTGTTCCACCCAGCTCATACTTCAGAATGATAGAGTCAGTAGATATGTTCCCAAGCATCTGGTTAGGTACACAAAGTGGGTTATTGATTAATTGACCCAATTTTCTCCTATCTTTACATTAATAATAACCACCACAAAATTCTCCAAAAATACATAGGAAATATAGACCAGAAAGGAAAATGTGTGTGTGTGTGTGTGTGTGTGTGTGTGTGTGTGTGTCTTTATGTAGTGCTTTAAAGCTTAAAAAGCACTTTACAAATATTATCTCATTTTCTCCTCACAACAACCCTGGAAGGTAGATGCCATTATTCATGCATTTTATAAATGGGTAGATGAGAGACAAACACAGGTTAATTTGCCCAGGGCCACATAACTAGTAAGTGTCTAATGTCAGATCTGAATGCAGGTAGTTTAATATTATTATACTAAACATTAATTTATTTTTATGTACTGGCTATTGTTATTAATAATTGCTAACATGTTTATAGGGCCTACTATGTGCCAGGCACAATGCTAAGTGCTTTGTAAATATTATTTCATTTGATCCTCACAACAGCCCTGGGAGGTGGGTACTATTATTATTCCCATTTTACAGATAAGGAAACAAGCTGGCAAAAGTTAAGTGACTTGCCCAAGGTCACACAGCTAGTAAGTGTCTGAGGCCTGATTTGAATTCACATCTTCCTGACTCCAGGACTAGAGCTCTATCCACTGTACCACCTAGCTGTCCTCATCAGAGATTATTCTGTCAATTTGTATATCATATCTTCAGCTCCAGAAAAAAACTGAGATTTAAAAAAAAGTAAATACATAAACATTCAAAAATTGAAAACAATTGGGAATTGTGGAGATAATTTTTATTTAGTTTATTTGAATGTTTTTGCTAATGATTACTAAGTTTAGGAAGAGAGAAGATGAAAAGAGAAAAGAAGAAGGAAGGAAAGAGAAGGGAGAAAGGGAAGGAAGGAGGGAGGAAAAGAAGGAAGGAAAGAAGGAAGGAAGGAGGGAAGAAAGGAGGGAAGGAAGAAGGAAGGAGGAAGGAAGGAAGAAGGAAGGAAGGAAGGAAGGAAGGAAGGAAGGAAGGAAGGAAGGAAGGAAGGAAGGAAGGAAGAAAGGAAGGAAGGAAGGAAGGAAGGAAGGGAAAGGGAAGGAGGGAAGAAGGAAGGGAGAAAGGGAGGGAGGGAAGGAAAACCCACAGGTTCTTGAGAGCCCTATGGCTCTTCAAACACTGAAGACAGCAAGAAGTGACCCCAGAGTGGCTGTATTGCTGTTCTTCTGTCAAGCCAGTTTCTCTCCTTTCTCAGATTTCTCTCTCTCAGACTCATCACAAATGACCTTACAATTTATCTCAGATACTCACTGAACCCACTTGTTATTCAAATCCCTCCACTTTCATAATTGCACATGAATTTCTGTAAATGTAATTTTTAATGTGTCTTATCCACTTTGGTTATGGTACAGTAATAGCACTATAGAAGCTTTGCTGAGTAAACTCAGATTTTGTGTGCATATGTGTGTGTATATATATATATATATTATATATATATATATATACACACACACACATATATACATATACACACATATATATACATAAATGTTTATATACACATATATGTATATATACATATACCTGTACATATATGCTTTTTATAAATACACACATATACACTTACATTTTAAAAGAAAATGTGTGGGAAAAGGAAGCCAGGCCACGTAATGAACATAAGGGTGTGTGGTCTGGCCTTGTGAGAATAGCGTCAGGAGGGTCAAAGCTCATGATGATGCCTTAGCTGATGATGAAAGCCCAGGACACCAAAAGGAGGGAGGGGTTATTTTCAATTACATTTGGAGGAAAAGTAGGATTAAAGAAGAGCTTGGACCATTGCTTAAGGTCGATGAGACAACAATGAGGAGCAACAGAGAAAATACAGAGTAGCTCAACTCCTATTTTGTTTCTGTTTTCTCTGCCAAGGAAAATGACCTTTACATTGGAAATCAAAAACCAAAAAAAGTCTAATAGAAAGCAAATGCCCAAGAAAAGTAAGGAGAGAGTAAGAGAGCTGGCCCAGATAAACGGTTTCCTTGGGTCCTGAAAAAACTAGAAGATGTAATTGCTGATTCACTTGTTATTTATATTTGAAAGGTCATGGAAAACAGGATAAAAACCACAATACTGGAGGTCAAATGTCCCAATTTTTAAAAAATAAGGTATAGGGGTGAAGAGAATAGACTCTGCAGACTATAGACCAGTGTGCTTGACTTCAATTCCTGGGGAAAATCTATAAATGAATCGTTAAAGAGATGGTTGGTGAACATCTAAAAATAATAACTAGCACTTATATAGTATTTTAAGATTTATAAAGTATTTGCATAAATTATCTCATTTGAGCCTCACAACAACCATGTGAGGTAGGGCTATGATTATCCCCAAAAGGGAAGCTGTGATCACCAAAAGCCAGCATGGCTTCAAAGAATAGGTCATGCAAGATTATCAACAAAGGAAATAAGGTTAAACTAGTAGATGAGGAAAAAACTGTGGATATAGTTTATGTAGATTTTGGATAAGCTTTTGATAATGTATTTCATATTATTCTTGGGGAGAAGACAGAGGGATATGAATTGGATGATAATAAAATCATCAGGCGGACTCAGAGCTGGCTGGATAGCCAGATTTAAAGAGAAGTTATTAATGGTTCAACGACAGTGTGGCGGGAGGTCTCCAGTGGAGTGCCCAGGGGTCTATGGCTGACCCTATGCTGTTTAACATTTTTATCAAAGACTAGGATAAAGCACTGATGATATGCTCATCAAATTTTCAAGTGACATAAAATTAGGAGGGATAGCCAATACACCGGATCAAAAAGTATCTTTAGGAACATAGGGCTGAACTTAATAAGAGGAAATTCAATAGGGACAAATGTGAAGTCTTGTACTGAGGTATAAATAATCAGCTTCACAAGTAAAAGGTGAGAGAAGTACATCTAAACAACACTTGTTTTTCTTTTAAAAATCAAGGTTGGGGGGCTGAAGATAGTGGATACAAGTTTAACATGAATCGTAAGTGTGATGTTTTGTAATTGTTCAGTTGTTTTTCGGTCATGTCCAACTCTTTGTGGTCCTATTTGGGGTTTTCTTGGCAAAGACACTGGAGAGGATTGCCATTTCCTTCTCTAGTTCATTTTACAGATGAGGAAACTGAAGCAAACCGGGTTAAATGACTTATCCAAGGTTACACAGCTAATAAGTATCTGAGGCCAGATTTTAACTCTGGAAGATGAGTTTTTCTGTAGTGTGATGTAACAGCCAAAAAAACCAAGCTAATGCCATCTTGGGCAGCATGAAGAAGGACAGAGCTTCCTGGAATAGGAAGAGAAGAGATCCATGGTACTTTGTCATCATCAGACCTCAGTCAAAGTATCATGTTCTGTTCCAGGTGATATAGTTTAAGAAAAATATCAATAAACTGGAGAGTGTTCAGAAGAGAATGACCAGTATAGTCAGTGGTCTCAAGTCCATGACAGATAGGGCCCACTGAAGAAGCTCAGTATATTTAGTCTGGACAAAAGAAGACTCGGGGGCACATGTGGACTATAATTGCACGAAAGTCATGAGGAAGATATGGGTAAAAGTTATAAGGAAACCAATCTATGTTTGAAATCAGGAGAAACTTCCTAAATAATTTAAGTTACGCAAAAATAGAATGGTCTGCTTCAAGAGTCTATGAGTTTCTCCTCAGAGGTCTTCAAGCAGAGGCTAGAGAACTATTTGTTGGGTATGTTATGGTGAGGACTCCTTTTATCTATGGGTTGAACTAAATGATTGCTGAGATTCCCTCTAACTCTCATATTCTGTGATTCTTGGAAATATTTCCCCTTTAAGGAACTTGTGATAGAGAACTCACAGAAATGTCCTAGGTCTGGATGGCACTTCCACAGGATGCCTTTCAGAGGCATTTAGGTGACACAGTGGATAGAGCAGTGGACCTAGAGTCAGGAATACCCGAGTTCAAATCCTGCCTCAGACATTTATTAGCTGTATGACCCTTGGTAAATCACCTAACCTCTGTCTGTCTCAATTTCCTCATCTATAAAATAAGGATGAGGGTAGCACCTCCCTCCTATGTTATGAGGATAAAATGTGATAATGTTTGTAAAGCACTTTGCAAACCTTAAAGTGTTATATAAATGTTAGCTCTTATTATTGCCTGGTAATACAGTCCCTCTATTCTCTCTAGACAAGACTGTACAATTAGTCAGGCATTTACGCTATTCTAAAACCTCTCCTCCCAAAACAGTTAAATTTCAGTAATATTCTTTCATATCTCTTCTCTAAGTAAAATAACCCCCAACTCCTTCTGCACACACTTTTTTTTTTCTACTGCCTTGGTCAACCCTTGTACCTGTAACCTCGATCCACTGTACTCCAGGCTCCTGAGAAAGCTCTAATCTTCAATATCCTTTTATGCCTGGAAGATTCACTTCTACACAAACATCTCCAGGTATTTCCATCATTAAAAAAAAAAACTTTCACTTAGGGAAAGTGGCCTAGAAGTACCAGACCTTGAACTATATTACAAAGTGGTAATCATCAAAACAATCTGGTACTGGTTTAGTAATAGAATGGTTGATCAATGGACTAGATTAGGTACACAATACACAGAAGTAAATGACTACAGTAACTTCGTGTTTGATAAACCCAAATATCTAAGATGGAAAAACTGCTAGGAAAACTAGAAAGCAATCTGGCAGAAATTAGGCATAGATAAAGATCTCACACTGTATACTAAAATAAGCTAGAATGGGTATGGGATTTAGACATAAAGGGCAACATCATAACAAATTAGGGGAATATGGAAAAAATTATTTCTCAGATCTATGGATAAGGAAAAAAGAGTTTTTAACCAAACAAGAGATAGAAATGACACGGGAGATAAAACGGATAGTTTTGTTTACATTAAATTTAAAAGGGTTTGCACAAACAAAACCAATGTAAGCAAAATTAGAAGAAAATAGGAAATGTGGGGGAGGGTTAAATTTCTCTGATAAAATTCCTATTTCTCAAATATATAGGAAACTGAACCAAATTCATAAAAATAAGAGCCATTCCCCAATTAGTAAATCATCAAATGATATGGACAGGCAGTTTTCAGAAGAAATCAAAGCTATGAAAAGTCACATAAAAATGCTTTAAATAACTAATAATTAAAGAAATGCAAAGCAAGATATCTCTGAGGTACCATGTCACACCTACCTGATTGGCTAATATGACATAAACAGAAAATGACGAATGCTGAAGGGGATGCGGAAAAATAATTACAATAATGCATTGTTAGTGTGGTTATGAGCTAGTCCAACCATTTTGGAGAGCAATTTGGAACTATGCCCAAAGGGCTATAAAATTGTACATACCCTTTGACCCAATGATATCATTTCTATATCTGTACCCCAAAGAGATCAAGAAAAAAGAAAAAGACATATATACAAAAATATTCATAGTAGCTCTTTTCGCAGTGATGAAAAATTAGAAACTGAGGAGATACTCAATAACTTGGAAATGGCTGAACAAGTTGTGGTATGTGATTATGATGAAATATTATTGTGCTGTAAGAAATGACAAGAGAGATGGGTTCAGAGAAACCTGAGAAGACTTGTATGAACTGATGCTTAGTGAAGTGACCAGAACCAGAACATAGTACATAGTAACAGCAATGTTGCAGTGATTATCATCTATAAAAGACTTAGCTATTCTGATCAAGACAATGATCTATGACAATTCCAGAGGATTCATGATAAAAAAAATGCTATCCTCATCCAGAGAGAGAACTGATGAACTCTGAGTGCAGATTGAAGCACAGTTTTTAAACTATTTTCATTTTTCTTCTTTTTTCACAACATGGCTAATGTAGAAATATGTTTTGCATGACTTCATACATATAATGGATATTGCATATCCTGCTTTCTCAATAGGTGGTGGGGGGAGAGGGTAGAGGGAGGGGAAAAATCTGGAACTGAAAATAAAAATTTTTAATTTTTTTTTTAAAAAATATTCATCTTTTTTGCCTTACATCTTTCCTCCCTTTCACAGCCAAGCTCTCAGAAAATGTCGTCAAATTAATTTTCTCCATTTTTTCTCCTCTCACTCACTTATAAGCCCCTGGCAATCTAATTTCTGACCCTGTCACTTGATTGAAACTGCTCTCTCCAATGTTACCAATAATATCTTAATGACTAAACTAATTGAATTCTTCCCACTCTTCATCCTTCTTGCATCCTTCATCCTTTCTGCAGTTTGACACTATCAATCATTCCTTCTTCCTAGATATTCTCTCCTTCAGTTTTTGTGACACTGCTCCATCCTGGTTTCACCCTTACCTATCTGATCAGTCCTCACTCTCTTTTGCTAGTTCATAATCCATGTTCTCCTTATGCATGGGTGCACCCCAGGCTTTGTCATGAGCTCTCTACACATTCTCTATTTTGGTGTTCTCATCAGCTTCCATAGATTCAATAATCACTTCTATTCAGATGACTCCCAAATCTACATGTCTGACTCTCATCTTCTTTCTTCCGATTCCCAATTCTGTATCACTATCTATTGGACATTTTAAGCTGGGTGTCCTACAGGCATTTAAAACAAAATATGCTCCCCAAATTTTTTCTTTCTTCCAAAACTCATCACTATTCCTAATTTCACTATTTTTGTTGAAAATACTACTATCCTTCCAATCATCCAAAGTCATAACCTTAGAGTCATTCTCAATACTTCCCCTCCCACGTTGAATAATTGCCAGGACTTGTTAATTCAACCTTCAAAATATCTCACATCCATCCCCTTCTTTGCACTCATAAGGCTGCTATCCTAGTTCAGGCCCCATTACCTCTTACCTGGACTATTGGAAAAACCCTCCTACTTATTCTCTTT
This sequence comes from Phascolarctos cinereus, assembly GCF_003287225.1. Lineage (NCBI taxonomy): Eukaryota > Metazoa > Chordata > Mammalia > Diprotodontia > Phascolarctidae > Phascolarctos > Phascolarctos cinereus. The sequence goes on from NW_027556180.1 coordinate 61,538,966, forward strand.
GCCTCTAGCACTCTCCTTTATCTAATTCATCCTATAAACAGCTACCAAATTCCAAAAACATAGATATAGTCATGTTATCCCCACTCCTCAAAAAAATTTCAACAGCTAGTTCCATATTGCCTCTAGGAACAAATATAGACTCCTCTCTCTCTCTCTCTCTCTCTCTCTCTCTCTCTCTCTCTCTCTCTCTCTCTCTCTCTCTCTCTCAATTCTGTATCTTTCCACTGGCCATCCCTCATATTTGGAATTATCTCTTTCCTTGCCTCAGATCTAACTTCCTTCAAGGCTCAGTTCAGCTGAGTTCTACCTCCAATGTGAGGCCTTTCCTGCTTCCCCATCCTTCCACTCCCCCAATTGTTAATCTTCTCCTCCTTAGTGACTTAGAGAGTTGTGTGGGGGAACTGACAAGTTAAACCCATTTAAATTTACCCATGTTCACATAGATAGTATATATTAGTGGAAGGACTTGAACCCAGGCCTTTCCTACTCCAAGGTCAACCCTTTATCTACTACATCATGTTGCTTCTCAAAGAATCCTAAACACTCAAATCAAACACTCTACTTGGTGAGTGCAGGGTGGAGGAAGTAAGATACATTAGTTCTGATGAATGTCACACCCCATTTTCTGAAATATCAAGGTATTAAAGGTAGAACTTAATGTGATGAAAGGTTCTTAGAGTCAAACAAGCTGACACTATTACCCCATCAGAATGAGCTGGAATAAGGAATTGTGCGTCAGCAAGGCCAAGATGACTCCTGTCTGCCTGGGTGTGTCTGAGAGAGATTATGAGTTGTTACTTCTAAGTGGTCCTGGGCCATAAACCAAGATGATTGAAAAAAAGGTTCTGGTGAAATAGTTGAATTTTTAGGCCTTCCAGCTTGGAGGCTGGATGCGAGTAACAGCAGCTAAAGTCATAAGTCATAACAATAACACAGTGAGTGGACTTTGAGTTGTTCAGAATCATCGGGGAATGCAGTGTTCTGGTTGATCAAACATTCTGCTTAATAGAAAACTACTAGTCAATAAGGCATATGTGGGTCTCTGAATTTCAAAGAAGTAGAATACTACAGTGTATACATAGCATCATGCTATTATTAGGATTGTAGGTTCATTGATTATAGGTTTAAGGGTCATTTCATCCCTCCCTCATTTTATGGTTAAGGAACCTGAGACCCAAACAGTTGGGATATATACAGCATGGTGTGGTGGCTAGAGAGCTGGATTTGGAATCAGAAGACCTGCCTCAGTCACTTCCTGAAGTAACTCACCTGAAGTTCATCCAGGAGCTGGTCAGCGCTATCAGGATTGTAGACTCCTGTAAGTATTAAACTGCTTTATGCTCCGGAGACCAAAGGGCACCACTTTAAGGCATGCAGATCCTAAACACTTTGGGATGTACCAATCTGAGCAAGCTGAGTTAAGTATGAATACAGGGGTTGGTAAAATTCCTTTGGTGCTCATTGTATTTTGGAGTCACTGGTTCTTTAAATCATTTCCATTTTCCCTCAGGAAGAAGGGGCCTCGTCTGACCAGAATGGTTTATTTTCCTTAAGCAAAGCATCAGGTTGACAGATATTGAGCTGAGCACTAATCTAAAAATATTTAAATATTTTTGAAAATGTCTGCTCTGCTCTCTACCACTACTATCTCCTATTCAAACTCATATTGTTCTGTGTCTTTGACTCTTATGGATTAAAACAAATGATCCATCTTTGGGACTGGCCTAAATGACCCAGAAGCAACCCTACTGCTTTTCACTAAAAACTTGTTTTCAGTGGTTTAGGGAGAAGCAGTTGTCTATGACTCCGTTTTATAACTGAAATCTTCATTTAAAGGCTAAGAAATGGCAGTGTTCTTATTTATGTGTGTACCCAAGGAAAATGGACCTCCCTATTGTGAGAAAAAATAAAATAAAATAAAAGACAGTATTGTCTGAGAATAATGCCCTGACTTGGGCGATGGAGTTCTAATAAATTGCTGTCAGAATGAAAATTAATTCCAAGTAAGTTGCTAGCCGCCAGTACTGTTTGTTCTGAACACTGATGTAAACATATGCTTTGATTTTTTTTTTCCTGGCTGACACTCCCTACTTGAAGTAGTCAAAGCCTTCTGTTTATGTATTTAATTCTGTCCAACAAAACCAGACAACTCTCCTACACCCTGGACTGCCAAGTGTTTGGCAATAGAATGAAAGTAAACACACACAAAAAAAAAGCACCCAAATTTTGTTGGCAAGGTATGGTGTGTTTGGGTGGTGATGAGAAAATTATATTAGGAAATATATTAATTTCATGAAAATCACAAGACTGGAGAGTTTAAAGCAACCACAGGGACTATTCACCTCCATATTTCTCCAACTGGGTGTCCCAAAGAGTAATAATAACAACTTACATTTGCATAGTCTTTTTTTTACTTACAAAGAGCTTTCTATGCATAGGCTCTTTGGATACTCCCAATAGCCCCTTGCAAGGTAATGCCAATTATTATTACCCCTATTTTTCAGATAAGGAATGTGAGGCTCAGAAAAGCTGGATTACCCAAAGACATAAGGCTAGAAAATGGCACTACTAGCATTTGACCCAGGTTTTATGACTTCAAATTCAGTGATCTTTCTAATAGACCATCTTACAAAACTTGAGCCATAGAACTAATAATTTGTTTGGTGGTCATGTTGGTGTAGCTCCTTTGTGAAAGATAGGAAGGAAGAAAGGAACGAAGGAATGAAGGAACAAAGGAAGATAGAGAAAGAAAGAAAAGAAAAGAAAGAAAAAAAATTAAATTAAAAAAACCTATTGCCATTTATTTCCTAAGTGACTGAAAGGAAGTCAGATCGCCTCCAGGGAACTCAGTTTCCTCACTTGTAAATGAGGGGCTTGGACTAACTGACCTCTAAGGTAACTTCTAACCCCAAAACTATGAACCCTATCTTATGAGACCAAGTGCTGTTTTTTGAGTTTTCTCGAGATTTTATTCCTGGTAACAACTCAAATAATTCACATTTATAGCACTTCAAACTTACAAAGCATTTCTTCCCACAACCCCTGGGTCCTAGAATAGGAGAAAAAGTACTGGATTTGCCATCCAGTGACCTGGGCTAGAATCTCAGCTCTGTTACTTACTTGATCTGTGACCTTGGGAAGTCATTTGAACTCAGCTCTCTCATCTGTAAAATGGGAAGGTTGGACAAGAACAAAGATTCTTAATCTCAGGTCCATAGACCCCATTGGTTCTGTGGATAGATTTCAGAGGGTTTCCATGAGCTTGACTGGGGGAAAAATTCTTCCTTTTCACTAAGTGACATTTAACTGACACTCAATTATTTAAAAATATGTTTCTGAGAAGTGATCCCCAGGCTTCACTAGACTACCATGCCACAGAAAAGGTTAAGAATTCTTACGTCTGATGATTTCTCAGGTCCCTTCCAGCCCTAAATCTTATTCTTTTAATAGATTATTTAATTAGCATTTAGTATTACTAATTTATCTGGACTAGACTTCACTGGTCCACCTGAGGAAATTCCCCTCTACCCTAAGATCAGGATCTGCTCTTTGAATTCATAGTTGGGGTGGAGCAGGAAAGGAGGGAAGGAGTGAGGAGGAAGGTATTAAGAGTTTAAGTGGGGCAGTATGTGTCAAAAGTGGGAGACTTGAATCCAAATCTTTTTGACTGGCATGCTGGCTCTCTATCCATGCTGGCTCTCTAATACGTATTATTTATAATGAAATTCATAATTATGTTAACAAAACAAGCTTCTTAGACATCCAAATTGTTTTCTTATTAGCTATCAGGAGCTATGAAACTTTGGTATATAAATTTACATTTGATAATGAATTCTGGTTTTCATTTTGACTCTGGTTTGCAATGGTTTAAAATAAGCCTGAAGGGAAGCATCCTCCTAATCTGTCTTCCTGCACAAGGATTCACCAGCCTACCAAATATTCAGCATCCACCCAGTGTCAAAACAATGAGGCATCTGGTAATGAAGCATTAACAGCCAGAAAGATTCATGATTCTGGGGCTGAACTGCAGTCCATGAGTCACGCTTTTTAACATTTCTCCAAAATTCTTACATGCCATCTGATTACTTATAGACTTCACTCATTTGATGACATCTGATTACTTACAGGTCCAATTTTCCAGGCACTTCGCCTACATCATCACTTCAAAGTACCTTGAGCAATTAAGCTACCTTCTAAAGCAAATACCTCTCATTGACAGTATTACAGTTCATATTTCCTCTTCACTTTACACCCTCTTCCCTCTTTCCTCTTAATGATATTTCTACAGCATAAATCTCTCAGGAAATGTTTGGTAAATATCCGTGCTAAATTCTGAGAAACTAGGCCTGAGAAGAACAAACAGATGTCCCTCTAAAGACTCTTTATTAATGATCCATACAGACACTCACATGCACCCTTCCAACCACTTAGTAATGGCAAAACAGGCTTATCTCTCTAAATGGGTCTAAATGGGTCAAGTCCTTCCCTCAGGATTAGATGCAAGATTTTCAAGGCCCCTTCTATATATTTGCATGGACGCATCCATATCCCTATTGGACAAATATATATTTGCCCAATAAAAAACAAATAATTTATAGCATAAAAAATAGAATAACCCATGCTGGAGTTATAGGATGAGGATGGGAAATGAGAAGTCCCTATCAATGTAAATCCATTGCTTTTAAATTGGTTTCATCCAAATCATTCTGCCCTATTCTACTTTATTAGTATTTATTGATCATCCAATATGTATTGAACACCATTTTAGGCCATAGAGAACACAGAATTTTCATGAAGTATGGAATAGGATGTCTGCTCTTAAAGTGTCTACCATTTCATTAAAGAGAAATCATCTTGAACTGGAGTAGTTAGGGGATGCTTATGGAAGCAACGGGATTTGAGCTACACTTTAAATGATGTATATCAATCAATAAATATTTACCAACCATCTATGTGCTAGACACTATTCTAGGCACTGGAGACACAAACACAAATAATAAAATAATCCCTACTTTCAAGGAACATACATTCTAATGGAAGAGACAATATGTACATATATAATTACATACAGAATAAAAAGAAAGTGAACAAATACAATAAATACATATACAAGTAAGTATAAAATAATTAAATACAAGGCAATTTGGAGGAAGATGGCTGGCACTGGGGGGGGGGGAACAAGGATCAGGAAGGAAGGATCATAAAGAGGGTGGTGCAAGAGATGCCTTTTGAAGGAAGAGAAGGATTCCATGAGATAGAGAAGAAAGAGTACATTCCTCGCATGGGAGAATGACCAGTGAAAGGACAAAAAGTTGAGACGTAAGATATCATGTGTGAATAACAGAGAAGAGGCCAGTTTGGATAGATCAGAAAGGGTGGGGAAAAGAGTGATATACAAAGAGACTAGAAAGATAGGTTTGTGCCAGGTCATACAGGACTTTAAAAGCTAAACAGAAGGTTCATGTTTGATCCTAGAGGACCTTTCTCCTCTGAAGAGGTCTTCAAGCAAGGGGTAGATTTGTTGGTAATGTTCAAAGGATTCCTGTTTAGATACTGATCACTCTGTTGGCCTCTGAGGCACCTTCCAGTTCTGAGATATACTAGGCCTCTAGACTATGGATCAGGACTAGACATGGCATGCTAAAGAAGAAGAGCAGGAAAGCAGAGAATCCTTTTGGGGAAAGAGAGGAGAGATAGGGAGATACTTAATTATACAGGACTTTGACAAACTAGATGGATCAATCAATCAGCAATACACATCTGTTGTTCATTTTTGAGCCCAGAAGTAACAGGATCAAAGTGGTATTACAGAGAGTTTAATTTGGTTGTGGTCTGCAGGATGGATTGGACAAGAGAAAGGAAAGGCAAAGTCAAAAGCTGTTGTAGTAATGCAGGAAGGAAAGAAGGAAGGAAAGAAAGAGAGGGAAAGAAAGAAAGAAAGGAAAGAAGGAAGGAGGGAGTAAAAGATGAAAAGAAGAAAAAAGAAGGAAGGCAAAACAGAAGGAAGGGAGGGAGGGAGTGAACAAACATTTATTCAGTGGCTACTGTGTGCTAGACACGATACTAAACACTTTACAAATATCATCTCATTTAATCTTCACAAAAACCCTAGGAGGTAGGTGCTATTATTATGTCCATTTTACAGTTGAGAAAATTGTGGCAGACAGAGGTCAAGTGACTTGCCCAGGGTCATATAGTAAATGCCTGAGGCTGGATTGAATGGAATTCAGGTCTTCCTGATTCCAGAGCCAGTTCTCCATCCCCTGTGCTCTAGGTAGAAGTTGCAAAGGAAGGGAAACATATACTAAATAGTTCAAAGGAAAGAATAATAGGACTTGATGATTGAATGGATACAGACAATAAAATCTCAAGTGCTTTTTAGTACAGTAGAAATGTATACCAGTTCACTTGAGATAGAGCCATAAGGAACATCAGAAAAGCTGATGAAGATGTTCCTTCTCTTCCTCTCCCCTCCCCAGTGCCTCTAGAATTAGAACTAAGAATATTGTCCGTTCTTCCATCCAAAAAAAAAAACCAAACTGATGCTTTTTCTTTTTCTTCATATTATTGTCATTTCCTACTGACTCCCAGCCTTTTTTCCAAATACTTCAATGTGTTGTAACAAAGAAATAGTCAAGCAAAACAAATGAATCCATTGACCACATCTGAAATGAATGCCTCATTCTGCATCACTAGTCTACCATTTCTCTGACAAGAGGCAGGAGGCATGATTCAACAACAGTCTTTGGGGTTCATGACGGAGCACTGCATTGAACAGAGTTCTGCGGTCTTTCAGTTTTTTTTCTCCTTTCCATTATGTGGTCATCATCATGCGCATCGTTCTCCTTGTTCTGCTTTCTTTGCTCTGCATCTACTCATACAAGACTATCCAAATTGCTCTGGATTCTTAATTCTTATCATCTCTTGCAATGCAATTTGTTGTTCAGTCATTTTCAATCATCTCGGACTCCTCACGACCCCATTGGGGGTTTTCTTGTCAAAGATACTGGTTCACCATTTCCTTCTCCAGTTCATTTTACAGATAAGGAAACTGAGGCAAACAGGGTTAAGTGATTTGCTCAGAGTCACACAGCTAGCAAGTGTCTGAGGAAGGAAAAATGAAAAAAGAAAGGAAAGAAGGAAGCAAGGTTTGAACTCAGGTCTTTCTGACTGCAGCTCCGGCGTTCTATCCACTGTGCCACCAAGCTGCACCTGCAATAGAATAATATTCCATTATGTTCCTATACCACAATTTCTTCAGCCATTCCTGATTTGATGGTTACCTATGTTATTTCTAGTTGTTTGTTACCACAAAAGTGTAGTTGTAAATTATTTTTTGTATATTTTGGGACCTCCCTCTTTGTCTTTGAACTGCTTAAGATGTATGCACAGCAATGGTATCACTGGGTCAAATACTATGCACAGTTTAGTGACTCTGTGTGCATAACTCTAAATTGTTTTCTAGAAGTGATGGTCCATTTCACAGCTCCAACCTCAATGCAAAAATGTGCCTATCTTCCTACAGCCTTTCTAAAATTTACCAGTCACCTTTTGTCATTTTTGCAAAAAACTATATGTGAGATTTAAATTTCACGTTTGGTTTAATTTACATTAATTAATTTACATATGTCCAAGCTTCAAGTTCAAAATCCTTTCAAGTTGTAGATGAAGAAACTGAGGTTAAGTGATTTTCCCAAGGTCACACAGAAGACAGTATTGGAGTTGGAACCTAGGTCCTCTGATTACAAATTCAGTCCCTTTCTACTGCTTTTAACTAAATAGGAATCAACCAGAAATGCTCAGTCTTAAATGAAGGGAAGATAGAAAAAGCAGCATTCAATTGTACTCAACACCACCATCAAAGTTGTAAGAGTGATGAAATAGACTGGCGCCCCCAAAGCAGCATTAATATGTATTTTATCTGTAAAGACTTGCTGACATCATTCCCTCCCTGGGGGGCAATCCCAGCTTCCTTCTCTTTGCAGTGTTTGTGAAAATGATATCCAATCTTTCAAAGGAGGCTGGAGCCCAAAGCCCAGCAGGCAACTGGAGTTTTACTGAACCCTCTAGGTCATCCCTTTCTGCCACCCATTCCTGACATTCAGTTTTCTGTGGTTTCAGTTGGGCTGAAAGACACCTACAGTAGCAATTTTCCTCTTTTGTCATCACCACTTAGAAATGACGAGAAGTTTCACAATCTCAAGACTGCTCTGCATGAAATAGAAAAGGGCAGGCTAAGACTACAGGACATGCTCTCATTTCTTCAAACATTTGGAGTGTTTGAACAAACTATAAAAGTGTTGAATTCTCAACTTTTTAAACTATTTCAATCATAGAGTGAAGTTTAATTTATACTGATGGTTTCTGCATTGTCTGGCCTAGAGTAATTTTGAAAAAATCATCTGGAGGGCAGCTAGAAGGTGCAGTGGATAAAGCTCTGGCCTTGGAGTCAGGAAGACCTGAGTTCAAATCCCATCTTAGACACTTTACACTTGCTAGCTGTGTGACCCTGAACAAGTCACTTAACCCTGATTGTCTTGCCAGAAAAAGTCATCTAAATATTGAATTTAAGTGATGGTACATATACATTTTTAACAAATAAATGTGTATTGACCTATGATTATGGAATTGCTTCTGGAAAAAAAATTTCAAAGCCAGAAATGCCCAGTGATCTGAAAAATAAGGTATATAAAGAGATTTGAAAGCCCAACTCTTGACTTGAGGGCACAAATCATAAACCTTGAGCTCTCACACTTCCCCTTCCCCCTCAGCAACATTGTATTTAGTTTTAATATATTTTAAGCAGAAGGACATGTTAGAGATCATAACCTCTACCACCTCCCTGGTTGTTTTAGCTGCGGCCCAAAAGATGTAGCAATTTTTTCAATCATCAAGTTTAAGCTTTAGATCTCAGCCTGAAACTTAAGTTGCCCTCAAGTTCCCACCAAGCCATCTACAGTCGTTACATGTGTATGAAGATTGATGTGCCTTCATTGGACTCCTTCTTCAACAAGAAGCTGGGGGGTGGACTTGATGCAGTTCTTCATTTAGTTTACCTTCATAGTGCATATTTCTCTAAGTAAAGAATTCCTGTCCCTTGCAATATTTAACTTCTCCGAGCCTTTCTTCAATAGCACCTGGCAATAGGGAAATAAGATAAAAGTGTATTTGCCATCCTCAATCCTGAATTGAGATTCCTGATTAATTTTAAAATAGACTTTTCCAGTCCAAGAAAACACAAATGACTTAATAATTCCCATCACTATTACAAAGATCCTCCCTTCACCTGCATCAATCAGCAGGGTAATTTTTGTATGAAAGCAATGAATTTTCAATTTATTCAGATAATGAATTCAGATAAGTTATATGAATGATTCATATTAAGTCAGATTTTTTTTATCCTCAAAATTCCTCCACTAAATTCAAAAGAGCATAGTCTTGGATCTAGAATGGACTTCAGAGGTCAGCTAGCCCAACCCTTTCATTTTACAGGTGAGGAAACTGAGATCCAAAGAGATTAACTCTGATCTCTCATCCTAAATGGCAGTCAAGTGGAACAATGACTAGAGTGCTGCCCTTAGAGTCAGCATTACCTGAATTGGAACCCTGACTTTCTAGCTGTATAACCCTGAGCAAATCACTTAACATCTCTCTCAGTCTCAGTTTCCTCATCTAGAAAGTGTGATATGCACCTACTTCACAAAGCTGTTGTGAGGATGAAATGAGAAAACACACATAAAATGCTTTGCCTTCCAAGTTAGTCATCCTCCTCCTCCTCCTCCTCCTCATTATTGGTGTAGATATTGTCCTGAGTTCCTAAAGGCAATACTGTAGAGCAAACAAACTCTAAAAGACCTTATTGCTATCGTCATCATCATTGTTGTTACGATTATCATTATTGTTGGCATGGAAGTTGTTCTACATTCCTGAAGGCAATACCAGTGAAGCACACAAATCCTAGAAAGACCTGTTGAAGCAGGAAGATCTTTGAGTAGAGCCTCGAAAGGGATTGCAATTTGGAGCAGCTCGATGTGTTGCGACAATTAAGAAGGAAGGGGAGTTGATGTGAGGGTGGGAAAGTGGCAGCCGTGACCAGTAGCCCCAAAGAAGGCACTAGCTTCTTTCCCACTCTAAGGCTGCCTATGGACAACAAGAGGCTGGGTCTTGGATTGGACCTATGACCGGATGGCTGGGCCATGGCCTCTGTTTTTACCTTCTCCCCATCCCTTTTCAGCTTCCTGTTGTGTGTTTCTTTCCCCATTTTTTGCTAAGCTCCCAGGGGACTGGGACTATCTTTTTTAGTGATATCTCCAGTGCTTAACCCAGCACCTGGCACGTAGTAAGTGTTTAAATGTTTATTGATATTGACTAGATCTTCAAGCCTGTGATGCCATGGTGTTAAGAGAAGTGTCTTTTTGAGAGGAGAGAAATCAGTTAAACTGGGTCTGACGTCACTGTGGGAAGGCATTATGGCTGGGTAATTTAGAATGGTGTGGGTCCGCATTTGCGTTCCTCTGGGTCGTTTGTCTCTGGGAAAGTGTTGTGTATCAGGCGGTGCAACGAGCTGCTGAATTCTGAGCAAGAATACATGAAGGGCTAGAACATGCTAACATTGTCCCATGAATAGCCACCCCTGCATCCTTGACAATTCCTTCTAAGCCTTTTCTTATTCTTTTTTAATTAAGTTTTCAATTAACAAGCCGCTATTGGGTCTATACCCCAAAGAAATCAAAGAAAGAGGAAAAGGACCCACACATGCAAAAACATGGCAATTCATTTCATGATGGCAAAAAACTAGAAACTAAGAGGATACTCATCAATTGGGGAATAGCTGAATAAATTACGTTATATGATGAACATAAGAGAATACTATTATGCCATAGGAAATGGTGAAAGGGATGGTTTTAGCTCTCCCCCAGAGTTCATGAGACCTTTGCATTGATTGGCACTTAGTGCCATAGGGATGGCCACCAGATAATGAAGCATTTTTGGTCATAGCAGTTTGTGAAGACATCTAATAAGGCACAGATGAGTGGTGTTCTGGAGGGAATACTTACAGGCATGAAATCATGGATCCTTGAAATATCAAAATAAATATTCAGATGATTATCCACACATTTAACTTCAATCAGGCTCAGAATTTTGAACAACTTCCATACCTCTTTCAAATATCTGAGTCCAAAATTTAGAAAGTTTTTTTTAAAATTAGGAATTTTGTCAAGTACTCAAGAAACGTACCCTGTACGAAGTCCCAGTAAAATGGAGAGTTAATGGGAATTCCATTTGCCCTCATCTGTTATATTTATTAAAATCTCCATTATTTGGAGTGGACCAAACTGTAATGGAACTGAACCGGCGAAAACGGGCCCAGCTGATTTGATAGTATAATGAGCCCTTGCTGCTTTTGACTCTAGAGGCCTTCAAGAGACCCAACAGGATATCCCTGGAATTCAGGTTTGTTTTCACAAAAACAAATCTATTGATGCTATCAATACATACCCATTTGAACAGAAACAGAAATACTTTAGGATTTTAGACCATTTCCACCCCAACTCCCCAGTATTACCTTGACATTTTACAAATCTTATATATACACAACTGTTTGCATATTGTCTCTGCTATTAGAATAGGAGCTTCTTGAGGACAGGTACCTCATCTCCAGCACTTAGCACAGTTCCTGGCACACAATAAGGGCTTGATAAATGCTGTTGAGTGACTGCTCTCAAACTTTCCCAAATTCCTTTATCCCAAGGCCAACATTTATGAGTTCCATTGATAGATTTCAAGCTACCAAGTGTTGTAGGGATACACTAGTTTGGCAAATACTGGAGTTAACATAATGCTAAAATAACCTGGTCTACAGGTTCAACACGGGCATCTAGGTGGTTACATGGATAAAGTGCCAGTTTAGAGTCAGGAAGACTCATCTTCCTGAGTTCAAATCCAGCTTCAGACACATTAGCTGTGCAATTCTGGGCAACTCACTTAACCTTGTTAGCCTCAGTTTCCTCATCTGTAAAATGAGCTGGAGAAGGAAATGGCAAACCACTCTAGTGTCTTTGCTAAGAAAGTCCCAAAATGGGATCAGGAAGAGTCGGACACAACTAAAGAAAACAACACAGGTTCAATGTCCAAGTGGACTAATTTTTTCATGTGAAGTTAGTGAATTGATCAAGGAACATTTATTGCTATGTACTAAGCACTGTGCTAAGTCCTGGGGATACAAAGTCCAAAAGCTAAACACATAAACAAACAAGCAAACCCCACCGTCCTGACCTTAAGGAGCTCACATTCTAATGGGGGGTAAAGCCTATTCCAAGCTTCAGACTTTACCCCTGACACCAGACAACTAGCTAGAGATTGGGGAGGAGTGTGGATTATTCATCACAAACCCATCACTTTTATTGGAGGAAAAAAACAACCCAAAGCAGGCATCTTAGGAGAAACATGGACTACCAGAGCCAAAAGAGATCTCAACGCTTATCTTAGCCAACCTTCTCGTTTTCTAAATGATAGAACTCAGATCCAGAGGGATGAAGTAATATTGTTTTCAATGACAGGACCAGAATCAGAATCCAGATTGTTGTGTTTGCTAATCAAATTGAAAGAGTACTGAATTCGAAGTCAGAGGACCTTGGTTTAAATCTGGCTCTGCCATTTTCTACTTTGGTAACCTTTCTAGACCTCAATGTTCTCATCAGTAAAATGAGGTTAGGCAAGATGATTTCTAACGTCTCTTTCAACTCTAAACTTATGATCCTATTATGGGGGCTGCAAGATGATATAATGGATAGAGCTCAGCTCTTGGAATCCTGAAGACCTGAGTTCAAATCCAGCCTTAGACACTTACTAGGTTTGTTACCCTAGGCAAATCACTTAACTTCTGTCTGCCTCAGTTTCCTTATCTGTGAAATGGAAGTGATTATAGCCCTTACTTCACAGAGTTGTTGTGAGGATAAAATGAGATAATATTTATAAAGCACTTTGCAAACCTTAAAGGGCTATGTAAGTGTTGGCTTTTATTATTACCCTGTTATCCAGACTGAGAGTCCTTTCTTTTGAGGCTTCATTGCCTCCAGAAAACCGACATGAGTCTAGAAGAAACTGGCCTGTCAGTCACATGGAGTCTCAGTGGTTTTGTAGGTTTCCTTGTTTTTCTCCATAAGCATCTCATTTTCTCTAGGGAAATCCCTATAAATGTCCCCACATTGATGCAGTTTCCTGCTTCCTTGAAATAGCTTTGTAAGAGACCACAGACTTAGAGCTAAAAAGGCCCTTGCAGGTCATTGACTCTGACCTCTTCATTGTTGAGATGAGGAAACCAAAACATAGAAAGGTCAACTGATTCTCCAAGGGTCACAATTAATGATAATAATATTACTATTATTCCTAATGAGAGCTAACATTTACATAGACGCCAGGCACTGTGAAGAGCTGGTAAATGTCTGAAGTAGACATTGAACGCATCCCTTAATTAATTAGCTCATTTATTTATTCAATCAATATCAATAACTACTATGGGGACAAAACACAGTGGTAAGTTGAATATTAAAGAGGAATTCAAAGAAGTATAAAACAAACTCCGGGTGGCAGATAAGTAAATGTTGGTACGGGAAGGAAGCCACCGTCTTTTTTCCACTCCACTCCTCTGTCTCCTTTTGTTCTCCTTGGCTTTTTGACTACCTCATTATTCTTAACTTTGAAAAGTTCTCTTCCAATTGAGCAATCCACACTGGTTAATGCATCTTTTCCCCCAAAGTAAGACATATAGTGACGAGACTTAACGGTAGCTCATATTTTACAAGATTGTTCCATTTTGGTTCCCTTTGTGACTTATAACACTTGTAGCAGGAATTGATGCATCTATAGGATTCCTGGCCTACTCTCGTGTTAAGAGGACCTTGTCCTCCTGACCCTGAGTATCAGATTTTTCCTTACCTCCCAAAACACACATGTACCTCTTCTTCCTGAGTTTCTTTTAGTTCCTGGCTACAAGCACTTCTCTTTCAGCTGTTTCTTCACCAGCTACCTTATTCAACCCCTCCCTTAAGGACCTCGTAAGTACAAAGAGGTCTCAATTAGTACGAAAAATTAATCCAATGAAGTGGTCACATCAATTGAATTTTCATTGAATAGTTCCATTGGATGGAGCCAATTACCATATTTCACATAATTATAGCTTCAAATGGTACAGATTCATGGATTCATCATTTATATTAATTGGGACCTGGCTACACAATTAAATAGAATTCGTGTGACAAATGGCTGTATCACTCTGCTTAACTAATCAGGATTTGTTGGTTTCAGTTCTGGCTCTGCTATTTTCTAGCTGTGTTACCTAGGACATCATACAATCTCACTGAGACTCAGTTTTCTTGTCTCTAAAATAGGGATTATTGGCACAGGGTATCACAGAAGTCTTAATACAATTTTAAGCTTTAATATCTTACAACTGCACTAAGATTTTTGAGATGCCCTATACTTACAGTACTTGTTTCAGGGGGTTGTTGTAAGGATCAAAGTGGTATTACCATTGCTTTAGAATGTTTTCCACTGTATATTATCAATTACTCTGTAGGATCTACCAACATCGGTCTTCGCTTAATGTGCCCTGGTAGTGACTCTGGGTTCTCCAAGGTGATGCTGTTGCCAAAATTTCACCCTAGAGAAAGTTCTACCCAGAGAAAAGCCTCCAAGTTCAGGACCAGCAATGGACTCTCTTCCCTTGGAGGACCAGCCTACCTGAGATCTGAGAGGCTCATCACCAAGTTGGCTTCAGAACAATGCATTTTTTTTCAACTAAGACAACTCAACAATCAATCAATATTTATTAAGCACCTATGCTAAGTAAGCACTGTGGAGGTGGACCTTCAAAAGCACAGAGTTGTTGCGTGGACATGAGATTCATCTTCCAAGATTGGGACTTGTGGCACCTGGGGCCTATAACTAGCCATAAGTACCAGGACTGCTTTGGTATGGGATGACTTCAAAGGACTTCCAGATAATCCAGTAGAAAAAGCATTGACTCTATAGAATCTAAGGACCTTGGCTTAAATCCCACTTCTTATGATTCCTACCTGTAACCTGGACCTTAGGTTCTTCATATGTTATGAGGGGGCTAGATTAGGTGGTCTCTAAGATCCTTCCTAGTGGTAAACTTACGTTCCTATGAATCTCAGCTCTGCTACCTATATGGCCTCTAGCAAATCTCAATTTCTTCATTTGTACATTGAGAGGGTAGCACTAAGTGATCTCTAACAACCCTTTCAGCTCTAAATCCTATGATCTCATGACTTCTTACAATGGCCCTTCCCTTAGAACTAGCCCCTTCCTTTATCATAGTAAAGAAGATAGTGTAGCTTGCTGGCCCTCATTCAGGGCCTGAAAATAATCCTCCACCTAGTCCCTCAGAGGGCAGGGGTTGTCTAAGGAGTCGAGCTTATAGCAAACTTGGGACACCATCAGGACACACTGTACCCTGTTTTGATAGCATTTCATCAGGAAACCTGATGAAATCTGGTGTCTTCCTGCTATAATGCATTAACTTAGTGATGTCCACTCACATTTTCCAGAAAGGTTAAGTCCATGTGCTTGAAATTGAAGAGGCAAAATGTGTTCCAGATCCAACCCAGCCTTCAAGGTCTGGCTCACACCCAAATTCTGCCACAAGACCATTCTAGCCCAGTCTGGCTTATAGTGATGTTCGCTTTTGAAAGACTATAAAATCTCATATTATTATTATTTACTACTCTTACTACCTGACCTTGGATAAGTCCATTCTTAGGACCTTGGTTTCCTCAACTATAAAATGAGGAACTTATAACAGATCATTCCTAGGGTTCCTGCCAGTTCTAACTCAATGGTTCTATAACTACATCATCTCTATCTAATGTCTCCTCCAGGAGTAACAATGATCCCTAGGATAGAAAATGCTTTGAAGTGATCTCATTCCACTATTACTCAGATCTGATTGGTAAGAAGTTGTTTCCCACATCTTCTTGAAATCTTTCTCTCTAAAACTTCCCTTGGTTCTTCCTAGCTCTGTCTTCTGGGGCCTTTCTACATGACAACCCTTCAAATACTTGAAAATGGATGATCTGCTTCCTATAAACCCTCCCTTCTCCAAGCCAGACAAGCCAAGTTCCTTCAGTAGATCCTTGTCTAGCAGGATCTCCAATCTCCTCGCTATCCTAGTTGCCCTACTCTGGATAACAACAACAAATGATAAGTGCAACTAGCATTTATATAATGCTGTAATATTTGCTGGGTGTTTTACATATGTTAACTCATTTAATCTGATGTCTTACAGTTTATCAGTGCCAATGTGTTTCCTACAATATGTCACCCAGGACTGAACATAATACTCCGGATTGTTAATCTTTGAGCACTTTCATCTACACTGCTCATCTGGGTCATTCATCATTTGTATCATTACTTAAATGTTTCACATGTGTGTGTCTTGTCTTCCAGTTTGCAACTAGGACAGGAACTATGTCTTACATTTCTTTTGTATCTCCCACATGAAACCTAAAAAAAAATTTTTTTAAATCTAGAATGCTGAGTCCATCATATAAAAACTTCTTCTTCCAATGCACTTGAGCAGCTATTTTGTAACTTAAGAGTCTTAGAAGGTTGCTGGAGGGCATTTAGAAATTAAGTAACTTCCCCAGGACCACTCAGCCAATATCTGGCAGATGCCAGTCTTGAACTCAGTTCCTTCTAATTTTGATGCTAGCCCCTTCCTCACTTTGCAACCCTGTCTTTTCAAATAAATAATAATAAAAAATAACATTTGTGTAGTGATTTGAAGTTTGCAAAATGTTTTGTTGATTCTCGCAAGCTTGTGACCTAGATGGTATTATTACTCCCATTTTACAGACGGGGAAATTGAGACTAAGAAGGGTCCAGTGACTTGCCCAGGATCACATAGCTAATAACGTGTCTAAGTTAAGATTACAACTCAGATAATCCTGACTCTAAATCCAATGTTTTAGTCACTGTACAACCTAGCCATGTAAGAAGGCTTGAAGGTGGAGGAAGCACATTCTATGCAGAGGGGACAGCCTATATGAAGGCCTGGAGATGGAAGATGGAGAGTTGTAATAATAGCCATAGCCAGCATTTGCATAGCTCTTTAAAGTTTTGCAAAGCGCCTCAATTACACTATCTCATTTGATCCCCACAACAACCTTGTGAGGTAACATAATTATTCAATTCAACAAACATACAAGTGCCTACTATGTGTAGGACACTTACTAGGTGATACAGCCAAAAAATAAACCAGTCTCTGCCCTCAAGGAACTTACATTTGGATGGGAAGTTAGAATATTGTACAGAAACAAGGCTTTCCAAAAAGCCCAGGTGAGGAGAGAGTGAATGGATGAACGAATATAAGCTGCATATAATTTGCATAAAATCACCATATTTCAAGGTAATGTTCAGGTCTGAAATTGTTCACACTTCAAGAGTTAATGCCTTCTTGGTTAATTCCCTTCCTGGAAAGCTTTCGATGGTTGGAGAACCTGTTTCAACAGTTACTAGCACAAACAATTGAATTTAGTCTGTATTGAACCATCTTCATTTAAATGTGTTCACCCCATGTTTCCCATCTATACCAAATGGAATTTACATATGTCATTCACTTATATGCCACCGAAATGCGTTTATATTGTTATTGTTCTTGGCAGAAAAGTAAGGCTTTAGTATTCCCCTGTGATATTTGGATTAGAGAATTTGTTTAACCTTGAGCTATCCCGGGGATATTGCTGATCTGACAAATTTAACTATAATTGGCAATCTGTGGAAGGCAAAATTGAATGCAAATGACATGTCATTAACGTCTGAGAAGGTGATCTAGGCCATCCCACAGCTGCCGTGTTCCCCTTCACATACTTTTTAAAGCTAGAAGAGAATTCAACAGTCACTTAGTCCTATCTCCCTCATTTTACATAGGAGGAAACTGAGGCCCAAGGAAGGGAGGTGACTTGAAGGCAGGGGGAGGGAAGGGCATGCGCATTTATTAAGAACCTACTAGGTGCCAGGCGCCGTGCTCAGCATGTTACAAATATTATCTTGTTTGATCCTCACAACAGCCTGGGGAGATACATGCTGTTCTTATCACCATTTTTTAACAGTTGAGAAACTGAGGTGGATAGAGGTTAAGTGTCTGCTCAGGATCACACAGCTAGTAAGCATCTGAAGAGGGATTTGAATAAAGGTCTTTCTGACTCGGGGACCATTACTCTATCCATTGTACCACTGAGCTGCCTTGGATCCATATCTCTCGATTCATAATTCAGAGATTTCTTCTGTCTCCTAACCTGACGCTTTTTTCTCCAATACAAAGCCCAGACCAAGTGCTCAGTGTATGGTATCTGGCACATAGTAGGTGCTTAATAAATGTTTATTGACTGACTGACTGAAACACTCTCTGCTATGTAGCTTTTCCCCATGATTCCAGCCAGTCCATTGGTTCCTTCCAAGTCTTCCAATTCTGTACCTTCCATGCACTTTCATACTCTCACTTTGTAATATGTTGCTTGGTTTCTTGTTTCCCCAACAGGATTGGAAGCTCTTTCAGGGCAGAGGTCTTAGTCATCTTAGTTATCCTTCTCAGAGCCTGGCCCAGTGCCTTTGCACACAGTAGGCACTCAAATATTTGCTAGATTGTTGATTGAAATGAATAGAATTGAATTAATTGTATCCCAGGGCATAGTTCATTTTTCTTAGAGAGGCTCAGATTTCTGCTTGGTTTTTACTTGGTAAAACCATCCCCTTGGTGATTTTTTCTCCCTCTGTTTGATTAATGAGTTCAGGGATTAAGGAGATTGTATCTATTTAAAAAAAAAAAGAAATGGGTTTGCATTTTAGTTTCTAAGTTTAAAAAGTCCAATTCTAATTCCTTCTTCAGAAGCAAGCACATGCTGTAGGTGGTTTCATCTTCTCAAGTCCTAGAAGATCATGACAGCAATATCGCCAATTAAAGAGAAATAGTCATCTAGCTTGTCACAATGCCTTCTAATGGAAGAAACTGATTCAAATAGAATGCTTCATAAGTGATGATCCAGCACTCAGGAAACACTAGTGCAGTGATGAGAAGCTGGCCTTGGAATGAAGAAAGGCTTTCATTTAATCTCGACCTCCACCACATGCTATCGATGTGACCATGGACAGGCATAATCTCATGTGAGTCTCACAACAATCCTGTAAGATGGGCCCTACAGAGATTATTATCTCCATTTTACAGATGAGAAAACTGGGGCTCAGAAAATCTGTTTGTGTCTATGGTGCAGTAGAAAGAGCACTGGATTTGAATTCAGGAGACCTGAGTTCAAATCCCACCTCTGCCACTTCCTATATATGACTGTGGACAAGTCACTTAGCTTTTCTGTGCCTCCATTTCCTTATTTGTAAAGTGACAGAGTTGGACTAGGTGATCTCTAAATATATGACCCCATGACTTTGCCAAAAGACAGCTAGGTGGTGCAGTGGATAAAGCACCTAGAGTCAGGAAGACTCCTCTTCCTGAGTTCAAATCTGGCCTCAGACAGTAGTTGTGTGACCCCAGACAAGTTACTTAACTCTGCTTCAGTTTCCTCATCTGTAGGGGAAGGGGAAGAAACTCCCTCTAAGCTGCCTCTCAGGCAGGAAGGTAGCCTACTGCATAGAGCACTGGGGCTGAAGTCAAGAGAATCTGAGTGCAAATACGACCTCAGACGCTATCCAAGTGATCTTGGTCAAGTCGTTTAATCATTTATCTGCCTCAGTTTCCTCAACTACAAAATGAAGATAGTAATAGCACCTTCTTTGCAGGGTGGTTGTGAGGATTAAATGACATAGCATTTATAAAAGCGTAGTATATAGCACACAAGAGGTGCTTAGTAAATGTGTGTTCTCTTTCCCTTGTGCAGGTCAGCACCTGATCTGAAACAGTCTTAGACAGTTGTCTGGAACCCTGAGACCTTAAGTGACTTGCCCCAATGTCACACATATGTGAACCCAGGTCTTCTTGGCTCCAAGGGCAGCTCTCCATGTACTACTGACTCTTTTCTCTCCCCTCTAATGAGTTACACATACGTGCTTTATCACCCCAGGTGAAGACATGGTAAGAGGGTACCTAGCTACTTTCAGTGAGTTAAAGTCCCCTGACTCCGAGGCACCATATACCAGGGTACTGAAAGACTTTGCTTAGGTCAAATCCTGCTCTGCTTTATCCCTGGTCAGACCACATACAGGATTCTAGATTCAATTGTAAATGCTATATTTTAAGAAGGATATAGACCAGCCAGAATATTCAGGAGTGGAAGCCCAGATTGGAGACATGACTTGAAACTATGACATGTGAAGATTTGCTGAATGAGCTAGAGATATTTAGCCAGGAAAAGACAGGACTTGGGGGAGACTTAGAATTGTTTTCAAGGATTCTCCTGTGGCTAGGAGTCTCTTGTCAGAAAACAAAACAAAACATTTCTCTCCCCTACTCTCCTCTACCAGCTGAGGACACACAGCAAAGGAAAGCACCCCACAGCCACTGATGTCATCATGAACTCTCTGCCTCTCAAGAGAGCCATACAGAGTACTGCCTGCCTATCTGTAGGTCTGAGAGCCATAACTTGATGGGATGATTCAGAGAACTTCTTTTTTTTTTTTTTTGGCTTTTTTTAGGCAATTGGGGTTAAGTGACTTGCCCAAGATCACACAGCTAGTAAGTGTCAAGTGTTGGGTCTGAGGCCGGATTTGAACTCAGGTTCTCCTGACTTCAGTGCCGGTGCTCTATCACTGCGCCACCTAGCTGCCCCAGAGAACTTCTTTCACTCTGGCTTTCACAGATAGAATTCTGGGAACCATATCACTAAAAGTAGAGCATTCCTGCTTCAAAACTACCATTTCTGTACTTGTGGCTCACATTGTGTGTAATCAGAGGCCACTAATGGAGGATGGGTTTATCTTGTCCTGTGGATACCTTATTGTTGTTGTTTGTCCTTTATTCTTGAAGAAGACCAATAATATCAAGAAGGTGATGCCATGACTTGCAAGTGAATTGGATTTCAGTGAGGCAGGGCTGTGCAAAGTCACCAGCCTCATTCTCTCCTCCAAGGCCATCTGGAGTAGTCCAGTAACAAGATATAGATCAGGGCGACTGGAGATGGCCCTAGATGCAGTGGAAACCTTGGCCTTTTTAAGCTAAGGTCTTTCCCAGGTTTCAGTTTGTCTGAAGCAAAGCCCATTCAGTGATTATGACTAGGTAAGAAATGAGGCAAAGAATGGCCTCTTTTACCTAGTCCAAAAAAGAAATCAATCTAAGACCCACAGGGTTTATGGCCAAAACAGAAACAACTGCTATTTACACTCACTCTGAACCATCACAGCCCAGACAATGACCAAATGAGGCTTAGGCTTGGGACCTATTGTTGGCCAATCAAAGAGAGCCAGAGTGATTTGGGTTCAAGGCATAGTCCTTAAAAAAGAAATCTAGCCCCTAAACCCCAAGATATCTTGCAAGGTTTCAGCAATCAAAGTTTATATTCCTTTGGGCAGAGCACCTGCTGGTAAGAGTATGATTCCCTATGTGGACAGAGGGAGAAGAAGAAGGGAGGGAGGGAAAGTGGGAAGAAGGAAGGAAGGGCTCTGGATATCTAGGAAGAGAAGGGATATGTGGGGGGGGAGGAGCTGGGGAGGAGTGTTGCTATAGGACCTAAGTGTATCGTTGGGTTTGGAGGTCCTGGAAGGGGGTCAGGGATGGGTATGGAGCCATCAGTAATCTACTGTCAACTACAACATACAGAATCTTCTCAGATAGCATAACAATCTGAGATTGTTTGGGAACTGGTGGGAATATAAAGGGAGAACCATAGCCTCATGCGAATTAAACCTACTATCTTTGACTGGTAGAAGAAAACATTTTCTTGAGTTATTTATCACTGTCGCTTTGTAAACCTTAAAGTGCTGTATGAATGTATGTTTTTCCCCTTTGATCCAGACCTGTAATTTCTTCAGTATAAAATGCTCCCTATGAAAAAGACTTCTTTTACCAAGGCAGATTCTTGAGCTCTCTGTAGACTTTGACACTATTGATCACATTCCTCCTTGACATTCTCTTCTCTAGATTTCTGTGACTCTGCTCTATCCTACCTCTCTTCCTACATATCTGATCTCTCCTTCTCAGTCTCCTTTGTGTGACATCGAGATCATGCCCACCAACCAACTGTATCCCACAGGGTTCTGTCCTGACCCATCTTCTCTTCTCCCTCTACACTATTTCACTTGGTGATCTCATTTGTCCCACAGATTCAATTGCCATCTCTTATCCCGAGGATTCTCAAAACTACTGATCCAACCCTAATCTCTTTCCTGACACCTCCCCTCCTCCCCAGTTTAGCACTGAGCGGCTAGGTGGCAAAGTAGATAGAGTGCCAGACCTGAAGTCAGGAAGACTCATCTTCCTGTGTTCAAATCTAACCTTAGACATTTACTGACTGGGCAAGTCACTTCACCCTGTTTGCCTCAGTTTCCTCATCTACAAAATGAGCTGGAGAAGGAAATAGCAAACCACTCCAGAATCTTTGCCAAGAAAACCCCAAATGGGGTCATGAAGAGTCAGGAACGACTGAACAACAGCAACAGTTTAGCATCTCCATCTGCCTATTGCACATCTCCAACTGGATGTTCCATAGACATCTTAAGCTCAATACATCCAAAACCAAATATTTTCCCCCAAAAACCTCTCCTCTTCTGAACTTCTCTATTACTGTTGAGGCCACCACAATTATCACGGTCACCCAGGCTCACAATCTAGGTGTCCTCCTAGAACACTCCCTTTCACCACCTACCATATCCAATCTGTTGCCAAATCCCTGTCGAATTTACCCCTGTAATCTCTCCTGTGTATACCCCTTTCTCTCCTCTGACACTGTCCCCACCCTAGTGCAGGCTGATACCACCTCTCACTTGGACTGTTATAATAGCCTACTGGTTGGTCTCCCTGCTTCAGGTCTCTCCCAACCCTAGTCTATGCTCTATTTAACTGTCAAATTGATCTTCCTAAAGTGTATGTCTGATCACATGACCCCACTTCCTATTTAATAGACCCTGACAGCCCCCTAGTGTGTTCTTTCAGGATGCAGGGCTAGTTTGCCTTCTTTGTATCTTTAGCACTAAGCATATTTGTTGTTCAGTCATTTCAGACTCTTTGTGACCCTATTTGAGGCTTTCTTGGCAAAGATACTGGAATGGTTGACCATTCTTTCTCCATCTCATTTTACAGATGAGGAAACAGAACTACCCAAGGTCACACAGATAGTAAGTGTCTGAAACCAGATTTGAATTCAATTCATCCTAACTCCTGGTCTGGCATTCTATCCACTTTACCACCTAGCTGTTCATAGTAAACACTTAATAAAGGCCAGTTGAATGACTGATTGATCGATGGTAGTGATGAATGAGAGTTTGGTTGATGATGATAGCAGCATCATGCAGACATAGCCAAAAATGAAGACTGTTTTATCAACTTGTGCCATTGAATACATGAGTAATACACATTATCAAAATACCGGCACCTTCAGAATATACACTCAGTGAACACATAGATCATAGACTCAGAGGAGTTTGATATGACATGCTGAAAACAACTGATCATGTCCTACATGTAATATGTACTCTCAAATTATTGAAGGAATGTAGTATGGCCAGGCTGCATTTGAAGTCAGAGGGCTAGGGTTCAAATCTTGGCATGGGGATTTGAAAAAATCCTATTTGTCATAGTATATCTGGTATCCACTATGCAAGTCCAACTATTTGTGCCCAGCCTATAGTAGAGACTTCTAGGCTCACATTGGTCTGATCTGCCACAGTCAGACACACTGTACCTTGACCCCGATGTAGTGATGTCATTTTGGTCATCTTCATGCACAAAGAACAACAACCACCCTGGCATAGTGTACTGAGTGGATCTGTCAACCTCTTTTTGCCATCATAAAATCCGAATCCCTTTGGTAGAAACTTTC
Source organism: Phascolarctos cinereus (assembly GCF_003287225.1). NCBI lineage: Eukaryota > Metazoa > Chordata > Mammalia > Diprotodontia > Phascolarctidae > Phascolarctos > Phascolarctos cinereus. Next base: position 61,562,968 of record NW_027556180.1, read on the forward strand.
TTTTCACATACACATACCCTTACACACTCCTATTCTTCCAGGCAGAAAGAGCTTCCAACACTGTGGACAGGTTGCCTTGAGTTGGTCATATCCCTTCTATCTGGTCAAGGTTAGATTAATTTAACCAAATAAACTTGAATCGGCCTTAGGGAGTTATAGAGAGACCTCTATTAAATGCTTAGAAACTTCTTTCTGACTTGCATTTAACCTCAGCAATGTAATCTACAGTCTTCTTCATAATATGAAGCAAAGGTCTCCTTCCACTGGCTACATGCATGGCTCCCAGTCAGAGGTACTATTTATGTGGTTGGATGAAAGTGTGACCTATGGACTCCCAGAAACATTTATAGGCATCTGTGCAGAGTTTATGTGTGAGCCAAGCCATTAGTGGCCAAGTCATTTGTCTCCAACCCAGCTCTAATTAAAACCACATCCTTATTTGGTGGCCCCTACCTGAGAAATGTTCCTCTAGAGATATTTATATTCATTCAGATATTCTTGACACATTGTTTTGAGGTTATGACAGGCACCTCCAAGATGTTTTACTCACACACAGTAATTGCTCTCGCCTGAATACCCAAAGCATATCAACAGTTGAGGTAAGCAGCAGCTTGCTTTAAAAGAATTGTACTATAATAAGAATAATAAAGCATTTTCTTGAGGATAACCATGTTCTTCTTGAAGCCCAATTTAGAAAATTATCAGTAATACCACCATCTGGTGGTTCCCCCAGATAGTTACAACTCTCTCTAAGTCAATGGTCAAGATTTTAATGACATCTCAAAGTGAGACCAGAAAATCTATTTTTAAAAACTGCCTCTGGAAAATGACTGCTTTGTGATTTTGGAGCACTAACATCAACTAATAGGTGGACTTTCTAGTGAGCAGATGGAGATAACTAATGGACCCTCACCTAAGATGTCACATAGTAATACAATCTTGCTCAATGGGATTTGGAAATCCATTCATTTATTCATTCATCAAACATTTCAGAGAAAACATCCTATCTAGGAGTTGTTGAGTCAGGTCAAAAGGAGTTTGAGGTACAGCTGAGGGAGTAGAGATTCAGACTCCAGATAGACACAGATACATAAAACTTGAGTTAGGAAGCAGCTTCATATAGTTGGACCTCTGCCAGCAGAAGTCAGAGCCAGTCAGCATCTTGGGAAGGTTAAGCTTGGCAATTGAGAGGCAAGCTTCAGAGAAGAAAAGGAGCCCAGCTAAGACATTGCCCTTGAGGGGAGCTTTGGGAGGATTCCACAGAGAAAAGGCATTAAGGCCTGACAGTGATGGAGGATGTCTGGGGCTTCCTCACCCTGTAACATCATACTACCACCCTTGTGACTTGCTCACCTGGAGGATTCCCTGGCAAGGTGCACCCCTACCCTTCTCCCACTGGTGATTTTCTCCTGGAACCTCCTTTTGTGAAGGGGCCTGAGCCAGGCCTTTATTGCTCTTCCAATTCTATTCTGCATTTTTGGACTTCAAAATCAGCCTCTGGCTGATTTTTATCTCATCCTCTTCCTCCTCCAGCTTCTCAGCTTTCTTTCCTAAATTGTCTTCCTCCATTAAAATGTAATTTCCTTGAGGGAAGGGACTGCTTTCTGCTTGTATTTGTTTCCCAGAACTTGGCACAGTGCCTGGCACATAGTAAGCACTTAATAAATGTTTGTTTACTTCATTCCTTCCTTCTATCATACCTACTATGTGCAAGGCACTGTGCTAGTTGTTTGAGGGGAAAAAAGATGAAAAAAAAACTAGATCCTTCATTGATCCTCCCAATAACCTTAAAAGTAGGTACTGCTATTATCCCCATTTTATAGATGAGAAAACTGAGGCTCAGAGAAGTTAAAAGACTTGTCCAGGGTCACATAGCATCTGATGCAGAATTTGAACTCCTGACCTTCCAGAGCTCTAGACACTATTCTACCTAGCTGGCCATATGATATATACATAGAATGTGATAAGTGCCAAGAAAGGTGTAAAGTACTTTCAGAAGAATATGAATAGAATCCTATATGTAGGAAGTAGAGAGATGAGAAGATAGACTAATGTTAATAAGTAAGCCCTTCTCCCTCCTCCTCCTCCTCCCCTAGGATCACCCCGTCCCAGACATCCCCACCTTAAGAAAAATTCTTTAAATAAATAAATAAATAAGAATTTTTTTTTTCCCCCGTCTATCCTCATCAGCTCTGTAGGGAGCCTGGTATTGTGGTCAGAAACACTCCATTGAAGAAGAGTTTGAGAGAGCATTTGAAAGGAAAGAGGGTATTGGCTTTTATCTTAATGTATCACAAGGGGGAGTCTGTTATAGACACAGACCATACTGTGAAAAGAGACAGGGAGCAAGGGACTGGGAAGGGGGGGAGAAGTGAGTGAATCAACAGTCAAAGAGTGAACATGAGTAAAGCAAAGAAAATGAGACGAAGGAGAAGCTGACCCTAAATACAGAATGAGCCACTGAGAGGATTAGGGATTTTCCACGGCACCACATGGAAGTGTACCTAGCTATCCTATCCAAGACAGATGGGCGTCTATCCCTGGCATCCTAGCATTGTAGCCTTGGATGGGACCGTAGAAATCATGCGGCCCAAGTCTATTTTTAACATCCCCTAAGGACGTGCACCTGGAATTTGCCCAGTAATTACTTCCAATGACTAGCAACCTTTACCATCAAGAAATTTGCCCAGAGCTCTAACCTGAATCTATCTTCCTGCAATTTATTTGATCTATGTCTTCGAAGAAATAAAGAATACCTTATACTAGCACTCCCTGTGTATAACACACTTAAAATCTCTCCTTGACACTTCTTTTAATCAGACTAAATATATTGCTCCTACAATGTTTCTTAAAGCCCTTTATATCAATTTTATTTAATATAATAGCAGATTGGGATGGGACATTCCATTGTGATTTCATTGGAATAGAGATCTCCCAGATGAGGAAAGTAACTCCACCAATGCAGGTCTCACCTAAACTACAATTTAACAGCCTTATCTGCAATTTTTTGAGTTGCCTTAAACACTGAGGAATTTAAGGGACTTTTCCTAGGATCACACAACCAGTATGTGTCAGAAGCAGGACTTGAAACCAGGTCTTTCTAATTCTGAGACAAGCTCCCTATCCCCTACACTACACTCCCTTCTAACATAACAACAACAACAACTGACATTTATGTTTTAAAAAACTCTTTACATACATTATCTCATTTGACTCCTGCTACAACATTATGAGGAAAGGCTTTGTTTTGTTATTGTTTACTCCTTTCTCAACTCTTTGTGAGCCTAATTTGGGGTTTTCTTGGCAAAGATACTGGAGTGGTTTGCCATTTCCTTCTCCAGCTCATTTGACAGATGAAGAAACTGAGGCAAACAGAGTGAAGTGACCTGTTCAGCGTCACACAGCTAGTAAGTATCTGAGGCCGCATTTGATCTCAGGAAGATGAGCTAGATCATGTTCTTAAGTTCATGCATCTACTAAGTGTCAAGAGAGAATTCAATTCAAGGTTTTTCTCGACTGTGTATCTACTCATCTTTCCACTATACTAAATTGCCTCCCTTATTATAATGAGTAGGACTTTACAACTAGAATGTTTTAATTTATACCCTCCTCTGTTTAATTTTGTAATTTTTCTTTTTTTTAATTGCAATTTTAATCATCAGCAAACACAGACATTTCAGTATGCAATGAAAGATTATATTCTTATAATATATTTAGATATAGATATAAACTAAGAACTTTTATACAGTTTAGCTTTTTAAAGATATGTATATATCAAATTTTACAGGCAATAACAAAATTTTTCTATTTGTGTCTCCTGTGCTTCTCTTGGTTTTCTTCCATGTGTTTTTAAAAATGTTTTGTTGATGCCGTTTTGGGAGAAATATCTATTACTACCCACTAATCTATGGACTGAACCCCCTATGAACAGAAGTCCTCACTTTTAATAAAGACACGAAGTCAAGTGTTCACAAAATGATTCCCAAAGTGTCAGCAAAAATAACTCCCATTTGCATTACTAAACTTTCCAACAATCTGTGAAGTAGGTGGTAGGAATGGTATTATCCCCATTTTATGGATGAGGAAAGGGTCAATAATGTTAAGTTATTTGTCCAAAGTCACACAATTAGTACATAGTAAAACCTGGACCGGACCCCAGTTCTTCTGGTTCCTCTCTCCACTGTACAAGGGTGCCTCTCAATACAGCATGTATCACATTCCTTCCTGTCCAGGGATGAAAGCAGGGTAAAGGGAGGAGCCATGGTGCCTAGAAGGGAAAAGACGGAAGGGGAGTGGTAAGTTTTAAACCCTCCTTTTTAAGCCTACCCATGAAAAAATTAAAAAAAAAAGGCATTGGTTAAGCACTTACTATGTGCCAAGCACTGTGCTAAATGGGGCAGCCATCACCACATTCTCACACCTAGCATTATAAAGTTATCAGATCTTCCTTAACACTCCACCCCCAACTCCACTTTACATGTTCTCCCCTGTCTTGGCATCAGATCCAGGCACATCATTAGAGCCTGACCCCCCTGGCTGGCTGCCTCATGATATCTATCCCCTGGCAATGGGTGGATTTCACTCATATTGAAACTTACCTGACCTACATCTCCTCTGTCTCAAGTTCCTTCTGGCTTCCAAAGTACCCAAGATGCCAACTAGCTACTCTGAAAAACAAATCTGTGCCAAAGTACCAGTGAAAATAGTCTTCTTCCCCTTACCCTCCCTCAATCCCAGCTAGCACTCTCCTTCCCCTCCCCCCAGGTAACATTTGTCAATTTTAAGAGTGACTTGATTCACACAAATAAAGTCAGATCTAAATAATTGGAAAAACATCAGTTGCTCATGGGTAGGCCGAGCTAATATAATAAAAATAACAATTCTACCTAAGCTAATTTACTTATTCAGTGCCATACCAATCAAACTGCCAAAAAATTACTTTATAGAGTCAGAAAAAATAATAAGAAGATTCATTTGGAAGAACAAAAGGTCCACAATATCAAGGGAACTAATAAAAAAAAATGCAGGGGAAGGTGGCCTAGCCATTCCAGATCTTAAATTGTATCATAAAGCAGCAATCATCAAAACTGCTTGGTACTGGCTAAGAAATAGAGTGGTGGATCAGTGGAATAGGTTAAGTATGCAAGACACAGTAGTCAACGGCTATAGTAATCTATTATTTGATAAACCCAAAGACCCCAGCTTCTGGGATAAGAACCCACTCTTTGACAAAAACTGCTGCAAAAACTGGAAGAGTGTGGCAGAAACTAGGCACAGATCAAAATCTCACATCATATACCAAAATAAAGTCAAAATGGGTTCATGATTTAGATATAAAGGCTGAAACTGGGAGAGCAAGGAATAGTTTACCTATCAGATCTATGGAGAACAGAAGAATTCATGACCAAACAGGAGATAGAGAACATTATGAAAAGCAAAATGGATAACTTCGATTACATTAAATTAAAAAGTTTTTGCACAACCAAAGCCAACGCAACCAAGATTAGAAGGAAAGTAGAAAATTGGGAAATAATTTTTACAACCAGTCTCTCTGATAAGGGCTTCATTTCTAAAATATATAGAGAATTAAGTCAAATTTATAAGAATACAAGTCATTCTCCAATTGGGTAAATGGTCAAAGGATATGAACAGACAGTTCTCAGATGAAGAAATTAAAGCCATCTATAGTCATATGAAAAAATGCTCTAAATTACTACTGATTAGAGAAATGCAAATCAGAACAACTCTGAGGTACCACATCACACCTATCAGATTGGCCAACATGATAGAACAGAAAAATGATAAATGTTGGAGGTTTTTTTTAACCTCTTGAGAGAGCATAATATGTCCAGTGGGTTATTTTTTTATGTTTCTGTTATTTGTTGAGGTATGCTTATGATGTCTTCTGTGTTTAAGCATCCCCATATTTTATATTGAGTACTTCTTCTAGAAGGGACCCTGTTATCCACTTTTTGGGAAGATCCTAGACATGAACCATATCTGACTTTGTTTTAGAAATTTCCCCAGAGTTATCACAGGGTGAGGGCAAAGAGCCAGAAAGCCAGAAGAAACAATGGCTCTCCCCCTGGCCTTTTTGGACCAGGCTCTCCTCCAGATGAATCTGGTCTCTATGAATCCATAGCCCAGCCTCAAGTAGAAAGCGATCTACTGTAGGGAAGTGAAAGCCATGGAAGGTTGCTAAGCGGGGGGAGGGGGGGGTACCATTAGTGACCAGTGAATAAGCATTTATTAAGGTTCTTATATAAAAGGCACTCTGCTAGGTATTGAGGATACAAAACCAAAAATGACACAATCCTTGCCTTATATTCCACTGGGGAAACAGAATATAAGCAGATCTAAAACATACAAAAAATAAATACAAGGTAATGAGGGTGAGGCCAGCTAGTAGCCAAGGGAAACTAGGAAAGGCCTCATGTCCAAGGTGGCACTTGAGTAACCTTTGAAGGAAGCTAAGGATTGGAAGAGGCTGAGGTGAGAAAGGAGGGCATTTCAGGGAAAGGGGGCAGCTTAGGCAAAGGCCCAGAGGTGATAAAAAATGGAAAATTTTGTGTGAAGAGCAGCTAGGACACCAGCTAGTTTGGCTGGATGGTAAAATGCATGACAGTGAGTGTAATAAGTCTGGAAAGGGGGGCTGCAGCCAGATTGTGAAGGGCTTTAAATGCCAGACAGAGGAGACTGTATTTTAACCTAGAGGTAACAGAGTAGAACTAAAACTTTTTTGAGCAGGTAAACGACGTGGACAGGCCTGTGCTTTAAGAATATCACTTTGGCAATGTGTGAAGAATGGACTAAAGCAGAATTTTAGAAAGATTAATCTGCCTGTGGTATACAAGGAGACTTGGCAGGAGAGAGTCCAAGGCTCAGGGACAATTTAGGAGGCTATTGAGATAATATTAGGTGGTAAGAGCCTGAATTGTGTTAATGGACTGGAAATGGAAAGGAGGGTGTGGATTCAGTCATTGAGAAGGAAGAGCCGACAGGACTTCACAAAAGAATGGAAGGTGGGCTAAGGGGGGAAACCGAGGTTTTCAGCCAAAGTAAAGGGAAAATGGTGAGATCATTAATAAAGAGATGAAAGTCACACTGAGACTGGTTTGGGGACAGGAGGGGATGATGAACGTGGTTTTAAGCACATGGGTGTTAGTGGCAGAATATCCAGGTGGAGGCTTCGTGCTGGTATTTGGCACATGGGATAGAAACCAGGGCTGAAGAAATGGATTTAGGAAATTATCCACATGGCAATGGCTGGCTGAAGTGGCTGGATCATAATAGGTAGGTTCTTTTAAAAGAGAGACTGCAGAGGGAAAGGAATCATGGACAAAAAATTGGAGACTATGGGCAGCTAGGTGGCTCAGTGGATAGAGCATTGGCTCTGAAGTCAGAAGTACCTGCGTTCAAATCTGACCTCAGACCAAACACCTGATACTTACTAGCTGTGTGACTCTGGGCAAGTCACTTAACCCCAATGGCCTAAAAAAAAAAATTGGAGAACATTTACCTTTGGGGGATCAGGAAAGGAAAAGATGAGCCATTATAGGAGATAGTGACAGAGAGGTCAGAAGTGTAGGAGGAGAACCAGGAATGTAGCTGTGGTGTTTAAAACAAAAGAAGAGAAAGTTTCAAGAGGGAAGTGATGAGAAAGAAATTTTAAAAAGAAATAAGAGGGCCATTGGGCACAAAGAACAGAAAGAAGCAGATAAATAAGACCATTTGGAAAGTAATGGGTTGAATTTATTACTTTTTTTTAATCAAGCATTATGGTTTTGTATACAATCCTCTTTTTGTGTTGTCCTTTGTATATAGTAACATTCCCTTTTTTGGGATTTCCTAATTTCAGAATTTTTTTTAAAACCTTAAATTTTTTTTTAAAAGGATGAATGACATACCAAGTCAAATGCTTCTGTTTCTATAATTTCTATCTTGGTGCTCTCATTTAATCCCTAGAATATACTTATCACCTTACACAGATGATTCCTAAAGCACAGTGGTCAATATTCTTCTCTTTTAGGGATTTCAGTTCTGCACCCCCCCCCCCCCCACTGCTTGTTAGACATTGCCACCTGGAAATCACTCCAGCACCACCAACTCAGCATGTTCCAAAACAACTTATCACCATCCCCTTTTAACCTATGTGTCCTAGAGACTTCCTTATTTCTGCTGAGGACACAGGATCCTCCTAATCATCAAGGTCTGTAACCCTGATATTCTTTTCAACGATGACTTCAACCTCACTGCCCAAAGCCGACCAATTTCCTAGGGCATTTAGGTGGCTCAGTAGATAGAGCAATAGAGCTAGAATCAAAGAAGACCTAAGTTCAAATCCAGCCTTAGACACTTACTAGCGATATGACCCTGGGAAAGTCAGTTTCCTCATTGATAAAATGGAAATAATAACAATACCTCTCTCCTAGGATTGTGAGAGATAATAATTGTAAAAGGGCTTAGCACAGTGTCTGGCATATAGTAAGCACTATACAAATGTTAGCTGTTAATATTAGTGTTCTTGATTTTCCCTCCACATCATCTCATGCCCATTTCTACTTCATCTACTTAAGGGTCACCACCCTTATTCAATCCCCTATCATGGTTTTATATGGACTATAAATATAGCTTCCTATAGATATGTTGTTCAATTGTTTTTCAGTTGGATCTAACTCTGTGTCATCCATTTGGGGTTTTCTTGGCAAAGATTTTGGAGTGGTTTGCAATTTCCTTCTCCAGCTCATTTTACAGATGAAGAAATTGAGGTAAATAGGGTGAAGTGAAGTGACTTGCCTAGGGTCACTAGTAAGCTAGTACTAGTCACTAGTAGCTAGTAAGTATCTGGCTAGATTTGAACTCAGGAAGATGAGTCTTCCTGACTCCAGACTCAGTGTTCTATCCACTGAGCCACCTAGCTGCCCTCCTAATTGGTTTTCCTGTCCCCAGTTCCTCTCCTTCTCCTCTCTAATCTACACTTCACAAAACTTACAAAGTAACCATCTTAAGATCCAGGAGTCTAACCATGTCACTCCCAGCTCAAAAAACTTCAATGGCTTCCTGTGTTTTCTAGGATAAAATATGCCTTAACCATGCAAACTGACTTCAACCTACCTTCAACCCAGCCTTATTTCACTCTCTTCTCCTTTGTGTCCTCTTTATTCCAATCAAATTCCATTGCCTATTATGCCCTGGACTCAAAATGTCTATCTCCTTTTGCACAAGATTGAAATACACCCCATGCCCAAAATACATTCCCTTTTCGTTGGTATCTTTCAGAATTATCTTCTGGTAAGATTCAACTTAAAAGTTGAATGTGAAGTCTAATTTCCCCACTCACCAGTCTAACACTTAAGTCTATATTGTCTAACTTAAAACTAGCTTCTCCCGTGAAGCTTTCTTTGATTTCCCAGCTCTTGGTGGTCCTTCCTTCCTCAAATATTTCCAGAGTTCTTTCTCTCATCTCTTCTCCCCACTCCCCTTCCTACCCCTACTCCTTTCCCTACCTTAGACATATCTATGTTCCTATGGTATCTGCCCAAGAATACGAAAGCTCCTTCAGGGCAGATAATGTTGATTTGTATCTCCATAGCCCCAGCTTTGGACATAGGTGATAAATAAATCCTTTTTGGTTTGAATACACTGCTGAAAGCTCAAGGAAGATGAAGAATAAGAAAAGGGCATTGTTTCTGGCCATTAGAAAGTCAATGGCAACTTTGTGGGAGCATTTCAGCAGAAATGGAAAAAGCTGTGGATTGGGAGTCAGAGTTCTCCAAAGCTGTGCTCAAATCCAGTTCTGCCAGTACTGCTTTGTGTGACCCTCAACTCTTTGGGCCTCCATTTTTAACTCATCTGTAAAAGGAGAGGGGTTGGACTAGATGGCTACAAGTTCTTTTCCATGATACTAAGACTTTAAGTATGGGGGGGGGGGTCGCGGAAAGGAGTGTGGAAAACAGAAGTCTAAGGGTTAAAGAATGGTGTGAAAGTGGAACTATTGAGTAAACTTTTTTTTAAAAGTTGGTCAAAGGAAAGAGAGAGAGAAAGTGGAACAGGGACTAGGGAAGGTTGCTTTTTTCTGTTGGTATCTGAGGCTTCCCGTCTTATTTGTGTGGTAATTTCACTGGTTTGAATGTAGAATAACAAAAGCATACCATAGCTTTTGTTATTTTGTGTTTTCTCTTCCCTCAGAAACCCAATGGAAAGAACACTTGTCAGGTACCTTTACAATGTGGATTCCTTTCATATTTAGGTCAAATTAAATGGCCTTTGAGGAAATAGCTAGCATTTCTACAATGCTTTAAGGTTTGCAGAGCACTTATAAATAGTAACTCATTTCATCTTCTCAACAACCCTGAAGCAGGTGTTATTACCCTTATTTCATTGCTGTTATCACCCTCATTCAAGAAACTGTGGCAAACAGAGGTTAAGTCATTTGCCCAGGGTCACACAGCTGGTAAATGTATACGGCAGTATTTGAACTCAGGTCTTCCCGCTACTACCTAGCTGCCTCACTTCCAACTTAAGATCCCTTCAGACTCTCAAATTCTGTGATTCTATGAAAATTGATGAGTGTAATTGGGAAGCCTAGGGGCAGCTAGGTGGCGCAGTGGATAGAGCACCGCCCCTGGATTCAGGAGGACCTGAGTTCAAATGTGACCTCAGACACCTAACACTCACCAGCTGTGTGACCCTGGGCAAGTCACTTAACCCCATTGCCTAACCCCCCCCAAAAAAAACCAGTAATTGGGAAGCCTAAACAGATAAATGTTCTATTCTGTCTCAGAAAGTTAAGGAAGTGATTTAATTAAAGAACAAACTTTTAAAAGAGATAAATGAAAATAAATACAATGTATAAAATGCACAAGTTAAATTCTGTGGTTAGGTTTGATTAAAAACCAATCTTCCTCATCTGAATTATACAGTAGTAGTAGAATATAGAGAATTTGTAAAGGCGAAGCCTTTTTTACAAATATTATCTCATTTGATCCTCACAAAAAACCTGGAAAGCAAGTACTATTATTATTCCCATTTTACAGATGAGGAAACTGAGGCAGAGGTTAAATTACTTTCCCAGGGTCACACAGCCAGAATATATAACAATTCACAAAACCTAGTTTTTGTGGTATGAGTGCTAAAGAGAGATTACATATGAGAGCAGAAACTAGTCATCTTAATACAATACCATCATAGGATTATACATTTATAGGTGGATAAAACCTCTAAGATGCTATAGTCCAACTCCCTCATTTACCAGATGAGGTAGGTGAGGCTCAAAGATTCAGTGACTTGTTCAAGGACATACAGCTAATTTACAAGCAGAGTCAAGATTCAAACCCAGGTTGTTTGACTCCTAATTCAAAGCTCTTCCCACTACTGGCTTCTTTCTGCAGTCCCTTCATTCTTCAGGATCTCACACAATCACAAATTGAGATCAAAAGGGAATTTTTTCCCTAAGGTACAAGATCACACTATTTAGGTCCGGTTGTAGAGGTGGGGGCTGGGAGTGGGGGGTTTATATCTTCTGAAGCTTTTGGCACTGGACCCCTTCCAAGAGAGGAAATGGGTCTAAATGGATCATTTGTTTCCTCCTCTTTTGGCTTTTCTTACATTTCTCCCAACTGTGGCTTACAGACACAAAGCCAGGCTTAGAGTTCTACTGAGCCTTCCTTGCACTGAGCTGGATAAACTCCAGGTAACCTTACATTTTTTTGAGGAACAAACAAACAATCCAAAGCCCTATCTGAAAGATGTGATGGATTGGACAAATGAATAGGATAATGAAATTCAAGGCAGTGAAGACTAAATTGAAGAGACATCAGAAAAAAAAAATTATTCTATTTAGAGAATGGGAAAGCCCTTGGATTTTTCCAAAGAGACTGAGATAGAGGTAGTGGGGAACTGTCAATTAGAAGTACAAATTCATAAAAAAAGAGATTTTCTAAAGAAGGTCAAATGCTAAAGAAAAACAGCTTCAATTTATTACTACTGACTACCCCCCAAAAAGAAACGTAGCTTCTTCCATGAAGCTAGGTAAGACCCGGGTCACAAGTTTATGATATCTCAATTACTACATATAATAATTTGATTTATATACTAGAAAAAATGATGCCACTGGATCTCTTTTTGTGTTTCTTATTTCTGTCTCTTCTCCCCAGCACGGGGAGTACAAACTAACATTAAGAAGGCTCACTTGATTAGAAGCACAGTTGGTATTCCCAGCACTATCCAACTTGCAAAACAGCCCTTTGTCTTATGCTATTCCCTTTTGAGGAGATGCTTTGGACGTTTCACATAATATCCACAGAGAATAAAAGACAGCAATGTGTCATGGGATTTAGCCTGGCATATTTTTTTTACCATGTCCTCTTGTCTGATTTCAGAATTGACTGTTGTTCAAAATCTTTCTCTGTATAGAGTTCAGGAGAAAGAGAAGGTATTCAGTAGCAGTGAAAAGCCTGGACAAAAATAGGTAAGGGCCCCGGGTTTCTGTTTACTCTGAATCTTTTTTACTGTAACAAACAAGTTTTCTGTAACAATCTATTAAAATTAAAATAGCTAAGCAAGAATGATCTGGAAAAACCAACTGCCAAAACTGAAATAATAGATGAAAATGCTATTTTGGGGGTCATATTTGTATAATCCTTTCAAATCTGATGTATGTTTAAAGGGAATTTTTAAAGAAAATATAAAATTTTCATGAATATTTCCAAAGCTTTAGGTATGACATACTGGGCTGAGTTAAGGGGGCATCTTTAGGGGTCCAGCACAGAGTTAGTAGTTGTATGGTATGTTTATCACTTAGGATGCATTACCTAATATTTCTACCCATTTTTAAATTTTTGCAAGATGTGGTAGAGAGGGCAGGCCTTGGAATCTAGACAACCTGCGTTCAAGCCCACTTTCTTACATACTGACTTTGTGACTCTAGTCACTTCACATCTTAGAGGCCCTAGTTTTTCTCTAAAGCACAGAGTTGCATTGGTAAAGGTAACTTCCTCACCTGGAGTATGCTATCCACATGAAATAAGAGGTCTGGATAAATATGTATGTGTGCTCATTTGCATGTATGCATGCATGTGTATGTGCATGTGTGTGACTATAAAGCCTTGAGACTGACATTTGATGTGACTTAAAGAATCACTCATCATTTGTTACTCAGGTTATTTCCTTAAATAGACTGGAAGCTCTTTGAAGGGCCAGGTGCATGCCTTAGACTTATTTGTACACTATCCCCAACCTGGTGCCTATCACAGTGCCCTGAACACTATAAGCGCTTAAGAAAATATTTCTTAAATGACTAAAAAGGAGACATCACCCAAGATTTTCTAATTATTAGTCAGTGGATTCACATGTAAATCTTCATTCTTTAGAGGGAAAGCTTTTAACTTGATTCTGAAAACAGTAGAGTTATGGATATGATGAGATTTCTAATTCTGGTCTATGGACAAACTGAACCACTGGTAAGAAATGTCCAAAGAGACCTCATTCTTCCTTTGGAATCTAAGGTAAACATGTAAGGTCCTGGTAATTCTGATGGGGATTGGGACAGAACTTTGTGACTGATCCCCAGGACCCATACATTCCTTCCCCAGGTAGGGGATCTGCTTGTGTGTGCCCTCCACACCCCGCTCCCCAATCTAGAATACTCTGGATTTTCTTAGGTAGACAAGCAACCATGGTCCTTTTGGGGTAGAGGAAACCCTGGTGGATCCCGTGTGGACAGTTACAGAGTCAAGAGCTGGGCCCTGAATTTTGTCCAATGCTTCCTGGCCTTGGTTTTCATCACAGGAGCCATCATCAGGGCCAAGTAGGCTGGTAGGTCCGTAGCTACTAGGATCATTATAGCCTTTTGGGCACAGGCTATGTATGGCAGCCTTCAAGTTCGGAAAGGAAAGAGCAGAAATACTTCCCCCTCCTCCAGTTGGTACATAGTTGTCCCAAAGGAACAAACCTCGAACTGACCCGTGTTGTCCCCTTTCTCCCCACCCTCTCACTTTCTGTTGAGACTGAACCCTATCGAGCCCACTCCACGTGCTCCGGGATCTGTCCCAGCCCTGGGGTTGCACCTCAGAGGTAGGTGCCAACCCCAACGAAATCTTGGCGGGGGTGGGTGGGGGGAGCAGCTCAGTGTGCGAGTGGGGAAGGAGGAGAAGGGGAAGGAGGAGGAGGGTGAGGAGGAGGAGGCGGGGGCCCGACTGGGAGGAGGGGCCGCGGTCCGAGAGGGCTCCAGCAGACTGGGGGGGGGCGGGAGGAAGAGGCAGGAAGGAAGGGGGCGGGGGGGGTTGAGCTGCACGGGGCTCGCGGTCTGCTCTGTGCGCAGCCCGCTCCATCTGCTTGATAAAGCCCGGGCTGAAGGAGCAGCTCTCGGAGCCGTGGTCCGGGACTATAAAGAGAGCTTTGTGGCGATAGCGCCTTCCCCGCGGCCGCCTCCTTTCCCCTTCTCCTCCTTCCCCTTTCTTTCCTCCTCCTCGTACTTCTCTCCTCCTCCTGCTTTTTTTCTCTTCTTCCGTCTTCTCCCCGCCCTCGCAGGACCCAGCGGCTGCTGCTGCTGCTGCCGCCGCCGCTGCTCCGCTGGTGGCGTACCTGGCGATCGGAGTGAGAGGCGGTGAGTTGGGGCTCCGAGCCTGGGAAGGAAGGGACTGGAGAAGACTGGGTGCCTCGGCATGGGACGGGACTGGGACTCGCTGCGCTCCCGCGGGTAACGGCGCCCAGCTGCATCCTGCTTTCCCTCCCCGTGGGCGCGGGAAAGACGAGGAAGCCCCCACAGCCCTGGAAAGGGTAGCCGTGGCTCCGTGCGCCCGGAGGGCTTCTGCTTTTCCACCCACGCTCCTTAACTGCTTGCATTACCCGGAGTGCAGAGTAACTCTTCTAGACCCTTACGTGCGTGCTTTGGTGGGTGGGGGAATCCTTTCCTTTGCCCTTTCTTGCCAGCGCCTACAACGCTGAGACGTTGGTGGAACTTTCTGCTGCTTTTTGGATGCCTCTGCCTCGGGCTGTGGGCATCCTGGGGTCTTCTCACCCCTCCCTCCCTGTAGCAACAGCAAACGTGACCCAGGGAGAAGAGGGGAGGGAGGGAGGGAGAGAAGGGGAGCGAGAGGCAGTGCTAGTTGTGGCATCCAGGTGTGACTCGCAGCTGCCAGTCTGTAGGATGTGTGAGGAAGATAGTTCAAGCCGTTAGCTTCTCCTTCGTTGGGTTCCTGATTGCCATCCTATATATAACCCAACAAGGGGAGAGAACATGGAAAGAAGGGTAAAGGGCATGTATCTGGGAAAGACACACACAAGTCCCTGAAGGAGTTGGGGTACATTTCTCTCCCCTCCCAACTTCTGAAATTTGAAATCATTGCTGGCCAGCGGTAGAGGCAAGAGGGGCACCCACAGGAAACGCCAGCCGGTCTAATGATGAATCTTGGTGCCAAAACCTTACATGAGAGTCACTTGTTAAAGGCAAGACAGGGCTCTGGCTGCATAACCTGGCAGATGAGTTGATCGCTTGCTGTCCTCCCTACCTCTTACTTGGGCAGGGTGTGAGGAAACTAAAATCTGTCATCTTGTTGGGTATTTTTCTCTTGAAGGTTATTCCTAGCCATTCAGAGAAGCTTGGTATAGAAGGTTGAGGAAGGAAAATTAAAAGTCCTTATTGTCACCCTATTATCTATCATTGATATATGTAAGTATCTTTGGCAAGTTTGGGTGAGCTGTTTTCATCATAATTTTAAAAAATAGGAATTGTAGGGTGGATTGCTAAATATGTTTATCATGGAAATGTTCTAAGATGCTTGTGAAATGTTCTTGTTGTATATAATTTATCTGTACTGAAAGAAACAATTTTCCCCCCTTCTCCTGGAGGGAGGCAGGGGTGGTTAAAATATTCAAGGCATATAGGAAGCAGATACAAAACAACCTCAGATGAGAAGGCAGGAGCAATTGGGAGGGTGGGGGGAGAGACCAGGAAAGGCCTCCTGAGAAAGGTGGATAAGCAGAGATTCAGTCCCATATCTTCTGATCCCCAAGTACTACTGTATCACAAACATGTTGTGCCTTCGCCAAAGAAAGATAATCACTAGGATTTCTTTAGAAGAGTAGAGTTAGGGTTAGATTCTGTTGTCCTTTTGCTGTGGGTAATCAGTGGTGTAATTGGAGCTTAAAAGAAGAATGTTACCTTTAGCATCAAGTAAAAAGGTGCTTAAAGATATGACTTCCTCTTTCAGTCCCCAAAATAGTATTTACTTGTCTGAATTGCTTTGGTAGAATAAAACTGAAAATTACACACTTAAAAAATTTTTTTTTGTTTGTGAGTTGAACACAAAGCATTAGAAAAGCAGAGAGGCACAGTACAGAGCTGGCTTTGGAGGCTGAGCAGCCTCTGCTCAGTTGTGTGACTCTGGGCAGGTCATCTCACGTCTCTGGGCCTCAGTTCCCTGATGGGTAAAATGAAGAGGCTGGACAAGATAATCTTTAGGCTCATTGCTTGATCCTGCATTCTTTCATTTTAAGTTTAAAAAAATTAATAATAATTGATATTTCTATAGTTAACTTCCTTCAAGATGCTGTATAGAACATGTTAGTCAAAAGTGTTGTTGGCAACATTTGTAACAAAAAAATTCTTGTGATCTGTAAATGTGGAACAGTACAGGGTGATGACTGTGAAGGGTCTCGAGATGTCCTTGATTTTGTTATCCCAGGAATTCACAGTTGGAAGATTTCAGGAGCCATCAAGCTTAACCCACATGTGGAAAAAGGATCCCATCTGCAACATGCCAGACAAGTAGCCCCTCCAGCCATTGCTTGGAGACCCTCACTGAGGGGGAGTCCATTACTACCTACTCAGTTTCCCCTTTTGGTTACCTTTAATTGTTAGAAAGCTTTTTCTTCTTTGCAACTCTTACCTGTTGTCCACAATTTTGCCTTCCAATCCTTCTTCTGGGCAGGTAGGTGGTGTAGTGAATAGCGCTCCAGGCCAAGAGTCAGGAAGACTCATCTTCCTGAGTTCAAATCTGGCTTCAGATGCTTGTTATCGGTGTGACCTTGGGCAAGCCATTTAACCCTGTTTGCCTCAGTTTCCTCATCTGCAAAATGAGCTAGAGAAGGAAATGGCAAACCACTCCAGTATCTCTGCCAAGAAAAATACAACAGGACTGAAGAACAAGAATAATCCTTGTTCCACAATGCTAGTCTTTTGAGTACTTAAAGCTAGCATCTCCCCTAGTCTCTTCTCTTCTGCAGACCAGAAAGCTTCGGTTAATTCTACTGATCCTAGTATAGCATAGGTTCAAGACCTTTCACTGTTCTTGTTGACTTTTTCTCTATAGCCTATATTTTATCAATTCATTGTCTTTCCAAAACTTTGGCTGCAGAACTTAGGCAATACTTCTAATATCGTACACTCTCTTATTCCTGTCATCTCTGGTTCTCTATGTAGTTTAACATCACATTGGCTTTTTTTGATTAGCGTGATAGCTGTATCACACTAATGATTCATATTGAGCTTGTGGTCTACCAAAACCCTCAGGTATTTTTCAGATCAATTGCTATCTAACCATGCCATCCCCATTTGGTACTTGTTGAATTGATTGTTTTCAACCCAAGTGTAAGATTTTACATGGATGGTTAAAGCCAAGTGGTTTTCGAAACTTCTTCATTCAAAGTTATTCTACAGACTGATGACTCTTAAGGGGTTGCATGGGGAGGAAGCAGAGTGTCTGTTGAAAGGAATTTCAGACTTTAGGATCTGACAATGCACCATTTTCCTACTCTTCTCCCCTACTTCCACCATTTTCTGGCTCTGGAGTTAGTGAGAATTGTGGGTGTTCAGTCAGGGGCTGAATATGCCCATTTCTTTGAATGTTGTCTAGGCCATAGTAGTGTCCAGTGGTGTCAGACTCAAATAGAAATTGGATCCCTGCTGATCACATACTGACTTAGGAAACCACAAATTAGCATTATCTATGTTGTGTTGTATGTTACTTTGTTAAACATTTCTCTATCACATTTTGATCTGGGGGCATTTGCAGCCCTGAGTTTGACATCTCTGGTCTAAGGCATACCTGCTTCCAGCATGGAGTGGACTAGATTACCCCTGTGCATCTCTCAAGCTTGGGAAATTCCATGATTTAACAAGGGACTAAGAAAATTACCTTACAGCCAGTACTACAAGACTAGTGCTTGGATGCTTATTCACTATGACCCTAGACAAATTGCCTAATTTCTCTAGATCTCAATTTCCTCATCTGTAAAATAGAGATAATTCTTATAAACAACATTATCTTAAGGATCATGAGTTTCAAAGCTAAAAGGAACTTTTAAACAGTTACCTAATGCACCATCTCATTTCACAGATGATGAAATTGAGACCTAGAGAGAGGGTTTAAAGTGACTAGTCCAGTTTTAGTAAATAGCACAGTCAGGATTGGAATCCACAACCTCTGACCTCATGTCCAGGGTTCTTTCCATTCTGTCATGCTTGGCAGGGTTGTTGTAGAGAAAGCATATTGTGCCTGATGGGGAAGCTTGCCTCAAACCTCTTATCAAGTGGTAGCTTAGAGTTGCAGAATAAGGCTAGTGCAGACATGGTCTGCACTTCACAATGCATCTCTTCATTTTGCATGACTAAAAGTATTTGTTACAAGGGAGAATTCTATTATGGGAAATGAGTAGTGACAGTGAGATTACAAAGAAAAAAGCATCAATAAAGTTTAAATTGTAAATCTCAAAACATTCTCTAAATGTGAGTTGTTTTAGGTCTTAAGAATGTAATACATGTCATGCCAGATTAGAGATTCTGTCTCTTAAGAAATGATGGTTTGGGAGTAGACATGATGTCTGAGATCAAGGATGTCTTCCCAAATCCCCCTTAGATGCTTATTTGTCATCTAAGAACTTCTTTTGGACTTGGCATCAGGTGATCCGTGTTCTAATCCTGGCTCTGTCACTGACAAGCTCACTAACTTAGTGACATGCTGCACTAACTTGGAGGCGTTATCTCACTTCTCTGGGCCTCAGTTTCCACATCTTTAAAATGAAGGATTTAGGTCATGAGATGGTCAAAGGTCGCTTGGAGGCCTTATGTCTGATGGCTCCATGACTAACCTGTTTTTACCTTTCATTACCTTTGGGGGATGGTAATAATTTCATCAATTTACTGGCCCTGTTATAAAATAGCGCTTCCTCTATTGCCCTCTTTCAAGCTTCAAGGGGTGCTTTTTGTTCTGAACGGAGTCCACATCCTCTTAATATGTATCATAATTTTATAACCTTGGATCATATCCTGCCCTCAGCCTCTGCCACTGATGATGCCTAACTTTAGCCTTTAAAAGCTCTTTCATTCCTTTGACCATTTTAATGGATCTTCATGCAGTCTGCCATTCTGAGGTTGGTGGTTCAGAATAACATGCTGTATCTCACATGCCTTTTTGGACAGATATCCATACTTGTACATCCACTGAGGTCCTCCTTCTATGCACCACTGTGGCATGAATGTGACCCTGGCTTCTTGAAGACTCAGTCTGTACAGCCCAAGCTCTGAAAGGGCCTACCAAGCTGGAAAGATTAAGGACTTGTCCAGGAATGGACAGTAAGCCTGTTGTCCAGGAGGCTGAGGATAGCTAAGGCATCCTTATCAGGTTGGCTTTAGGACAACTCTTAAATCCTTCTGATCCATGCTGATGAAATCATAGATCCCTGAAATGTTGGAATGTGTGTACAAGGGTAAGAGATAACTTTCTGTTTCGTTCTTGAGGTTGACCAGCATCCTGTTGGCCTCATCATTTAAAACATTCAAAAATAATCTAATCACCCCGCCCCGCCCCCCCCCCCAGTCCGAGGCCAGCAGTTCTGATTCAGACTTTGCCATAAAATAGGCTGTGTGGCTTTGGGCAAAGAGCCAAGTCTAAGGGTACTGTGTTCAATTCTAGACACCATAGCTTAGGAAACTGACATCATTTCTTCATCTAAATTGGGGTTCCTAATCTGGGGTCTATAGACCACTGAGGAGTCCATGAACTCAGATGGGAAAAAAATTACATCTTTATTTTCATTAACGTCTAACTGAAATTTAGCATTTCCTTCAATTACAATTTTTTTTAAAAAAGCCTTATTCTGAGAAACCATCTATAGGTTTCACCAGATTGACAAAAGGGTTTAATCACACAAAAAATATTAAGAACCTCTGGTCTGTGTGATCCTTGAGGTTTTTTCCAGCTCTAAAATTTTGTGACTTCTGGGTCTCTTTCCCTTTGACTGAATCCAAATTTAATGGAACAAATCCCCTTAATGATAGGATTTGTTCTGTAAAACTTGGACTTAATCAAAAGGCCACAACCAAGGACCTAGAAGGCCATGTGTGGGCTCAAGGCTGCAAGTTTCCCACCCCTGGACTAAACACCTTCTAAGTCAGGGGTTCTCAACCTTGGGTCTGTGAACTTTTTTTAAAAAATGTTTTGACAACTGTATTTCAATGTAATTGATTTCCTTCATGATCCTACGTATATAGTTTTCTGTATTTCAAAACATTTTTCTGAAAATGGATCCACAGGTTGAACACCCTGCCAAAGGGGTCTGTAACAAACAGAAGTTAAGAAGCCCTTCTCTCAGGTCTCTTCAAGCTCTTCATCCAAAGATCGCGCTGTGTTCTCTATCTTCCACATAATTTCAAATCATAGATCTTTAGAGTTGGTAGGAATCTTAGGGATCATTTGGTCTAGCCCCCATCTGATGCATTACATTCTTTCTACAATTCCCCTGGAATTCCATTTCTATCTCCATGCCTTTGTCCTGGTTATGCCTATCCCTGGAATGCATTTGCTCATCAGCTCTACCTCTTAGAGACTCTGTGAATACACCACTATTTCCAAGAAGTCCCTCTTGATTTCTTCTCTACTCTCCACCATATTCTGGTGCTCTTCCCACCAAAATCTTGTATTTACCTCTATATGTATATATTATCTTCTCCTGATAGACTATAAGCTCCATGAGGGCAAAGTCTATATTACTTTTGCCTTTTGTTTCCAGAGCACCTTTTAAGATGCCTGGCACAAAGTAGGTATTTAATAAATATTGATTGATTAAGAATCATGTGTGTGTGTGTGTGTGTGTGTGTGTGTGTGTGTGTGTGTGTGTGTATGGGGTTGTAGTTTGTCCTTCATTCTCGAAGAAGACCATGACATCAAAGAGATGATGTCATGACTTGCAATTGAATTGGATTTGAGTGATGGAGGGCATGCAAAGTCACTTTCTCCTCCAAAGCCAGCTGGGTCCAGGTGCCAGATATAGATCAGGACAACTAGAGATGGCCCAGGATGCAGTGGGACACCTTGGCTTTTTGAAGCTAAGGTCTTCCCGAGTTCTCACTTTGAAAACTTTCTTGAATAACTAATTGTTGGGAAACTCACTATGAAGCAGCCTACCCTATCTTTTGAACAGCTCCAATTGTTAAGAAATATTTTTTATATATAGCCAAAATCTATCTCTCTGTAATTTTTATTCATTGAGACAGTTATGTGGTACTGTGGATAGAGCGCTGGACTTGAAGTCAATAAGAACTGAGTTCAAATCCAAGCTTAGATACTTCCTAGCTGTGTGACACTGTGTAAGTCACTTCACCTCCGTCTGCCTCCGTGTTTTTGTCTATAAGATGGGCATAACAGTAGCACGTACCTCCTCATAAGGTTGTTGCAAAAATAATGGGAGTTAATATTTGCAAAGCGCTTTGGAAAACTTTAAAAAGCTATATAAGTGCCAGCTACTATCATTATTATTATTAGTCCTAGTGTTGTCCATTGGAGCTATAAAATATGTCTGCTTTTTCTCCTACATGAAAATCCTTTAAAAATTTTTTCATTAAAGCTATGATGTGTTCTCCCTCTACCTCTAAGCTTTCTCTCCTCTGAGATATATACCCCCAGTTCCTTCAACCGATTTTTATTTATAAAAATCATCCTGAGACCAATCTCTGGTGAATTCCTTTCCTTTGAACACTTCCTCATTCACAGACTTGGGCATTTTTCCCTTTGTCTCCAACCCAGCTCCTTATCCATGACTAAATATTACCTCTAATCCCATGGTAACTCAGTTTTGTAGAATAACCTTTAATGAGGAATTTTATAATGTATTTTCTGAAAGTCAGTAAGTTATATCCACATTCTTCTTAATCCACATGCTTATTTACCTTGTGGAAGAACTCTAAAACATTAGGAAAGTTGGACTTCTTATGAAAGTCACATTGTTTTTTTCCTACCAGATTATGTTTGCTTAAATGTTCAGTGATTTTTTTGCTACTGAGCTGATCAACCTAATGGATAGTGAAGTGAAAATCACCAGTCTGTAGCACTCAGATGTCTTTGGGGGCCTTTTTGAATACACAGATCTCATCAATATGACCCAACAGTCCACTAGTAGTTATTCCAAATGACAGGTCTGAGCAAAAAGTTTAAACATTCAATAGTTTCATCTTAGAGTTAAAGCAACTCTCCTGAATTAATCCCATGTCCAGTTTTAAAATTTGGTCTAGAGCATTCTACGTCCTTCCTACTTTATTTCTTCTCCGAAATATTAATACTAACACTACCAATAAAAATAACTACATTCAGTGCTATCTAGCATATAGTGCTTTAAAGTTTGTAAAGCACTATGCATATGTTATTTCAAATGATTTTCACAACAACCTTATGAGATATCTGCTATTTATTAATAATAAAAATAATAGTCTTTGTTTTACAGATGAGGAAACTGGGGCTAAAAGATGGTAAGTGACTTGCCCAGAGTCAAACAAATAGCAAATATCTAAATCCTCAAGTACAGTGCTTTTGCCCACTGTGCCACCTAGTTGCCTCCATAATTACAAACTTGGACTGGACAGTAATTTGATAATCATTAAAATTTTTAAAAAATTGTTTATCTTCCTCTCAATGCTTGTGTTTAAAAAAAAAAAGAGAATCAGTTATCTGAAAAGGTAGCAATTTAAAAATGTCAATGTCTTTAATTATTGATTTAAGAAAACGCTTTTGTTTCATCCTAAATCGATATTGCTTATACTTTGCCAACTTGTGGGATTTTTTGCTTGGAGGATATGCCAAGCATGGAAACTTGTTTCCTTTTCAAAACTCATGTCAGGTGATCCCTTTTCTACATGTCTATAGAAAAAATGCTGTCAATTCTCTTTCTATCTAGAGTTTCCATGGGTTGTGATTGGAGGTGGGTATTTATAAAGCAAAATAACACATCATGCTTCAGAAATGAACAAGGCATTTGAAGAGGTGAGAGAATGCTTTAGGAGCCTGTGAAGTGGCATGCTTTCTCACTGTCTCTAAGGATTCATGATCTCTTTGTAGCCGTTGTTCCTTATCTTGGTGCAGCCGACAAGCCTTCCAAGCCTTCTCATTCAGTGTAGTCCTAGGCCATGGGCTTCAATAAATGCTCCACAGAAGACTCCCCTAATGCATTGGAATCACAAAATATCGGACTTGGAAAGTTCTTTGGACTCTACTTCGTTTAACTTCTACCTCAACAAGAATTCCATCTACACTATTCTCGAGGAGTGATCGTCTGTTCTTTGCTTAAAGACCCTTTACTAAAAGGAGGAGCCCATTGCCTCCCTAGGCAGCCCATTCCACTTTTGAGTGGCTCTAATTGTTAGCAAGCTTTTCCTCACATCAAACCCTATTTAGTGTTCTGTCCTCCAGAGTCAAGTGCCCCTGAAACGTGACAGCCTTTCAGTACTTGAAGATAGCTATGATGTGCCCTTCCCACTCCTTACTCTCCCCTTTCTTCTTCAGGCTATCCATCTCTGGTTGCTTTATCTGATCTTTATATCTCAAGTCTCTTTATCATTCTAGTGACTCTGCTCTGGACGTTCTCTCGATAATCAATGGTTCTTTCTAAAATATAGCACCTAGTGTTCCAGAAGTGATTCAAACAGGTTAGAATGCGGTGGGACTCTTGACTTCTCAAGTCCTGGACCCTCTTCCCTTTTTCTTTTTGTTTTAATGTGGTTTATGATTGTATTACTGTTTCATTTTGCTGCTAATTTCACACTGATTCATTTTGAGTTTTCAATCTAGTAAAGTCTCCACGTCCTTTTCAGATGAACTGTTCCTAATTATACTTATTCCATCTTATGGTGGTGAAATATATTACTTTACATTTATCCCTGTTAAATTTAATCTTACCTGATTTAACCCAGTGTTTTGACCTGTCAAGATTTTTTTAATGTTCCTTTTCATTTTGAATTTGAGAAACATCAGCATTTTCTTATTCAAAAAACAGTAGTATATGCAACCGTGAATCTCTACTACATAAAGTTGTGGTTGGGATTTTTTTTTTTATACTTCAGATTTAACATGGCCGTTCTAACACTGTGTTCTCTTCTGAACTTTCTTCTCTCTTCCATTTATAGATGCTCTTTTCTTTCTTTTCATGCTTTTGGTTTTGGTATCAATATTACTCTCTCATGACTCTCCCTGACTGCCCCCTTCCCCTCAAAAGACCTCTTTTATAAAAACAAGTGTATCCGCACAAAACAAAACCACACATTGACTTGTCTGAAAAATGTATGTTTTGTTCAACCCCTCTAGTCCATGTCAAGATTTTTTTGGATCCTGGCTCTCTTTTCCAATTTGTTACCTATCCTTCCCAACTTTGTTATCTACCCAATTTGATAAGCATACCATCTGTGCCTTTAATTAAGAACTAAAATAGCATAAAACACTCCACGGAGCATATTCAGGGATGATGGTGAACATGATTACTTTCTGGGTCAGGGAGAGGGGTTTCTCCCAATTCCATAATATGATATAGGTTGTGATGTTATTTAGCCTACATCTTTCATATAATAGCATGAGAAGCTTTGTTAAACCCTTCAATAAAAATCTAGGCAAACTGTATCTATAGCATTCTCCTGATTAACTGTACCAGCCTAGTAAACTATCAAAAAAAATATATAAATAGAAGATCAAAACCATCCTTTCTGTCTCTGATGCCTTGACTAGGTATGAACTCTTTTTTTTTTTTTAATTGAATCAATTAGATCTTATTGTGAACAGGGCCTGTACATCTCATTGAATCACTCAAAGCCGTTGCATGTGAGAGACTAATTGTGAGTCATGACCTAAATATTTTTATAAAAGGGAAGAATACCTCAGAATTGGGGAAGAAGAGATTCTAAACAGCTGCATTCCAGAGGTTGGAGCAGGCATCGAGCAAATGTAGGACTGAACGGTGGCAGAGAAAGGACATATAGAGGAATGACCTTGGTAATGTAGTTCACACAGAAAGGAAGATCCAAGGCTAAAGAGAGTCCCAAGAAAAGGGCATCTCTTTCCTCATTTTCTCCTCCCTGTGTCTAACATGAGACACAATATAAGCTGTAATTTCATTACCCAAATGTTTGAAGCAAACTGAATTTTTTTGTTTCTGCCACAAAGGGGTCCAGGGGATAATGTTACATTTATTTATAGATAGATAGGGACACTGTCAGATAGGTAGATAACATCTACCTACCGGTTAGAAATTTTTCCTAACGAGGAAGATTTTGGACCTTTTCATCTAAAATAAATTTCCTAAAACTAAAGAGAAGGAAACCGATGGACCTTATGGGCCATTATGTTGCCCTCTAAGCTTAAAATGAGCTAATTATTATAATAGTATGTTATAATAGGAAATGAAATTAGTCTGTATTAATAGACAATCACAATGTCACAAGGCTTATGTGAAAATCAGGTTTATTACGAGAGAAATGAACATGCATGTGGAACCCAAAGAGTTCACAGTCCTTACAGAAGTTTGCATATTTATGATAATAGAAGAGGAGGAGAAAACAGGAAGGGCTGTGGCTTGGGAGGGGAAAGGTATAGTAGCCCCTCCCAAAAGGGAGAGGACTAATGCTCTAAATCATTATTGATTAGAGAAATGCAAATCAAAACAACTCTGAGGTACCACATCACACCTATCAGAATGGCCAACATGACAAAACAGGAAAACGATAAATGTTGGAGAAGATGTGGGAAAATTGGAACACTAATGCATTGTTGGTGGAGTTGTGAGATGATTCCACCATTTTGGAGAACAATTTGGAACTATGCCCAAAGGGCTATAAAGATGTGCGTACCCTTTGACCCAGCAATAGCACTTCTGGGGCTATATCCCCAGATCATACAAATGGGAAAAGGACCCACAAGTACAAAAATTTTCATAGCAGCTCTTTTTGTGGTGGCAAAGAATTGGAAATTGAGAGAATGCCCATCAGTTGGGAAATGGCTGAACAAGTTGTGGTATATGAATGTAATGGAATACTATTGTGCTATAAGAAATGATGAACAGGCTGACTTCAGAAAAACCTGGAAAGACTTATGTGGTCTGATGCCAAGTGAAGCGAGCAGAACCAAGAGAACGTTTTACACAATAACAGCCACGTTGTGTGATGACTAATATTGATAAACTCAATCCTTCCCAGCAATACAAGGATCTAAGACATCTCCAAAGGCCTCATGGTGGAAAATGTTATCCACATCCAAAGAAAGAACTATGGAATTTTAATGCAGATCGAAGCATACCATTTTCTATTTTTTTTTCTCTTCTGTTTAGTATTGTTTCCTCTTTCTGGTGGTTCCGCCTATTGATTCTAATTCTTACTTACAACATCACTAATGTGAAAATATGTTTAATAGGAATGTATATGTATAGCCTATATCAGATTGTGCACCGTCTTGGGAAGGGTGGTGAGAATGAAGGGGGAGAAAAATTTTAAACTCAAAAGTATGTGGAAGTGATTGTTGATAAATCAAAATAAATTAATTTAAAAAAACAACCAATTATGTCAGCTGGGGGGGGTGCTTCATCCTTGACACATTCAAGGCTTCCTGAATACTCCAGGTCCAGTGTTTCTGGAAAATATGGCAACTCAAAAAGATAAGTTTGGGGGACCCCTTAATAGCTTTTAACGTCTGAAATGGCCTATTCTTTTTTTATGGCCTATTCTTTTTGTTTTTGGTAAGGCAATTGGGGTTCAGTGACTTGCCCAGAGTCACACAGCTAGTGAGAGTTATATGTCTGAGGTCGGATTTGAACTCAGGTCCTCCTGACTCCAGGGCCGATAGCTCTATCTACTGTGCCACCTAGCTGTATGGCTTATTCTTAATGAAGCTCTTTGGGAACACCACTTTTCTAGCCATCTCCTTAATAATATGCTGCATAATTTTGTCAAGAATTGAAGTCACTGGCTTTATGGTTTATAGATTATTTTTAGTAATAAATTCTCTAATTCATTGATATGGCTCTTCCATTCTTCACAGTTTTGCAGAGATCACTACCATGTTTCATTAGATCTGCCAGTTCAAAGCCCAAGGATATTAGGCTTGGTGACCTGAACTCATCAATGGTAGCCAAGTGTTCTCTTAGTTTCCCTACCTCTCTTGGGTATCAGATCTCTATTAGTCATTTTTTATTTCTCCTTTCCAGTTCTCAGACATTTTCCTTGGTAGAAAAAAATGGAATCAAAATAAGAGTTAAGCAGCTCTCTTCCTTACCCATTATCCTGGGTAATCCACTTTGATTACCTTGACCAGTAGCAGCCATATCAGTTCTATAATTATCTTTTACCCCCCAATACAGATTTTTTAAAAATCCCATTTTGTTGCCTAACATTTTTTACAGCTACAGGTCATTCTTAACTTTAGCACTCCAAACACTATTCTTAAAGAATCATGCCTAACATTTGTCTTCATCTTACATCTTGTTCACAGTCTTTTTAAAAAAGACTGTGATATAAGATGGTTGATTTCCCGCTGCATCTCCATTGGTCTCTTTATACAATTCCCGCTTTTCC
The DNA here is from genome assembly GCF_003287225.1 of Phascolarctos cinereus. Taxonomy (NCBI): domain Eukaryota; kingdom Metazoa; phylum Chordata; class Mammalia; order Diprotodontia; family Phascolarctidae; genus Phascolarctos; species Phascolarctos cinereus. The sequence continues at coordinate 61,590,785 of NW_027556180.1, forward strand.
TCCTCATTGCGATTGTTTTACTTTGTGTTCTCAATCTCATTCATGAGAGTTTTCTCAGTTTTCATCAGTAGCCTTTTAGTCCATGTAAAATTACCTATCCTTTCTCTGAAAGAGTCCTTTAAAGTCTGCTCACAATATCCAAGATTTCCATTATTTCCACCCCAGTAACCATTTCTTCTATTGTTAGTAACAATCAGATTCAGAATGGAAGTTCCCTTTACTGGTTCATACTTTTTTTGAGAGAGAGAGATTATATTGTCCTAAAGGCAAGGATATATCGGTAAGTATCTCCATTCTGCTTTCACTCTAGGCCAGTGATTCCTTCCCCAAATTTCTCATCTATTTCCTTTTCATTTCTAGGTGGTCTGAATATGATCTAACGCTTGTTTCTGACTCATTTGGTCTTCACCTAAATGTTTTCTTCCATGTTTCTTCCTTCTAGATTTCTTCAATGAGTATATTTTAAAATATACAATTATATTCTGTACATTCATGCCCACTCCCCAACTTTCACATAGCTTATTCCTTCTAAATAAGACATACCCTTTTAGAATCCTCTCCTAGTTGTAGGTCTCATCACACTAAGTCTCAGTGGGATGTAGTCAAATTCGTTTCCTTGTGTCAATATCTTTCATTCAAATTACTTTTTTTTTTTGACTAGGAAATGGGGTTAAGTGACTTGATTGGGTTAAGTAACTTGCCCCGGGTCACACAGCTAGTAAGTGTTATGTGCTTGAGGCCAGATTTGGACTCAGGTCTTGCTGAATCCAGGGCCGGTGCTCTATCCACTGAGCCATCTAGCTGCCCCTTCATTCAAATTACTTTGTAGAGAGCTTCTTCTTTCTCAGCTAGTTTTTAGAGGATATCACTGTATCATTTGGACTCTCCATCCATTACTTCTCACTCTCAATAATAACTGGCTTACCTCTTGTTCTGCTCATGCACATCCTCAATGATATTTTTATAGTGCTTCTCCTAAGTCATCTTTAGTAATATGCTACAGTCTTCTTCAACTTACTATATGTACCTTGATGTCACCTTTTGGGTCACCTGAAGTTTTTAGTCTGTCTGTGGTCTGTGATTAATAACGATAAAACAGTGAGCAGCTCAGGATCATTGAGATGTCTGTCTAGTTTCCTAACTGTGATCTGGCCCAATCTCCTATTCAGTTCTGGATCTTATTCATTATTTATATGCAACGCCCATGCAAGATATAGATATAGATATATACACACATATATACATATACATACATACACACAATGATGAATGAAATGTCCTCCAATTGTGTATCATTATTTAGGAAATATTTGTTTTTCATCCACTTGGTCTTTCTGGTGTGAATGGTTAGACTAATCTCTTTTGAAAGACTAGATTTCCTTGAAGGGACATGCTGGTTTGTAGGATTCAGTGCAACTTATACTATAATAATCTGTCAAAAAGCATCTGGAAAATCTCATATTTTAGATTTTGTCAATGGTATAAGTGTTCAGTGCTTCTAAATACAGAATATATTTTTTCTAAGAAAGCACATAAAACTTAACCTTACCAAAACATTAGTGGACTGGAAGTTGCTTATGGTGGTAGCCTATAAAAATGTTATCTATTTTAAAGAGTAACAGGATATCAAATTTTCTTCATCCTAAAAAACAAACTTCCTATCCTGGTGTTTCTTCCAAAAAAAGGAACCCTCTGACTTTGTGTCAAATTCATTTATTTGATGTTTTCCAATGTGCATGTTACATATGCTAGCAGGCACTATTAGCTCCATCCTATATGCAAAGAAACTAAGCTGAAAGACATTAAGTGATTTGCTAGGGTTACGCTGCAAGTAAATGACAGAGGTGGTATTCACACGCAAGTCTTCTGACCCCAAGTTCACTATTCTCCACTATAAGACAGCTTCCCACAGTATGAATTGAGGGACGTGATTCTCTGCTAAGTCTGATTGTTTTCTGTGTATAGCAGATACTGAACTTGGTAGAGAAGGCTTGATCTTTTCCAGGACTTGAACTTTAAAAGATCTTGGCAACTAGATTCAGAACAAATGGTTGGGAGGATGATGAGTTAGCAAAAAGAAGTATTACATTTACCTGTTGGTTAGCTAGGTACCCCGCAGCCAAGAGAGCTTTCTTGAAGACAAACCAAATTCCAAGTGCAGCACAGTTTTGTTTTTCAGTTTGTTTTTTATTTAAGGTTCCCTGATGAAAGATGACAACATTCACAGGAGGAAGAAAAACATTTGGATATTTACTTTTTTTTCCCACAAAGGTGCTATTTAATTGAGTTTCCAAAGTGAATATTTTTTGTCTTCTTACTTACGACCTATGTAACTGTGAGCAAGTCACTTAACCCTGTTTGCCTCAGTTTCCTCATCTATAAAACGAGCTAGAGAAGGAAATGGCAGACCACTCCAGTATCTTTACCAGTATCTTTACCAACAAAACTTCAAAATGGGGTCACAAAGAGTTAGATACAACTGAAATGACTAAACCACACCACACATAAAAGGAGAGCTAGAAGAGGATTTTGGCCGTTTTTGTTTTCAAACCTTGTTCTCCATAATGCTTCCTCTGAAATTGTCTCCGCAGTGGTTACTTGGCCAATGATTAGCTTCTCTCTCTCTCTCTCTCTCTCTCTCTCTCTCTCTCTCTCTCTCTCCCTCTCCCTCTCCCTCTCCCTCTCCTCTCCCTCTCCCTCTCTCTCCCTCTCCCTCTCCTCTCCTCTCCCTCTCCCCTCTCCCTC